>NW_026652281.1:82046367-82383412 GCF_009828535.3 Hylobates moloch
AGAATAAAATACCTAGGAATCCAACTTACAAGGGATGTGAAGGACCTCTTCAAGGAGAACTACAAACCACTGCTCAATGAAATAAAAGACGATACAAACAAATGGAAGAACATTCCATGCTCATGGGTAGGAGGAATCAATATTATGAAAATGGCCATACTGCCCAAGGTAATTTATAGATTCAATGCCATCCCCATCAAGCTACCAATGACTTTCTTCACAGAATTGGAAAAAACTACTTTAAAATTCATATGGAACCAAAAAAGAGCCCACATCAACAAGTCAATCCTAAGCCAAAAGAACAAAGCTGGAGGCATCATGCTACCTGACTTCAAACTATACTACAAGGCTACAGTAACCAAAACAGCATGGTACTGGAACCAAAACAGAGATATAGACCAATGGAACAGAACAGAGCCCTCAGAAATAATGCCGCATATCTACTACTATCTGATCTTTGACAAACTTGACAAAAAGAAGAAACGGGGAAAGGATTCCCTATTTAATAAATGGTGCTGGGAAAACTGGCTAGCCATATGTAGAAAGCTGAAACTGGATCCCTTCCTTACGTCTTATACAAAAATTAATTCAAGATGGATTGAAGACTTACATGTTAGACCTAAAACCATAAAAACCCTAGAAGAAAACCTAGGCAATACCATTCAGGACATAGGTGTGGGCAAGGACTTCATGTCTAAAACACCAAAAGCAATGGCAACAAAAGCCAAAATTGACAAATGGGATCTAATTAAACTAAAGAGCTTCTGCACAGCAAAAGAAACCACCATCAGAGTGAACAGGCAACCTACAGAATGGGAGAAAATTTTTGCAACCTAGTCATCTGACAAAGGGCTAATATCCAGAATCTATAATGAACTCAAACAAATTTACAAGAAAAAAACAAACAACCCCATCAAAAAGTGGGCAAAGGATATGAACAGACACTTCTCAAAAGAAGACATTTATGCAGCCAAGAGACACATGAAAAAATGCTCATGATCACTGGCCATCAGAGAAATGCAAATCAAAACCACAATGAGATATCTCACACCAGTTAGAATGGCCATCATTAAAAAGTCAGGAAACAACAGGTGCTGGAGAGGATGTGGAGAAATAGAACACTTTTACACTGTTGGTGGGACTGTAAACTAGTTAAACCATTGTGGAAGTTGGTGTGGTGATTCCTCAGGGATCTAGAACTAGAAATACCATTTGACCCAGCCACCCCATTACTGGGTATATACCCAAAGGATTATAAATCATGCTGCTATAAAGACACATGCACACATATGTTTATTGCAGCATTATTCACAATAGCAAAGACTTGGAACCAACCCAAATGTCCAACAATGATAGACTTGATTAAGAAAATGTGGCACATATACACCATGGAATACTATGCAGCCATAAAAAAGGATGAGTTCATGTCCTTTGTAGGGACATGGATGAAGCTGGAAACCATCATTCTCAGCAAACTATTGCAAGGACAAAAAACCAAACACCGCATGTTCTCACTCATAGGTGGGAATTGAACAAAGAGAACACATGGACACAGGAAGGGGAGCATCACACACCTGGGACTATTGTGGGGTGGAGGGAGGGGGGAGGGATAGCATTAGGTGATATACCTAATGCTAAATGACGAGTTAATGGGTGCAGCATACCAACATGGCACATGTGTACATATGTAACAAACCTGCACGTTGTGCACATGTACCCTAAAACTTAAAGTATAATAATAATAATAATAATAATAATAATAAAAAGAAAAATTGGAGGCCAGTCATAGTGGTGCAGTTCTGTAATCCCAGCATTTGGGAGGCCAAGGGGGGCAGATTGCTTGAGCCCAGGAGTTCAAGACCAGCCTGAGCAACATAGCAAGACCTGTCTCTTAAAAAAAAAAAAAAAAAAAAAAGGGCCAGGTTCAGTGGCTCACACCTGTAATCCCAGCACTTTGGGAGGCTGAAGCTGGTGGATCACTTGAGGTCAGGAGTTCGAGACCAGCCTGGCCAACATGTCAAAACCTCGTCTCTACTAAAAATACAAAAAATTAGCTGGGAGTGGTGGCAGTGTCTGTAATCCCAGCTACTCAGGAGGCTGAAGCAGAAGAATCGCTTGAACCCAGGAGGCGGGGGCTGTAGTGAGCCAAGATCACACCATTGTACTCTAGCTTGGGCAACAAGCGTGAAACTCCATCTCAAAAATAATAATAATAATAATTAACCAGGTCTGCTGGTGCACACCTGTGGTCTCAGTTACTCAGGAGGCTGAGGTGGGAGGATTGCTTGAGCCCAGGAGGTCAGTGCTGCAGTGAGTTATGATGGCCCCACTGCACTCCAGCTTGGACAACAGAATAATACCCTGCCTCAAAGGAAAAAGAAAAAAAGAAAGAAAAAGAAAAACTGAAACGTTTGGCAATATGAGGCTACAACAAAACCACCCTATTAGGCAGGACATGGCTCTCCAATCCCTCCGGTCCCCTGACTCCACATAGCACTCTGGCCTCTGAGCCTGGGCAGTTGTTTTTGAGGTGACCTTTGAGACCCTGGCTTCCTCTGTAGCTCAGCTTCTGCCCTGGCCCACTCCTCCCTCTTGAAACTCACATTTCCGAGGTGAGCCACACTTCGGGTGACCAACACGCTTCTGAAAGTGAAAGGCATTGTGATTAGTAATTACCGGAGAAGCCCGGCTTCAACATGGCCTATCTGGGAACCTGTCTGCGTTCCCCTAACTCCCTCTCACCTCTCAACCTTTGCCTATGCTGTATCCTCTGCCCAGAACTCACTTCCTTTTCTTGTTCACCTGACCCCTGCCTCAGCTGAAGTGATCTTCCTCCAGATCCTCTTGATCCCCCAGCTGGGGGAAATTCTGCCTCTCACTTGCTGCCATGGCAACCTGCATTTCTTTCCCTGGAGACTGCACATTCCCAGGGGACAGGAAGCCCCATCACACCCCTAGACCCTAGGACAATACCTGGAACATGTAACAAACAATTGCTGAGAGAGGGAATGAAAGAATGAACAGGCTTGGGTTTCCCCAGCTTCCTATTCTCTGTGCCCACTTGAAGGAGAGACAGCTCTCAGACATCCGTTTCCCTTCATCCTAACACATCTTCAGGACCATATAGTATCCAACTGGGCCACTTCAGATTTTTCTTTCTTTCTTTCTTTTTCTTTTTTTTTTTTTTTTTTTTGAGACTCAGGGTCTCTTCTCTTTCATCCAGGCTGAGTGCAGTGGTGCGATCATAGCTCACTGCATGCTTGATCTCCTAGGCTCAAGGGATCCTCCTGCCTCAGCTTCCTGAGTAGCTGGGATTAGAGGCACCCGCCACCCCGCCTGGCTAATTTTTGTATTTTTAGTAGAGACGGGGTTTCACCATGTTGGTCAGGCTGGTCTTGAACTCCTGACCTCGTGATTTGCCCACCTTGGCCTCCCAAAGTGCTGGGATTGCAGGTGTGAGCCACCGTGCCCAGCCAGTACTAGCCAAATTTTTAAATTTTTGTAAAGTCAGGGTCTTGCTGTGTTGCCCAGGCTGGTCTTGAGCTCCTGAGCTCAAGTGATCCTCCTGCTTCCGCCTCCCAAAGTGCTGGGATTACAGGCGTGAGCCACCGCGCCTGGCGTACTTCACATTTTCTAGAGTCCAAGAGACTGAATATACAAAGGGATAGTGGTCAGACTAGACATAAAAATAGACATCTGCCCCCCAGCCTGCAGCAACCAGCCCAGAAGGCCTATCAATAACTAACAATCAGTCCCATATCCAGGACTTAATCAATAACTGATGGCTTCCCTAATTTTTGTCCCTACTTCCGACTTAGGACCAACCAGACAAAGCCAAATATGTCCCCTAGTCAATTGCACAGGATGCCCGCTTCCAGTGAGCCACATACAGCCTCCCGGGCCAGCAGCTTCTACTTGGGGCATCCCGGAAGCCTTTCCATTTTCCACTACAAAGCTTTCCTACTGTGCTGCCCATTTTTGAGTCTCTGCCAAAACACAAGTGATGGCCACTGACTCCCTTGCTGGAGTCAGCTCTGAATAAATAGGCTTTGCCTGTTCTCATTTGGTTGGTCTTTGTGTCTTTCCGCAATCCTCTGGTCCAGCTACTGTGATAAATAGATCAATAGAGCAATTTCCTTTCTGCTTCCTCTGTGGGCATTCCCATCTTGGCACAGACTTGAACAATTGCTAGAATCCTTCCCCTTATCTGCCCCCTATCCCCCACTGCCATTAAAGGATAAGATCTCTCTGCAGGCTGGGCTGAGTGAATGTGAACAGAATGCATTGGTTGCCAAGTTCTGCCATATACGCATTTGCCTGTTGAGACCAATCCTGCTACCATGCCAGGGCCAGGAGAGAGAAGCTGAGTAGGATGACCCTGCCTTACTCCTCCTCTTTGGAATTCTCCCTCTCTTAATTCACACAGGCATCTCCAGCCCAGCACCTCCCAGGCACAGCCCCACTGGCTCAAGTTCTCACAGAGACCCTGGATTTCTGCCCTGTTCTGTTCTCTCACCCCACCTTCCTAGGGATTCCCTCACTCCCTCCTTTTACCCTAAAAAGGGATTAAGATGAAATCATTCTGTGGTCACTAGATGTTGTCTGTGCCTGAGACAGAGCGTGGACCCCTCTTAGAGGCCTGCTGGGTTCCCCTACGAATGGAAATAAAGAAAAATCTTGAGTTTCTTCAAGGAGAATTCCAGGCACCTTGCTAATCTGGAGAAGTATATGAGCAGCCCGGTAAGCAGGAAGATAACAGTCACTTCAAACAATAGCCAAGGAAGTGAGAGCCACAAGATGTGTGGTTCCCCAGAAAACCAAGGGTTTAAACTACGTCCCTGAGTTGTTTTTCAGAAACCTGGACCCCCACTGTATTAGTCCGTTCTTGCATTGCTACAAAGAACTTCCTGAGACTGGGTAATTTATAAAGAAAGGAGATTTAATTGGCTAATGGTTCCCCAGGCATTATAGGAAGCATGGCTAGGGAGGCCTCAGGAAACTTACAGTCATGGTGGAAGGCGAAGAGGAAGGAGTCATGTCTTACACGGCTGGAGAAGGAAAGAAGAGAGACCAGGGCGAGGTGCCACACACTTTTAAACAACCAGATCTTGTGATGACTCACTCACTATCACGAGAACAGCAAGGGAGAAATCTGCACCCATGGTCCAATCACCTCCCACCAGGCCCCTCCTCCAACACTGCAGATTATAATCCAACATGAGATTTGAGTGGGGACACAAATCCAAACCATATCACCCCCAGATGGAAAATGCCATCTGTTGGTATGTAGGCCACCGATAAGGAGGAAGTGAAGACTGAACTGTGATCACTATTCTTTGCTCTAAATTTCTTCCTGAGGGCCCTGGAGAGACAGTCACTCCCATAGGCCAGACCTTAACATTCCTTCCTGCTGACCTCAAGTTTTTAGATGAAGCTTTCCTTCCTTAACCAATTGCAAATCAAAGAATCTTTGAACCCATGTATGACTTGTAAGCCTTGCGTCAATATATCCTGGCTTTTTAGGCCAAACTAATGTATAACCTCCAGGTATTGGTTTATGATTTTGCCTATAACTTCTGCTTTCCTGAAATGTACCTTGCCCTTAAAAACTCTTTCTTGGAGGGTTAACATTGGGTTAACACCAATTTCTCAGTTGCTGTGTTGATGCTGAAGGCTCACAAATGCCCCCAATCTCTGGGGAATGGTCTTGGCTGCAGGAGAGCAGCCCTTCTCCTGGGTGGCAGTGGGATAAGCTGGAGGAAGGGGGGAAGAATGGCTGGTGGTCAATGACTGACCCACCCAGGGAGAATAAAGGGCCACACTTCAGCCTCAAGGAAGGACCCATTCATGCTCACAGCTTCCAGGGACCAGGCTGGAGTCAGGGTCAGGGGAGAGCTCCTTGTCACTTAGCCTTTTTCCCCACTCCATCCTGCTTTCTTCTCCTTGTCTCTCCAACGATGGGCATTGGACACTGAGCAGATACAACCAGGGGTCAGTTCCTGTCTGTGGGTGTAGGACGGATGGGTGATGGGAGGGTGGATGGGTTTGTGTGTGGACAAGTGGATGGATGGAAGGATGGAGTGGTGGGTGGATGGGCAGATGGGTGGGTGGATGGGTGAACAGGTGGATGGGTGGGTGGAGGGGGCCTCCACTTTCAAATGGAAGCCTTTACATGGAAGGTATGGGTGTTGTCACCAACACTGTAAACCCAAGCCCCCTTCTGTGACCACCCCTTTTCTATAATCTTTCCTCTTCTCTCCCTTCTTCCTCGGTTTCTCAGTGACTTGTCTTCACTTCCCCTTTTCTCCTGTGTGTCTATTTCACTGAATTTAAGTACAAATTAAATCCATATTCTTCTCATTCTGGTGAAATCACTTGCCAGCATGGGAGTCTGAGCAGGGACAGCCCTCATTTCTCCCGGGGCTTTGCCAGCAGGAGCTCCTTCCTCCCTCTTCCCTTTGCTCATGACCCAGCATTTCCCTGTCTACCAGGGATGCGTTGGCCACGTTCCCCAACTTCTCATTGATTTCCTCTGCTTGACTTGTTTCCTGTTGCCTGTTACTCAAGTTAAATCCTTGTTTTATTCTAAATTTGCACCAAATCAAATTAGTTTACCTCTTAGGCGACTCCTGCTTTGCTCCAGGCAGCTTCTGATTCATGCAATTATTGAGCAGGTCTGTGGGTGAGGGGGCTGAGCATTTGGTCCATTTGCTTCAAACCTGTGCAGTCTCTCCTTCACCCACCCATCTACCAATCCACTTACCACCCCATCCTTCCATCCATTCACCTGTTCACCCATCCATCTACCCATCTACCCATCCACCCACCACCGCATCCTTCCACCTATCCACTTGTTCACCCATCCACCCACCCACCCATCTACCCTTCCACCCATCCACTTGTTCACCCACCCATCTACCCATCCACCCACCACCCCATCCTTCCACCCATCTACCCGTTCACCCACCCACCCACCTATTTGCCCATGCACCCTCCACCCCATCCTTTCATTCATCCACCTGTCCACACACAAACCTATCCACCCTCCCGTCACCCATTCATCCTACACCCACAGACAGGAACTGACCCCTGGTTGTATCTGCTTGGTGTCCAATGCCCATTGCTGGAGAGACAAGGAGAAGTGAGATGCAGTATCTCCCTTCAAAGAACTCTAATCTAGAGAGTGTCACCTTTTATCCTTCACTGAGAAAGACTGATTATTAACTTCCCCATCCCCCACCCTCAGCTTAAAACCATTGCAGCAAATGCTCTTTCCCAGGCACATAACTGAGCTGCAACCGTGACTGGGACTGGAACTATCAGATCCTTGTGTTGCCTGGATAACATTCTGCCATTCTTTCACTTCATTCATGCGCCAAGTATGGACTGTGTGCCTTCCATGTATCAGGCATTGTGTGGAGACCTGGGGATGAAAGGGTTAAAACTTTCGGGCATGGTGGCTCACACCTGTAATCTCAACACTTTGGGAGTCTGAGGTGGTGGGGTGATTGCCTAAGGCCAGGAGTTCAAGACCAGCCTGGGCAACACAGCAAGGCCCCCAACTTCACAAAACATTTAAAAATTAGCTAGGCATGGTGGTGCATACCTGTAGTCCCAGCTACTCAAGAGGCTGAATTGGGAGGATCACTTGAGCCCTGGAGGTTGAGGCTGCAGTGAGCTCTGATCATACCACTGCACTCCAGCCTGGGTGACAGAGTAAGACTTTGTTTCTGAAAAACAAAACAATAAAAGAAATGTTAGAAGGACACGGCTCCAGTGTGTGGAAGCCAGCAGTCCCTGCCCAGCCCCTGGAGCACCAGGCACTGCCTCATTCATCTCAAGCCTCTCCCTCTGCGATTCATCAAGCAGAGCTAATCACTTCCTTCCTTGGGTCACTCTGCTGTCTAGTAAAACTTCTGGGGTATAATCTCCTTCTGGGGTTTGACTCCTTGAGGGCTGAGACCCTTTCCTGTTTGTCTTGCTTCTCACAGTGGCCACCCCAGAGCCTGGGTCATGTGGGCAGCCCATGCATGTGGGATGAGTGGTTGAGGGAACAAATATGACACAGGCAGCCTTTAGGGCAGAGAGGAGGAAGTAAAGTCATTAGCAAAATAGTCAAGACTCCAGCACCTTGAGTACTGTCCTCAGCCCGCACTAGCTGGGTGACCTGAGGAGGACTACCCAACTTCTCAGGGCCTCAGTTTCACATCCGTGAAACGGGGTGACAGCAGTCCCCGTCACAGGGCTGCTGTGAGGGTTCAATTAGCTAGTATAGATAAAATGCAATAGCAAAGACGTAGAATCAACCTGGGTGCCCATCCATGGTGGATTGGTTAAAGAAAACGTGCTACACACACCACGGAATACTATGCAGCCATGAAAAAGAAAGAAATCACGTCCTTTGCTGCAATATGGATGCAGCTGGAGGTCACAGTCCTAAGTGAATTAATGCAGGAACAGAAAACCAAATACTGCACGCTCTCATTTATAAGTGGGAGCTGAACATTGGGTAAACATGTGCATAAAGATGGGAACAACAGACACTGGAGTCTCCAGAAGGGGAGAGGGAGGGAGGGAAGCAAGGGTTGCAAAACCACCTATCAGGTACTCTGCTCACTATTTGGGTGACAGGATCAACAGAAGTGCAAACCTCAGCACCCCGCAATATACCTGTGTAATAGACCTGCACATGTACCCGCTGAATCTAAAATTTTAAAAAAGAAGCCGAGTGAGATGGCTCATGCCTGTAATCCCATAACTTTGGGAGGCCAAGGCAGGTGGATCGCCTGAGGCCAGGAGTTCAAGACCAGCCTGAGAAACCCCATCTCTACTAAAAAAAAAATAAATAAAAATAAAAAAGAGAGAAGAAAAAAATTGTTTTTACTAAGAAAATAAATAAAGTGCGTGGTGCTATAAATGTCATCATGGCAGCTCCTGTGTTGGCCGCCCGATATCATTACCCCATGCCTGCTTCTCCTTTCCACCTCCTGAGCTTCCCAGACAGTGCTCTCAAACTGTCACCACACAGGAACGCCACGCCTTCAGGGTGGGTTTTTGGAGCAGAGCGTCTTCCCGAGTACCTCTGTATGTGTGTATTTCTACCCTTTAGAATTAAAATAAATTGTATTTTAAGAAAATGTGGGGGTACAACAGGGATTGTCCTTCAAAGAGAGAAGAAAGAGCGACTGCAGGCAGGGAGAGGAAGGGCAGAAATTTTAGGGTAACTCCACTTGGGCCCCGTGGGTAAACATGGGGCGGAAACGGACCCAGAAATCTGAAGGTTTCTGCCCACCAGGTTTCTGTTCTCTTCTTTCCACAGAAAACAAAGGACACAGGAGACAGACCCCAAATTTTTCAGTTCCACTTAGGCAAATCAGATCCGTATTAAGGCAGCAGCGTCCGATCTGGCTTCTCCATATCCACCTCCTCCCCTGTTTGTGCCAGAACCACGCTGCCCTGACCTGCTGCCCTGCTGGAACCTTTTTCAACCGGCGCCCCTGGGTTCAGGGATGGAGCAAGGATGGTGAGGATCAGCCCAAGACAGGCTAGCTGCTCTCCAGACTCCCCCAGACCCTCCCTCTGCCCTTGACCTCTTGCCATGGGCTCAGCCTGGGCTCTGAGCACCCCAGAGGCTAGATGGGGAGCTGGGCTCTGCTGACTCAGGGTCCCACGGGGCTGAGGAGATGGGTGACGGGCAGCCCCCTCCTTCCTCACTTACATCATTTCCCCAGCTGCCATCCTTTCTCTGGAAACATCATAGTTATGATTTACAGAAGTGGGGCTATGAGTTTTAGACACCCTGAGGTCCAGGCTGCAGCCACATGGCTCTCATCTGTAAAAGGGGTGGGTTGAGTTGAGGACATGTCCTGTCTTCCTTTTTGCTGAGCCTGAGTTGTCTGTTCTAAAAGTGAGTGGTCTCACCGTGGCTTTCTTCCAATTCGAGTTCACCTTGGCTGAGCCTGGGGCACTGTGGAAGTCAGTGGACAGCTTGAGAGGAGACAGGGTCTTTCATATGTCCAGGGTCCTCCTCTCCTGCCTCCTCCGCCAGAGGTGGACCTCAACCCAGGGAAAGGGGGTGTCGAGAAGGCTGGGATCATGGTCTCCTCGAAGGCGAGGGCTCTCTGGCCCTCACCCTGCCCACAACCCCAGCCCTGCATCCCCAATTGCCAGTTCCTCTTTTATCCTCTCCAGACCCACCCTGCACTACTTCCTCTTTTGGGGGGATTTTCTGTTGCTGTTTCCTTCCTGGCGTTCAACCCCCCATCTTCTCTCTCTGCAGTTTTCTTTGTCTTCCCCTTTCTCCAGGGCCCTCTCCTACCCATGTGGCTTGGAAGTGTGTCCGAGGCTGTCACTCCAGGTGACAGCACTGCCACCTTCCTTGCGCCGGCCCCTACTATGCCCATGCCAGCCTGGCCTTCCCGCCACCCCAGCATGGCCCACTCTGGGGTCTCTGATGGCCTCTGTGACCAGAGCCGGGGACCTCCTCATCTCCTGCCTCACTGGATATCTGGCAGGCTGTGCTGTGGTTCATGTCCCCTGTCCAGCCTGCCCGTCTCTCTCCCAGCCTCCTCCCGTCTCTCTGTGGGGCGTCCTCAGTCTTCAGCATCTCCTGCTCTGCGGCCACCGCTGCTGTTTCCTTGGCCTGCGTGCTCCTCCCTCATCACACTCTCACCAGGACCTTGACCAGCACTTCTGCTGATGGGCCCAGAATCCAGGCTGTTCCTGAGGTCCAGACCCACACACCCAACTACCTCCGGCCTCTCTCTCGGAGGCTCCACAGACACCCTCTTCCCACTAGGAGGGCTGTCACAGCACAGCAATGATCACAGCTGCCAGCCCAGGTTCCTACCCACTCTCCCGAGCCCTCTACACTACTCAACTCTCCCAGCAACGACAGGGGGTGTGGAGTTTCATGATCACCCCCATTTTGCAGATGAGGAAACTGAGGCACAGAGAGGTTGAAATAGTCCAAGCTCTTAAACACTACACTCTGGTTTCCTCAAAACTGAGGTTGGCCTAACCCCCACCCTTCCTCTTCCATCACCTCCATCCTCCCTGCAGTGACCCATCAGCCTCCAGCCCATCCCCACAGCCACCAGCCCACCACACAGACCCCCAACATCTCTCTCCTGACAAATCAGTCTCCAGCTGCTTCCCAAAGAAACCATGCCCCATATAACCCAATTTCTAAAATGAAAATGTGAAGATCTCAGTCCCCATGAATTCCCTTCAATGCTCTCCACCCTCAGGACAAAATCAATGTGTCTTCACCAGGTGCGGTGGCTCACACCTGTGATCCCAGCACTTTAGGAGGCTGAGGCAGGAGGACCGATTGGGACCAGGAGTTTGAGACCAGCCTGGCCAACATGGGGAAACTCTGTCTCTACGAAAAATTAAAAAATATATATATATATTCAGGTGCAGTGGTGCAATCCTATAGTCCTGGCTACTTGGGAGGCTGAGGCAGGAGGATCCCTTGGGCCCAGGAGTTCGAAGCAGCAGTGAACTATGATCACACCACTGCACTCCAGCTTGGGTGGCAGAGCAAGACTCTATTTCTGAAATTAAAAAAAAAAAAATTGATGTACATTGGGGGGCTTCCAGGGCCTGAGGACTGCTTCCCCTTCCTTTCCTCCCAGTGGCCCTGACCTTGTCTCTTACAACTTCCCACCCTGACTGTCTGGTTCCCATTGCTGATTTCACACACAGACCCTCCTGTCCCCTGCCTCATCCATGTCTGGCTGCCCTGTCATCTCCCGACTTTGGTTGCTTTCAATGCTCAGCTCAAGCGTCACCTCTTCCAGGAAGCCTTCTCAGAAAGCTACACCTTCCCAGCCTGGGTGAGGCATCCTGTGGTCTCTGTGCTTCCCCCTCACAACAATGAACTTGCTGTTTATACATTTGCCTCTCTACTGACCCCAGGGCTGGGGCTTTGTGGTTTATGTTTTCTTCCCCACCTAGCAGAGGGCTTGCGTCTCCAGGCTCAAATTAGGCTCCTTGAATAAATGATGAATAAATGACTGAACGAATGAATGAACAAATACTCGCTCTGTGCTCCTCCTAGGGACCCGGATGCCCCACTCCTTGGCCCAGACTTTTCAAGTCAGAGTGGAGGCTCCCACCAGGGTTTCCTTTAGGGTCCTGAGGGATTGGCATCTGCCCCGCCCCCCTCCAGTCTGGCTGAAATTTCAAGGTCAAGGGGTGCCTTCTGGCAGTCAAGGGGGAGCCTGGGAGGGGCAGGGCAGGGATTTGCATCCACCTAAGCAAAGGGCATCAAGCCAAGTCATCTGATGAGAGTGACTCCGGTCGGGGGGTGGGGGCGTGTGGGCGGCCGAGCCTGTCCTGGGATCAGTTGCGTTCTCTGCCCGCCCCCTCTGACTCATGCTGACAACCTTCTTCCTGCCCCTGGCAACCTCTCTGCCCACTTACTTCCTAGTACCTTGGTCCAGCTCTTCCTGCAACGGCTCAGGAGCTCAGAGCTCCACGTCTGACCTAGTCATGACCAGGACCAGGGCAGCTCTCCTCCTGTTCACAGGTGAGCCTGGACCCCAACGAAGTAGGGCTGGGGACCCAGGCCCAAGGGAGCCCAGGGCCCTGAACTGGGGACTCAGGCTGGGGGGTTAGGATCTGGGTAGGAAGAAAGACTCAGTCAAGCATGAGGAGGAGGCTGGCACATAGGGTTTGAGATTTGGAGTTTGTGGAGGGAGAGGATATTGATGAACCAATTTTGGGGGAGTTCCAGAGATGCTGGAAGAGAGGCCAGCTGTCTCTATACTCCAGAGATTTTTAAAGTAGGCAGAATGCGCCAAGCCTGTGCTCTGTGGACAGGATGCTTTGGTCTGCAAGTTTTCCTGGACTCATTCTCATAGCACCTGAGGGGCACGTTGGGGAAAGATCATTTTTAGAGCCCGGGTACTGCTCTGCAGAAATGGAGAACTGAAATTCGATAGCGGATGGTGGGCAAGGGGCCTCCCTGGACCCTTGGAAGGAGAGAAGGGGATGAGTCAGGTGTCCAGAAGACCCAGGCACCCCAGGCATCAGGCTCAGAGGAGAGATGGGGACGCTGGGGCCGGGGGTGGAGGGCAGCCAGGCAGGAGGAAGACCCTTCTCCAAAGCTCTCTTCCCACCTCTTTCCCAGGCTTAGCGACTTCTCTAGGTTTCAACTTGGACACAGAGGAGCTGACAGCCTTCCATGTGGACAGTGCTGGGTTTGGAGACAGCGTGGTCCAGTATGCCAACTCCTGGTGAGGCCCAGGTGGTGCTCGCCTTCGGCTCCATCCATCCTCTACCTGCTCAGGGCCCCATGCCCCCGGCCCTGCCCTGTTATTTGCAAACTCTCCTCTCTGTCTGGTGTAGCGACTGCCCTGGCTAATGAAGATTTGCCTTGAAGGCAGGCACGGTCTCACAGCTAACATTTACAGAGCAGTAAGTGCAGTGCCAGGCTCATCACAGGTGGATGCTGATTTAGTCCACACGACAGCCTGTGAGTAGGAATCAGTCGTGCAACAGACACTTATTTGTTTTTTCTTTCTTTTTTTTCTATACATTTAAAAATATATAGAGACAGAGTCTCACTATGTTGGTCTCAAGCTCCTGGGCTCAAACAATCCTCCCGCCTCAGCCTCCTAAAGTGCTGGGATTCCAGGTGTGAGCCACCACACCCAGACTCAACAAATATTTCTTGTCTCCATACGCCAGAGAATCCAACAGACAGAAATCCCTTCCACATGGAATTTAAATTATTAAAATCCATCTTGCAGATGAGGAAGCTGAGGCTCAGAGAGGGAACGCAAACTCGCCGGAGTGGCAGCTGTGCCGCAGCGTCCACACTCTTACCTGAAGTGTTCTTTGTCTCCTCGCAGGGTGGTGGTTGGAGCCCCTCAAAAGATAACAGCTGCCAACCAAACGGGTGGCCTCTACCAGTGTGGCTACAGCACCGGTGCCTGTGAGCCCATCGGCCTGCAGGGTGAGTCACCGCCCCTCCCGGGACCCAGGGCCGGGCTCGCAGGCTCCCCTGCTCCAGGGGCCCGCGAACTCACGGCGTTTCACTTCCAGCTTCCACTGTGTCTGAGACCCTCACCCTCAGATATGCTTCCTGGCCCCTCAAGGCCTCCCGGCCCATCGCACCCCTGCAGCTCTGTCAAGACCCAACAACTTCCTTCACCTTCAGACCTCTTTGTCTCCCAGGTGGAGGTGACCCCTGCCCAAGTCTTCCACAACCTTCTCTGTACCCCCGAGAGTGACCATGCACATATCTGTCCCCACAGTCCCCCTGGAGGCCGTGAACATGTCCCTGGGCCTGTCCCTGGCGGCTACCACCAGCCCTTCCCAGCTGCTGGTGAGTGGCCCTGGGTCACAGGAGGCTTCTGAGGGAGGGAGGGAGGGAGGGAGGAGCCGGGGCCGCAGGGGCTGGGAGTCTCCTGTAGGGTGGAGGTGCTGGAATGTGAGGGTGGGAGGAAGCAGGGGCAGCCCCCCAGCAGCCCGCTGTGTCCCCAGGCCTGCGGCCCCACAGTGCACCACGCGTGCGGCAGGAACATGTACCTGACTGGACTCTGCTTCCTCCTGGCCGCCGCCCAGCTCACCCAGAGGCTCCCGGCGTCCAGGCAGGGTGAGTGTTGGGACCACCAAAGCTTTGAGGAGCTCATGCACATCCAATTGGGGGTGCGGTGGGCCAGAGACAGTCTTGCCAGAGTGGATCAGAAAGAAGGGATCTGGAAAAAGAGTTACCATGTGTTGCAGTGGTTCCTGACGCTGCTACCCGCACATCCTGCCCGTCGCCGGCACGCTGCCGGACCTTTCCTGTGACCTTAACCTCTCCAAGCCTCAGTTTCTTCGTGTTGGATGGGGATAATAACACACCCAGCACTGAAAGTAACACAGGATGATTCATGGCCAGGGGTTAGCACAGCAGCTAGCACCAGGCGACAGCCCTATGAAGGCCAGCTGTTGTTATTTTCAGAGGAGAGGATCTATTTTCATCCAATGGGTCCTGGGACATGACCAATCGGTTTGTGCAGTAGTTTAGGAAAGGTCAGTGAAAGTGCAGTGTGAACAACGTGTGTGTGTGTGCACGTGGGTACATGTGTGTATATGTATGCACGTGTATACATGTGCACATGCACACATGTACATGCATGTGTGTGCATGTATGTGTGTGTGCATGTGCACATGCTGGTTGAGACGCAGGGCCTGGCTTCCCTGGTGCTGATGGGGAAAAAAGACAAGGAAGCGGAACAGTGGGCTTTTCAGACCTGGCAGGCTGAGGCCTCTGGTTTCACATTTGCTCTCAAGCCCTTGGTGAGACTGACATCTGGCTGCAAATAGGGTGCGCCTTCCAGCACCTCCGTGGGTCCAGACTCCATCCACAGGGGACTGGGCACCCATCAGAATGCCCAGGACACCTATCTCTCCGGTGGAGGCCTCTGGGGCAGAGGGGATGCTGAGAGGTCGCATGGAAGGGGGTTTCCTCTCCAGGTGCTGGAAGAGCGTCTCTTCTCAGGACAGATGCTGCCTTCACACAGGAGGGGAGTGGGGGCCTGTATTTAAGCTGAGAACAGAACAGGCCCAGTGTGTGGCTGTTGCCTGGGATGATTTGTTTAAAATATTAACAATCAAGGCAGGAGGGTCGTTTGAGGCCTGGAGTTTGAGACCAGCCTGGGCAACATAGTGAGACCTCATCTCTACAAAAAATAAATATAAAATACAGAGTAGCTTGGCATGGTGTTACATACCTCTAGTCCCAACTACTGGGGAGGCTGGGGCAGGAGAATCACTTGAGCCCGGGAGTTGGAGGCTGTAGGAAGCTTTGATTGCACCACTGCACTCCAGCCTGGGTGACAGAGCGAGACTCCATCTCAATTAAAAAAAAAAAAAATTAACAAAACTACCATTCAGCACTGAGCAGTGAGGACAAACACTGGCTAGGGACTGGTGCCAGTTTGTGTCATTGCTGGTGGGGTGACGTTGAGGGAGGAAGGAGGGATGGGTCCAGGGAGGGGCACAGATATCCAGGGTGGTGGAGGGGGAGGCCCTCTGCTTCCTACCATCTGAATTGGAGAAATCTTCCTGTTTTTTTTTTTTTTTTTCTTTTTTTTTCGAGACAGTCTTACTCTGTCACTGAGGCTGGAGTGCAGTGGTACAATCACAGCTCACTGCAGCCTCCAACTCCTGGGCTGGGACCATAGAGAAGAGCTACCATGCCCAGCTGATTTTTAACAATTTTTAGTAGATGTGAGGTCTAACTATGTTGTCCAGGCTGATCTTGAAATCCTAGGCTCAAGCAATTCTCCTGCCTAGGCCTCCCAAAGTGCTTGGATTACACGAGTAAGTCACTGCACCCGGTCTGACCTTCACTTTTTTGTCGACGGGGCTGAGCAGCTTCATCACAGCCTTTTTTATTTTTTATTTTTTTGAGATGGAGCCTCACTCTGTTGCCAGGTTGGAGTGCTGTGGCACGATCTCAGCTCACTGCAACCTCCACCTTCCAGGTTCAAGCAGTTCTGCCTCTGCCTCCCGAGTAGCTGGGACCACAGGCGCGTGCCACCACACCCAGCTAATTTTTGTATTTTTAGTAGAGACGGGGTTTCACCATGTGGGCCAGGATGGTCTCGATCTCCTGACCTCGTGATCCACCCACCTCGGCCTCCCAAAGTACTGGGATTACAGGCGTGAGCCACTGTGCCCAGCCCATCACAGCCTCTTTAGGCAACTTTAAGAGAATGAAGGGCCTTGTTCCAGGCAAGGGGTTAGGGAAGCCCTGCCCCTGATGAGGAGAGGACCCAGGGTGTGGAGCCTGACTCCCATCGCCAGACTAGGGGCTTAGGGGAGGAAGGGTTTTGGGAGAGTGAGCTCTTATGGCCAAGAGGCCACAGTCCTGGACTCCAGGAGTGTCCCTTGGAGGACTGGTGTCACCTCCTTCTCCAGAGTGCCCAAGACAGGAGCAGGATATTGTGTTCCTGATCGATGGCTCAGGCAGCATCTCCTCCGGCAACTTTGCCACGATGATGAACTTCGTGAGAGCTGTGATAAGCCAGTTCCAGAGACCCAGCACCCAGGTGTGCCATTGGGGGAGGGAGGCTGCTGGGGATGGGTGCTTGGATCCTGGTGAAATGGCCTCAGCCCCGCCCTGTGTGCTTCTCCCAGTTTTCCCTGATGCAGTTCTCCAACCGATTCGAAACACACTTCACTTTCGAGAAATTCAGGCGCAGCTCAAACCCCCTCAGCCTGTTGGCTTCTGTTCGCCAGCTGGGAGGGTTAACATACACGGCCACCGCCATCCAAAAAGTCGTGTGAGTCCTGACTTCTTCCAGGCACAGTCCCAAAGCACCCAGGTCTTCCCTTGGGCCTCATCTGTCTCTATGAGAAGGGGACAGGCAGGGACCGAAATTCAGCCCGTGATACCCTTGCCAAGCTGGGGCCTCTGGGTGGGACTGGGGCCTCCCGAAGGAAAAGGCATCTTCTCATTTTCACGAGGGCACCAGGGGCTAGTGTGGTTTTCTTCACAGGCCTCTAAGACCTCTTCTTTCCTGATAGGCACCAATTGTTCCATGCCTCATATGGGGCCCGTAGGGATGCCACCAAAATTCTCATTGTCATCACTGATGGGAAGAAAGAAGGCGACAGCCTGGATTATAAGGATGTCATCCCCATGGCTGATGCAGCAGGCATCATCCGCTATGCAATTGGGGTAGGGTGTGGGATGGCTTCCCCCTTCTCCCACGGCTTCCTCTCAGGGCAACTTCCCTTTCTATGTATTTTCTTTTCTCTTTGAGACAGGATCTTGGTCTATCACCCAGGAAGTGGTGCAATCCTAGCTCACCGCAGCCTCGAATTCCTGGGCTCCAGTGATCCTCCCACCCCAGCCTCCCCAGTAGCTGGGACCACAGGCGTGTGCCATCAAGCCTGGCTATTTTCTTTTTGGTTGAGATGGGGTCTTGCTATGTTGCCCAGGCTGGTCTCAAATTCCTGGCCTCAAGCAATTCTACCACCTTGGTCTCCCAAAGCACAGGGATTACAAGCGTGAACCACCGCCAACAACATCCCTTTCAACGATAGAAACACCAGCTCTCTCTGTTCTTACTGCCTTAAGGATGAAAACTCTGCCCCAGACTGGAGACCATGATCCTTTCTCCTAAACTCCCTGATGCCATCCGGGCTTCGTGTTCCTCCTGTGTCCACAGGGTGTGATCATGTTGATCTTGTGGGGTTATTGGAGGATGTTGCACCCAGTGCACACAGGCACATTTGATTTATTACTTTTACTGAGTTGATCTTTTCTGGGGACAGGTTGGATCAGCTTTTCAAAACACAAATTCTTGGAAAGAATTAAATGACATTGCATCGAAGCCCTCCCAGGAACACATATTTAAAGTGGAGGACTTTGATGCTCTGAAAGATATTCAAAACCAACTGAAGGAAAAGATCTTTGCCATTGAGGGTGAGTCTGAAGGGAGCTCTTCGCTTGGGGAATCCTCAGCCGTTAACACCTTTTCACTTAGAACCCAAGGCTCCGTGAAACAGGTAGACAGCATCCCGGTACTCCTGCTTTCCGGGGACCCTGATAGCCACGTCTGTCAGCTTGTCCCCGCTGACGTCCCCCAGCACTGTCAGAGCCGCCCCAAAGTGGCCCCAGGATGGCCCTGCTCCCCACAGAGAATGATCTCACACCACCACCGGCTCCACTGCAGAACAAAAAGCAGTGCCAGGCCCAACCTAGGAGACCCTTCCACCCATACTGGGCCCTACCCAGTCCACGTCCCCCCAGCCACTCACTCCCCTGGGCAAGGGGCACACGGACACCTGGCCCCCTCGGGCCTGCATGTAGACCTGTGGGGGGCCCTGATGAGGACCAGATCGGTGCTGCCATCGCTGTCCACATCCATGGAGCAGAGGGGGGCCCCGAAGTCGGAGCTGATCTGGAGGGCAGAGCCTGGTCCCTGTCACAGGCACCAGCTCTCCCTGTAGCCTCCAGTCTTAGCTTCTCCTAAAGCTGAAGTGTTCTTGGACCTGGCAAAGCCCGTCTCCCTCCCTGGCACTCAAGCGTCATGCCTTCCCCCAGGTACGGAGACCACAAGCAGTAGCTCCTTCGAATTGGAGATGGCACAGGAGGGCTTCAGCGCTGTGTTCACGCCTGTAAGTAGGGCCCCTTAGGCCGATGATGTGCCGTAAGGGGAGGGGGAGCAGGGAAGGCCAGGGTGGGTGTCAGGTGGGTAAGAGGCGCGGGCGGAAGGCATATCTCTGGTACATGCTGTCTTCCTGCTCCGGCCTCTGTTCAGCCCTGGAATCCTTTTCTCCCAGGATGGCCCCGTTCTGGGGGCTGTGGGGAGCTTCACTTGGTCTGGAGGTGCCTTCCTGTACCCCCCAAATATGAGCCCCACCTTCATCAACATGTCTCAGGAGAATGTGGACATGAGGGACTCTTACCTGGGTGAGAAACAGCCAGGGGTTGGGGACAGGTGGGAGATGCACTGCTCAGGGTGGGGTCCAGGGTTCTGGGGAAGGAGGATGGGGGCTGTGCTGCCCGGGGTGGGTTCCAGGGTTCTGGGGAGGAGGGATGGGGGCTGTGCTGCCTGGGGTGGGGGTCCAGGGTTCTGGGGAGGGGGGATGGGGGCTGTGCTGCCTGGGGTGGGTTCCAGGGTTCTGGGGAGGGAGGATGGGGGCTGCACTGCCCAGGGTGGGGTCCAGGGTTCTGGGGAGGGGGAATGGGTGCTGTGCTGCCCGGGGTGGGGGTCCAGGGTTCTGGGGAGGGGGAATGGGGGCCTTTGTGCTGAGGCCTGGGCCCCTCAGGTTACTCCACCGAGCTGGCCCTCTGGAAAGGGGTGCAGAGCCTGGTCCTGGGGGCCCCCCGCTACCAGCACACCGGGAAGGCTGTCATCTTCACCCAGGTGTCCAGGCAATGGAGGATGAAGGCCGAAGTCACGGGGACCCAGGTTGGGCGTGACAGGAGCCAGAGGGGAGGATGAGGGTGGGGACAGTGGCTGGGGCTGGGGAGAGGATGGAGGGGCTTTGAGGGCCTTGGGGGAGGTCCTGGTACCTGGGGAGAGGTGAGACCTGGCCCACAGGGCTGCCTCTGGCAGGGACAGGCAGCATGACCCAGGCTCTGTCCTCCAGATCGGCTCCTACTTCGGGGCTTCCCTCTGCTCCGTGGACGTGGGCAGCGACGGCAGCACCGACCTGGTCCTCATCGGGGCCCCCCATTACTACGAGCAGACCCGAGGGGGCCAGGTGTCTGTGTGTCCCTTGCCCAGGGGGGTGAGTGGCTGATGGGCCTGGGCCGGGTGGGGTCTGGTGTGGGTGGAGGGGTTGGGCGGGTTGGGCCTGGCACTGCTTTTGTTCTGCAGTGGAGAAGGTGGCAGTGTGATGCTGTTCTCTACGGGGAGCAGGGCCACCCCTGGGGTCGCTTTGGGGCGGCTCTGACAGTGCTGGGGGATGTGAATGGGGACAAGCTGACAGACGTGGCCATCGGGGCCCCAGGAGAGGAGGAGAACCGGGGTGCTGTCTACCTGTTTCACGGAGTCTTGGGACCCAGCATCAGCCCCTCCCACAGCCAGGTGAGGCCGTGTCCCATTTCTGTCACTAGAGCAGCCTGCTTCTTGCCTCTCCCACTCTGTCATACTGGAAAACTGTCCCTTTTTACTTTTTCCTACCTCCCTTGCCCAGCTCTGAGCACCTTGTAGTAGTGGCGTGGTCTCAGCTCACTGCAACCTCCGTCTCCCAGGTTCAAGCGATTCTCTGCCTCAGCCTCCAGAGTAGCTGGGATTACAGGCATGCACCACCATGTCCGGTTAATTTTTGTATTTTAGTAGAGACAGGCTTTCGCCACGTTGGCTAGGCTGGTCTTGAACTCCTGGCCTCAGGTGATCTGCCTGTCTCGGCCTCCCAAAGTGCTGGGATTATAGGCGTGAGCCATGATGCCCAGGTCCCTGCCAGTTTTACAAGGTACACAGGTCAGGCACAGAAAACCCATTTTACAGATGGAATCTGGGACACTGGGAAGACAAGGGCCTTGGTTTGTTGGAGGTTCAGAGTGGGTCCGAGACGGTGAAGGGTGCTCTGGCCTCCTGACCTCTAACCCGGTGCACAGTCTCCCGGCTCCCTGCTGCTCACCACTTAGGTCCAGTCGTTTCAACCTTCCCTTCCACTCGCCCCTCGCCTCCCTGGATGCTACATGATTTTATTCCCTTCCTGCCATCGAGGTCCCACCAAATGCCCATCCATCCCTGCAGCCGCCCTCCACCCAAGGGAGCAGGTTCCCTGAGAACGAAGGGCTGCTTTTCTTGGCAAAAGTCAAGAAAGCCCTGTTAAAAAATAGGCAAAGGGGCTGCTCCAAGTGGCTCAGATCTGTAATTCCAACACTTTGGGAGGCCGAGGCGGGAGGATCACTTGAGGCCAGGAGTTTCAGGCCAGCCTGGGCAACATAGGGAGACCCCATCTCTAGAAAAAAATTTAAAAATTAGACAGGCATTGTGGTGCTGTAGTAACTCTAGTCTCAATTACTCGGGAGGCTGAGGTGGGAGGTCACCTGAGCCCAGGAGGTTGAGGCTGCAGTGAGCTATGATTGCGTCACTTCACTTCAGCCCAGGTGAAAGAGCACAACCCTGTGTCAAAAAAAAAAAAAGGGGGGGGGGCAAAGGATTTGGATAGGGATAGACGTTTCTCCAAAGAAGAGGTACAAAGGGCCAATGAGTGCATAAAATGATTCTCAGTGTCATTAGTCACCAGCAAATCAAAACTATAACTATAATGAGATGCCACTTCTCACCTACTAGAATGGCTAGAAACAAAGGCAGATAATGACAGATGTTGGTGAGGTTGTGGAGAACCGGGCATCCTCCCGCACTGCTGGGGATGATGTAAATCCACGCAGCTGCTTTGGAAATCAGTATGGCAGGTCCTCAAAACATTAAACACAGGCTGGGCACAGTGGCTCACGCCTGTAACCCCAGCACTTTGGGAGGCCGAGGCGGGTGGATAACCTGAGGAGTTTGAGATCAGCCTGGCCAACACAGTGAAACCCCATCTGTACTAAAAATACAAAAAAAAAAAAAATTAGCTGGGCATGGTGGTGGGTGCCTGTAATCCCCGCTACTCGGGAGGCTGAGGCAGGAGAATCTGTTGAACCTGGGAGGTGGAGGTTGTGGTAAGCCGAGATCGTGGCACTGCACTCCAGCCTAGGCAACAAGAGCAAAACTCTGTCTCAAACAAACAAACAAACAAAAAGTTAAACATAGAGTTGCCATGTGATCTGGCAATTCCACCTATAAAACATGCTAAGCGAGGGAAGCCAGACACAGAAGGCCACATGTATTCAGGCCAAATGTCCAGAACAGGCAGATCTGTAGAGACGGAAAGTAGATGAGCAGTTTCACAGGGCTGGGTGTGGGGGAAAGTCAGGGGCATGAGGGTGACTGCTAATGGGTGTGGAGTCTCTTTTTGGGGTAGTGGAAATGTTCTAAAATTGATTGTGGTAGTGGTTTCACACCTCTCTAAACATACCAAAAGCCACTAAGTCATATACTTTAAAGGGGTGAGTTGTGTGCTATATGGTCTATAGCTCAAAAAAGCTGTTACCAAAAAGAAAAAAGTGCCAAGGAAGGTCCCTGCAGTTCTGTCACACACCAGCTGTCTGATCTTTGACAGGTAACTCACCCTGTCTGTGCTCAATTTTCTCACTGGTAAAATGGTGATACTAATAGAACCAACCTTATTGAGCTGCTGCTGTGAGGATTAAATGAGTTAGTATGCATGAAGTGCTTATCACAGTGCCTGGCACACAATAGGTGTCATGTTGTTATAATCTGTTTTAATTATCATTAAGATAGTTTAACAACTGGCCAGGCGCAGTGGCTCTAGCCTGTAATCCCAGTACTTTGGGAGGCTGAGGCAGGCAGATCACTTGAGGTCAGGAGTTCCAGACTAGGCTGGCCAACATGGGGAAACCCTGTCTCTACCAAAAATACAAAAATTGGCTGTGCGTGGTGGCGCATGCCTGTAATCCCAGCTACTCGGGAGGCTGAGGCAGGAAAATGGCTTGAACCCAGGAGTCGGAGGTTGCAGTGAGCTGAGATTGCGCCACTGCACTCCAGCCTGGGTGATAGAGTGAGACTCCATCTCAAAACAAACAAACAAAAACCACATAGTTTAACAACTGAAAGGGAATCTAAAGAAGAGGGTGAAAGACTGTTGAGAATAACAAGGGCCCACGTGTTGTCATGAAACTGCAAACAGTTCGTACCAATTCCCACGACCCATCACATGCAGGCATACCATGTTTTATGTGCTTTGCAGATACTGCATTTTTTACACATTGGAGGTAGGCAGCGACCCTGCACTGAGCAAGTCTATCAGTGCTGTTTTCCCAGCTGCATGCACATGTCTCTGTGTTACCTTTGGTAATTCTCACAATGTTTCAAACTTTTTTGTAATTATCATGTCTGTGATGGTGATCTGTGACCAGTGATCTTCGATGTTACTATTGTCCTCGTTTTGGGGCACCATGAAGCACGTCCATATATGAAGGTGAACTTCATCAATGTGTGTGTTCTGACTGCTCCACCACCGATAGCTCCCCTGTCTCTCTCTCCCTCTCCTGTGGCCTCCCTGTTTCCTGCAATGCAATGATATTGAAATTAAGCCAAATAATAACTCTACAATGGTCTTCAAGTGTTCAAGTGAAAGGAAGAGTCACATGTCTCTCACTATTTATTTATTTATTGAGGCAGGGTCTCACTCTGTCACCCAGCCTGGAGTACACTGGTGTGATCTTGGCTTGCTGAAACTTCCCCCTCTGAGGTTCAAGTGATTCTCCTGCCTCAGCCTCCTGAGTAGCTGGCATTACAGGTGGGTGCCACCATGCCTGGCTAATTTTTGTGTTTTTAGTAGAGATGGGGTTTTGCCATGTTGGCCAGGCTAGTCTCGAACTCCTGACTCTAAGTGATCTGCCTGCCTTGGCCTCCCAAAGCACTGGGATTACAGCGTGAGCCACCACGTCTGGCCACATATCTCTCACTTTAGATCAAAACCTAGAAATGATTAAGCTTGGTAAAGAAGCCATGTCAAAAGCCAACACGGGCTGAAGGCCTTTTGCACCAAACAGTCAAATTCTGAATGCAAAGAAAAAGTTATTGAAGGAAATTAAGAGTGCTACTCCAGTGAACATATGAATGATAAGAAAGTGAAGCAGCCTAATTGCTGATATGAAGGAAGTTTGAGTGATCTGGATGGAAGATCAAACCAGCCACAACATCCCCTTAAGCCAAAGCCTAATCCAGAGCAAGATCCGAATGCTCTTCAATTCTATGAAGGGTGAGAGAGGTGAGGAGACTACAGAAGAAAAGTTGGAAGTCAGCAGAGGTGGAAGTCAGCAGGGTTCATGAGGTTTAAGGAAAGAAGCAATCTCCACAACATAAAAGCACAAGGTGAAGTAGCAACTACAGATGGAGAAGGCGCAGCAAGTTCTGATGAAGGTGGCTACACTCAACAACAGGTTTTCAATGTAGATGAGATGGCCATCGATGGAAGAAGATGCCATCTAGGACTTTCAGAGAAGTCAATGCCTGGCTTCAAAGCTTCAAAGGACAGGCTGACTCTCTTGTTAGGGGCTAAAGCAGCTGGTAGGACTTCAAGGTATAGCCAGTGCTCATTTACCATTTGGAAAATCCCAGGGCCCTGAAGAATGATGCTAAATCCACCCTTCTTGTGCTCTAGAAATGGAACAAAGCTGGGGTGACAGCACATCTGTTTACAGCATGGTTGACTGAGTGTTTTAAGCCCATTCTGGAGACCTGCTGCTCAGAAAAATAGATTTCTTTCCAAAGTCTGCTGCTTATTGACAGTGCACCTGGTCACCCAAGAGCTCTGATGGAGATGTTCAAGGAGATTAGTGTTGTTTCCATGCCTGCAAACACAACGCCCATTCTGCAGTCCATGGACCAAGGAGTAATTTCGACTTTCAAGTCTCATTATTTCAGAAATACATTTCATAAGGCTATAGCTGCCATAGATAGTGATTCTTCTGATGGATCTGGGCAAAGTCAATTGAAAACCTTCTGGAAAAAAATTCACAATTTTAGGTGCCATTAAGAACATTCGTGATTCATGAGAGGGGGTCAAAATATCAACATTAACAAGAGTTTGGGAGAAGCTGATTCCAATTCTCACGGATGACTTTGAGTGGCTCAAGGCTTCAGGGGAGGAAGTGACTGCGGATGTGGTGGAAATAGAGAACCAGAATTAGAAGTGGAGCCTGAATTGCTGTGGTCTCGATGAAACTTGCACAGATGAGGACCTGCTTCTTACGGATGAGGAAAGAAAGTGTTTTTTTTTTCAGATGGAATACATTCCTGGTGAAGATGATATAAATATTGTTGAAATGACAACACAAGATTAAACATATTACATAAACGGGCCGGGCACAGTGGCCCACCCCTGTAATCCCAGCACTTTGGGAGGCTGAGGTGGACAGACCACTTGAGGTCAGGAGTTCGAGACCAGCCTGGCCTACATAGGGAAACCTCATCACTACTAAAAAAATTAGCTGGGTGTGGTGGTGGATGTCTATAATCCCAGCTACTCAGGAGGCTGAGGCAAGAGAATCGCTTGAACCCGGGAGGCAAAGGTTGCAGTGAGCCGAGATCACACCACTGCACTCTAGCCTGGGCGACTGAATGAAAGTGTGTCTCAAAAAAAAAAAAGAAGAATATTATATAAATGTAGTTCATAAATCAGCATAGAATTTGAGAGGATTGACTCCAACTTTCAAAGAAGCTCTACTGTGGGCAAAATGTTATCAACCAGCATCGCGTTCTCCAGAGAAATTTCATGAAAGGAAGAGTCCATCCCGGCAGCAAACTTCCTCACTGTCTTATTCTAGGAAATTGCCATAGCCACCCCAACCTCCAGCAGTTGCCACTGTGATCAGTCAGCCATGTCACCATCAGGCAAGACCCTCCACCAGCAAAAAGATTATGCCTTGCTAAAGGCTTAAACGATTGTTAGCATTTTTTACCAATCAAATATTTTATTTTTATTTTTGAACTTTTATTTTAGATTTAGAGGGGGTACCTCTAGCCTTTGTAGACTCCCTCAGTAATTGGTAAATTTCTCTTTTTATTTTGTTATTATTCCTTTTTTTCTTTTCTTTTTCTTTTTTTAATTTTTATTGTTTAGAGGCAGAGTCTCATCATGTCACTCAGGCTGGAGTGCAGTGGCACAATCATAGCTGACTGCAGCCTCGAATTCCTGGGCTCAAGAGATCCTCCTGCCAAAGCCTCCTGAGTAGCTGGGACCACAGGCACAAGCCAGTGTGCCCTGCCCATTATTATTACATTTTTTTTTTTTTCGAGACAGAGTCTCGCTCTGTCACCCAGGCTGGAGTGCCGTGGTGCAATCTCCACTCACTGCAACCTCCGCCTCCCGGATTCAAGCGATTCTCCTGCCTCAGCCTCCTGAGCAGCTTGGATTGCAGGTGTGTGCCATCATGCCCAGCTAATTTTTGTATATTTAGTAGAAACGGGGTTTCACCATGTTGGCCAGGCTGGTCTGGAACTCCTGACCTCAGATGACCCACCCGCCTCGGCCTCCCAAAGTGTTGGGATTACAGGCTTGAGCCACCGCGTATGGCTATTATTATTACTTTTAATGTCTGCTAGTTCCAGGGTGCACAGAGATTTAAAGGGCACATTCTTCCAGGGACTGAGCATAACACGAGCACTGGGAATGAAGGTGATAGGTTCTACAGGGGAGGCAGTGCCCGGGAGGGTGGATCTGGGTGTGGGTGCGACCACTCCCCACCCCACCCCAGCTTTTTCTTGTCCTTTGAAGAGACAGTGACAGCAAGAAACAAAAAGGGGACTTGGGCCTGGGGTCGGACGGTCTGGTGTTAGGTCTGGAGTCGGCCTCTTAAAGGCTACATGGGGTTGACACTGTCCCAAACCTCTCTCCTGCGTCTTTGCAACGAGGGAGGTGAGGTTGGACGAACTCTGAGGTCCCTTTCAGCCTTAATACTCATTGTGATATATTATTGACTGCTGGCCGTATCCTGGGTGCTGTTCTAAGGACCGTAGGAATTCCTCTCCTGCGCACGGCTAAACTCTGAGCTAATAGTATCATTATGTGAAAGATGAGGAAACGGAGGCACAGACAGATTGAGTCCTTGCCCACGGCCTCGTGGCTCATATGTGGAGGAGTCAGAATTGGAACTAGAGACTGATTGAATGAATGACACTCGGGTCACCAGGACACCCTTCCAATCTCCACTCTTACATCTGTTTCTTAGCAATCATCTCCCAACTCCTACCTCCTCTTTTCAGGTTCTTCTTGGTGACATCTGTTCACAACTCACCCCTTCTCTCCCTTTCCGACGGTCCTACCTCCATATTCCCCTTGTTACTTATTTCCAACTTCTTCCCCCACTTTCCATCTTGATTCACCCTTCTCTCTTCTGGCCAGCGGATCGCCGGCTCCCAGCTCTCCTCCAGGCTGCAGTATTTTGGGCAGGCTCTGAGTGGGGGTCAAGACCTCACCCAGGATGGACTGGTGGACCTGGCTGTGGGGGCCCGAGGCCAGGTGCTCCTGCTCAGGTGAGAGCAGCCTTTCTCGGAGGCTCCCCAGGTGGTCCTAGGTCCAGATGAGGGTGCCCACCCCACGTGGTGCTCCCAGGAGCCGATGGCCTGTCCTCAGCTCGGTGCTCTGCCCGCAGGACCAGACCTGTGCTCTGGGTGCAGGTGAGCATGAAGTTCATACCTGCCGAGATCCCCAGGTCTGTGTTTGAGTGTCGGGAGCAGGTGGTCTCTGACCAGATCCTGGGACAGTCCAGCATCTGCCTTTACACTGACACACGTTCCAACAACCTGCTTAGGAGCCGTGAGTCCCCTCCCCTCCAACCCAGGACACCCTGACCTCTGGAGTCCCCCATCCCAGGCCCCTGTCTCCCACCCTGCCCATTGTCCATCCTGTCTCAACGCTGTCCCTGCGACTGCCTACAGGTGACCTCCAAAGCTCTGTGACCTTGGACCTGGCCCTCGACCCTGGCCGCCTGAGTCCCCGTGCCACCTTCCAGGAAACAAAGAACCGGAGTCTGAGCCGAGTTCGAGTCCTCGGGCTGGAGACACACTGTGAAAACTTCAACCTGCTGCTCCCGGTGCGTCTGGGCATGAACGTGGCTGGCAGCCACGCTGGGGCTGGCAGAAGGCAAGGCAGGGAGAGAACAGGCTGCATTCCGGCCTCCCTGTGGCTCAGCCCAGCACAGCACCAGCCATGCAGGACATGCTTACTGCTTGTTAGCCAGAGAGTGAGTGAGCGAGCAAATGAGTAATGAGATTGGCTGCAATTGCCAGGGGCCACACGGTTGGATTTCAGGAAAGAGAATTGGGCAGCCTGAGAGAGCTCTGGGGCTTCCGGCTGGGATTTTTTTCAGGCGTTCACTGGATACGCGTTTTTCCAGCTGCTCCTGGGAGACAGGCCCTGCCCTGGGGGCCAGGGGCATAGGGGTGGCCAAAACAGTCATTGCTGATCGGGAGGTCTGGGGGGAGGAGGAAAAAAACAAAGACAAACCAGGGGAGAGAACAGAGAGGGTGTCAGGGAGGCCTCCTGAAGGCGGTGACGCTGAGCAGGCCCTGGAGGAAGCGGAAGCCGCTTGGGAGCTGGGCAGTGGCCGGATAAGAACTGTGGATGGGGCCGAGCGCAGCTCTGCACAGTGCTCCCCTTACCCTCCGCTCTCCCCTACACCCGTCCCCCAGACCTGCGTGGAGGACTCTGTGACCCCCATCACCTTGCGTCTGAACTTCACGCTGGTGGGCAAGCCCCTCCCTGCCTTCAGAAACCTGCGGCCTATGCTGGCCGCCGATGCGCAGAGATACTTCACGGCCTCCGTGAGTCCTGGCGCTGGGGTCTCCCAGAGAGGGCGCACAGCGTGAGGCCTGGGTTTCGGAGAAAACCCCCCGTTGCCTTCCCACGCAGCTACCCTTTGAGAAGAACTGTGGAGCCGACCATATCTGCCAGGACGATCTCGGCATCTCCTTCAGCTTCCCAGGGTGAGCGCCCCCACCTTAGACCTGCCCTACTGCCCCAGCCTCCTTCCTGGAATCTGGGACTCCCGTCTCTGGCTCTCCCTAACATTGTCTCATTCTATACTCAAAACCCAGGTGTCTTGGCTGGGCACGGTGGCTCACGCCTGTAATCCCAGCACTTTGGGAGGCCGAGGTGGGAGGATCTTTTGAGGCCAGGAGTTAGGGATCAGCCTGGGCAGCAGAGCGAGATCCCATTTCCACAAAAACAAAACAAAACAACAACAACAACAAAAAAATCACTTGAGTGTGGTAGAGCATGCCTATAGTCCCAGCTACTTGGGAGGCTGAAGCTTAAGGATTGCTTGAGCTCTGGAGTTGGAGGCTGCAGTGAGCCATGATCACGCCACTGCACTCCAATCTGGGTGAAAGAGCAGGACTCTGTCTCTCAAAAAAAAAAAAAAAAAAAAAAAGAAGAAGAAGAACCCAGGTGTCCTGTCCCCTGTCTATCTCCCACATCCCCACCCACCCTTTTATCCCAGACCATTTCTAGCCTCAGTCACAGAATCATCTTCTCCTTCCCCTCCCCTGATACCCAGCTTGAAGACCCTGCTGGTGGGGAGTAACCTGGAGCTGAACACAGAAGTGATGGTGTGGAATG
Organism: Hylobates moloch; assembly: GCF_009828535.3. Lineage (NCBI taxonomy): Eukaryota > Metazoa > Chordata > Mammalia > Primates > Hylobatidae > Hylobates > Hylobates moloch. The sequence continues at coordinate 82,076,032 of NW_026652281.1, forward strand.
ACGGGGAAGACTCCTACGGAACCACCATCACCTTCTCCCACCCGGCAGGACTGTCCTACCGCTACGTGGCAGAGGGCCAGGTGCTCCCTCTGGGGAAGGAGGAGGAGGCTGGGCTGGGCATTAGCGTAAATTCTCGTGCGGTTCAGAACCTGGGCTGGGCTTGGAGGTGGTAGTGCCATCTGGGGCACGCCTCCACTCGTGTGGTGTGCAACTTTGGGCATCACAGTTTAAGGACACTAACTATCAGGAATGATTTCCTGAGAGGCCACTAATGTGGAGACAGACGGGAACCTCCCCAAATTTCTTTCTATTCCATATTATATCAATATTCCTCTTTTAAAGGAAAACATATCTCAGCCTTCAAATATTTTAAAACACTGTTCTGTAGAAGCAAGGGGTTGAATTTATTCGTCACTCTACATTAAGGCTTGGCAACCTTTTTCTATAAAGGGCTAGATAGTAAATATTTCAGCTTCGTGATCCACGTGGTCTGTGTCACAGCTGCTAACCTCTGGTGTTGTGGAATGAAAGCAGCCATTGACATGGATGAGTTTATGAATGAATATACCTGCGATGCAGTAAAACTTTATAAAAATAGGTAGTGGCTGTTGTTTGCCCATCTCTGCTTTAGAATGCAGAACTAGGACCACAGGGAGTCAAAGAGAACCAGATTTTTTAAACAAAAGTGTTATTATGGCTGGGAGTGGTGGCTCATGCCTGTAATCTCAGGACTTTGGGAGGCTGAGGCAGGCGGATCACCTGAGGTCAGGAGTTTGAGACCAGCCTGGCCAACATGGTGAAACCCTATCTCTACGAAAAATACAAAAATTAGCTGGGTGTGGTGGCGGGCGCCTGTGATCCCAGCTACTGGGGAGGCCGAGGCGGGAGAAGTGCTTGAACTCGGAAGACGGAGGTTGCAGTGAGCCGAGATTGTGCCACTGCACTCCAGCCTGGACAACAGAGTAAGACTCTGTCTCAAAAAAAAAAAAGTTATTAAGAAAAATTTAAAACATTTACAAAAGTAGAAAGTAGTTCAACAAAACTCCCAAAACTTGTCACCTATATTCAACAATTAGCAACATTTTGCCACATTTGTTTCATCAATTGTTCCCCTTTGCTAAGGTATTTTCTTTCTTTCTTTATTTTTGAGACAGGGTTTCGCTTTGTCACACAGGCTGGAGTGCAGTGGTACAATTTCAGCTCACTGTAGCCTTGACCTCCTGGGCTCAGGAGATCCTCCCATCTCAGCCTCCTGAGTAGCTAGAACCACATGCACACACCACCACGCCTGGCTAATTTTTTTATTTTTTTGTAGAGTTGGGGTCTTACCATGCTGCCCAAGCTGGTCTCTAACTCCTGGGTTCAAGCCGTCCTCCCATCTTAGCTTCCCAAAGTGTTGGAGTTACAAACATGAGCCACTGTGCCTGACCTGCTAAAGTATTTTAAAACAAATCTCAGACATGAGGGTCATTGTACTCCTCCTTATTCACTCTGCTATGGTTTGAATGCATCACCCAAAGTTCATGTGTTGGACACTTAATCCCCAATGTAACAGTGTTGAAAGGTGAAACCTTTAAAAGGTGATTCGGTTATGAGGGCTTTGCCCTCATGAATGGATGAATACTATTATCTCAAGAGTAGATTAGTTCTTTCAGGAGTGGGTTTCCTTCCTTCCCTCCCTCTCCCTCCCTCCCTCCCCTTTCTTTTTCTTTTTCTCCCTTTCTTTCTTTCTTTCTTTCTTTCTTTCTTTCTTTCTTTCTTTCTTTCTTTCTTTCTTTCTTCCTTCCTTCCTTCCTTCCTTCCTTCCTTCCTTCCTTTTTCTTTCTTTCTTTCTTTTCTTTTCTTTCTTTCTTTCTTTCCTTGAAAGGGTCTTGCTCTGTTGCCCAGGCTGGGGTGCAGTGGCACGATCTTGGCTCACTGCAGCCTCTGACTCCCAACTTCAAGCAATTCTTGTGCCTCAGCCTCCTGAGTAGCTGGGATTACAGGCGCCCACTGCCATGCCCAGCTAAGTTTTGCATTTTTAGTAGAGATGGGGTTTCACCATGTTGGGCAGTCTGGTCTTGAACTCCTGACCTCAAATAATCCACCTGCTTCGGCCTCCCAAAGTACTAGGATTATAGGTGTGAGCCACGGAGCCTAGCCCAGGAGTGGGTTTCTAATTAAAGGATGAGTTTGGCCCCCTTTCCCTCTCACTCTCACATGCGCTGTCTTGCACATGCAGCACAAAGGCCCTCACCAGATGCTGGTGCCATGTTCTTGGACTTCCCAGCCTCCAGAACCACAAAGCTCCTATTGATACATTACCTAGTTTGCGGTAATCTGTTATAGCAGCAGGGAACAGACAAAGACACACTCTATAGTTCTGAACAATGGGGACCTCTTATATGACCTCAACACTGTTATCACACTCAATGAAATAAGTGATTCCTTGGTATTAAGATCATAGTCAAAATTCCATAATTGTCTCAAAAATATCTTTTACTTCTGGTCTATTTGAATGAAAATTCGAACTAGGTCCACACATAATGTTTGGTTGTTATTTCTGCTGTCTCTCTTAGTCTAATATTCCCAATGGAAGCGCATTTTGATTAAGGTATAAAAGAACACAGCAGGAAAGGCCATCTCTTGCATGTGAGGGGTGATCACTGTCAATGAAAGTGCTCCTAGACATATCAACCAAATGTAATGGGTGGACCTTTGTTGAATATTGATTTTAACAAATGAGCTGTAAAGTAACATTTTTGGAGACAATCTAAGAAAATAGAACATGACCAGTATATTGGTATATTAAGGAGTAATTGTTAATTTTGTTGGCTGTGATTTATTGGATCTGTGGTTACATTTAAAATACCCTTATCTGTTGGTGGTATACACTGAAGTATTTCTAGATGAAACAATATGGTGTTTGGAATATGCTTTAAAGTATTCAGAAAGAGAACATAGTAGAAAAAAGAGTAGAAAAATGTTGGTTACTTAAAATGAGTGATGGTTATATGGGGTTGATTTTCCAGTCTCTCTATTTTTGAATGTGTTTCAAATTTTCCATAATAAGAGGCCTTTAAAATAACAATAAAAAGGTGAACATTTTAATATATTTGAGATTTCTACTTTGGAAGAAAGTTTGACAAGATAGCTATGGGGGAGCTTTTAAAAACGTAACCTTGGCTGGACATGGTGGCTCATACCTGTAATCCTAGTGTTCTGGGGGGCCAAGATGGGAGGATTGCTTGAGGCCAGGAGTTCAAGACCAGCCTGGGCAATATAGTGAGATCCTATCTATAACAAATAATCTTTTTAAATTAGCCAGGCATGGTGGTGGTGTGTGCCTGTAGTCCTAGCTACTCGGGAGGCTGAGGCAAGAGGATGGCTTGAAGCCAGAGTTTGAGGCTGCAGTGAGCTGTGATTGCATCACTGCTTTCTAGCCTGGGTGACAGAGTGAGACCTGGTCTCAAAAAACAAACAAACAAACAAAAACATAAGCTTAAGGTGGGCTCCAGGAAGCTTCATCACTACTTCATGGCGTGTCTTTGGAATGCTGTTATATTAGGTTGGTGCGAAAGTAATTGTGGTTTTTGCCATTGCTTTCAATTTCAACTAATACTCCTCTACTTTTTCTCATGCCTAGAAACAAAGGCAGCTGCGTTCCCTGCGCCTGACATGTGACAGCGCCCCAGCTGGGAGCCAGGGCACCTGGAGCACCAGCTGCAGAATCAACTACCTCATCTTCCGTGGCGGTGCCCAGGTCAGGCTGGCTTCTGTCCCCTCGCCACTCCCCTGCCCCACCCTGTCTTTACTGCTCTGTGACCTCTCAGTTCCTTTTCCTCAGATCACCTTCGTGGCTACCTTTGACGTCTCCCCCAAGGCTGTCCTGGGAGACCGGCTGCTTCTGACAGCCAATGTGAGCAGGTGAGCTGGGCCAGGCCAGGGGCAGTGCCCCTCGTCTCCAGCCTCACACCCCATTCTCCTCCTCTGGGACCTTTGGCAACTGGGTCTCTCCTCTTTCTCCAGCGAGAACAACACTCCCAGGACCAGCAAGACCAGCTTCCAGCTGGAGCTCCCGGTGAAGTACGCTGTCTACACTGTGGCTAGCAGGTCAGCAGGTACCCCACTGCAGGAAAAAAAGGTTCTTTTCTCTGACCCTGATGGGGGTGGATCTCACCCCCTGCGGCAGCTGAACATGAGATGTTTTAAGTTTTGTGTGGTAGATAATACTGCCAGCAGCACTTACCAGTCAACACATTTGTTTTGTTTTGGTTTTTGTTTCCTTTTATCTTTGATTCAATTATTATTATTATTATTATTATTATTATTATTGTTTTTTGAGACAGAGTTTTCTCTTGTTGCCCAGGCTGGAGTGCAATGGCATGATCTCGACTCACTGCAACCTCCACCTCCCGGGTTCAAGTGATTCCCCTGCCTCAGCCTCCTGAGTAGCTGGGATTACAGGTGCGTGCCACCACACCCAGTTAATTTTTGTATTTTTAGTAGAAACGGGGTTTCACCATGTTGGCTAGGATGGTCTCCAACCCCTGACCTCAGGTAATCCACCTGCCTCGGCCTCCCAAAATGATGGGATTATAGGCATGAGCCACCATGCCCAGCCTATTTTCTAAATTTTTATTTCAACTTTGATGTTAGATTGGGGGGTACCTGTACAGATTTGTTACATGGGAATATTGCATGATGCTGAGGTTTGGGGTACAAATCCCACCACTCTGGCAGTGAACACAGAACCCAATAGGTAGTTTTTCAACCCATGCCCCTCCCTGCACCCTCCAGTGGACCACAGTGTCTAGTGTTTCCATCTTTGTGTCCATGTTTGCTCACTGCTTACCTCCCACGTGTAAGTGAGAACATGTGGTATTTGATTTTCTGTTCCTGCACTAATTTGCTTAGGATTATACTCCAGCTCCATCCATGTTACTGCAGAGGACATGACTTCATTCTCTTCATGGCTGCATAGTATTCCGTGGTGTATATGCACCATGTGTATGTACATTTTCCTTAGCCCACGGATGGGCATCTAGGTTGATTCCATGTCTTTGCTATTGTGAATAGCACAGCAATGAACATATGAGTGCATGTCTCTTTTTGGTAGAATGATTTATTTTTGGGAAAGGGGGGATATATCCACTAATGAGATTGCTCGCTCAAATGGTAGCTCTGTATTTAAGTTTGTTGAGAACTTAAACTACTTTCCGCAGTAGCTGAGCTAATTTACTTCCCCACCAACAGTGTGTAAGGGTTCCTTTTTCTCTGCAGCCTCATCAGCATCTGCTGTTTTTGACTTTTTAATAATATTCACTCTGACTGGTGTGAGATGGTTTCTCATTTTGGTTTTGATTTGCATTTCTCTGATGACTAGTAAGGCTAAGCATTTTTTCATACATTTTTTGGCCACTTGTATAATGTTCTCTTTATTTTACTTTTTTGTTAATGTTTTATTACTGAAACACCATATATATTATTTTGAGAAGTGTCTGTTGGTATCCTTTGCCCATTTTTTTTTTTGAGATGGAGTCTTGCTCTGTTGCCCAGGCTGGAGTGCAGTGGCGTGATCTTGGCTCACTGCAACCTCTGCCTCCCAAGTTCAAGTTCAAGCGATTCTTCTGCGTCAGCCACTGGAGTAGCTGGGATTACAGGCGTGCACCACCACGCTCAGCTAATTTTTGTATTTTTAGTGGAGACAGGGTTTCACCATGTTGGCTAGGCTGGTTTCGAACTCCTGACCTCAAGTGATCCACCCACCTCGGCCTCCCAAGGTGCTGGGATTCTGGGCCTGAACTATCATGTCTGGCTGTCAACAAGTGTTTATTGTGGGCTAGTTATGATAATAATAATTGTGATGTTATTATCATTATATCCCAGTTTTAATAGAGGTTACTGAAGCCTTTCTCAAAAGCACCAAGATTCTCTTGGCTTCCCCAGGAGATACGAGACATGTCCCTACCTTTGATCTTCTTCTAAGCCTCACTGGGGAGCAGCATCCAAGCCCGAATTCCATCTAGGGCCACTGTGGTTCTGTATTACAGAGGCGCAGGGGATGTGGGTTTCCGAGATGGGGCTAGGACCCCTTGTGAGGAGAGGCCTCAGTTAACACGGAAGGGTCCACAGCATCGAGGGGCCCTTGGCGTCTGGACAGGACATTTCTTCTTGTCTTGGGAATACACTTGTACACTGCAGGGCTTTTAGAAGCCCCTCTTCCTCTTCCTAGTACCCTTGGGGAAGGATAGGGACAGATGGCCTGCCTGCCACAGAGGCTATATGTCAGGGAGAAGCTGGATAAAAATATAGGGCCAGCTGGGTGGGGTGGCTCATGCCTGTAATCCCAGCACTTTGGGGGGCTGAGGCGAGTGGATCACCTGAGGTCAGGAGTTTGAGACCAGCCTGGCCATGGCCAACATGGAGAAACCCCATCTCTACTAAAAACACAAAAATTAGCTGGGCGTGGTGGCAGGCGCTTGTAATCCCAGCTACTTGGGAGGCTGAGGCATGAGAATCGCTTGAACCCGGGAGGTGGAGGTTGCAGTGAGCCGAGATTGCACCATTGCACTCCAACCTGGGCGACAAGACGAAAACTCTGTCTCAAAAAAAAAAAAAAAAGGGGGGGCCTTGAAACTCTGTCAGAGAGGGTGAGATGGTGAGATAAGGTGTTTGAAACTAAAAGGTCAAGTGTTTCAGCAGACACCTTCCTTCAACCAATGCCTTCCTCGAATTTGCTGTGTGCCAGGCAGGGTGCTGTGGTTATTTTCCATACATTCATTTGACATTCATCGAAGAGTTACTGAGCCCCCATTACGTGTGATCCAAACCAGACATGAACCCTCGCCCTTGTGGGGTGTGCCTTGCTGGATGTTCTCCTGTACCTGGTGTTTCCCACCCTCACCTGCACCTGCATGCGTGGAGGCTCCCAGCCAGGTGCACGCTCTGAGCTCATGTGCTGGGGTGTGCCCCAGGCTCTCATACCCCTTGGCAGGGGACCCACAGGCAGGGCTCACCTCCTCTAGGCATGTGTGGTCCACAGCTTGGCCACACACGGCAGATGTGACTCTGTGGGTTAGGGCACAGGGAGTGCCAGGTTGGGGCAGTTTTGGGGGAGGCCAAGGTGGGAGGATCGCTTGAGGCCAGGAGTTCAGGATCAGCCTGGGCAATATAGTGAGACCCTAGCACTACAAAAAATTGGCAGAGGAGGAATGAGGCTTCAGAGTAGGCATGGTGGGCTGGCGTTTGGACTATGCCAGCTAGAGGACAGGTGCTGGAAGAGTGAAGCAGTGAGGCAGTGGTGAGACCGGCCACCCATGTGATGGTCCCAGCTGCCTACCAGGTCTCCAGGCTTGTGCCCAAAAGGGGCTCAGGAGGTGTTAAACTGAGACCTCATGAAGAGTCTGCTGTGGGCCCTCCCTCACCTCCAAGCCCCAGGCCCGGAAAAGCCAAGGAAATGGGAAAAAAGGGCCCCCGGGGAGGTATGTGGGGGACTGGGAAGGGGCAATGCTCAGTAGCATTTGGTCAACAGCGTCAGCCTGGGCCACCCCTGTGCTGTGTCCCACAAAGCCCTGGCATCCTACATCCCCACAAAGGGCTGGAAGGAAAGCGGAGGGGCAGGCCCTGGCCCCTGCTCTCCTGCAGTCAGTGGCAGAGCTCTCTGCTCTGTTCATTGCACTGACTACCCAGCCCCACCGGCAGCCTCCTCTACAGGCAGCTATGAGCTCTTTGCACTCATTTTTTTTTTTTTTTTAAGAGCCCAGGTCTTGCTCTGTTGCCCAGGCTGGAGTGCAGTGGTGTGATCACAGCTCACAGCAGCCTTGAACTCCTCTTGGGCTCAAGCGAGCCTCCCACCTCAGCCTCCCAAGCAGTTGAGACTACAGATGTGTGCCACCACGCCTGGCTAATTTAAAAAATTGTTTTGGAGAGATGGAGTCTCGCTATGTTGCCCAGGCTGATCTTGAACCCTGGCCTCAACTGATCCTCCCACGTCAACCTCCCAAAGTGCTGGGATTGCAGGTGTGAGCCACTGCACTCAGCCAATTAGCACTTGTTTGAAGCCCAGCCGTGCTTTTCTAGACTCTCTCTTTTTTTTTTTTGAGACCAAGTCTCACCGTGTTGCCCAAGCTGGAGTGCAGTGGCACCGTCTCTGCTCACTGCAACCTCCGCCTCCTGACTCCAAGCAATTCTCGTGCCTCAGCCACCCACGTAGCTGGGATTACAGGCACCCGCCACCACACCTGGCTAATTTTTGTATTTTTAATAGAGACGGGGTTTCTCCATGTTGGCCAGGCTGGTCTTGAACTCCTGACCTCAGGTGATCTGCCTGTCTCAGCCTGTCAAAGTGCTGGGATTATAGGCGTGAGCCCTGTGCCTGGCCTCTAAACTCTGTCTCTCTTTTTTTTTGAGAGAGAGAGTCTTGCTCTGTCATTCAGTGGCGTGATCTCGGCTCACTGCAAACTCTGTCTCCCGGGCTCAAACAATCCTCCTGTCTCAGCCTCCCGAGTAGCTGGGATTACAGGTGCACACCACCACACCTGGCTAATTTTTGTATTTTTAGTAGAGACAGGGTTTCACCATGTTGGCCAGGGTGATCTCAAACTCCTGATCTCAGGTGATCTGCCCATCTCAGCATCTCAAAGTGCTGGGATTACAGGCATGAGCCACCGCGCCTGGCCTCTAAACTCTCTTATAACCTAACTCAGCCACAGCCCTCATTCCAGGACATGCCAAGGCCCCACCGACCACCTGTCCTCTCATGCTGTAGCCAATGCCTTCTGCAGATGCCCCATGGTAGTTCACATCCACCTATGCCTCTTCTCTCTCCAGCCACGAACAATTCACCAAGTACCTCAACTTCTCAGACTCTGAGGAGAAGGAAAGCCGTGTGGCCATGCACAGATACCAGGCAGGTGGTGGAGATGCAGGAGCCTGGGCTGGTGTGGGAGGCTGGGAGCCGGAGACTGGGGAGGGATGTGGGCTTCGGCGTGGGCTCTGCCCTCAGTGCCCTCTGTGCAGGTCAATAACCTGGGACAGAGGGACCTGCCTGTCAGCATCAACTTCTGGGTGCCTGTGGAGCTGAACCAGGAGGCTGTGTGGATGGATGTGGAGGTCTCCCACCCCCAGGTACCCAAGGACTGCATGTGGCTCCTCCACGAATGCCCTTTCTACCTGGATTCCTTGTGCCCCATGTGGGTCCCTGATGTCCCAGCTAAGACACTTGTTCTCTGCATTTTCCCCCAGAACCCATCCCTTTGGTGCTCCTCAGAGAAAATTGCACCCCCAGCATCTGACTTCCTGGTGAACATTCAGAAGAATCCCGTGCTGGTGAGGAGGGCTCTGGGCCAGCCCTCACTGTAGGCCACACATCAGAGGAATTTAACCCAGGAGTTCATGTTCCACATCCATCCTGCTGACGTACCCTCTTGCATTCAGATATGGCTGCTGCCCTCAAATCACACCGTGTAATGCTGCCTCCCACCTTCACACTCATCTTTCTCAGCCCCATGCTATTTATCTGCCCCCAGGACTGCTCCATTGCTGGCTGCCTGCGGTTCCGCTGTGACGTCCCCTCCTTCAGCGTCCAGGAGGAGCTGGATTTCACCCTGAAGGGCAACCTCAGCTTTGGCTGGGTCCGCCAGGTGTGTGGGTGCAACGACAGAGCCCCTGCCCCAGACTCAGGCGGGACCTGGCATGTCTGTGCCCATCTGCAAGCCAGGGCATCCCCGGAGCTCTGGGCCTCCCCCAGAGCCAGTTCCACAGGTTTCTCCCCACCCCTTGGCAGACATCGCAGAAGAAGGTGTCGGTTGTGAGTGTGGCTGAAATTACATTCAACACATCCGTGTACTCCCAGCTTCCAGGACAGGAGGCATTTATGAGAGCTCAGGTAGAGACCGTGTGGGGGGCAGCGACCAGGCTGGAAAGAAGGCCCCTAGGGCTACATCTGTGGTGCTGGGTGGGGGTTTGCAAGCCTGGGGGGAGGTGGGTGAAGGTCTCTGGGCAGGACAGCTGTCCCTAAGGGCACAGGTGCTGCTGTGTCTCACCTCTTGGAACAGGGCCTGGGGAAGGAGGGGAGGGAGTTAAAGGTTGGGGAGCCTGGGAGGAGTCTGGGATAGCAGGAGGACCGGAGCGCTCTGACAGGGTCACTTCCACTTCAGACTACAACGGTGGTGGAGAAGTACAAGGTCCACAACCCCACCCCCCTCATCGTAGGCAGCTCCATTGGGGGCCTGCTGCTGCTGGCACTCATCACAGCGGTACTGTACAAAGTGAGTGTTTTATGCCACTCGATACAACCAGCATCTGGTCCCGCTCTTTTTGCAGAGTGAGAAGGAGCTCACTTTGAAGGCAGAGGCACATTCTTACTGGGTCACTTCATATGAGAAACTGCCTCCCACCTGCAATGTCACCTGTCCCTGGTGGCCCCCTACTTTGTGATTCCCAGGCTTCCTCTAATCTTTCTCCCTTTCTTTCCTGCTCTTCTCCATCATTCTATGTGTTTCCCTTGACAGCAGATTATCATAGAAAAGCACAGACCTGGGTTTGAATATCGACATCACCACGGGTTCTTTTTGTCTTTGACCATAGGCCAGTGTCTACTCCACTCTGGGCCTTGATTTCTCAATGTGAAGGTGATTCTACCCCAGCTCATAGAATTTTGGCTAAATCTAGGCTGGGTGTGGTGGCTCATGGCTGTAATCCCAATAGTTTGGGAGACCAAGGCAGGTGGATCACTTGAGGTCAGGAGTTAGAGACCAGCCTGGCCTACCCGGTGAAACCTCGTCTCTACTAAAAATACAAAAATTAGTTGGGCACGGTGGCAAGTGGCTGTAATCCCAGGTACTGAGGAGGCTGAGGCAGGAGAATTGCCTGAACCCAGGAGGTGGAGGTTGCAGTGAGCCGAGATCACGCCACTGCACTCCAGCCTGGGCAACAGAGTGAGACTCCATCTCAAAAAGAAAAGAAGTTTGGCTAAATCTGGATGACATGATGCATGTGAAGTTCCTAGTGCAGTGCTTTGAACCTAGCAAGGATTCCAGAAATAGTGACCCCTCCCCCTCAGTCATCTCTTTTCTTCTCTTCCACTGAATGGACTTCCTGAGTTTCTTCTTCGTCCTCCCCCCAGGTTGGCTTCTTCAAGCGTCAGTACAAGGAAATGATGGAGGAGGCAAATGGACAAATTGCCCCAGAAAACGGGACATAGACCCCCAGCCCGCCCAGTGAGAAATGATCCCCTCTTTGCCTTGGACTTCCTCTCCCCCGCGAGTTTTCCCCACTTACTTACCCTCACCTGTCAGGCCTGAGGGGGAGGACCCATCGCACCACCGAGAGAGGCTGGGATGAGCCTGCTTCCTGTCTTTGGGAGAAAACATCTTGCTTGGGAAGGGGCCTTTGTCTTGTCAAGTTACAACTGGAAACCCTTAGGACAGGGGCCCTGCTGTGTTCCCCAAAGGACTTGATTTGCAATTTCTACTAGAAATACATGGACAATACCCCCAGGCCTCAGTCTCCCTTCCCCCATGAGGCACGAATGATCTTTTCTTTTTTTTTTCTTTTCTTTTTTCTTTCTTTCCTTTCTTTCTTTTTTGAGACGGAGTCTCGCTCTGTCACCCAGGCTGGAGTGCAATGGCATGATCTCGGCTCACTGCAACCTCCGCCTCCCGGGTTCAAGTAATTCTGCTGTCTCAGCCTCCTGAGTAGCTGGGACTACAGGCACACGCCACCTCGCCCGGCCCGATCTTTCTAAAATACCGTTCTGAACACGCTGCTCATCCCCACCTGTCTTCAACGGCTCCCCGTTACCCTCAGGACAATGTCTGAACTCTCCAGCTTCGCGTGAGAAGTCCCCTTCCATCCCAGAGGGTGGGCTTCAGGGCGCGCAGCATGAGAGGCTCTGTGCCCCCATCACCCTCGTTTCCAGTGAATTAATGTCATGTCAGCATCAGCTCAGGGCTTCATGGTGGGGGTCTCAGTTCCGATTTCCCAGGCTGAGTTGGGAGTGAGATGCCTGCATGCTGGGTTTTGCGCAGCTGGCCTCCCGCGTTGGGCAGCATTGCTGGCTGGGAGGGAGGAGCGCCCTCTAGGGAGGGACACGGCCCCGATGCGGCTGCAGCTCACCCAGCCCCAGGGGCAGAAGAAACCCAACCACTTCTATTTTTTGAGGCTACGAATATAGTAACTGAAGAAATGCCACGACATGATTATTTTTTTAAAAAGTGTACTTTAAATTTTTGTGTTAATAAATTAAAACATGCACAAAAAGATGCATCTACCGCTCTTGGGAAATATGTCAAAGGTCTAAAAAAAAAAAAAGCCTCTGTGGATGTGAGTTGGATATGAGTCCTGAAGGATGACACTGATGGGGTCCCTTTACCACGGTGGACGCTGGCCAGCCCTGAGGCCTGGGGCCAGGACAAGAAGTTAACCAGAGTAGGGTTGTGAATATCCCTCTCTTGGGAGTAACCTGACCTCTTAATCTGCTCACTCCACTCTCAGGGCTGGTGCCGATGGGAAGCTGGTGGAGCTGTTGGGTGGAGGGGGCATAGAATAGAGAAGGGACAACCCCCAGTGGCTACTTTTCCACCTGGAAAGGTCTCTGGAGTGACCAGTACTCACAAGCGTTTCCTACGAGTCCTAGGATGTGTCGAAGGGCACACTGTCTGCATATAGTGAGTGATTGAAGAGCACGTTGGGGTCCCACATTAAGAGCTGCTGCCCACAATAAGGTCATTCTTGTTATTATGCCACCATCCTGGCATAAAGTTCATCATGGTGCTTGGCACTGAGCTGGGGGCCACACAAGACAAGCGATTCACCAGCAAGGGACCTGGGCCGTGTGGATGTTTCAGTTAGAAAAACAGAAGGGAGGCAGTTGAGTGATTTGAAGGGAAGATGGAAAGTGGCCGTTTACCTCCAGCCAAAAACATCTCTCCTATACATCAGCAGAGGGTCCAAAATCCCTGTGGATTTTGAAGCTTTTGGGTCCCCAGGACGACTAATTATTATGCAGTTTCCCCAGAAAAGGAGTCAGATGATGAGACTTTGTAAGAATTCAGCCCTAGTGGCTGGGCACAGTGGCTGATGCCTGTAATCCCAGCACTTTGGGAGGCCGAGGCAGGGAGGATTGTTTGTGCTCAGAAATTTGAGACCACCCTGGGAAATATATTGAAACCTGGTCTCCACAAAAAATTTAAAAATTACCCAGGCATGGTGGCATGTGCCTGTAGTCCCAGCTACTTGGTAGGCTGAAGCAGGAGGATAACTTGAGCCTGGGAGGTTGAGGATACAGTGAGCTGTGATTGGACCACCACACTCCAGCCTGGGCAACAGAGCAAGATCGTGTCTCAAAAAAAAAAAAAAAAAAATTGACTCTAGAGTGGTGTTTCTCAAAATATGTTCCACGAACCACTGGTGGTCAGTGATGGTCTTCTAAGTGGAAGGTTTTAGAGAAAAAGAGCAAGAAATCCATACATCTCAAACATTTGAAACTGGTGATTTGCACAGAAATAGTGTTGTAGCCTTAATAATTGTGTGGCACATGGACTCCAGGGACTACAGTGGGCTCTTGTTTAAATTCAGGTAACAAGTTGTTATTTTCTATTTTATTTTATTATTATTATTTTTTGAGACAGTCTCACTTTGTCGCCCTGGCTGGAGTGCAGTGGCATGATCTCGGCCCACTGCAACCTCCGTCTCCCGGGTTCAAGTGATCCCCCTGCCTCAGCTTCCCAAGTAGCTGGGAGTACAGGGGTGCACCACCATGCCCATTTCTATTTATTTATTTATTTTTGAGACAGAGTCTCGCTCTGTCACCTAGGCTGGAGTGCAGTGGCATGATCTTGGCTCACTGCAACCTCCGCCTCCCAGGTTCAAGTTCAAGCGATTCTCCTGCCTCAGCCTCTGGAGTAGCTGGGATTACAGACACACACTACCATGCCCAGCTAATTTTTGTATTTTTAGTATAGATGGGGTTTCGCCATGTTGGTCAGGCTGGTCTCGAACCCCTGACCTCATGATCTGCCCGCCTCAGGTAAAGCAATAGAGATTTCTTAGAACAGCTGCTACATGTAGCTTTCCTATTCAAAAGTGATTAATGTTGTCACCGAATACAGAGGAGACAACAAAACTACAGTGTCATAAATCAAAGGTGCTTTTTAAAGTAGCAAAAGTAGGTACAAGTCACATAACTTCCGAGAAGCTTGTAGAAACAGCAGTAGAGTTCATACCTGTATTGAAAGGTTGCTTTTGTCTCCAAATAATAGAAAAAAACAAAAGCATGTAAGAGCAGACAGAAGGGCTTTACTACTCTGCAAGAGGTTCAGGTGCAGGTTAGTGTTTAGTGCAGAGTCTCAGCATTGACAGATTCTTTCTGATCTTCCAATTGATCGTCCTTGGGGGGACGGTTTAGTTCTTTCCCATTGACTAGGGTTGAGTCAAATTCTATCCCCTTGGTTGCATGCAGTGCTGAGAAGGTGAGCATGTGCTTTTCACAGGCTTAATAAAAAGAGGTAGCTCCAGCCAGGTGCAGTGACTCATGCCTATAATCTCAGCACTTTGGGAGGCCGAGGTGGGTGGATCACCTGAGGTCAGGATATCGAGACCAGCCTGACCAACATGGCAAAACTCCGTCTCTACTAAAAATACAAAAATTAGCCGGGCATGGTGGCGGGTGTCTGTAATCCCAGCTACTTGGGAGGCTGAGGCAGGAGAATCACTTGAACCCAAGAGGTGGAAGTTACAGTGAGCTGAGGTCATGCCACTGCACTCCAGCCTGGGGGACAGAGTGGAACTCTGTCTCAAAAAAAAAAAAAAAAAAAAAAAGGAGGGGTAGCTCCGCCAGCTAGGAAGGTGGCAGTGCTGGTGGCTATTGGCTAGGCTACCTACAGTGTCTGGCAAATATTATGCTTGAAGACTATGCTGTGAGCAAGATTCCTTTGTGAAGGAACAGCTTGGACATTGTGTAATGTCAGAGGTATACAGCAGAATAGCAGTGACTAACGCTTGTGTGGGAGAGCAAGCATGTCACCTCGTACTTGGAATAAGTCACTGCCTTACAAAGTCTGAATCAGCCTTCGTCTTTGTGCAACGCATGTATGTGGGAGCTTTTCAGCTGCCGAAACCTCTAGCAACAGAAAAGGAGGTTTTGTTGTTCGTTTGTAATTAATGTTAATCCTATGAGTGGTGGGAGAGATAGTGAGGTAGATCAGCAGGACTTGTTTTCTGGTCACAACCCAGCTAATCAGAACATGATCTGGTCAAGACGGGATGCACTAAAAAAACAGCCCAAACCAGCAGATGGCCAGGAAAGCAAACTCTTGTTACTCTCACCACTTATTAGCATAAAGACACACCCACCGGTGCCATGACAGTTTACAAATGCCATGGCAACACACCATAGCAACGGTCAGCAAGTTACCTCATATGGTTCTGGAAACTCCCCACACCTTTTCCAGAAAATTCTGAATAACCCACCCCTTAATTTGCATGTAATTAAAAGTCAGTATAAGTACAGTTAGCCAGCAGCCCCCTGGCTGCTACTGTGGGCTCACTGCCTATGGGTTGTCCTGCTTTGCAAGGAACAGTCACTTTGCTGCCACTGCTGCTTCAATAAACCTGCTTTCTTCCACCACAGGCTCACTCTTCAGTTCTTTCCTGAGCAAAGCTAAGAACCCTCCCTGGCTAAGCCCCAGTTTTGGAGCTTGCCTGCCCTGAATCAGTAGAATGGGCTAACCACTTATGGTGCACTCAGGCTAAAGTGGCTGATGCTTGCAGGGCACTATTCACAGAGCACACGGTAGTTCGCAGGATGCCTCTCACCCTTGACTTAGTGCTTAAGAAAGGAGGGAAAATGGCGAACATGATCAAATCATGGCCATTGCCTATTCGTCTTTTCAGTACTGTATGGAGAAATAGACAAGTAGGAGATTGCTTTTCACATTAATGTCAAAGAGAAAGATAGTTACTTGGAACTTAAAAAAATTAATTGTGATAAAATATACATAACATAAAATTTACCATCTTAACCATTTTTAAGTGTAGCCAATCTCAAGAGCTCTTTCTATCTTGTAAAACTGAAACCCTATACCCATTAAACAGCTCCGAATTCTCCCCTCTCCCTGACTCCTGGCAACCACAGTTCTTTCTGTCTCTATGGATTTGACTGCTTTGGCATGTCATAGAAATAGACTCATACAGTGTTTGTCTTTTTGCGACTGGCATATTTTGCTTAGCATAATGTCCTCAAGGTTCACCCATGTGGTAGCATGTGTCAGAATTCCCCTCTTTTTGAAGGCTGAATAATATTACATTGTGTGTATATACCACGTTTTGTTTGTCCATTTGCCCATCAATGGGCATTTGGGTTGCTTTTTTTGGCTCTTGTGAATGATGAACATGGGTGCACAAATATCTCTTCAATACCATGCTTTCAATTCTCTTGAGTATACACCCAGAAGTGGAATTGCTGAATCATATGGTAATTTTTTTTTGAGACAGAATCTTGCTCTGTTGCCCAGGCTGGAGTGCAGTGGCACAATCAGAGCTCACTGCAGCCTTGATCTTCTGGGCTCAAGCGATCCTCTTGCTTCAGCCTTCTGAGCTTCTGGGACTAAAGGTGTGTGCCATCATGCCTGGCTAATTTTTTTAAAATTTTGCCAGGCATGGTGGCTCGTGCTTGTAATCCTAGCACTTTGGGAGGCTGAGGCAGGTGGATCACCTGAGGTCAGAAGTTTGAGACCAGCCTTGCCAACATGGTGAAATCTCGCCTGTACTAAAAATACAAAAATTAGCTGGGTATGGTGGCATGTGCCTGTAGTTCCAGCTACAGGCAGGAGAATTGCTGGAACCCGGGTGGCAGAGGCTGCAATGAGCCGAGATTGCACCACTGCACTCCAGCCTGAGTGACAGGGTAAGACTCTGTCTCAAAAAAAAAAAAAAAAAATTGTAGAGATGGTGTCTCACTGTGTTGCCCAGGCTGGTCTTGAACTCTTGCCCTAAAGTGATCCTCCTGCTTCTGCCTCCCAAAGTGCTGGGATTACAGGCATGAGCCACCATGCCTGGCCTAGCTAAATTGTCTTTAATGTTGCATGTCTGCAAAAAACACATCTATAAAGCCAGAAAAGTTGAGCATCCAACTTTTTATGACTTAACTCTCACGACCTGGCAATTTTTGTAACAAGGAGCCTGGGCTGGTGGTTTTGGGAGAACTGAGTGAAAAAAAGAAATACATTAACTAGATTGGATGCAAAGTGCCTGTTGGTCATGGGTGTTTTCTGCTGGCCCCTGTTCATCTGTGCCTGTTAGCCCACCCATGGGTGAGTGGGGCAAAGTGGCCAAACTGATTCTTAAGAGGGGCGTACATACAGAATCCAAGTTAGTCATGATTTCATTTCTAGCCTGAGTGAATGTGTGTCCAGAATATTTTATAAAGTTTATCAGCTCAGAGGGGAAAACCTGTCTCCGCACTACATGGTTTATACAAACCTGTCAGGAATTCAGCATGACAAAGGAACGCACAAAACACGTGTGAACAGATAAGTAAAAGGATCTACTGAAAATCTTCAAGATAGTATATTGTGTGACATGACCAAGAATTTGAAGTCAACATCTGTATTTGTGCCCTCTGGACAAGGGTATTATCCCTGATGATATAAAAATTAATTTTGGGCCGGGCGTGGTGGCTGACACCTGTAATCCCAGCACTTTGGGAGGCTGAGGAGGGCGAATCACCTGACATCAGGAGTCGGAGACCAGCCTATATCAACTAATAATACAAAAAAATTAGCCGGACATGGTGGCGTGCCCCTATAATCCCAGCTACTCAGGAGGCTGAGGCGAGAGAATTGCTTGAACTCAGGAGGCCGAGGTTGCAGTGAGTCACACCACTGCACTCTAGCCTGGGTGACAGAGTGAGACTCTGTCTCAAAAAAAACAAAATTAATTTCGAGGCCAGGTGCAGTGGCTCCAGGTGCAGTGGTTCATACCTGTAATTCCAGTGCTTTAGGAGGCCAGAGGATTGCTTGAGCCCAAGAGTTCGAGATCAACCTGGGCAACATAGTGAGACTCCATCTGTAGAAAACAAACAAACAAACAACAACAACAAAAAAACCAGAGGTGGGAGGATCACTTGAGCCCAGGAGTTGGAGGCTGCAGTGAGCTATGGTCATGCCACTGTCCTCTAGCTTGGGCAACAGTGCCAGACTCTGTCTCATAACAACAACAACAACAAAAATTAATTCTACTTTAACTGTCAGTTTCATGATATCCTTCCATTAAGAAAAATCTTTTCTATCTGATGAACTATTGGCTAGGTTTTCTTTTTCTCCGCTTTTGACTAATGCATTTAATTACTTTCATTTGCAAACTCTATCCTTCTCATCAACTTTGTATTTTAGATGTGTCTATTGACAGCCTGGCTTCCCTCAGCGATCATTGTGATGAGCAAAGTAGATGAATAGGTAAAATTCAATGCAAATATTCCAGGGCATCCAATCCATACCCCAAATGGAAAAGGGGAGGATTGGAAGCCGGCAATTTGAATACATTACTATGGATGCATTTTTCTCATGCAGGGGGAAAAAGTGATTTGGAGAGAGAGAATTATGAATGCATGTGAAGAATAAAGTCAAATTTCCTGGGAGGAGGGGAAGACCAGGAGAAACAAAACCAAATCCTGGCTGTGGCCTCTAAGGCCTGGGGACCTGGAGTTGTGCTCTCCAGGCAGACACAGCTCATTCTGGAGAAAGGCTGCAAAAATATTCTCCTTCACATTGATTTGAAAACAATTATTAAATTCGTTGTTTTCTTATTTATCTAGGTGTAACTTTTTAAAACTTACTGAGAGAAGACGGGCACGGTGGCTCACTGCTGTAATCCAGTACTTTGGGAGGTCAAGGCAGGTGGATCACCTATGGTCAGGAGTTTGAGACCAGCTGGCCAATATGGCAAAACACCGTCTCTACTAAAAATACAAAAATTAGCCAGGCATGGTGGTGCACGCCTGTAATCCCAGCTACTCGGGAGGCTGAGACAGGAAAATCACTTGAACCCGGGAGGCAGAGGTTGCAGTGAGATGAGATTGCGCCATTGCACTCCAGCCTGGGCGACAGAGCAGGACTCCATCTCAAAATAAAAACTAATTAATTAATTAATTAAAAATTTACTGAGAGCTGGTGGTTCCTTTAAGGGTGGAGCCGCCATCAAGCCCCCAGAGGATGCCCTGAATTTGGGGGCATCACCTTCAGCTGCTGTGGACTCCGAGCCTTGGCAGCTCCCGCTCCAGGCCTGGGAGAAAGATGATTTCCCGGCAGCATGCGGTGATTGTGAGCATTTGACTATCTTACTGCATTTTGCCTTTATCATTGCTCTCCAAAAATGAGTGGAAAACAAAAAATTTTGCTGAGGCAAGCAATAATACAAGTTAGGGGAAGTTGGAGAATTTTATAGTTGCCGATATCAGCAAATCGTGAGTTTCAAGCACTGCTTACAGAAGGAAGTCCAAAATTAAAGGGGACATAGAAATGTGTAAAAGATGAGGTGCGGTGAAGATGGAGAAAATGAAGAGATCTTTAAATTTCTGAATTATGAAGAATCGCCAACAAATTATTTTGTGGTTCCAAATACAGGGAGAAGTTCACAGATCCACAGAACTGATGACAGGGTGCTGCCAGCCACAAACCTTTCAGCACAAGAGGGAGAAGGCTGCCGCTCCACTTTGCCTGGACAGTCTTTGTAAGGCGGTAGATAAGTCAGCCTTGAAGTTAACAATCACAGCCCTCGGCTGGGTTTCCTGCAAGGGCATCGTTAATGCATCACAATTAATTTCTTCTGTCCATTAAATGTCAGTTCTCAGGTAAATTGATGTAAAACTTTTGTATAGAAAACTATTTCATATTATTTGCACTTGATGTTTAATTACATTTTAAATGTTTTGTTTGTTTCATTTTGTTTTGTTTTTGAGACAGAGTCTTGCTCTGTCGCCCAGGCCGGAGTGCAGTGGCGCAATCTCGACTCACTGCAACCTCCACCTCCTGGGTTCAAACGATTCTCCTGCCTCAGCCTCTTGAGTAGCTGGGATTACAGGTGCGCACCACCATGCCCAGCTAATTTTTGTATTTTTAGTAGAGACGGGGTTTCACCACATTGGCCAGAGCTGGTCTCAAACTCCTGACCTCAGGTGATCCATCCACCTCGGCCTCTCAAAGTGCTGGGATTACAGGTGTGAGCCACTGCGCCTGGCCTATTCCTAGCCTTTTATATATAGAACTTTTTTTTTTTTTCACATTTTAAAGGAACATTTATGTTTAATCATGGAATACTTCAAACATACAGAAAAATCACAGAAAATAAATAACAACCACTCATTTATCTTCTCCCCAACTCCATGTAATAAATGTTAAAATATTGTGTTAAATGCTAAATTTAATACATGCTAAAGGTTCCTGGCTGGATGTGGTGCCTCACGCCTGTAATCCCAGTACTTTGGAGGAGGAGGTGGGAGGATTGCTTGAGTCCAGGAGCTTGAGACCAGCATGGGCAACATAGTGCGATCTCATCTCTACAAAAAACAAAAAAATTAGCTGGGCATGGTGGTGTGCATCTGTAATCCCAGTGACTGGGAGGCTGAGGTGGGAGAATTGCTTGAGTCTGGGAATTTAAGGCTGCAGTGAGCCCTGATCATGCCACTGCATTCCAGCATAGGCGACATAGCAAAACTTGTCAAAAAAAAAAAAAAATTTCCTCTCTGCCCTGCCATGGACAACCACTCTTCTGATTTCTATCTTCGTAGATGAATTTTACCCATTCTCTAACTTGTATATGAAAGGAACCAGACATTAGGCATTCTGGTGTCTGGTTTCTTTCACTTAAGACAAAATTGAGTTAACCTGTGTTGTTGTACAGAACTGTAGTTTGTTCTTTGTTATTTATTGTAAAGACAGGGTCTGGCTATGTTGCCCAGGCTGGTCTCGAATTGTTGGCCTCAAGCAATCCACCTGCTAAGCTCTGGGACCACAGGCATGAGCCGCGGCATCTGATCTGTAGTTTGATCTTATTTCTTGCTGAGTGACTTTGTTATTTTGGGTGTCCATTCTCCTCTGGAGGGGCTCTGCTTTTTGAAACCACACCCTGGCCTAGCTCCCCTTCTCCCTGCCTCTCTCCAGGCTCACATCCACATGCCAAGGCCTCTGCAGCCGTTCTGCTTCCTGTCCTTCCCCTCCTGTGGGATCTCAGAGAGCTATGGGGCTCCCTGGGTACCAACTGGCTCCTGAGGCCTGGGGGAGGGTGGTCTTCCGGGAGAAGGAAGCCAGGTCCCTGCAGGTGGCAGACGGGGACAGAATGAGGGTTTTTCCCCAGGGTGTTTGTTGGCCCATGCCCCCATTTCTGTTCCATCATTAACCAGGGCCCTCCTACCCACTGCCCCCCTCCTCCTGCTGCGTGGAGGCCCTGAATCATTATTTTAACTACCCCCTGGGAGGGTGAGCACCTTCCGTGCTCTGTCCCCAACCTTCCACTTCCCTGCTGCTCAGGGATGACCTTCGGCACCGTGCTTCTTCTGAGTGGTAAGTGGGGCCAGGGGGCTGGGGAGAAGCTTGGAGGAGTTCTGAGGGAATTCCATCTGGGAGGGCAGGCTGGGGGCTGGTGGTCGGCTCCAACCACTCTCATGAGGAGCTGAGGCAGGGGAATGCTTCACGTGCGAGTGGCCCAGAGTCGGGAGAGTGTGACCTGAATGAAGAGGGGCTCAGGGGCTGTGCTCAGGTGGCGACTAAGCTACCTCTCCAGCTGGCTATGTTGTCCCAGGCTTCCCCACTCCTGCTCATGCGGTCCCTGGTGTGGGTGAGAGAAGTCTCCCCAGCCTCCCCCGGGAGTGGAAGGCCACATAAGCCACCAGGGAGGGGGAAAGGTTGGACATCACCTCCCTGGGCCTGTTTCCCCCAAGTCCTGACGGCAAGTAGGGAAGAGTCCTCCTGCTGAAAACTGCATCAGAGCCATATTCATGTGCCATCAAAAATCAGGCTTGGCTGGGCACAATGGCTCATGCCTATAATTCCAGCACTTTGGGAAGCCGAGATGGGCAGATCCCCTGAGGTCAGGAGTTTGTGACCAGCCTGGCCAACATGGTGAAACCCCATCTTTACCAAAAATATAAAAATTAGCCAGGCATGGTGGCGTGCACTTGTAATCCCAGCTACTTGGGAAGCTGAGGCAGGATAATCGCTTGAACCCAGGAGATGGAAGTTGCAGTGAGCCGAGATTGTGCCATTGCACTCCAGCCTTGGCAACAGAGCGAGACTCCATCTCAAAAAAAAAAAAAAAAGAGGCTGGGACGTCCGAGGGGTTGGGGCTTCTTTAACTCCCATCCCCCCCCGCCCACCAAATATTCCTCAGTCCCGGCTTCTTATCATGGATTCAACCTGGATGTGGAGGAGCCTACGATCTTCCAGGAGGAGGCAGGCGGCTTTGGGCAGAGCGTGGTGCAGTTTGGTGGATCTCGGTAGGCCCCACTCACCCTCCTTCCCCAACCTCTACTACGTCAAGTCCTGTGGATGGGTACACATGGGTTACCCCAGGGTGGTGTCCTGGAGGAAGGGCAGCAGGGGTGAGAAGTCTTTCTTTGGCTCCTTGGAGGCCCTGACATCAGCACGTATTATTCTCAATCCCAGGAAGGGCCACAAAACTCTAGACAAGACCCCACCTTACCGTGGGAGGGAGGCCTTGAACCTGCCTTCCAGGCAGGGCCCACTTCTTGGGGCCAGTACAGTCCCACAGGGCCCACACTCATTAAGTTTGGAGTTTAATGTTCTGCCCTTGACCTCTTGAAATTCCTGATTATTTTATTTTTATTTTTATTTTATTTTTACTCCAGCTCTGTTGCTCAGGCTGGAGTGCAGTGGTGCAATCACAGGTTACTGCAGCCTCAAACTCCCAAGCACAAGTGATCCTCTCACCTCAGCCTCCTGAATAGCTGGGACCACAGGTGCATGACATCATGCCTGTTTTTTGTTTTGTTTTGTTTTGTCTTACGTTTTACAGAGACGGAGTCTTGCTATGTTGTCCAGACTGGCTGAACTCCTGGGCTCAAGCAATCCTCCTGCCTTGGCCTCCCAAAGTGCTGGGATTACAGGTGTGAGCTACCCTGCCTTGCCAATTCTTAATGATCTGTGCATTTGTGTTTTGTAAGTAAAGAATGACGGCAGGGCTGGGCACCATGGCTCACGCCTATAATCCCAACACTTTGGGAGGCCGAGGTGGGCAGATCATCTGAGGCCAGGAGTTTGAGTCCAGTTTGGCCAACACAGCAAAACCCCATCTCTACTAAAAATGCAAAAAAAATTAGCCGGGTGTGGTGGCAGGCATCTGTAATCCCAGCTACTTAGGAGGGTGAGGCAGGAGAATCGCTTGAACCTGGGAGGTGGAGGTTGCAGTGAGCCGACATCGTGCCACTTGACTCCAGCCTGGATGACAGAGTGAGACTCCGTCAAAAAAAAAAAGTCATGGGAGTAGGGAGATGCACTGGGGGTTTGGAGCCTTAGCTCAGCAGCAGCCCCACCTCCCACTGCCTCCTGGGGAAGGGGTGTCAGCTGCTGGCTCCCCCACCCATGTGGGAGCAATGACCGCTGCTACCTTCTGCCCCTGGCATGAGCTGGGTAAGGTCAGTTGGGGCGCTCACCCTGGGAGTACCCCGAGGGAGTGGGACACTACATAGCAAATAAAAAATGCCAGGACAGGTTGAGGAAGAGAGAGAAGAAAGGTAAGAGCCCCCAACCCCAAAAGACCCCACGGTTTTATTTCAAATTGGGACCCACAAATTATGAACCTGCCCCCACTTCCAGGAGCTCACATTCTCCTGTCCCAGAGAGTTCAAGTCACAATGTGACACAGGTGTCACCAAGGTCTGGGGGGCACAGGCAGGGAGAGAGCAGACCCAGGAGGACTCCATGGAGGAAGTGGTGCTGGCAGTGAGCCCCAGTGGACAGGAAGGCTCAGTTGGTCACAAGGAGCTATAAGAGGTCACCGAGCTCCAACTGCGCGCCCCTCTCCCTTCCTCATGTGACCAGCAGTCTGGGGGGATGGAAGCAAGCACCAGGAACCAGGGTTTTGTTTTTCTTTATTTGGAAATGTGGTCAACTGAAGTGCACAAATCTGAAAGACCCAATCTGATGAAGGATACACATGTGCGTGCCTGGGTGAGCCCTAACTAGGTCAGCTGCTCCTGTGTAAAATCCCACAGGCACAGGGCTGCTGTGGACCCCTTCTCATTACCCAACAAACCCAGAGAACCCCTGGTCAGACTTCTGTCACCATCAGTTTTTCAGGACACATTTAAAAAAAAGAATACATTGGCTGAGTGCAGTGGCTCATGCGTATAATCCTAGCACTTTGGGAGGCCGAGGCAGGTGGATCACCTAAGGTCAAGAGTTTGAGACCAGCCTGACCAATATGGTGAAACCCTGTCTCTACTAAAAAATACAGAAACTAGCCTGGCGTGATGGCAGGTGCCTGTAATCCCAGCTAGCTGGGTGACTGAAACAGGAGATTTGCTTGAATCTGGGAGGTGGAGGTTGCAGTGAGCTGAGATCACGCCATTGCACTCCAACCTGGGTGACAGAGTGAAACTCCGTCTCAAAAAACATACGGGTTGATGGGTTACACTAAAGTTTTGCTCATCATTTGTATCAGCAGGTTCCAAACTGCTACCTCTCTAGCCAATGCTCAGATTTTCTTCACAAAGCCTTAGGCATCCCCTGAATCATGATGCACAGGGATTGTAGCTTTCTGTAAAGGAGTGGCACCTAGAAGGAGCCCTCACATGGCCATTTAATGAAGCCTTGCTTGGCGCATTAAAATACACCAGTATCTGTCTGCTTTTCTCACCGGGGTGAGGAGATTGTGGGTAGTGAGAGAAAACATTTCCAAAATTAAAAAACTTTCCCACTCAGGGAGTTTTGCAAATAAACCATTGACTTTACATAACTATAGATATAGTTATGGATCCTAGTACACTACTTTACATTGGCCAATTGAAATTGCTTATACAATATTTAAATTGGTCCATTGAATTACAGAATCAACTATTTGTTTTGAAAGCACATGTCTTCAGGAAATTGTTCCAATTAACTTGAGATGATCTTATTTCTTGGGTGGCTCAAAATAATGGCAACTCAGAAACGCAATGTGCTTACCCATGATTGGGAAATGCCATTTTGGTCTTTAAATAGTTTTTTTTTTTTTTTGGTGAATGTTAAAAAAAATTTCTAAACATAAATACACACATAAGTATGTATGCACGCTCAAAACCAAATAAACCCCAGCATGGCCCCTGGGCATCTGTGGGTTACACTCAGGCCCTGATTTCTGAATATTCTGCCAAGTGGCAAATGCCAGGAATTTCCCCCACAGAGTCTCACTTCCCCATGGAGGGACACTTTCTCGCCCCCAAGTGCCCGCTGCTCCCACCCCTCCTGTGGCTGCAGTGACATGGCCACGGTTGTGTCTCCAGACTCGTGGTAGGAGCACCCCTGGAGGTGGTGGCGGCCAACCAGACGGGACGGCTGTATGACTGTGCAGCTGCCACCGGCATGTGCCAGCCCATCCCGCTGCACAGTGAGTGACCACCTGGGAATCGGGCCCCTCAACCCTCCTGGACCCAACTGTGCCCCCGCTTAGCTTCCAGTCCAGACCCTCCCCGCAAATGAGTGTGTGCTGTGAATGAGACCCCGCGTGTCTGCCCTCGCAGTCCGCCCTGAGGCCGTGAACATGTTCTTAGGCCCGACCCTGGCAGCCTCCACCAACAGCTCCTGGCTCCTGGTGAGTGAGTGTCTCGGGCCACAGGGGGTGGGGTGGGGCGGGGGTGTTGTGGGGAAGGAGGCTGGGGCTGGGGGTGAAGGAGGAGGGGCTGCTAGGGGCTCCTGGCTCACAGGCTTCTGCCTCCAGGCCTGTGGCCCGACCCTGCACAGAGTCTGTGGGGAGAACTCGTACTCAAAGGGTTCCTGCCTCCTGCTGGGCTCGCGCTGGGAGATCATCTAGACAGTCCCCAACGCCCCACCAGGTAGGTCCCTGGCAGGCCGTGGTTCCCTGTGGAGCACATGCTGGCACTGAGGGTGAGCAGGCGTGAGGCCTGTGTCTGGGCCCCTGGGCCCTCCCTGGAGGGCCGAGTGTGGCTAGGAGAGAAGCCAGGAGGGGAGGGCGGCTCAGGCAGGAGCCCTGCTGCTCCAGGGTAGAAGTTTTTTGTGGAGTTTTTCTTTATATTTTTTTCTTTTTAAGACAGGGTCCCCACCAGGCACAGTGGCTCAGGCCTGTAATACCAGCATTTGAGGAGGCTGAGGTGGGCGGATCACCTGAGGTCAGGAGTTTGAGACCAGCCTGGCCAATGTGGTAAAATCCCTCTACTAAAAATACAAAAACAAAACAAAACAAAAAAAATAGCTGGATGTGGTGGTGCGCACCTGTAATCCCAGCCACTCGGGAAGCTGAGGCAGGAGAATTGCTTGAACCTAAGAGGCGGAGGTTGCAGTGAGCCAAGATTGTGCCATTGCACTCCAGCCTGGGTGACAAGAGCAAAACTCCATCTCAAAAAAAAACACAAAAAATAGAGTCTCTGTCAGGCTGCATGCACCACCACACCCTGCTAATTTTTTTGAGACAGAGTCTTGCTCTGTCGCCCAGGCTGGAGTGCAGTGGTGCAATCATAGCTCACTGCAGCCTCGAACTCCTGGGCTCAAGTGATCCTCCTCCCTCAGCCTACTGAGTAGTTGGGACTGCAGGTACATGCATCACACCTGGGTAATTAAAAAAAAACTGTTTTTTGTAGAGATGGGGGTCTTGCTATGTTACCCAGCCTGGTCTTGAACTCGTGGGCTCAAGTAAACCTCTGCCACAGCCTCTCAAAGTGTTGGGATGACAGGCGTGAGTCCTTGTGCCTGGCCTGAGGCATGAAAGTTCTGATGGAGGCAGAGAGGCGCCCCACTGTGCAGGCTGTGGAGGGCACAAACATCTTCCAGTTGCCAACAGGTGCATGGCCACTTCTTGAGTTTCAGAGGAAGGACCTTAGGGTGGTAAAGACGTGGTGAGGAAGATAAATCCATGAGGGAGGTGTTTCTTCTGGATGGTTCACTGCTGAGCTTCCAGGATTCCCCAAACTAACTTTCCTCTCGAAGAGAAGCAAACGACAGGGCTGCGGAAAACGCGATGTGCAATTTTGTCAGTGCCCATGTCTTCCACAGAGAACAGGGCCTGGGGACACCACCACGACATCTCTCTGAGGGTTGGTCTGCATCATGGTGGTGCCCAAGTTTGTTTTCCATGGGCACCAGGCTTCATTCCCTTGAAGCTTCATTCCCTCAAAGCCATTCAGTTTCCTCATTGGTAAAATAGAGCTCAATAATCAGGGCGTTATGAAGATGAAAGGGATTGAGGTGCATAAAGCGCTTGGAACCCTGCCTGGCACATACTATGTGATAGCCCCTCTGACCCATCTTCCAGCTGGGGACTGTGTGCTGGGACTGGGAGGAAGATACAGGCAAACTGTCTCATCTGCGGTGTGAGAGGGAATGCCAGGGGCCGCTCAGGGTGCTGACCGAGGGTGGGGCTTCAGACCAGAGAGGCCATGATGACAGGCATGCTGGGCCTTTAGACAAAGGTGGAGCAGCAGCAGAAATATTCCCAGAGCAAATGGTGAGGGTGGAGCCTATGGAGGGGACCAAGGGAAGGGGGAAGGGACATCCAAGGCTCTTGGGGGGACCGTGCCCAGCCTGAGATGTCTGTGAAGCCAGGTTAGGGAGGTGGCACTTAAAAACAAGGGGTAAATGTCTTCTCACAGCCATCTGTGGAACTCATGAGGTGGGATGCCTGATGCAAATGGGACTGGAGCACAAAACTGGTGCAGGCAAGGAGGGTGTGGGTCCAAGTGGAAGGGACCAGGGTCCACTGAGGATCACCTGTGTGCCAGGCAGTGCTGAATACCTGGTATGAATCACCTTATTGCATCCTCACAACATCCCAGGTGGTGGGCAGGCCCATTCCCATTTTACAGATATGAAAACCAAGGTTCAGATAGATGAGTTCCCATCGATAGCAAGAGGCAGAGCCCAGAGCTTGAGCCATCCTTGCCTGATTGGT
This sequence comes from Hylobates moloch, assembly GCF_009828535.3. NCBI lineage: Eukaryota > Metazoa > Chordata > Mammalia > Primates > Hylobatidae > Hylobates > Hylobates moloch. The sequence goes on from NW_026652281.1 coordinate 82,104,127, forward strand.
GGGGTCCTTTTTCAAAAGGATAAGTCCAGGCTTCTGCTAGTGGAAGCCCAGGGGATACAATAAAAAGACCAAGAAACAGAAGAGACATTGTGAGAGGATTTGCCACAGACCTGGCCTGAGAGAGGATGAGAGGGTGGTTTCTTGATGCAGCTGAAAAAACAGGCACCACTGCAAGATGTTGGCTGCCCAGATGTGGGCAAAAAAGGGGAGCTCCTGGGGGGATCTGCAGCCTGCCCCGTGTATGTCAAGATTTGCTGGTGATTGAAGAAGCAGGAAGGAAGTGACCTTCTGTTTCTCCCCAGCACCCTTGAAGCAGCAAGTGGTTGAGCAGGTGGGGTGGGGGAGAGGAAAGAGGAAAAGGCATTTTTTTTCTGCAATGGTGGGCAGGGGGCAGAAACCACAGCCCTGTGGTGTGGGCCTCACACCTTAGTGCTCTGGTGGCCTGATCTCCCACCGCCCTGTGGGCAGCACAGGATGTGGCTGCTGGTGGAGGTACCAACTGGGCCCTGAACACAGGCCACACCCCCCATGAGCCTGGGGACGGCATGAAAAGTCTTGTTTGTTTATGTGCATATGGTGTGCCCTCAAGATTGCAGAGTGAACTCCATAGACTCTGAGGTCACTTGGGAATGTTCTTTTTTTTTGAGATGGAGTCTCACTCTGTCGCCCAGGCTGGAGTGCAGTGGCACAATCTTGGCTCACTGCAGCCTGCACCTCCTGGGTTCAAGTGATTCTCCTGCCTCAGCCCCCCGAATAGCTAGGATTACAGGCACCCGCCACCATGCCTGGCTGTTTTTTTTTTTTTGTATTTTTAGTAGAGATGGGGTTTCACCACGTTGGCCAGGCTGGTTTTGAACTCCTGACCTCAATCTGCCCACCTCAGCGTCCCAAAGTGCTAGGATTACAGGCGTGAGCCACCACTCCCAACTGGGAATATTCCTGGGTGCCGCCCCATGGGAGTGTGAAGGGTGGACGCAGTGCAATCATAACAGAGGCCCAAGGCCAGCACAGGGGTGCTTTCCTGTCATCCCAGCACTTTGGGAGGCTGAGGTGGGTGGATCATTAGAGCCCAGGAGTTTGAGACCAGCCTGGGCAACATGGCGAAACTCCGTCTCTACAAAAAGATACAAAAATTAGCCAGGCAAGGTGGTGCACGCCTGTAGTCCCAGCTACTCAGGAGGCTGAGGTGGGAGAATTGCCTGAGCCTGGGGAGGTCGAGGCTGCACTGACCTGTGATCACACCACTACACTCCAGCCTGGGTGAGAGTGAGACTCTGCCTCAAAAAAACAAAAAATTAAAAAACCAGAGGCCTCAGCCAATGCCTGGGGGGCTCAGAGTGCAGCTGGCCCTTCAGACGCTGAACCAGTCATCGGTCAAGGTTTCCTCCAGGTGCAGGAGGTGTCCCTGTGGGCAACAGTTCCCCTCTGCCTAGCATGATTCCTGGGAAGGAACTCAGCTCAGAGCCAACTCCATGTAGCTGGAAATCAGGACCTCTGACCTGACCAGGGTAGGGTGGGGTCTGGGGTGGATCCCCACCCCACCCCCACAGCATCCCTAAGACATATCCTATAGGCCTCGAAGGTGCCCGACACATGGTGAGAATGGTGCCAGCGGCTGACCCTGGCAGAGGGCCAGGACTTGTCTCCAGCACCCATGTGCGTGTTGCTTTATCCTTGCAGTAATCCCACGTGGTAGCCACTGCTATTACCTTCATTTTACAGATAGGGACACTGAAGTCCAGAGAAGTTAAGTAATGTGCCTGAATTCACCAATTAGCACGTGGCTGAGCTGGGGTTTAGCCCAGGCACACTGGCTCCAGAACAGGCGCCCTGAACCACTTTGCTAAACATTCGCCCTTGATGCTTGTGGCACCCCTAGCATCTGTGTTTAATGAATATTTGTTGATTAAATGGATGAGGAACCCACCTGGGTCCTGTGTTCTCATCCCCCTCTTTCCAGGCCATGTCGGAGGAAGGGAGCTGGGGGCTGGGGTGGCAGATTGGGGCCTCCTCCAAGGAGGGGTCGGAAACCAGGTGGGGATGCCAAGAACAGCCCCCGGGCTCTGTTGAGCAGGAGCTGCAGGAGGGGGCTGGGCCCCCGCAGTGCATCTCCGATTCCTCCCCATTCCCCCACAGAGTGTCCACATCAAGAGATGGACATCGTCTTCTTGATTGACGGCTCTGGAGGCATTGGCCAAAATGACTTTAACCAGATGAAGGGCTTTGTCCAAGCTGTCATGGATCAGTTTGAGGGCACTGACACCCTGGTGAAGACTGGGCACCTGGGGCTGGGGGTTAGGGGACGGGGGAGGCTGGCCTGGGGGAGGCATCCTGGGAGGGGTGGGGGCAGGCCAGTGAGCTGTGCGGGATGGGGCTGGGGTGGAGAATGAAGCTATGGTCCCAGCACAGGCCCAACTTGAGCCCTGACCTAGGAGGCCACCATTGACATTTGATAATGTATCCAAAAGCTACAGGAAATACAATGTTTCTCCTGTTTAAAAACATTGAAAGTGTTTAAAAAATAATTTTGCTATGAAATTTGACCGACTATAACTCAGCCAACTGATTGATGATTTATTATATTTTCTATGTAACTGATGATTTATTTTTATTATTTTATTTTCCAATAACTAGTGCCTATGTATGTGCAAAAAACCCCCCACTTTTTGTTTTTTAAACAGGGTCTTGTTCTGTCATCCAGGCTGCAGTGTGGGGGTGCAATCATAGCTCACTGCAGCCTTGATCTCCCAGGCTCAAGTGATCCACTTGCCTCAGCCTCCTGAGTAGATGGGACTACAGGTGCATGCCACCATGCCTGGCTAATTTTTAAAAATTTTTATTTGTAGAGATGGGGTCTTGCTATATTGCCCAACCTGGTCTCCAACTCCTGGCTCAAACAACCCTCCCACCTTGGCCTCTCAAACTGCTGGGATTACAGGCATGAGTCACTACTCCCAGCCTCAAATTCTTGAGAAGTGAGGAAATACACAAATTGATTTAATGTGTGATAAAATTTTTAAAAAGCTAAGCATAGCAAATATTGTGGTTGGCAGTTATTTTTAATAAACTGTGAAGGAAATATTTGGTTTAGATTTTCCAGTTTATATTTTGTATTTTTGGGCCAATGAATTTTCTTCTCTGGGTTTCAGTATATTATTTGTAGGGCCTCAAAACACATGGGAAATGGTTTGTAAATCCAAAATAAGTCCAAAATAAAGTTTATTAAAACTAAAAACAATATGGCTTGGTGTGGTGGCTCACACCTGTAATCCCAGCACTTTGGGAGGCTGAGGTGGGAGTATTGCTTGAGGCCAAGAGGTCGAGACCAGCCTGGGCAACATAGTGAGACCTTGTCGCTACCAAAAACAAAACAAAACTAAACTAAAAACAAAGCCAGGCATAGTGGCGTGTGCCTGTAGTTCCAGCTACTTGGAGGCTGAGTCAGGAGGATCACTTGAGGCCAGGAGTTTGAGAGACCCTGTCTCTACAAAAAATTAAAATAAAAACAATAGTAACAGGCACTGAGCCCTGGGCCCTCCCCACTGGCCTTTGCAGTTTGCACTGATGCAGTACTCAAACCTCCTGAAGATTCACTTCACCTTCACCCAATACCGGACCAGCCCGAGCCAGCAGAGCCTGGTGGATCCCATCGTCCAACTGAAAGGCCTGACGTTCACGGCCACGGGCATCCGGAAAGTGGTGTAAGCATCCCCGACCCCGGCTTGCCGATGTGGCTGCCACCCCCACTTCCTAACCCTGGGTCAGCACAGCTCTTCTCAGAGGCTAAGGGAGGCTCCAGGGAAAGGGGCTACCAAGGGGCATGTCGGGGCTGCATGGAGAACCTCCCCCTGGGGTGCTCCTGGTTGCCTCGCTGCCGGTCTCCCTGATATAGGACTAGGCTCCTCTGCAGCTGTGCCTCCCCTTTGCCTGGTTCTGCAGAGCCTGGACCCCAGGACCCCTCCCCACCCCACAGCAGCCAGAGGCCCGGGCTTTGGCTCAGACACATCAGGCTCCCATCCTGGCTCCCCGTGAGCTACTCTGGGTGTAACCCTGGGGGTGATGGGCTCTAAGTCTCGGTGACTCTCAGATGAGGATAAACTCACAGCTTAGGATTGAGATCATGTGTGTGGGGTGCTCAGCCCGCGGCACGCAGGAGGTGTCGGATAAATGCCTGAGGTCTTATCAGAGGATGGGGCAGTCAGCGACTCAGGAATTGTCACTCAAGGTCGTCCTGGTGCATTTCTCCCCACTCACCTCCTCCCCCGCATCCCTCACCCCTGCGCACCCCCTGTGCTACCCAGGCACTCACCGTGGGCCTGCCCCGTGCACATGCGGTCTATTCCTAAAACGATGTAGGAGGTGGGACCCCCGAGAAGGGCATGTGGTTCTTATGGGAAGGAGCTCGGCTGAAGGTCGGGGATCCTTGGCTTCCTCTACACACACCTGGGAGCGGCCCTGGGGTGGTGCTAGAATTTGGCTTAAAAAAGAGATGCTCCCGCCAAACGCACCCTCTTTACTTCTGGGAGGCTCTTCTGCCTTGAATGGTGGCCCCTTGTGACTCAGCAACCCAGAGGAAGGCCTCTGTCTGTCCTGTAAGTTTAAAGTCACACGGGAGTCCCCTTCTGGAGTCTCCACCTCACCCCTCAAAGTTCTCCCAGTGGTGGGGCCTGGGGAAAAAAATGAATGAGGCAGGGGTGACCGAGTGATTCTCACCAACTCCAGTCCTGCTGTCATGCCCAGAGGGCAGGAAATTTCCCAGCAGCCTCTGCTCCCCAGAGCCAAGCCCATCTCAGGGCTGGACTCAGCCAAGGATTGGACCTCCCTGCTGCCGGTCCTTCCCTTCCCTCCCTCCCTTCCTTTCTCCCTCCCTCCCTCCTTCCCTCCTTCCTTTCTTCCCTTCCTCTCTTCCTCCCTTTCTCCCTTCCCTCCCTTCCCTCCCTTACTTCGTTCCTTCTCTCTCTCTCTCTGTTTTGTATTTTAGACAGAGTCTCGCTCTGTCACCCAGGCTGGAGTGCAATGGCACAATCTTGGCTCACTGCAACCTCCATCTCCTGGGTTCCTGGATTCTCCTGCCTCAGTTTCCCAAGTAGCTGGGATTACAAGTGCACACCACCATGCCCGGCTGATTTTTGTATTCCCAGTTCAAGCAATTCTCCTGCCTCAGCCTCTGAGTAGCTGGGACTACAGGCCTGCACCACCACACCTGGCTAATGTTTGTATTTTTAGTAGAGATGGGGTTTCACCATGTTGGCCAGGCTGGTCTCGAACTCCTGACCTCAAGTGATCTGCCCGCCTCAGCCTCCCAAATGCTGGGATTACAGGTGTGAGCCACCATACCCAGCCTCTTCCTTCTCTTTCTTCTTTTCTTCACTTTCTTTCTTTTCTTCTTTTTTTAAAAAGAAGTTTTATTACAAAAAAACAAAAACAAAGCAAAACCCAAACGGCAATAATGGTAAGGAAACTTTTTAAAAAAGAAGTATTATATTATCCACAGTCTCTCTAGTCAACTGCCCTACAGTATTTTAGTAACATCAAGGGATACTTACAAGTGAATCAATAAATCTCAGCTGCATAGCACAATGCCACTTCCATCCTCATCTTTATTCAGGCTTATTTTGTATGGTCACATTCAGGGCAGAAGCTATTTTCATCCTGTTTGGGTTTTTTCCCCCTCATCTAGGTCCACAATTTTTTGTTTTCCTTTTTTTTTTCTTTTTTTGAGACAGGTCTCACTCTGTCACCCAGGCTGGGGTGCGGTGGTACGATCACGGCTCACTGCAGCCTCAAGCTCCTGGGCCCAACAATCCTCCTGACTCAGCCTCCCGAGTTGGGATCACAGGTGCATGCCACCACATCTGGCTAATTTTAAAAAACATTTTTTGTAGAGATGGGGTCTTGCTATGTTTCCCAGGCTGGTCTTGAACTCTGGGCCTCGAGAGATCCTCCTGCCTCAGGCTCCCATACTGCTTTCCTTTGAAATGGCTGTGTCTACTAACAGGCTAGGTCATGACTGGCTAAACCCTTTCCCCAGTGTTGGATATTTGGGTTATTTCCATTATAGTATTTGGCACCTGTGTGTATTTGCTCTGAGTTTATCTGAGTTTATAGAGTTACATGAGCAGGTAGTTAATTTTATTTTTTCTTTTTTTTTGAGACGGAGTCTTGCTCTGTCACCCAGGCTGGAGTGCAATGGCATGATCTCGGCTCACTGCAACCTCTACCTCCCAGGTTCAAGCAATTCTCCTGCCTCAGCCTCCTGAGTAGCTGAGATTACAGGCACGCGCCACCACACCTGGCTAATTTTTGTATTTTTAGTAGAGATGGGGTTTCACCATGTTGATCAGGCTGGTCTCAAACTCCTGACCTCGTGATCCTCCCATCTTGGCTTCCCAAAGTGCTGGGATTACAGGCGTGGGCCACTGTGCCCGGCTGATAGTTACATTTTTAATTGTTTGTTACAGCTGTTATCGAATTAGTAGTCACCGTAGGCTATTCACTGTAAAAGCTTGACCTTGTTTAATCTTCAGGATAACCTGACACTACTTGTTTCAGTTATCTACTGTTGCCTAACAAACCATCCCCAAATTAAGTGGGTTAAACAACCCAGCACTAAGCTAGTGTCTGGTGCCTGTGGGGGATATGCTGGAAGGTAGGCTTGGTGGGGATGGCTGAGCCTCTTACTTCAGGTGGCCTTCCTCCATGGGTGCCTCCAATAGGGCAGCCGGACTTCTCTCATCGTGGCTCAGGGCTCCCAAAAGTGCAAAAGCAAAAGAAACCAAGGCTTCTGAGACCTATAACTGGCATGGTGTCACTTCCACCGCATGCTACTGATGAGAGTGGGACTCAGCCAGGCCAGGTCCAGTGTGGGAGGGAACCAGGTGTGGTTCACTGGGGGCCATCTTTAGAGACAGCTACAGCACAGTTATCCTCATCATGCATGGAGAGAGGCAGAGGCCCGGAGAGGTTAAGTCCCATGCCCAAAGTGTGTCTGACTCCAAAGCCCCTGCTTTGAACCACACTGCCTCTGGGGAAGAGAGTTCAGCCATGGATAGAATTTAGAAACAAAGAATGTGACTTCTTTTATTATTAATCTAATTATGGTTTGCGTGGCTTTCAAAAATGGCCAAATTAGCTGGCTGTGGTGGCTCATGCCTGTAATCCCAGCACTTTGGGAGGCTGGGGCTGGTGGATCACTTGAGGTCAGGAGTTTGAGATCAGCCTGGCCAACATGGTAAAACCTCCTCTCTACTAAAAATACAAAAATTAGCCGGTCACGGTGGTGGGCACCCATAATCCCAACTACTCAGGAGGCTGAGGCAGGAGAATCGCTTGAACCCGGGAGATGGAGGTTGCAGTGAGCCGAGATTACGCCACTGCACTGCAGACCCTGGGCATCAGAGCGAGACTCTGTCTCAAAAGAAAACCAAAAATGGCCAAATCAATTCCTTAATATGCCTGATAGAATGTGAGGGTGCCAGGACTCCCCAGCCTCTCCAGATGAGAGCACTACAAATGATGTCTTTCCAGAGTCAATCACATCTCAGTAGAGTCATCTTCCTTTCCTCCCCGACAGGACACAGCTATTTCATCATAAGAATGGGGCCCGAAAAAGTGCCAAGAAGATCCTCATTGTCATCACAGATGGGCAGAAGTACAAAGACCCCCTGGAATACAGTGATGTCATCCCCCAGGCAGAGAAGGCTGGCATCATCCGCTATGCTATCGGGGTGTGCCTCTTCTTCACCCCTGCCCCAGGCTCAGCCTGCACCTCCTTCAGGTGCAGTGCTGCTGGGCTCATCCTCCTCAGCTGCCTCTCTGCTGCAGGTGGGACACGCTTTCCAGGAACCCACCGCCAGGCAGGAGCTGAATACCATCGGCTCAGCACCTCTGCAGGACCACGTGTTCAAGGTGGACAACTTTGCAGCCCTTGGCAGCATCCAGAAACAGCTGCAGGAGAAGATCTACGCAGTTGAGGGTAAATGGAAGCAAGGGTGCGCCTGGGACCCAAGGGATCCCCACCCAATTATCCCATGCAGTCTTTTGTTTGTTTGTTTGTTTTTTGAGATGGAGTCTCACTTTGTCCCCAGGCTGGAGTGCAGTGGCACGATCTCGGCTCACTGCAACCTCTGCCTCCTGGGTTCAACTGATTCTGTCGCCTCAGGCTCCTGAGTAGCTGGGATTACAGATGCACGCCACCATGCCCAGCTAATTTTTGTATTTTTAATAGAGGCGGGGTTTTGTCATGTTGGCCAGGCTGTTCTCCAACTCCTGACCTCAGGTGATCTGCCAACCTTAGCCTCTCAAAGTGCTGGGATTACAGGCGTGAGCCACTGTGCCCAGCTTGTCCCGCACAGTCTTGATGGGCCATTCCTGTTCACAACTCACTCAAAATTGCTGTCCGGAACCCAAGCCTCAGATCATGTTCTCCTCCCTGTGTTCTGAGTCCTCATGGGTCTCACAGCTTCTAGGAACTTCACTGACCTGTTTCCCTACAGGAACCCAGTCCAGGGCAAGCAGCTCCTTCCAGCACGAGATGTCCCAAGAAGGCTTCAGTGCAGCCCTCACAATGGTGGGTAGAGCCTGCCCTCAATCCATAGCTCTTGGATATCAACTCTGCACCCACCCTGGGCTGGGGGCTGGGAGCCAGACATCAACAAGAGCAGACCCCGTCCTCAATTTCACCCTCTCGCCAGGCAGGGGCCCCCACGCCGTGTGTCAGGGGCCAGGAGCATAGCAGGGAGGAGGGTAGCCTGGGTTCCTGCTCTCAAGGATCATGTATTCTAGTGGAGGAGACAGTAAGCAAGAGCCTCTCAGATAGCACTAAGCATCAGGGTAGAGAGAGAGATAGCCAGAGGAGGCTCAGTAATGGAAAAGGCCAGCCCTGGACAAATCAGGGGAGACTGCTCTGGGCACAGGACAAAGCAAGTGCCAAGGTCCTGAGGCAGGACCCAGGTCCTCGGCGGGAGAGAGCCAGGCTTGCCAGAGCCCAGGCAGCCTGGAAGGAGAGGGCTGGAGGCTGAGAAGGACCAGGTGGGATCAAAGATGTGGTTTGGAAGTGCGTGTGTGTTCAAAGAATCCAGACGGGGCCAGGCACTGTGGTTCACGCCTGTAATCCCAGCACTTTGGGAGGCTGAGACGGGCGGATCACTTGAGGTCAGGAGTTTGAGACCAACTGGCCAACATGGCAAAACCCCGTCTCTATAAAAATACAAAAAAATTAGCCAGGCGTGGTGGCTCATGCCTGTAATCCCAGCTACTTGGGAGGCCAAGGCAGGAGAATCACTTGAACCCAGGAGGCAGAGGTTGCACTGAGCTGAGATCATGCCACTGCACTCCAGCCTAGGTGACAGAACGAGACTCTCTCAAAAAAAAAAAGCAAAAAAACCCACAAAAACCCAGATGGGTTTACTTCAGAGTAATTTCGGGGTGTCTAGGGAGTGGTGAAACGAAACAAGATTGGTCAAGAATTGCTCACTCAAGGTAGGTCACACGTACTTGGAGGTTCATTATACACTTATTTCTACTTCTGTATGTGTTCTAAATTATCCATATCAAAAGTTCAAGAAAGCAATAAACAAAGTACACCCAGGAGGAAATGCCTGCGGCTCCCTGAAGGAGCTGAGGAAGACCTCACAGAGGAGGCGACATTGACGTTGACTTTTCCAGCCGGGCATAGTGACTCACACCCGTAATCCCAACACTTTAAGAGGCTGATGTGGGAGGGTCACTTGAGGCCAGGAGTTTGAGACTGGCCTGGGCAACATAGTGAGACTCTGTCTCTACAAAAAATAAAACAAAATTAGCCAGGCATGGGTGGCACATGCCTGTGGTCTCAACTACTCAGGAGGCTGAGATGGGGGGATTGCATGAGTCCAGGAGTTCAAGACTGCAGTGAGCTATGATTGTGCCACTGCATCACAGCCTGCGTGACAGAGCAACAGCCTGTCTCAAAAAAAAAAAAAAAAGGATGAACTTGACTCTTCCAGGGAAGGGAAATGAGCTGAGTCCCAGAAAACAAGAAGGGGAGGGAGGTGTCCCGGCCAAAGGCTTGATGTGCTTTGGAACAGAGGGAGGCTCCATGGCTTTGATGGGGAAGGGTCCTAGGTACCACCGTAAGGGCCTTGGCGATGGTTTTCCAGCAGGGGTGGCTGCACATTTGGGTTTGGGGAAGCCTGGCACTGGGGCAGTAGACAGAGAGGCAGCGGTGAGCACAGCGGGGGCAGACAGAATGGTGAGTGAGAGGAGAGGGGGCTGGCGGAGCAGTGGCTGTGGGGACAGGCAGAGGCACAGAGGCTGCTGGTGTGGGCCGGGAAGACAGAGAAGAAAAGCCTGGATGGTGAGTGATGCAGGCGGCAGGCGTGTCTCTGGGATATGCTGTCTTCCCGCTCTAGTCTCTGCCCAGCCCTGGAATTTTTTCCTCCCAGGATGGCCTCTTCCTGGGGGCTGTGGGGAGCTTTAGCTGGTCTGGAGGTGCCTTCCTGTATCCCCCAAATATGAGCCCCACCTTCATCAACATGTCTCAGGAGAATGTGGACATGATGGACTCTTACCTGGGTGAGAAACGGCCAGGGGTTGGGGACAGGTTGGAGATGCACTGCCCAGGGTGGGGTCCAGGGTTCTGGAGAGGGGGGATGGGCGCTTTGCTGCCTGGGGTGGGTTCCAGGGTTCTGGGGAGGGTTCCAGGGTTCTGGGGAGGGGAGATGGGGGCTGCGCTGCCTGGGGTGGGGGTCCAGGGTTCTGGGGAGGGGGAATGGGGGCCTTTGTGCTGAGGCCTGGGCCCCTCAGGTTACTCCACCGAGCTAGCCCTGTGGAAGGGGGTGCAGAACCTGGTCCTGGGGGCCCCCTGCTACCAGCATACCGGGAAGGCTGTCATCTTCACTCAGGTGTCCAGGCAATGGAGGATGAAGGCCAAAGTCACAGGGACGCAGGTTGGGCATGACAGGAGCCAGAGGGGAGGATGAGGGTGGGGAGGATGAGGGTGGGGAGAGTGGCTGGGGCTGGGGAGAGGATGGAGGGGCTTTGGGGGCCTTGGGAGAGGTCCTGGTACCTGGGGAGAGGCAGGACCCTGGCCCACAGGGCTGCCTCTGGCGGGGACAGGCAGCATGACCCAGGCTCTGCCCTCCAGATCGGCTCCTACTTCGGGGCCTCCCTCTGCTCTGTGGATGTGGACAGCGATGGCAGCACCGACCTGATCCTCACTGGGGCCCCCCATTACTATGAGCAGGCCCGAGGGGGCCAGGTGTCCGTGTGTCCCTTGCCTAGGGGGGTGAGTGGCTGATGGGACCTAGGCTGGGGGTCTGGTGTGGGTGGAGGCGTCGCCTGGGTTGGGGTCTGACACTGCTTGTGTTCAGCAGAGGGTGCAGTGGCAGTGTGACGCTGCTCTCTGTGGTGAGCAGGGCCACCCCTGGGGCCGCTTTGGGGCAGCCCTGACAGTATTGGGGGACGTGAATGAGGACAAGCTGACGGACGTGGCCACTGGGGCCCCGGGAGAGCAGGAGAACCGGGGTGCTGTCTACCTGTTTCACGGAGCCTCAGAATCCAGCATCAGCCCCTCCCACAGCCAGGTGAGGCCGGTCTTCAGCCTCTTCTAGTCCCAGCTCCTTCCCATGTCCTGAGTTCACTGAACGCAGCCTCCTGTCTCTGTAACCATTCCCTTCCTTGTTGCAGTGGTTTGTCAGCTAAGCACACGTCATCTCTCCTCTCCTTTGTTCCAGAAAGCCTTCCATCTGTGTGGGCAGCTTAATGGTTAAGAGAGCAGGCTTTGAGGTCAGAGGCCAGTTCAAATCCCTGGCCGGGCTGGCCATCCTGAGCTGTGTGGCCTTAGGCAGGTGACTGACAGCCTTGGTCAGCCTTAGTTTCTTTCTATAAAACGCAGAAATGATAAAACCAACTCCTTAGACTTCTTGTAGAAATAACAGTGAGAGTGCTAAGGCAATCACCACTGCACTCACTGAAGGTTCATGAGTGACCTGACCAGTGATGAATACACAAATATATTATACGCCTATTGTTATGCTCTTACTTCCTCACCAACCTGTACCCTCATGATGGGTTGGACCCAAAGAGCCCCCTTCTCTGTTTGGGGGTCCCGAGGTCCTCACCCTGTTTGCTTTTTTTTTCTTTTTCTTTTCCTTTTCCTTTTTCTTTTTCTTTTTTTTTTTTTTTTTGAGACAGAGTCTCACTCTGTTGCCCAGGCTGGAGTGCAGTGGCGTAATCTTGGCTCACTGCAACCTCTGCCTCCCAGGTTCAAGCAATTCTCTTGCCTCAGCCTCCTGAGTAGCTGAGATTACAGGCATGTGCCACCACACCCAGCTAATTTTTGTATTTTTAGTAGAGATGGGGTTTCACCATGTTGGCCAGGCTGGTCTCGAACTCCTGACCTCAGGTGATCCACTTGCCTCAGCCTCCCAAAGTGCTTGGATTACAAGCGTGAGCCACTCCGCCTGGCTGTATTTGCTTTCAATTTCTATCTCCACATCTCTCCTTTCCAATTTCTCTCTTCAGATCCTCTTTCACCATAATCTGTTTTCCAAATCTTTCTTCTCAAAGCTTTCCCATCACCTGCCTTTGACTTCCGCCTCTCCCATCTCTCTGGCTAGCGGGTCGCTGAAAAGATGAGCAAACGGAGGGACAGACAGATTCAGCCCTTGTCCACAGTCTTGTGGCTCATATGTGGGGGAGTCAGAATTGGAACTAGAGACTGATTGAATGAATGACACTGGGGTCACCAGGGCACCCTTCCAACCTCCACTCCTACATCTATTTCTTAACAATCATCTCCCGACTCCTACCTCCTCTTTTCAGGCTCTTGTTGGTGATATCTGTTCACAGCTCACCCCTTCTCTCCCTTTGCCACGGTCCTACCTCCATATTCCCCTTGTTACTTATTTCCAACTTCTTCCCCCATCTTCCAGCCTGATTCACCCTTTTCTCTTCTGGCCAGCAGATTGCTGGCTCCCAGCTCTCCCCCAGGCTGCAGTATTTTGGGCAGGCGCTGAGCGGGGGTCAGGACCTCACCCAGGATGGACTGATGGACCTGGCCATGGGGGCCCGGGGCCAGGTGCTCCTGCTCAGGTAGCGACTCCCCAACATCCTGCCCTCCCGCGCTATGTCTGATTCACCGGTGCTGCCCCCCCAGCCACGTTATCCTCCCAGAAGCCAATGTTCTATCCTCCCCACTACTCTGGCCCTCAGGAGTCTGCCGGTGCTGAAAGTGGGGGTGGCCATGCGATTCAGCCCTGTGGAGGTGGCCAAGGCTGTGTACCGGTGCTGGGAAGAGAGGCCCAGTGTCCTGGAAGCTGGGGACGCCACCGTCTGTCTCACCATCCAGAAAAGCTCACTGGACCAGCTAGGTGCATTTCCCCCATAAAGGGGACCCCGGCCCCTCATCCCATTAGGGGCCCCAATGCCATCCTGAGGATAACATGGGCCTAGGAATCCAATCTTACCTCCACATCCACTCACCACCTGTGCCAGAAACCTGGCTCATTCTCTCCCCTCTTCCTCACACCTGGGCCTGTGGATTCTGTCTCCAGGGCTGACCTGAAGTCCACCCAGTTCTCTCCTGGGCCCCAGCCACTGCCTTCTCCCAGCGCCTGATTCCCTTCCACCTATACCAAAGTCATGACATGAAGCAGTTCCCACATTTGTTCTTGCACCCTCCCACCCATTTTCCACAGAGGAACTAGAGTGGACTGGTCCTAAAATGCAAATCTGGACTCCTCACTCCCCTGCGTAACCCGCCTTGCATTTACAGACTCCAGTCCTTCCCTCCAGTGCCCTTTCTGACTTGGCCTCCTGGCCTCTCTGGCCTCACGGCATCCCACTCCTCCTTACTAGGCACGCTTTTCGTAAATGCACCAGCTTCGCTCTCCCTTCTGGTCTGAGGCCCTGTTCCCACGGTCCCGGACGTTCTCCCCACTCCTCACCTGGCTCCTGCTCATTCTCCAGGCGGCTGCTTAGCCATGGTCCATCCGGGATGGCAGCCTGGCCAGGTCCAGTGAGCGTGCTCTCCTTAGAACCACAGGAGAGCCTCCCCTCACACTGATCATGCTGCAACATCACGGCCCATGTGCTTGGCTTCTTTCTTAGATTGTGGGTCCATGAGAGTGGGGGCCATATCTATCCAGCTAGCTAATCTATCATCTATCTGCCAAATCTATCATCTATTATCTATTAATCTAATCACCTATATAATCTATCATCTATCTACCAATCTATCACCTATTAGCTATCATCTATCTATCACCTACCTAATCTATTCTCTACCAAATCTATCATCTATTATCTATCATCTATCTATCTAATCTGTCACCTAATCTATCATCTATTTATCTGTTATCTAGCCAGCCATCCATCCATCCATCCATCCATCCATCCATCCATCCATCCATCATCTATCCATCCATCTATCTTCTCCACATGTATCCCCAGCACGTGGTATAATTCATGGCCCATAGCAGTGTCCGGCAAACATGTATTGCATGAACAAATAAATGAAAACAAAGCATTCTAGGTTATTTCTGCCTTTTCATTTTCCACCCTCCCCTGCACTTCAGGTGACATCCAAAGCTCTGTCAGGTTTGATCTGGCACTGGACCCAGGCCGTCTGACTTCTCGTGCCATTTTCAATGAAACCAAGAGCCCGACTTTGGCTCGAAGAGAAACCCTGGGACTAGGGGTTCACTGTGAAACCCTGAAGCTGCTTTTGCCAGTGAGGACTTTGGGTTCTGGGAAGGGGGAGGGAGGAGGAGCCCAAGGCTGGCCTGGAGCACCCCCGTTCTCTGCTGAGCGAGGTGGGAAGGGTTAGGATGTTGGGGCTGGGGAGAGGGAAGTTAGGGCAGGAGAACCTGGCTCCACGGCTTGGAGGGAGCACTGTCAGGGCAGTGGGGAGTAGATGCAGTGGAGGAGGACTTGTGGTGGAGCGTAGAGAGGACAGCAGGTTCTTGACAGCCTGTTCTCCCTCAGGATTGTGTGGAGGATGTGGTGAGCCCCATCATTCTGCACCTCAAATTCTCGCTGGTGAGAGAGCCCATCCCCTCTCCCCAGAACCTGCGCCCTGTGCTGGCCGTGGGCTCACAAGAGCTCTTCACTGCTTCTGTGAGTCTTCCGATGAAGTCCCAGGGATGTGCCGACTTCATTTTGTCTCCATGCGCTTAAGAATCCACTGTAGCTCCCCATCACCCAACCGCATCCAGTCCAGAAACCTGACTCCAGTCTCTCCCTTCCTCCTCACACGCAGGCCTGTGGGTTCTATATCCAGGACTGACCTGAAGTCCACCCATTTCCCCTCTTGGTCCCAGCTGCTGCCTTCCTCTAGCCCCTCGATTCTCTCCCACCTACACCAGAGTCGACACGAAGTGGTTCCCGTATCTATTGTTGTACCCTCCCACCCATTTTCTAAAGAGGAGCTAGAGTCGACTGGTCCTAAAATGCAAATCTAGTCTCTTCACTCCCCTGCGTAACCTCCCTTGCATTTACAAAGACCCCAGTCCTTCCCTCTGATGTCATCTCTGACTTGGCCTCCTGGCCTCTCTGGCCTCACGGCATCCCACTCCCCCTTACTAGTCACGCTTTTCATAAATGCACCAGCCTCGCTCTCCCTTCTGGTCTTAGGCCCTGCTCCCACCTCCATCCATGCACCCAGAAACTGTACACATCCCAGGCGGTTCCCACTTTTCCCTAGCACAGACTCTCTTGTTCATTCCCAGATCCCTTCCAAGTTTCCTCATTCCTATCTCTGTGTCTTTGTCCCTCATTTAGAAAACACTGCCTTCTGCCTTCTCTCCCCGTCTCCCCCCGAAGCTCCAGGCTTTCCTCCCTCTCTTCTGAAGGCCACACTCAGCAGCTGCCGCTCCTTCTCTGGTCCCTGTTACACCAAGGTGGTGCCACAGCAGATATCACATGGCTGTTATAACCATCTCCATCTACATTTGAGGCTGTCTTGGGACTGTAGCTTCTTTGAGCATAGGAACCATGTCGAATTTGCCTGTCATTTCAACCTTCCCCCAGCCCTCACCCAACCCAGAACCTGCACAATTATTGGCACTTAATAATGTTTGTGGAATAATTGTTCCAGGATAAGCTGGATGTGACTCAACTGAACTTTATGTCCCTTGAAGCCAAGGATCTTGTCTTATCTTTCTTTTATATGCCAACCTCCAAACCGCACCTGTGCCCCTTGTTGGTGTCCAGCAAAGTGGTGGGGGCAGTGGCTTAGTAATGCTCAATGTTGGTGAGTGCTTCTAAGGAGGGGCTTGGAGAAAGACTAAGATGTCAGATGGGAACAGAATATACTATTTTGCTGCAGCTCCCCTTCGAGAAGAACTGTGGGCAAGATGGCCTCTGTGAAGGGGACCTGGGTGTCACCCTCAGCTTCTCAGGGTAAGCTGTAACTCCTTTCATATCCAGACACTCGGGCTTCCGAGTCCCCCATCCTCCTAGGATGCTTGTGCTGCTCTCTAGCTCTCTTTCTAACAAAAGTGATGTTGACTGGGATGTTATTGGCCTAGAGCTCTGGAGTTCCTGGGATCCTGCCCTGCTCTTCCCAGTTCCTGCCTATTTCCAGTGCAGTCCCACTCCCAGCCTCGTCCTTCCCCTTCAGCCTGCAGACCCTGACCGTAGGGAGCTCCCTGGAGCTCAACGTGATTGTGACTGTGTGGAACGCGGGTGAGGATTCCTATGGAACTGTGGTCAGCCTCTACTACCCAGCAGGGCTGTCGCACCGACGGGTGTCAGGAGCCCAGGTAACAACTGCTGTAGGCTCTAGTGGGAGGGGGCCTCTCCCCTGCCCTGTAGCCGCGGGAGTTACAGAGTGTTCTTCAAAATTGTTCTGTGATGATATGTGCTCTCTCTCTCTCTGTCTGACACACACACACACACACACACACACACACACACAGAAAGTGCATAAAGCATATATATGGCTTAATGAAGAATATTAAACAAACCATAGAGTTAACATCCAGATCAAGAAATAAATCGCGCTAGCATCCCCAGAACCCTCTCCCCGTGTACCTTTCCCCATCACAGCTCCATCCTCTCCCCAAAGGTCATCACTATTCTGACTTTGTGGTCATCATTTCCTTGTATCTCTCTCTCTCTCCTTCCCCCCTCCTTCCCCCCTCCCTCCCTCCCTTACTTCCTTCCCTTCGTCCCTCCCTCTCTCTCTTTTTTTTGAGACCGAGTCTTACTCTGTTATCCAGGCTGGAGTACAGTGGCACAATCACCACTCACTGCAGCCTAGACCTCTTGGGCTCAAGCAATCCTCCCACGTCAGCTTCCTGAGTAGCTGGGACTACAGGTGCATGCCACTACGCCCAGCTGATTTTTATTTATTTATTTATTTATTTATTTTTTAGAGACAGGGTCTCACCATGCTGCCCAGGCTGGTCTCAAACTCCTGGGCTCAAGTAATCCTCCCACCTCAGCCTCTCAAAGTGCTGCGATTACAGGCGTGAGCCACCACACCTGACCATATTGTTTCTGTGTGTGGGTCTTATTTAAGAAACACTTCCAGGTTATGAAAATAGCCCCCTATATTATATTCCAAAAGCTTCATGGTTTTGCTTTTTCACATTTAAGTATTTAATCCAGTTGGAATTTATTTTAATTTATGGAGTGAGGTAGGGATCCAATTTCTTTTTCTTCTTTCTCCTCTCCTTCCTCTTGTTCTTTCTTTACTTTTCTTCTTCTTTTTTTAATTTTTTTGTATGGGTCAATTTTCCTGGCATTGATGGAAATTGATTGAAAAGTCTGTCCTTGGCTGGGCACAGTGGCTCACACCTGTAATCCCAGCACTTTGGGAGGCGGAGGCGGGTGGATCACCTGAGGTCAGGAGTTTGAGACTAGCCTGGCCAACATGGTGAAACCCTATCTCTACTGGAAATACAAAAATATTAGCCAGGCCTGGTGGCAGGCGCCTGTAATCCCAACTACTCAAGAGCCTGCGGCAGGGGAATTGCTTGAACCCAGGAGGTGGAGGTTGCAGTGAACCATGATCATGCCATTGCACTCCAGCCTGGGTGACAAGAGTGAAATCTGTCTCAAGAAAAAAAACAACAAAAAATGAAAAGTCTGTCCTTTTCCCTAGTGCTCTGCAGTGCCACCACTGCTGTGTATCAAGCCCACACATGCATGCAGGTAACTTTTTAAAATTCATTCTCCTCCCCTAGAAGCAGCCCCATCAGTGTGCCCTGCGCCTGGCATGTGAGACAGTGCCCACTGAGGATGAGGGCCTGAGGAGCAGCCGCTGCAGCGTCAACCACCCCATCTTCCATGAGGGCTCTAATGTCAGTGCTTCCCCCCAAATCCCCATCACTGTCCTCCCTTGTCCCAATCTGTCCCTCACTCTGCCATGCCCTTCCTTTTATCCCCATTCTTTCCTTCTTCTTCCCTCAGGGCACCTTCATAGTCACATTCGATGTCTCCTACAAGGCCACCCTGGGAGACAGGATGCTTATGAGGGCCAGTGCAAGCAGGTGGGTCCAGGCCAGGGTATCCCCCACCCTCCATTGCATGCCCCGGCTAGAGACCCCTCTCCTGGATTCCTTCCCATTGGTCCCCCCTTTCTTTCTCCAGCAAGAACAATAAGGCTTCAAGCAGCAAGGCCACCTTCCAGCTGGAGCTCCCAGTGAAGTACGCAGTCTACACCATGATCAGCAGGTGCCCAGTCCCTGGCCCTCCCCTTGGACCTCTGGCCTTCCTCTATGCCTGGTACTCCCTCTGAGTCCCAGCCTGCTCTTCCAATGATGCACAGCTAAGCTCTCCTGTTTTGGGATGCCTTTGTGGGTGAACAGCCATATATAATGACATTTATGCTGCATAAAGATGTTTCTGGGCTGGGCGCAGTAGCTCACGCCTGTAGCACTTTGGGAGGCTGAAGCAGGTGGTTCACCTGACGTCAGGAGTTCGAGACCAGCTTGGCCAACATGGTGAAACCCAATCTCTACTAAAAATATAAAATTAATTAGCTGGGCGTGGTGGCGCCTGCCTGTAATCCCAGCTACTCGGGAGGCTGAGGCAGGAGAATCACTTGAATCTGGGAGACGGAGGTTGCAGTGAACTGAGATTGTGCCACTGCACTCCAGCCTGGGCAATAGAGTGAGATTCTGTCTCAAAAAAAAAAAAGGTGTTTTTGTCAACAATGGACCCACATTTACAACGGGTGGTCTCCTAAAATTATAATGGAGTTGAAAAATCTCCTAATGATATCATAGCAGTTGTAACATTGTAGTGCAACTCATTGCCTTTTTTATGTCTAGATACACAAATACTTTCCATTGTGTTACAATTGCCTACAATATCCAGTACAGTAACATGCTGCACAGGTTTGTAGCCCAGGAGCAATAGGCTATACCATATCACCTAGCTGTGCAGTAGGCCCTACCATCTAGGTTTGCATAAGTGCAACCTATGATGTTTGCACAATGATGAAATTGCCTAAGGCCGGGCGCAGTGGCTCACACCTGTAATCCCAGCACTTTGGGAGGCTGAGGCAGCCGGATCACCTGAGGTCAGGAGTTCAAGACCAGCCTGGCCAACATGGTGAAACCTTGTGTCTACTAAAAGTGCAAACATTAGCCGGGCTCAGTGGCACACGCCTGTTATCCCAGCTACTGGGGAGGTTAAGGCAAGAGAATCACTTGAACTTGGGAGGCAGAGATTGCGGTGAGCTGAGATTGTGCTACTGCACGCCAGCTCGGGGGTGACAGAGTAAGACTCTGTCTCAAAAAAAAAAAAAAAAGAAAAAAAAAAAGAAAAAGAAATTGCCTAACGATTAATTTCTTGGAATGCATCCTTGGTGTATTTGTACCCTAATAATATATGCCGTAGCTCTTGCTGCTTCTCTCAAATCAACTTGCTGGTGGGACACACACACTTTGCCACCACTGTGCCTTTCCCCCTCTCCCTCCAAATGGAAGGCTTCCTTTTTTAACATGAAACAAATCCTGTCCTTTGTATTAAATGTGAATGTGCTGAAGCACAGCTGCTAGATGGAGATCAAGGCTTTTCTGAGCACCCTGAATTGGGGAGCTGTGCCCAACAGGATATGGTCTGTCGCCACACAGAGGAAAGGAAAGGTCAGGTTTCTATAAAACTCAGAGCGGGGCAGAGGTGTGAGAAACTGTTGGGAAGGTCTCTAAGAGCCCGGCCGAGGCAGCGCAGGAAGGGCAAGTGTAGGGCTGAAGGCAAGAGGGTTCTGCAGGTGGGTGGAGGTGTAGGGGCAGGCAAGGCTGGATGCAGAGCAAGGCATCCCACACACTGGGCTGAAAGCCTGTAACATTGCTGTGGGACAGTTTGCTGCTATTGCTTTTTTTTTTTTTTTTTTTTTTTGATGGAGTCTCACTCTGTCACCGAGGCTGGAGTTCAGTGGTGCAATCTGGGCTCACTGCAACCTCCACCTCCCAGGTTCAAGTGATTCTCCTGCCTCAGCCTCCCGAGTAGCTGGATTACAGGTATGCACAACCATATCTAGCTAATTTTTTGTTTGTTTGTTTTTGAGACGGAGTTTCACTCTTGTTGCTTAGGCTGGAGTGCAATGTTGCGATCTCAGCTCACTGAAATCTCCGCTTCCCAGGTTCAAGTGATTCTCCTGCCTCAGCCTCTCGAGTAGCTGGGATTACAGGCATATGCCACCACGCCCGGCTAGTTTTGTATTTTTAGTAGAGACAGGGTTTCTCCATGTTGGTCAGGCTGGTCTTGAACTCGCGACCTCAGGTGATCCGCCCCCCCCCCCCCCCCCGCCCCATGGCCTCCCAAAGTTCTGGGATTACAGGCATGAGCCACCACACCTGTCCACTGTTGCTTCTGATGTATTAAGTTGTTAGGGGAAGAAGCGAGGGAGATCAAGTAATATCATTGTCCTTTCAAGCCACATGTAGGTTTCCCTTTCTATCTACAGCAAAATACTTACAATAAGAGCTTACAGTTATATATACCCATGTCAGGCATTGTTTTATGTTGCTGTTGTTTTATGGTGGTTTTCTTGCATCATCTTAAATACTTTATATGTATTTACATTTATTTAATCCTACCAATAATTATATTGTTATCCCCATTTTCACCAACAAAGACATCAAGAAGTGAAATACTTTGTTCCTGTCAATTTCTAAGTGAGCAACAGAACCAGGAATCAGACCCAGACGGTTTGGCTGCAGAGCCCATGCCCGTGGCCGTACATGGCATGTGTCTCCAAGGACTGGGGAAACCTGGGTGGTTTACTTAGACCTGAAAACAGGCTTAGGCTGTGCATGGTGGCTCATGCCTGTAATCCCAGAACTTTGGGAGGCCAAGTGCTGGGATTACAGGCATGAGTGGGAGGATGGCTTGAGCCCAGGAGTTCAAGACCAGCCTGGGCAACATAGTGAGACCCCATCTCTACCAAAAAAAAAAATTAAAAATTAAAATAAAATAAAATTTTAAAAATGAAAAGAGGTTTAGAACTAGATTTTAAGGTGAGAAAACAAAAGCATAGAGAGAAGGGTTTGGGGTCGGGGGCACAGAGGAAAACTGGCATACTTAGGGAAAAATAAATCCTAAGATTTATGGAGGAGTCCCTGTGTGCTGGGCACTACCAAGCCCTGGTCACAACTCTACTACAGCGAGGTGCTACGGTTTGCATCCCCATTTTAAAGAGTGAAAAGCTACAGAGTAGCTTTTCACGTCCAGAGACGTGAAGGGGCTTGCCTCGGTGACTCAGGTAGGAAGTGGTCGACCTGAGATGTGAAACCAGGTGGTTTGACACTGGAGCCCGTGTTTTTAGTCATCAGGCTGATGGGGGGTGAACTGCTGGGGCCATTCCTGTGCAGCTGGTCCGGCTGCTGTGTGTGAGGTGCAGGCCCCTCTGCTGGTCTGCTTACTTTTGCTGTTTGTTTGTTCGTTTGTTTTGAGACAGGGTCTCACTCTGTCGCCCAGGCTGGAGGGGAGTGGTGTGAACGTAGCTCACTGCAGCCTCGACCTCCCAGGCTCAAGCAATCCTCCTGCCTCAGCCTCCTGAGTAGCTGGGACCACAGGCGTGTGCCACCACTTGCAGCTAATGTTTGTATATTTTTTTTTTTTGCAGAGACGAGGTCTCTCTGTGTTGCCCAGGCCAGTCTTGAACTCCTGGGCTCAAGCGATCCTCCTGCCTTAGCCTCTCTAACTGTTGGGATTACAGGCGTGAGCCACCTCGCCTGGCCAGCTTGCTCATTTTTACTAAAACTTTAGATGTTAAGTGGTGAGAGGGCAGGGAGTATGGCTTAACTTGAATCCCCAGTGCCAACCACACAGCCTGTGTTTGCTGAAGGAAGTTTGGGTGGAAAGACCCCACCTGCTGCCTGGAACACTGATGTCCCTTCCACAGGCTTGTGCACAGGCACCATCTTCCTTCACATTTACTCACCTGCTCCAGGACAGCCAAATCTAATTTCTTCATTCCCACCATGAAGGGGCCCTCACTCCATGTCTTCCTGAGTGATCCAGCTCTCATTCCTAGAGTCCCCTTAGGCTAACTTGTGCTGCTGCAATCTCTGCAAGCATTACCAGAGGCCAAACACTACCTATTAGAGAAAGCAGTGCGAACGCCTTTGGCCCATGTAGGAGATGTGAGGTTTAAGTTGGGTCTTTAAGTGTAAATTTCCAAAACTGGAGACAGTAAGAACGTTCCAAGGAGGAGCTTGAGCAAAGTCATGAGGCTATGAAAGAGCCAGCAGTGTGCAGGGCAGAGCTAGTGGATCTGGGTGATGGGGACAAGGGACATCGGAGGGAGGGGAGCTGAAGCCGAGGCAGCAAAGGTTATGTGGGACCATCTTTTACGTATTTACTTTGAATAGGGACAGGGTCTCACTATGTTGCCCCAGCTGGTCTGGAACTCCTGGGCTCAAGCAATCCTCCTGCCCCAGCCTCCCAAAGTGCTGGGATTACAGGCATGAGCCACTGTGCCCGGCCAAATAATGTCCATTGTTATTTCCCTGAGACATCTGCCCGGCCCAGCAGAGCTCTCTGCAGTAGGACAGGGCACAGCTGGGGACAGTTTCAGGGCTGTTTTTCACCCACAGGCTCTCTCTCCAGGCAGGAAGAATCCACCAAGTACTTCAACTTTGCAACCTCTGATGAGAAGAAAATGAAAGAGGCCGAGCATCGATACCACGTGAGAGTCTAGGGAGTATCCATGTCTGCCTTCCACGTTGTGGATGAAGTTGGAAGTTGGTGGAGAAGATGGAGAGGAGCCCTGGGGTAGGGCCAGGAGGGAAATAGGATTTGGGAGGCTCCAGAGACCACAATAACACTCTGCCCTGATTTCCTGCAGGTGAATAACCTCAGCCAGCGAGATCTGGCCATCAGCATTAACTTCTGGGTTCCTGTCCTGCTGAACGGGGTGGCTGTGTGGGATGTGGTCATGGAGGCCCCATCCCAGGTACCTGCCTGTCTCTCCTCTTTCTTCAGACTGACATCCCATAGCACAGCACTCCCTCTTACCAGGGACATGTTGCTCATTCTGTGGCTAAGTGCTTCTCTCTCTCCCCAGAGTCTCCCCTGTGTATCAGAGAGAAAACCTCCCCAGCATTCTGACTTCCTCACCCAGATTTCAAGAAGTCCCATGCTGGTGAGAAAGTCCCTGAACCCCCACCGCAAGATCAGCCCCCACCGGGGATACTGGGAAATGTACTGCTAGGCCGCAGAGTTCCATGCACGTCCTGTAACTGCTCATCTGTTCCCCACCCCAAACCTGACCATATTTTTTTCCTACGGTTCCCTCCTCAGTGAAGAACCCTTCAGCTTCACCCCTCTTCTGCCCCCAGGACTGCTCCATTGCTGGCTGCCTACGGTTCCGCTGTGACGTCCCCACCTTCAGCGTCCAGGAGGAGCTGGATTTCACCCTGAAGGGCAATCTCAGTTTCGGCTGGGTCCACGAGGTGTGTGGGGGCAGCGGCAGAGCCCCTGCCCCAGACTCAGGCGGGACCTGGCATGTCTGTGCCCATCTGCAAGCCAGGGCATCCCCGGAGCTCTGAGCCTCCCCCAGAACCAGTTCCACAGGTTTCCCCCAACCCCTTTGCAGACATCGCAGAAGAAGGTGTCGGTCATGAGTGTGGCTGAAATTACATTCAACACATCCGTGTACTCCCAGCTTCCAGGACAGGAGGCATTTATGAGAGCTCAGGTAGAGACCATGTGGAGGGCAGCGACCAGGCTGGAAAGAGGGCCCCTAGGGCTACATCTGTGGTGCTGGGTGGGGGGTTTGCAAGCCTTGGGGGAGGGGGGTGAAGGTCTCTGGGCAGGACAGCTGTCCCTAAGGGCATGGGTGCTGCTGTGTCTCACCCCTTGGAGCAGAGCCTCAGGAAGGAGGGGAGGGAGTTAAAGGTTGGGGAACCTGGGAGGCATTTGGGATGGCAGGAGGCCGGATGCTCTCTGATCTCTAAATCAGATGGAGATGGTGCTAGAAGAATACGAGGTCTACAACGCCATTCCCATCATCATGGGCAGCTCTGTGGGGGCTCTGCTACTGCTGGCGCTCATCACAGCCACACTGTACAAGGCAAGTGTTTTATCCCACTCTTTTTTTTTTTTTTTTTTGAGACGGAGTTTCCACTCTTGTTGCCCAGGCTGGAGTGCAATGGCGTGATCTTGGCTCACTGCAACCTCCACCTCCCGGGTTCAAGTGATTCTCCTGCCTCAACCTCCCGAGTAGCTGGGATTACCGGGGGCCTGCACCATGCCCGGCTAGTTTTTTGTATTTTTAGTAGAGATGGAGTTTCATCATGTTGGCCAAGCTGGTCTCGAACTCCTGACCTCAGGTGATCTGCCCGCCTCGGCCTCCCAAAGTTCTGGGATTACAGGCGTGAGCCACCGCATCCGGCCTTATCCCACTCTTGACACCATCAGCATCCAACCCAAGCCCTCCTACAGACTGGCTGGTATAGTGAGAACTCAGACTGTGGAGGCAGGCAGGCCTGGACACACATTTTGGCTGTATCATGTACTCACTGTTTAATGTTAGGCAAGTTGCTCCACCTCTCTGAGCCTGTTTCTCTTTTTTTTTCTTTCGAGATGGAGTCTCACTCAGTTGCCCAGGCTGGAGTGCAGTGGCACAATCTCAGCTCACTGCAACCTCCACCTTCTAGGTTCAAAAGATTCTCATGCCTCAGCTTCCCAAGTAGCTAGGACTATAGGCACACGCCACCACACCTGGCTAATTTTTGTATTTTTAGTAGAGAGAGGGTTTCACCATGTTGGTCAGATTGGTCTCAAACTCCTGACCTCATGTGATCCGCCCACCTCGGCCTCCCAAAGTGTTGGGTTTACAGGCGTGAGCCACTGCGCCTGGCCGTTTCTCATTTTTGAAATTATAATAATGCTTATATCACAGAGCGGCTGAAGTGAGAGAGAAATGAGGCCAGGGCATGTGCACAGATCTGCCTGGATCTATGCTGTCCTGCCACGGGTCATGTGTGTACCTACTGTGCTCGGCGCCAGCAGATGCTCGATATATGATAGCTGTTCACATAAATGTTCTCGCACACAAACGTAAGTTAGCTTAGTTGTTGCCTCCTCTTCTCTCTCAGCTTCTTCTTATTCCCAATTTTCTTCCCTGCCCTCTTACCCAGCTTTTCTTTCTTTTGCTTCTTTTTCTTTTCTTTTTCTTCTTCTTCTTTCTTTTTTATATATGGAGTCTTGCTCTCTTGCCCAGGCTGGAGTGCAGTGGCATGATCTCGGCTCACGGCAACCTCTGCCTCCCGGGTTCAAGCGATTCTCTTGCCTCAGCCTCCCAAGTAGCTGGGATTACAGGCGCACCACCACGCCCAGCTAATTTTTGTATTTTTAGTAGAGACGGGGTTTCACCATGATGGCCAGGCTGGTCTCCAGCTCCTGACCTCAGGTGATCCACCTTCCTCAGCTTCCCAAAGTGCTGAGATTACAGGTGTGAGCCACCATGCCCGGCCTTACCCAGCTTTTCTAATTTATTTCCCCTGATAGCTTGGCTTCTTCAAACGCCACTACAAGGAAATGCTGGAGGACAAGCCTGAAGACACTGCCACATTCACTGGGGACGATTTCAGCTGTGTGGCCCCAAATGTGCCTTTGTCCTAATAATCCACTTTTCTGTTTATCTCTACCACTGTGGGCTGCTCTTGTTTGCACCCATAAATCAACTTACATGAAAACAACTTCTGAATAGATCTGCACTGGCCTAAGCAACCTACCAGGTGCTAAGCACCTTCTCGGAGAGATAGAAATTGTAATGTTTTTACATATCTGTCCACCTTTTTCAACAATGACCCACTTTTTACAGAAGCAGGCATGGTACCAGCATAAATTTTCATATGCGTAAGAACTGTCACATGAAATGAGGATGTTTATAGCACACTTTCCTTGCATGGAAGAGCTATAACCCAGGGACCTGAGTGCCTCTCTGGGAATAGTTGGGGGAACCTATTTGTGGGCATTGAAAAAGTTTTTTCACTTTCTATGGTGATGGGAGCCTGCAGTCATCTTTTCTTGATGGGGCTGAGAGGCGTATCAGGGGAGAGGGTCAAAGAGTGAGTGTGTGTGTGTGTGTGTGTGTGTGCATGCGCATGCACGGGCACGCAGGCATGCATTGGTCACGGGTTTCTTCACACACTTCAGGTTCCTCCGTAATGGTAAGTGGGCAGGCTGTCCTAGGAGGTGAAGAAACGTCCAGAGCTCATTTGAACTCCTGTCCCCCTTGAATGAGGTACTCAGAAGCCAGGAGAGCCAGGCTAGGAGCATGTGATTTCTCATATAGAAGACCCATTGAGAAATATTATAGAGAATTATCAAAAGATTCCAAATCCAGCATTAGGTCCCAAGGCCTCACACACAGGACTGTGGAGCCTCCCTCTGAAATCCAGATAGCTGGGATTCACAGACACCAGCGGCTCAGGTGTCAGGCAAGAAGTGGGACTTCAGGATCTGCAGCCCTGGGCTCCCATGGTGGCTCTGCCGAGCTGCCGGAACTTGGACAAGTCATTTAATTCGCGAGAATCTCAGGTCCTCCTCTGGAGAAGGGGAACTAAATTTACACCCTGCTCCCAGCGTTACTGTGAGGATTCGGTGTACGGGGAAGCCCATTACAGCCTAGAGCCCTAATTATTAATTGGTGTGCGTGAGAGGCCTCATTATTACTAGGTGAGAGAGAGGGAGCTGGGATCGCCTACCTGTGAGTGGAGGAGGCTCCCTCGAGCACCCCCGTATCAGCGACGTGGGAAAAGCACGTGGAGCGCCCACCGCGCTAGGCGCATGCGCGGAACAGGGGCGCCGACCAAGCTGGGCGCATGCGCGGAGCGGGCGCCTCTGGGCGCGCTCCTCGCGGCCCCGCCCTCCCTACAGAGCCGCAGACGCGAAGCTTCACACCTTTATTGTGCCTGGGGGCGTCCGGGGCCTCAGGGGTGTTCGTAGCCCGTGGGCAGAGGGTTGACGTGGGTATTGTGGAACAGAGTGTGGTTGCCGTCCCCCCAGGGGAAGGGCTGTGGAGAGAGCGGAGGAGGGAGCGCGCGTAAGCGCCATGAGTCCAGAGTCCGCGCCTCCCGCGCGCCCCGCAGCACCCCACAGCACCCCACAGCACCCCCGCGCGCCCCGCGCACTCCGCAGCACCCCCGTGCCGCCCGCGCGCCCGTCCCGCGTACCTTGGTGCGGATGCGGAGGTGTTGGTAGGGACGGAACTCGGGGCGCGGGCGGTGGCCCGAGTGGAGATAGGAGTTGAAGGTGCAGAGGGCCACGCTGGGCAGCGCCAGCACGAAGGTCAGCAGACGCCAGGTGCGAGCTGCGGACGGAGCGGGGTGAGCGCGGCGGTCTTGAGGCGGCGGGCCCGGGAACAGGTGGGCAGGGTAGGGGAGCCCCGGGATCCGCCCGCTCCCCACTCACCTCCTGCCCCTCCGTGGCCTCCTTTGGCAGCGCTGGCCAAGCCCCGGGTCAGGGGCCTCAGAGGCAAAGCCATGGTGGTGCGGAGAGCCGGGAACCAGCGCTGTCCTCGCTCCCTTTCCTGGGGCCTGGGGTCACCTTCCCTCTCTGGGCCAATCACATGCTAAGTCTGGAGCACTGGCGGCTATTCTTAGGGGTTTCTATATTTAAAATGGGGCCTGACTGGCTTGAGGTCGTCTCCAGACAGCTGTTGTCCTGTGCCTCTTATTTTGGCAAGGGGGCATTTAAGTACAACATGCCATTCTTTTTATATAGTTGCAGGGAAACTATTTTGTTCCCTATTCTATGCCTGGTGGCTGGCACACAGTTGGGCTTTAATAAATATTTGTAGAATGAATTAAGTGTCTTTTTGAGTCTCAGTGTTTTCAGCTGTAAAATGTATAATAATTTGTACCTTAAAAGATTTTTTAAATAATGGAGACGGGGATCTCACTATATTGTCCAGGCTGGTGTGGAACTCTTGAGCTCACGTGATCCTCCTGCCTCAGCCTCCCACGGTGCTGGGATTACAGGCATGAGCCACCGCACCCGGCCCTTACATCATTTTTATGAAGTTTATGTAAGGTAGGAATGTGTCAACCTGGATTTTGGCACGTAACAGTAGTTCAGTATATGTATTAGTCACAGTTCTTTGCGAAGAACAGAACTCACTCTCACTAGTTTCAAAAGATAGGTAATTGAGAATCTTAGGTAGCTCGCTATGTCTGGTATAGCCAGAGAGGCCTACAGTCTGCACAGTCAGAAACGAGTCATTCCGTTGGCCAGCTGCAGTGACACTCCCACAGCTCACACTGCTGGACCCTGGATGCCAAAAGCTTCATTAAGGCTGCCCTGGAAAGCCGGAATTTTCCACCCTCATCCCCTCTTGAAAACAGATTCTTCATGAAACGTGTATCCTGGGTCGCTCTTTTCTGAAAGAATTATGTGATTGCACCAACTGGCAACCCCTAGGTCCCCCAGCTGCAGGAGGGGATGGGAAACTGAGCTCTGGATTCTGCCTTAGGGAGGCAGGAATTGTAGGGAAAATCTCCAGGTCTAGGATGAGTATTCAAAAGGTTCCAGGCAGCCACAAGCCTGACAGGTGTCTACTGCAAAGTGCATTATTTCAATCTGAAAAATACAACTACTTGGAGAAAGAAAGCCTAGACAGGGCCGGTGTTCACCCTCTATCAAAGCAGGTCACAAGAAAGCCACAAGACCAGGCAGGATGACATCTGCCTGTTCTGTCCTCAGCACCAGGCAGGGACCTTGGCATGAAGTAGGTGTTCTAAAAATATGTATGTAATGAATGCTTGAACCTTGTTACTTTGGTTAACCCTACAGCAATGCCTTTTCAGAATTACAATCCAATAGGAAGCTTCCAGCTTTGATCAAGGGCTGATGTACTAATATGAACTTCATATACAAAAGAAGAATGAATTATATAGACATATAATCTGAATTTAATATATGAAAGAAAAATGAGGAAGATACATTTTCAAGAAGGGGATCTATACCTGTTTCTGGGTAATAAACTGAATAGTAGGTTCCACCCAACTTTCAGCTGCTGCTGCTACTTTTTTAAAAAAAATAACCTCCTTGAAGCAGTCAAATGTTATACAGTGTTACAAAAATGATTCCTGAGCTCTCACTGAACTATAATAGAATTCTTCCTACAGTTTTTTTCCCAGCTGGACTTTGGCATTGTTGCAGAGAAGATGGGGCCCTATTCCAGTTAAAGATACCTGGCATCTCCCTCTACACATAGCCCCCTCCCTACGTATATAAGATAATGGCTCCTGGAGAAAACAGACATGAAGACAGGTATTTTTACTTGACAAAGTTCTAGAGGCCAGGCATGGTGGCCCACGCTTGTAATCCCAGCACTTTGGGAGAACAAGGAGGGTGGATCACTTGAGGTCAAGAGTTCGAGGCTTGCCTGGCCAACATGGTGAAACCCCGTCTCTACTAAAAAATACAAAAATTAGCTGGGTGTGGTGGCCTGTGCCTGTAGTACCAGCTACTCGGGAGGCTGAGGCAGGAGAATCGCTTGATCCTAGGAGGTGGAGGTTGCAGTGAGCCAAGATTGTGCCACTGCACTTCAGCCTAGGCGACAGAGTAAGACTGTCTCAAAAAAAAAAAGGAGGAAGAAAAGGTTCTAGGCTTCTTTTCTCCCCTAAATGGCCCCTCAGAGTTTTTCTGGTTGTTGCCAAACAATTCCCTGGGAATTCCCATCCGTTTGTTCTTAGCTTGGGAGCTCCTATGGAGAGGTTTTCTTGCTGGGACGTCAAGAACGCCCTGAGGAGGGCCACTTCTGTCCTGGGCTGCTGTCACCATCACGAGGTGCACTTGCCCAGGTACCCAGAGACCTCCGCTCAGGTGGTCTGTGCTTTTCTGGGCCCATCACCATCTTACCTGCCTCTCTAGAGGGTGTGCAGAGCTGTCTCTTCAAGGCTGTGCACTCAGCATTGTTTTTGTAAGTTCTCACTCACACAGTTCTTAACCTGGCTGCTGCCAACACTTTCAGTTTCTAGAGGTTTAATTTTTCCTCCACTTTAGGCAGAGGGAAGAACAAACTCACCAGGTGCTAATAAACCCCGGAGGGCAGCATCTCAGCCACTTTTCAGAGGTGTGAAGGAGGTGGAGGCATGACTCAGGGTCAGTTTCTCTTGTGCCCTCTTCCTGGGATGCTGCATACCGTGACCACATTTTCTAAAGCAAAGATCGATTACAACATGTGATCTACTAAGTATAAATGTTTATGGGGGCCCTAGGGACAGCGTGTTTGAAATTGGAATTGTCCTGGAAAAACAACTGTATGGTGATACAGGACATGGGTTAGCTAGAACGAACAGGTGGAGAGAGTTGGAGCTCAGACAGCATTGGGGTGGGGTCCAGTGGCAACAGGGGCATAGACTCTAAATAAACAGGGCTCTGAGCTCCCTCTGCACTTGCGAGGGGCCAGCGGCTATGTAATAGTGGATGTCTACTGTTTTGTGTCATATGACCAATATATCTATGCCTTTTTTTCTGATACTAACACACGTACCCCTGCCCCCCTTATTCTCAGTTCAAGTGGGGTTGACTCCCTCCTCTAGCTCCAAGAAGGGCCACATGATCCAGGCCTACCCAATCAGAGCATTCTATTCTCCAGGCCATAGTGATTTTATTTTATTTTATTTTATTTTTTTTGTGACAGAGTCTCACTCTGTTCCCCAAGCTGGAGTGAAGTGGTGCAATCTTGGCTCACTGCAACCCCTGTCTCCCATGTTCAAGTGATTATTCTGCCTCAGCCGCCCGAGTAGCTGGGATTATAGGTACACACCACCACGCTTGGCTACTTGTTTGCATTTTTAGTAGAGATGGGGTTTCACCACGTTGGCCAGGCTGGTCTCGAACTTCTGACCTCAAGTGATCTGCCTGCCTCGGCCTCCCAAAGTGCTGGGATTACAGGAGTGAGCCATCCCACCCGGCCGTAGTGATTGTTTTTTGTATTTTGTTTTGAGACAGGGTCTGGCTCTGTCACCCAGGCTGGAGTGCAGTGGTGTGTTCATAGCTCACTGCAGCCTCGAACTCCTGGGCTCAAGCAATCCTCCTATGTCAGCCTCCCAAGTAGCTGGGATTATAGGCACAAACCACTATGCTCAGCTAATTTTTTAATTTTTTGTAGAGATGGGTCTCACTGTGTTGCCCAGGCTGGGATGATTGTTGTAGGGAGGGGCACAAGTCCATGAGTTCCAATTTTCAGGCCTCTCTCTTGGACTGTTGAAATACAATTGTACTTCAAATGGACTTGGAGCTGCTGGAGCTTCAGGCTGGGGCCTTCAATTGAAGCCAATATTGAAGCCATTTTCAGAGCAGACCTGAAAAATGGGAGATCTAGCCCTGTTAATATTATGTGAACCTCTGAGTCAAGATGTACCAGAATTGAGAAAGAGCTGAACTCTTAAGACTTTTCAGTTATGTGAAATAACAGATCCCCTATTATTATAGAAATGGGGCTTTAAGTCCTAATTTATTGTTAAACATTTTTTGTGAAGCTATAGCACATCTCTAAACTTTTACCAGCACATTTCTGATTTCTGTTCCCCTGTACTGATCCATGTTTTATTGAAGTTTTGGGGCTTCTTTTGTAGAAATGATAGAAATATATTTAATAAACATTCTGGAGTATGTATGCCTTTAATGAATTAAACCTAATAGGCACTTGATATGAAGGGATTTAATATTTGTGAAAATGAAGTGAGACAAATAAATTACACATTGAGATACAGCCCAAGTTGCTCAATATTTAAAGGTTGAGGCTTATAATTTTATTTTCTTCCGTTTCATAATAGTGTAGTGTGACACATCACAATACATCTCTACACTGTGACTTGATTTCTCTCAAATCTGTGTGTAATGCTGGGAACACTGATGTTCTGGCTGAACCCATGATACTTGCACACTTGTGCTTGGTTTGCCTCATGACTGGGGTCATTTGAGCCAAGGCTGCAAACTAGGACAGAGTTTGAAACTGGGGCTCCCCTGCGAGAGCGTTACCTCACATATTATGGGACCAGGACCACTAGGCCAGCTGGTCTATAAAGAGCTCCTAAAATGGCAACCTATTAATCTCAGAATTTTTTTTTTTTTTTAGACGGAGTCTCACTGTGTTGCCCAGGCTAGAGTGCAGTGGTGCAATCTCAGCTCACTGCAGCCTCAGCCTCCTGAGTAGCTAGAATTATAGATGTGCGCCATCATGCCTGGCTAATTTTTGCATTTTTAGTAAAGACGGGGTTTCACCAAAATCTCACTATCTGAAATTATGGCCAGACTGGTCTTGAACTCCTGACTTCAGGTGATTCAGCCTCCCAAAGTGTTGGGATTACCAGCGTGAGCTACCATGCCTGACCATAATCTCAGATATTTTCTAAACCAGTATTTTGCCACCAGTAAATGCTGATTATTAAAAATACACTCAAAGGCCTTTTTGGCCTATGACTGATGCTGCTGAAAATTTGATACAACCGTCTTGGCAATTTGTGGTAATCTCATTTCTACAAATGTGTGGAGGAGATGCACGAGGCCCAAGTAAACAATATTGTTTTCAGTTGCTTTTTTCTGTTATCACTATAAACATAACCATGGAATCATCGAATGACAGGCACAGTAACCAGGAAGACATCGATTGATTGGGTGGGGTCACCTTGGCTAACTTTCCAAGTATGTACACATTGTATCTTGGGAGGACAACAAGGATGAAAGAAACCCAAGTTTTAGCACAGAATACTTGAGCAGCTGGAATTGGTTCCTTCACATAAGTAATATTAATTGAGCACCCACTGTGAGCCAGGCCCTGTACCAGGGTCTCTGCTCTCGTGGAGCTCAGTCTGCTGGGGAGATAGACAGGTTACCAGACAGACATGCCCTACGTTCTCAATGCCACTGGAGCACTCACCACGTCAGGTGTGACACGAGAGGTGGGGCAGTCTCTCAGTGGAAGTGGGGCTCATATGAATGAGTAGGGCAAGTCTGGGAGACAGAAAAGGGGAAAGGTCATTTTGGGCAGTGGAAGGAAATAAATCAAGTGCAAAGACACAGAGGTGCAGGAGGCCCTGGCAAGCAAAGGCACAGAGGTCAGGCAAAGCCCAATGGAGAAGCATGCATGCCACACTAAAGCATTTGAACCCTGTTCTATAGGCCCTGCTGGGGTCGGCGGAGGGGCTGGAGGGGTGGGAGTGGCAGGCAGGAGATGCTTTTGGGCAGGAGACTGACATCAGATTTAGTGTTGGAGTCTGGAGTCTGAGGGAGGAATCTATAATAACTGGTAGGTTCTATGGATGCTGAACCAGAATGCAGAGGCGGGAAGCAGGGGAGATTGGCTAGGAGTCTTCTGCAACAGTCCAGGCTCATGATGACAGGACTTGCACCTGCGAGAGAGCACAGGCCACAGAGGGCACGGAGTGCTGTCAAAACCTCTTCTGAGGTACAACAAGTAGACGGCAGTGCCTGATACTACTTGGATTGGGAGAAAGAGGCATCAAGGACTGGGGTAGCAAGCTTGGAAACCGAACCAGTAATGCTACCACAGACTTTCATGCAGTTTAAATTCTCATAGGGTAACTTTTTTTTCCTCACTCTAATAGCACATCGTTAAGACAACCAACAAACACTTTTAAAAATACTTATCTAAAAGAGAGGCTAGGTGCGGTGGCTCATGCCTATAATCCCAGCACTTTGAGAGGCTAAGGTGGGCGGATCACCTGAGGTCAGGAGTTCAAGACCAGCCTGGCCAGCACGGTCAAACTCCCTCTCTACTAAAAATACAAAAATTAGCTGGGCGTGGTGGCAGGCGCCTGTAATCCCAGCTACTCAGGAGGCTGAGGTAGAAGAATCGCTTGAACCCGGGAGATGGAGGTTGCAGTGAGCAGAGATCATGCCACTGCACTGCAGCCTAGGCAAAAGAGCGAGATTCCGTCTTAAGAAAAAAAAAAAGGAGAGAGAAATAATATTAATCACTAATATTAAGATAACACAATATTATTCCTGTCCACACCAAGAATATACCTTGTATATTATTATTACTTTGATAATATACCTTTGCCTACTACCTACCTAGATCCTTTTGTTATTTTAGTTATTTTAGAGAGACAGGGTCTCACTCTGTCGCCCACGCTGGGGTGCAGTGGCCTGATCATAGCTCACTGCAGCCTTGAACTCTCCAACTCAAGCAATCCTTCCGCCTCACCCTCCTGAGTAGCTGGGACTACAGGCCAGCGCCACCACACCAGCTCGTTTTATTTTTATTTCACAGAGATGCGGTCTCGCTAGGCTGCCCAGGCTGGTCTCAAATTCTTTGGTCTCACGCGATCCTCCCACCTCGGTCTCTTAAAGCGCTGGGATTACAGGTGTGAGTCACCGCCCGCAGCCTCACCTGCCTAAATCCCTTAATGTATAAGGGAAAGGAGCGAGAATTCAGGGGAAAAAAACAAACAACATAGCCCCCAGCACTTCTGAGAAAGATCTGCCATACAGAAAAGCCGTCCTGAGCGGGTCTTTGTGGAGGGAGGGGACTGCATCTCAGATCCACAGTCCACCGGGGGCTGCAACTATTCCACCCAGGGCTGCAGCACGCTGGTTCTTCAGT
Organism: Hylobates moloch; assembly: GCF_009828535.3. NCBI lineage: Eukaryota > Metazoa > Chordata > Mammalia > Primates > Hylobatidae > Hylobates > Hylobates moloch. The sequence goes on from NW_026652281.1 coordinate 82,139,153, forward strand.
GTCGGGCCAGGTTGGACCTCTGGCTGGAGGCCTTCCACACCGGAAACACTGGTAGGGCTCCTCTCCAGTGTGGGTTCGAGGGCGGCGGAGGAGCTCGGCACTGTCGCTGAAGCCTGGCCCTGGCCTCGCCGAGAGGTCGGGCCGCTCTGTGCTGCGAGGCCTCCCGGACTGGCTCAGGGTAGCCTGGGGCCTGAACCGCCTCCCGCGAGTCCCGTCCCGTGCTCGCACACCTTCTGGGCCCCATTGCCCCTTCCTGCTGAGCTGCTGGCTGGGTGGCTGGCGGAACCTGGGCAACTTCAGGCCTCCCGGAGGCCCTGCAGGCCCTGCAGGAAGGCCGGATGGAACCAGAGGCTGGAGACTGAGTGGGGGGCCAGGATAAAGGAAGGGAGGTCGGGGCAGGAGTGTGGATGGGGGCAGATGTTGAAGGAAGGACCCGGGGCTCCCACAGGGCCGGAGCCCGGAGGTGCTGCCCGGGGCGACTGAGCTGGGTGCGAGGCTGACGCTCTCCACGCTCCCAGGCCTGCAGGTCTTCTCCCTTGGGTGCGGGAGGACGCTCTGGGAGAGGGAGGTCTTCTCACTGACGCTGTCACCGCAGCTGCAGCAGCAGAAGGGACGCTCTCCTGTGTGAATTCGCTGGTGGCGGATCAGCTTCCACCGGTCCCCAAAAACCTGCTGGCACTGGGGACAGACGCAGGGCTTCCTTCGGCCAGTGTGTGCTCCTTGGTGAGCCAGCAGCAGAGTTGGCCACTAAGCCCTTGCCGCACTCCCCGCAGACGAATGGCTTCTCCCGAGTGGACTCGCTGGTGCTTGATGACGTTGGAGCGGCCACAGCAGGTCTTGCCGCACTGGGGACAGTGACAAGGTCTCTCGCCAGTCGCTGTGGACCCGCCAGTGCTGGAGGAGGGATGCGCTCTGAGTAAAACCCCTTCCGCAGGCACTGCTGCAGCAGGTCAGAGCTCTGGCTGAAACGCTTTCCACAGTCAGGGCGGGGGAAGGCTTCTAACGAGCAGGGGGGCTTCGGAGATGACCGCTCAGGGAGTAACTGTATGGGAGGCTCTTGCCGCACTCCGCGCAGCTGTGGGGCCTCTGCCGCACTGAGGCTTCCCGTGGCCACGAGCTCACAGTCTGGGAGCCGCACCCGGCCCCAGGCCTCGGGGGCTGTCAGGAGAGTTCTCTAATGTAAGACTCTGGGCAATGTCATCTGAAGGTGTTTATTGAGGCTCTCGGGCGTGTCCCTGGGTGTTCCCCATCACTAGGTCCGTCCTCTTGGATACGCTGGTCCTCACTGCTGTGTCCAGTTCTTGCGGAAGGAAAGATTTCAGATCCCGGAGCCATCATTCTCTCTAGAGGGAGAGAAAACCACAGAAGAATTTTACTACAAACTGCAAAGGAGACTTTGCTTTCAGAATCCTATAATCAATGCTTCTTTATTATTATTTGACTTTTTCTTTCCTTTTTTTTTTTTTTTTAAGACAGGGTCTATCTCTGTTGCCCAGGATGGAATGCAGTGGTACGATCTCTGATCACTGCAATCTTTGCCTCTCTGACTCAAGTGATCCTCCCACCTCAGTCTCTCAAGTAGCTGGGACTATAGGTGCATACCACTAGGCCTAGCATTTTTTTTTTTTTTTTTTTTTTGGTAGAAGCTGGTTTTTATCATGTTGCCCAAGCTGCTGTCAAACTCCTGGGCTCAAGCGGTTGGCCCACCTGGGCCACCCAAAGTGCTGGGATTACAAGCATGAGCTACCATGCCCGGCCTCCTATAATCAATGCTTTTTTTTTTTTGAGAGGGAGTCTTGCTCTGTCACCCAGGCTGGAGTGCAGTGGTGCTATCTATCTTGGCTCACTGCAACCTCTGCCTCCCGGGTTCAAGTGATTCTCCTGCCTCAGCCTCCCGAGTAGCTGGGATTACAGGCGCCTGCCACCATGCCCGGCTAATTTTTTTTTGTATTTTAGTAGAGACGGGATTTCACCATGTTGGTCAGGCTGGTCTCAAACTCCTGACCTCGTGATCTACCCACCTCGGCCTCCCAAAGTGCTGGGATTACAGGCGTGAGCCACTGCACATGGCCAATCAATGCTTCTTAATAGTAAGATTTATTTTAAAATTTGGATTGGGGTTATAAGACTTTTAGTAGTCTTGGATATTACCATCTTTATCCTGAATGAAAGTGTAGCAAGAGGCTGGGCACAGTGGCTCATGCCTATAATCCCAGCACTTTGGGAGGCTAAGGCCAGAGGATCCTTGAGCCCAGGAGACTAGCCTGGGCAACAAAGCAAGACCCTGTCTGTATTAAAATTACAAAAGCATGGTAAGGATCATTTCCTCACTAACCTTGAACATCCAAACACAAACCATCAAAAAGAATCAGCTTCAGAAAGACATTATTGCTTTATTGGTTAAGGTGATTAAAAGAAGGGGGGCCCTCAGGCCACAAAGATAATTAACTGATTTGTCACAAACCATATTGAAACTCTTTTTTAAAAAGGGTATAGATAACTTTTAATTTACAATTTTAACAATCAAATTAGCCAAGAGTAGAGTTTGCAATAGGACTAGAAAGTATTCCAGTGGCTCATATATAAGTGGGCTAATTTTATCTATTTTTAGGCCTATTAGACCTATCAGTCTGGATTTTCCATTACTTGGAAATGGGGACTGGGGAACAGATGCTTCTGGCTGCTCTGAGCCCTGGCTTGATCCTTGGGTCTCATCTCTCTCCCTCTCACCGTTTGTGCTTCACCTCACAGTGGATACTTGGCTCTTATCTCAGGACCTGACCTCCCACTGAGCTCCAAGCCTGCAAAGCATGCTGCCACCCAGGTATTTTCCCCCTTAACATCCTGCCATCACTTCAAATTTAATACCCCTATGCCAAAAAATCACTGACTCCTAATTTCACTTTTGTTGGTGGCACCAGTTTCATTCTCTTGGACACCTAAGCTCAAAAACAGTGGAACTTCTTTTGACTCATTGCTCTCCTTCCTTCCCTAGAAGTAAGTGAGCTACCATTTAAAAGTGATGTGCTCATTCTCAGCAAACTATCGCAAGGACAAAAAAACAAACATCGCATGTTCTCACTCATAGGTGGGAACTGAACAATGAGAACACTTGGACACAGGAAGGGGGACATCACACACCGGGGCCTGTTGTGGGGTGGGGGAAGGGGGGAGGGACAGCATTAGGAGATATACCTAATGTAAATGACGAGTTAATGGGTGCAGCACACCAACATGGCACATGTATACATATGTAACAAACCTGCACATTGTGCACATGTACCCTAGAACTTAAAGTATAAAAAAAAAAAAAAGTGATGTGCTATCATCAGTCACCCGGGAAATGCAAATTAAAACCACAATGAGTGCCCTTATGCACCCACTAAAATCGAGCAGACTGAAGGTGCTAACTGTTGCCTGAGGATATGGAGTCTCACACGTTGCTGGGGAAATGTAAAATGGCCTGGGCATTTTGGAAACCAGTTTCGGTTAACAGTAAATTAAATGTACACTTACCACATGACTCAATAATTCTACTCTTAGGATTTACTCAAGGAAAATAAAAACATACGTCCACACAAAGACTTTTTCACAAATGTGCATATCAGCTTTATTCATAATAGGCATAAGCTAGAAACATCCAAATGTCCATCAATGGGTGGAAGAATAAAGAAAGTGTGGTTTACCCATGTAACAGAATACTAGCAACAAAGTGGAACTGCTGTTACCTGCAAGCAATGGATAAATCTCAAAATTATGTTAAACCAGAGAAGACAGATACAAGAGAATACATACTATATGATTCAATTTCTGTGAACTTCTGTTTCTACAAAAAGCAAAATTTATTCATAGGGGCAGAAAGTAGACCAGTGGTTCTCTGGGGCTGGGTCAGGGAGAGAGCAGCTGACTGCATGGGGCATGAGAGGGTGACGGCAAAGTTCTGCACCCTAAATGTGATGATGGTTATACCCGTGTATACATTCACCAAAAACCAGCAACCTGTACACTCAAAATGGGTGTGTTTTATATATAACTTATACTTCAGTAAGTGTCAGCACAGATAGGCTAAGCTTCTTCTGAGATGTAACACAGGTAGACAGGAGTATCAGTGCTGACTGGCCAACTATCTTTAAAATATTTTATTAAGCTATAAATAAAACGGAGTTGAAATAGTCAGGACTTACAGTGTACTTACTACGTGCCAGATACTATTCTAAGAGTTTCCACATATTGGTTAGACCTCACAACAACTCTCCAAGATACTAACGATTACCCCATTTTACAGGTGAAGAAACTGAGGCATAGAAAGTTTAAATAATTTAGAAAAGCCATACATACAGTAAAAAAATTTTTTGGCTCCAGGGAGCTTCCTCTTAACTACTATGCCACAATACTTCTCATTAGGACAATTTTGAAATAGACACACTCCTTCCTCCATAATTTCATCTCCTCTACAAAAAATATTTTTACGTTTGCATATTTTATTCAGGCTTTGCCAACATGCATATGCATTTTAACTACTCCATAATCATAGTTCAGACACAGAGCAAGAGGAAGCCATTCCAAGCAACAGAAGAGTCTAATTTTGCTCTCTGAAAAATAAGCATTTTTTTAACTTACAAACATTTCTCATTCATTCACATTCTTTCATAATGATCTATTTTAATGGCTTTGTTTGAAATACCATATTATATTGTATTCATTTCCTTTATTATTGGAATAGATCATTGGTAGAGATAATGCTGTAATGAGCATCTTCATGGAATGCACAGAGCTTATTTTTTTCCCCCGTGGAATCTTTTATGTAGGAATCATTCCCAGGAGCGCAGCTGCTGCCCCATATAAGAAAGGGCCTCTGGCCTCGATAAAGTAGCAGCTCTTATACCAGTATGAATGAGCTAGTGTTCAATTTGCTAGTGCCTGAGACTGGTCCAGACTCCAGCCCATTCATGGTCTTGAGGGCCCTAGGAAGACCACAGCAATTCCCGCAACTCTCCTTTGGGAGTCAGTGGGGACCTGTTACTGAAATCAGTCCTTGTGCCAATTAAAAGTACCACAGGCTGCCAGAAATTTCCATCTAGTTTTCCACTATCACTCAACATTCTTCCTGTGACTATAACTCCTCTCCTACATTCCCTGTCATCAGCCTTGCCCAGGCTTTCCTGATCTCATCCCTAGATGAGCGTGTGTTTTCCAGCTGGCCTTTTGTGATTTGATTCCCCTCTCTTCCAATGAATGATCTGACACAAGGGCTGTCAAGCATGCTTGTTACTGTAGGGCAGTGCTTCCTGTTTTCACAGCATAGAACCCACAGAAAATGTTACAATTTGAGCAACTCACAGGGATAAAGGGTTGAGATTGCTCCCTGCTGGAGGTGCCCGGCCCAGTGCTTCGGGCCACCCTAGGCCCTACCTACCTTCCTCAGGGGTTAAAGCAGTGGTTCTCAGTGCTAGCTGCACAGTAGGATTACCTGGGAGCTTTCAAAATTGTCTGTGCTGCACCCAGGAGTAACAACAGCCAAGGTTAAGAATCTTTTTAGCTAAATGGTTATCTGTTTATCCTTAGTTACCTCCACAGCTTATCCTTCTACTACAGTGCCTCCTGAGTAATGGGCACACCGTACAGTATTATTATTGATTATTATTAGTATTAGAGACAGGCTCTCCCTCTATCATCCAGGCTGGAGTGCAGTGGCACCATCATGGCTCACTGCAGCCTCGACCTCCTCGGCTCAAGCGACCCTCCCTCAGCCTCCTGAGTAGCTGGGATCACAGGTGTGCACCACCACACCTGGCTAATTTTTTTTCTTTTTTAAATAATTAGTGTAGACAGGATCTCATTATGTTGCCTACGCTACTCTCCAACTCTTGGGCTTAAGCGATCCTCCCGCCTTGGCTTCCCAAAGTGCTGGGATTACAGACGTGAGCCACAGCGCCCAGCAGAATACAGAAGTAATAAACTAAGGTCAAGGCCACGTACTGAGGTGTTCAAGGCTCTGAACTGCTGGACTCAATGTCACAAGATAAATTTTAACCTCACCAAACCCTCTCAGTTTAAGAGTATCTGCTTTCTGAGAAAGCAAACGGGGCGTGTGAAAAGATGGGTGTTCATGCCTGTGTGTATGTGGGGTCGGTGATGAGGTTAAGGACAGAACCCAGGGGAGGACTCGGGGACGGGGGAGGCGGCTGGGATTTTAAGGCGGGCCGGGTGTGCTGCAGCCAGCACTGCCGGAGAATCGCTGGGAAGCGGCTCCAGCAGTAGAATGGAGGGTGGACGGCCGGCGGCAAAGGCGGTGGAGGGGCTGGCCCGCCCTTTCCCTCCTGATAACACCGACGTGCGTGTGGGGTCCACGGAACGCCCCACCAAGCCTCGCCTGGCGCGGGGTCGAGGGGCTCGGCGGAGGCGCGTGTTCAGAGGTGGAGGCGGTGGGCCCGGGCTGCGGCCCTTCGCTCGTTTTTTTTTTGAGACGGAGTCTCGCTGTGTTCCTCAGGCTGGAGTGCAGTGGTGAGATCTCGGCTCACTGCAACCCCTGCCTCCCGGTTCAAGCGATTCTCCTGCCTCAGCCTCCCGAGTAGCTGGGACCACAGGCGTCCGCCACCACGCCCGGCTAATTTTTGCATTTTTAGTAGAGACGGGATTTCACCATATTGGCCAGGCTGGTCTCGAACTCCTGACCTCGTGATCCGCCCGCCTCGGCCTCCCAAAGTGCTGGGATTACGGGCGTGAGCCACCGCGCCCGGCCCCTTCGCTCGCTCTTACCCGGTGAGGTCCCTGCCCGCGTACCTCCCGCATGACACTTGGGCGTGCGGCCGAGCCGGAAGCGCCCCTGCCCCGCGAGCCGCCCCGAGAGACACGGCGGATCGGAACCCAGCCGGGCGCGTAGCTCCAGTAAGGGGACGTGGCGAGGACCCGGCAGCCACGGGGCCTGCGGGTAAACGTGGTCCCCGCAAGGGACCCTGGGAACTGGAGGCGTCCTGACCCGGCGTCCGGGGCCCACGGCCCAGGACTAGGATGCCGGGGGTCTCGGACGTCCTCCCTAACCTCAGTCATAGGGCGCCCCGTATCCAGCCCGCCCTGCTTGCCTCTCGCTTCCCCCAAATACTGCCCCGACCTGTCCAATGGCCCCCACCAAGACAGGGAGAAACGACCGAGACAGTGAGGACTCCGCAAACAGCCGCGGGAGACCCAACCCCTCCACTCCCTCACCAGGATGAGGGAGTCCGCGCCATGCTCATGCACACGCGCCGGCCTCTCCTCCTCCCACCTTCAGCGCGTCTCGCCCGGGAACCGAGGGAAGGGAATGACGGCGCGACGGCGACCCCTAGGGGCAGGAGGAGGCGCGAGGAGCCGGGCTGGGAAGCGTCATGCTGCAGGTTGAAGGGGGACATTGGGTCACTGGGCTGGGTGGGATTAGGGTAGGGCGAGTGAGGCCCTGGCCTCTGGCACAGAATTTAAGGAGGCACCCCAAAATTTAGTAATCAGGATACACAGACTGGGCGCGGTGGCTCACGCCTGTAATCCCAACACTTTGGGAGGCCAAGGTGGGAGGATGGCTTGAGGCCAGGAGTTAGGGATCAGCCAGGGCAACAAAGCGAGACCCCCATCTCTACAAAAAAAATTTAAAATTTAGCCGGACTTGGTGGTGGGCGCCTGTGGTCCCAGCTACTCAGGATGCTTAAGTGGGAGGATCACTTGAGCCCAGGAGATTGAAGCTGCAGTGAGCTATGGTGGCACCTCTGCACTCCAGCCTGGGCAACAGAGCAAGATCATGTCTCTTTAAAAAAAAAAAAAAAAAAGCCAGACGCGGTGGCTCACGCCTGTAATCCTAGCCCTTTGGGAGGGCAAGGGTAGTGGATCAGTTGAGGTCAGGAGTTCAAGACCAGCCTGGCCAACATGGTGAAACTAAAAATACAAAAATTATTCTACTAAAAATACAAAAATTAGGCCGGGTATGGTGGCGCACACCTGTAATCCCAGCTACTTAGGAGACTGAGGCAGGAGAATCGCTTGAACCCAGGAGGCAGAGGTTGCAGTGAGCCGAGATCATGCCACTGCACTCCAGCCTGGGTGAAAGAGTGAAACCCTGTCTCAAAAACAACAACAACAACAACAAAACCCCAAATTATATTATACGCACACCCTACTGAGTTTGATTCCTGGTTCCACCAGTTAATAGCTGTGGGAGTTTGGGCAGTTTGGTGAATCTAATCTCTGTATCTCAATTTCTTCATCTGTAACATGGCAATAATAACAGCACCTACTTACCTCATAAGGTTGCTGGGAAGATTCGAGGAGAAAAGCCACGTGAAGAGCTTAGCACAATGTCTGGCACATGGTAAGTGTTCAGTGAATGTTAGTCAGTTGGTGGCTATGGCAGCCATCTGCTGAGATAATTCCCAGTGATCCTACTCCTGGTGTTCACATCCTTTTTAGTCCCTTCCCACAGTGCACCAGGGTTGGTCTATGTGACCTGTGGAACACTATAGGAGTTTCTCTCTTTCTCTTTCTTTCTTTAATTCCTCTTTTTTTTTTTTTTTTTTTTTTTGACAGAGTTTTGCTCTATCACCCAGGCTGGAGTGCAGTGGCACGATCTCGGCTCACTGCAACCTCTGCCTCCTGGGTTCAAGTGATTCTCGTGCCTCAGCCTCCCAAGTAGCTGGGATTACACACACGGCCACCACACCAGGCTAAATTTTGTAATTTTAGTAGAGATGGGGTTTTGCCATGTTGGCCAGGCTGGTCTCGAACTCCTGGCCTTAGGTGATCCACCCACCTCAGCCTCCCAAAGTGCTGGGATTACATGCATGAGCCACCTTACCTGGCAAGAATTACTTATAATTAGGTTATAAAAGTCATGACAGTGAAAACCTCCCAACTTATTCTGAGGCCAGTATTACCCTACTGTCAAAATCAGACAAAGACATCATAAGAAAACTAGAGACTAATATCTCTTATGAATATAGACATAAAAATCCTCAAGAAAATACCAGCAAATAAAATTCAGAAATATATAAAAAGGATAACCAGGTAGGATTTATCCCAGGAATGCATGGATAGCTTAACTTATGAAAATCAATTAATACACTACATCAATACAATAAAGGGAAAACATTATTATTTCAATCGGTGTAAAAACAGCATTTGACAAAATTCAGCATCCTTCATCATAAAAATAGCAAACTAGGAATAGAAGGAAACTCAATTAACGTAATAAAGGGCATCTATGAAAAAACCCACTGCCAACATCATACTCAATGGTGACAGAATAAAAGCTCTTCCTCTAAGATCAGAAACAAGAAAGGGATGCCCACTTTTGCCACATCTATTCAGCCTTGTACTACTGGAAGCTCTCACCAGTTCTTGCCTGGAAGCTCTTGCCATGAGGCAAGGAAAAATAAAAAGCAAGCAAATCAGAAAGGAAGAAGTAAAACTATCTCCATTTATAGATGAGGTGATTTTATAGAAAATCCTAAAGAATCTATGAAAAAAACTTTGTTAGAGCTATTAAACAAATTCTGCAAAGTTGTAACAGCAAACTTAGCCAGACATGGTGGCAGGCACCTGTAGTCCCAGCTACTCAGGAGGCTGAGGCAGGAGAATCCCTTGAACCTGGCAGGTGGAGGCTGCAATGAGCTGAGATCGTACCACTGCACTCCAGCCTGGGCAACAGAGTGAGACTCCATCTCAAATAATAATAATAATAATAATAATATTTTAAAGGCCGAGCTCGGTGGCTCACACCTGTAATCCCAGCACTCTGGGAGGCCGAGGCTGGCGGATCACCTGAGGTCGGGAGTTCAAGACCAGCCTGGTTATCTTGGCGAAACCCCGTCTCTACTAAAAATACAAAAATTAGCTGGGCGTGGTGGCAGGCACCTGTAATCCCAGCTACTCGGGAGGCTGAGGCAGGAGAATCACTGGAACTCAGGAAGCAGAGGTTGCAGTGAGTAGAGATTGTGCCACTGCACTCCAGCCTGGTGACAGAATGAGACTCCGACTCAAAAAAAAAAAAAAAAAAGCTGAAAAGAAAGAGGTAATTAGCAAGTTTTTGTGAGGATATGGAGAGATTGGAACCCTCACACATGGCTGGTTGGAATGTAAAATCGCTCACTAACTTTGGAAAATGTTCTGGCAGTTCCTCAGATGTTTAAACATAGAATTATATGATCCAGCAATTTCCCTTCTAGATATGTAACCAAGAGAAATAAAAGCATATTCCACAAAAAAACTTGTACACGAATATTCATAGCAGCATTATTCATAATAGCTCCAGAGTGGAAACAACCCAAATGTCCGTCAACTGATGATTGAAGAAATAAAAGTGGCATATCTATGTCTTAGTCTGTTTTGTGCTGCATCATAGAATGCCTGAGGCTGGATAATTTATAAAGAATAGAAATATCTTTCTTTCAGTTCTAGAGGTTGGGAAGTCGAAGGTCAAGGGCTCTGCATCTGGTGAGGGCCTTCTTTCTGCCTCATCCCACAGCAGAAAGTGGAAGGGCAAGACAGTGCAAGAGAGGGGGTGGGCTGGGGGCAGAACCCATCCATTTATCTATCAGCTGTCCACTCCCTTGATAACTAACCTACTCATGCAACAATGCCATTAATCCATTCATGAGGGAAGAGCCCACATAACCTAATCACTTCTTAAAGTTCCCACCTCTCAACAGTTGCATTGGGGGTTAAGTTTCCAACACATGAACTCTGGGGGACATATTCAAACCACAGCAATCCATAAAGTGAAACTGTATTATTCCTAATAAAAAGAAATGGGATGCTACAGTGTGGATGAACCTTGATAACATTATGCTATGTGAAAGAAGCCAGACACGAAAGATCACACATTGTATGATTCCATTTATATGACATGTCCAGAATAGGTTATCTGTAGAGATATGATGTAGACTAGTGGTTGCCTAGGGTTGGGGGATAGGGGGTGTTATGGACTGAATGTTTGTATCGCCCCCAAATTTATAAATTGAAGTTTAACCCCAGTGTGACTGTATTTGAAGACAGGGCCTGGCTGGGCATGGCGCCTCACGCCTGTAATCCCAGCACTTTGGGAGGCCAAGGGAAGCAGATCACCTGAGGTCAGGAGTTGGAGACTAGCCTGGCCAACATGGTGAAACACCGTCTCTACTAAAAATTCCAAAAAATTAGCCGGGTGTGGTGGCAGATGTCTGTAATCTCAGCTACTTGGGACGCTGAGGCAGGCGAATGGCTTGAACCCAGGAGACGGACATTGCAGTGAGCCGAGACCGTGCCATTGCACTGCAGCCTGGGCAAAAGCAACAAAAATCCCTCTCAAAAAAAAAAAGAAAAAGAAAAAGAAAAAAGATAGGGCCTGTGTTAAATAAGGTAATCAAGATGAGGGACTTCCAAGAGGAGTGCTGGCGATTAAGAGAGCTGGGGCCAGGTGGGGTGGCTCACACGTGTAATCAGCACTTTGAGAGGCCACGGTGGGAGGATCCCTTGAGCCTAGGAGTTCGACACCAGCCTGGGCAACATAACAAGACCTCGCCTCTATTTATAAATTCAATTTATTATTATTATTTTTTTTTAAAGGGAGAGAACTGCGAGGAGATAAAAAGAGAAAGGGCCAAGGCCAGGCGCGATGGCTCACACCTGTAATCCCAGCACTTTGGGAGGCCGAGGCAGGCGGATCACGAGGTCAGGAGATCGAGACCATCCTGGCTAACATGGTGAAACCCCGTCTCTACTAAAAATACAAAAAAAAAAAAAAAAAAAATAGCCTGGTGTGGTGGCATGCATCTGTGGTCCCAGCTACTCAGGAGGGTAAGGCAGGAGAATTGCTTGATCCCGGGAGGTGGAAGTTGCAGTGAGCCGAGATCGCGCCACTGCTCTCCAGCCTAGGCAACAGAGCTCGAGACTCCATCTCAAAAAAAAAAAAAAAAAAAAAGAGAGAGAGAAAGGGCCAAATAATTCAATTCTAAGGTTTGGAATTTCTTTTTTTGTTGTTCTTTTTTATTTTGAGGGGAAAATGTTGAAGCAATGTAAAAGTGTACTGTAGGAGAATAAATACAGCGATATTGTTACTAAAAAAATCCAAAAACCAAAAACCTGAAACCCAAGAACAAAACCTTTCCAGGGTGCTGACAAAGCTCCGAATCTCCAGGCTGCTAACATTCTCCCGGCTGCTCATTTGTGAGGATCCAGTGACCTGTGTCCACTGCTGGGAAGCGAGGGCATCCGCTGGTGTGGCGAAGCCTGTGGACGCAGTTCTCTGCACTCTGCCCTGTGCTCTCTGTGACGTTTTCCACATCCCACCTCTTCACCCTCTCCGAGGCTTTATTCTCTACCCATCTAGGGACTACAGCCCAGAAAAATGCTACCACACCACACATTGCATTTAGTTGTCACGACTCGCTAGTCCCCATTATTCCAGAGCATCACCTCAAGCATTTTTTGATTCTGATTACCTTAAAACTGTTTGTTACCCCTGTAGTCCCAGCACTTTGGGAAACTGAGGTGGGAGGATGGCTTGAGCCCAGGAGTTCGGGACCATCCTGGGCAATGTAGCAAGACCCCTGTCTCTACAAAAAAAAATTAAAAATTAGCTGGGTGTGGTGGCATATGCCTGTAGTCCCAGCTACTTGGGAGGCTGACACAGGAGGATCACCTGAGCCCAGGAGGTCGAGGCTGCAGTGGGCTGTGGTCACACCACTGCACCCCAGCCTGGGTGAGTGAGTGAGACCGTATCTCAAAAAACCATAAAAACCTTTTTGTTATTGGGATGGCACTGCTCCAGGGCCTTCCAGAGCTAGGGAATATATGGACATTTACACACATCTGCGTGCACATACACATATACACACCCATACTAATTTCTATGTCTATCTAAACACTTTCTGAAAATCCTGAGTCTACTCCTATACCTCCAGTTCCAATTCGACACCACAAGGGCAACCCACATTTTCTCCCTTTCCCGAGCTGTGTTTCGGTTTTCTCTGACACTTAGAAACCTGGCTGTCGTTATCTTTCAAATGTGTACTTATTTCACCAACAGCTGGCGGAAGCAGTTTCTTATCTCTCTCGCCATCTCCTTCCCGTTGCTGATGCCCTCCTAATCCTATCAGGTTCTGCCACGCCAAGCCAGGCCACCCTCTCGTGTGGACACCCTCCCCCTGCCTGCTGGAGCTCTGATGCACGCTCTGGCCTGCTGCGTCTCACTCCCCACACCCGGCAGATGCCTCTTTGGCTCTGCCTGCCCCTAGAGGCTGTAAGACAGCATTGTTCAGGAAAGGGAGGAAAGGGAATGGGTGTAGGAAGGGAAGAGCAGATCTTCTTTGAAGAATTCTCTTTAAAAAAAATTATTATTTTAGAGACAGGGTCTCACTCTGTTGCCCAGGCTGGGGTGCAGTGGCACAATCCTAGCTCACTGCAGTCTCAAATTCCTTGGCTCAAGCGGTCCTCCTGCCTCAGCCTCCTGAATAGCTGGGACTACAGTGAACATCACCACATCTGGCTAGTTTTTTTATTTTTTCTAGAGATGGGTTTGCTATGTTGCCCAGGCTAGCCTCAAACTCCTGGGTTCAAACCATCCTCCCACCTCAGCCTCTGAAAGTGCTGGGATTATAGGTGTGAGCCACCGCCTTTTTTTTCTAATTTACTATTTCTAGTAAGCCATTGGCTTAGAAACCAGATTCACTAATTAATTCATTTACCCTTTCATGATACAAAATTTTTTAACTGAGTGAGGCCTTTCCTGAGAATTGGGTGCATGAGCTTTGGTGCATGGACTTGGAAATCTCTGCTTCTTGAACTCCTAGGGGCTCTCTTTACTTCATTCACTCCTGGTGCTCTGCAAGGTTCTGAATGGGGGAGGTTGGCCAGCCTGGGAGAGGTCACCCACACCAGGAGGTCTCAGTACCTCTCTTTTTATCCTATCACTTGGGAATCCTCTAGGATTTGTTTTAGGGAGTCTCTGGTTAGCCCTGAGACATGAGTGGTGTGGGTGAGACTCCCAGGGTCCAGGAGAGGAGGAGTCTGGAATTCTCTGCAGACAGGTTTCCTGGAATCCCAATCCTGGCTCCTTCCAGCCGATACTAGCAGGCAACACTGGGAGGCTGGGAGCCTCTGGGTCAGAATTTTTGGACAGATGATGACTGGAGTGGGGTTGGGGTTGCTTCTCCTTCATGATGAATGAAAATTCTCCATTCTCAAGTTATTCATGAGGGCATGGCCCCAGATGGAACTGCTGTCTCCCCTCCACTCCCTTCCAACTCTGAGTGGGTACAGCACAAGAGCCCAAGTGGGCCTGGGGTTGAGGGAGGTGAGAGGCAGCATGTCCATGATCTGGATTAGCGTGTGTGGGGAAGCAGTGGAAGGAGCGAGGAAGGGAGACCCTGTGGGCACTTCCCAGGCACCAGAGACCCATTCCCAGGAAATCAGAGCCATTCCCAGGCACGAGAGATCCAGTCCCAGGAATCAGAGAGACCCATTCCTAGGCACCAGAAACTCATTCCCAGGAATCAGAAAGACCCATTACCAGGCAGCTGAGACCTCTTTCAGAGGTCCTCACATCCCTGAGATTAAAGCAGTCAGGAGGCAGGATGGAGAGGGGAGTGTCCTATCAGATCTAAGGAGGTTGTCAACTTCCTGGACTTCTTGCTAAGGACTCCTCTTCCCACCTTCATGGGTAGCTGAGGTCAGGGAATCTGTAGGGACAAGACTTTCTTTTAAATGCTAATCTGCTGACTAACCCCGAGTCTAGGAATGCCTCCAAAATGTCAAGCTGATGTGTTTTTTTGTTTTTTGAAATGGAGCCTCACTCTTTCATCCAGACTGGGGTGCAGTGGCACGATCTTGGCTCACTGAAACCTCTGCCTCCTGGCTTCAAGCAATTCTGCCTCAACCTCCCAAGTAGCTGGGATTACAGGCACGTGCCACCATGCCTGGCTAATTTTTATATTTTTGGTAGAGACGGGGTTTCACCACGTTGGGCAGGCTGGTCTCGAACTCCTGACCTCAGATGATCTGCCCACCTCGGCCTCCCAAAGCGCTGGGATTACAGGCGTGAGCCACCGTACCCGGCCCTCATGGGAAGACGAAACACCTCTTCACTGTAAGTTTCCTCCAAAACAACCCTTGTGCTATTCCAGAAATCAGAAGCTGTGACACCCACAACAATCTGTACATTCCTTCCAGAGCATGCATACTTTTTCCCCATGATATAGACCCTGGGTCTGGGGCCTTGCAGTGTGGAGATCTCCATTTCGCAGGTAGACCATACTTCTGCCTGTAAGTTTTCCTAATAAATCACCCAATACCGGCAAACTGGATTGTCTGCCTCCTTCTTTGGTTTCTTGGCTCCATTAGCATTTGGAGTCACTTTACATGACTCTTTCTCAGAACTGAATCCCTGACCTCCTTTTTGCAGGTCTTGGATCTGCCAGCCATTCCCTTCCCCATCACCATCCTGTTCCCAAATGGACCCCTGGTCTCTGTTCCTGGCTAGGGATTCACCTGCGCCCATGGGTGAATAGCTCTGGGGCCTTCAGCCCTGCCGCTGCGCTGGAGTAGAAGGTAGGCAGGTCTGCCCTGAGTCAGCCTCCCCTCCTTAGCCCTTCCTGGGACAGCCTCCCCCTCTTCCTCCACTCCTTTGGGAAAGGGACCCAGATCCCAGGAAAGAGAAACTGCCAATCACCTCGGCAGTGCAGGGGCCTTTCTCGTGGCTCTCTATGCTTGCCCCACGTGGGATGCTGGGGACTTAGCAGGGACAGTGCAGACAAGTCTCCATCCTCCTGGAGAATGCCTATGGGGATGTCCAGGGAAGGGAGAGGAGGAGGGAATCTGACCTGGGATGGGGGGCACTCCTCCAGCATCCCAAGTACCCCTCCAAAACCGCCTGCCTCACCACAGCTGAGCATCCAGGTGGGCGGGCTCCAGTGGCCACATCCACCACATAGCACCAGCCTGTGTGTGTCTTGCCAGGCTCAGAGCTGGGAACCTGGGACCCAGGACTGGGTGAGCTCAGAGACATAACTGACTGTACTGGAGTCAGTCTTATGCCCAGAGCTAAGCAGGAGCAGGGCCAGCCCGGAGGAGACGATGTTACCGACTCCTACCCCCTCCTGTCTAGCACTTAGAGTACCTCTATACTGGCTTGCTTCCTACAGTTACTCTGGGAGGAATGTCTGCCAGAGACCCTGACCTCTGACCCAGGCATGCAAGGGTCTGCCTTGCCTAGCTAAGCCTGTGCACTCTGTCTCTGCCTCCCTTCAGATAGGGAAAGGAGCTTCAAATTAGGGGGTGATGTCGTAGCACGGAGTGGAGATGGGGTGGCAGGGAGGCTCAGGGAAGGAGGCCAGGTATTTCACAGAGGAGTTCTGGGGGAGAAGAAGGAAAATGGCAGAGTAGGGAACAGGAAGGGGTGAAGGAAAGGGGAAAAGTGCCTTCACTGCATGGAAAGGTCCTTCTCATCCACAGTGGAGTGGGATGGAGACTGTAACTCAAGTACTTTTCTGCAGGGGACAGGCAAGTAACACATATGAAACGTGCTGAGTCAGGGATGCAAGAGGGAGTGTCCCTGTTCCCATGTCCAGGACAGCCACTACTCAACAAATTGCTGCCATAAAGATCCAATGTTGCAGCATCTTCTGAAATAAATAATAAAGCAGGCCGGGTGTGGTGACTGACGCCTGTAATCCTACCACTTTGGGAAGCCGAGGTGGATGGGGGAGGGAAGGGCCAGGAAAGGGGATCTTTTTTTTTTTTTTTTGAAACGGAGTCTTGCTCTGTCACCCAGGCTGTAGTGCAGTGACAGGATCTCCACCCACTGCAAGCTCTGCCTCCCGGGTTCACACCATTCTCCTGCCTCAGCCTCCTGAGTAGCTGTAACTATAGGCGCCTGCCACCACATCCAGCTAATTTTTTGTATTTTTAGTAGAGACAGGATTTCACCGTGTGAGCCAGGAAGGTCTCGATCTCCTGACCTTGTGATCCGCCCACCTCAGCCTCCCAAAGTGCTGGGATTCCAGGCGTGAGCCACCGCGCCCCGCCGGCAGGGGATCATTTGAGCCCAGGAGTTCAAGACCAGCCTGCAACCTGGCAAGATCCTGTCTCAATTAAAAAAAAAAAAAAAAAAAAAGCAAACAACAAACCAAACCCCAGAAATCAACTGTGATGTGAAATCTCCTTATTTAAATGTTGGCTCTTTAAAAAAATAAAAAGACCAGGTTAGGTGGCTCACATCTGTAATCCCAGCATTTTGGGAGGCTGAGACCAGAGGAACACTTGAACTCAGGAGTTCAAGACCAGCCTGGGCAACACAGTGAGACCCCGTCTCTACAAAACATTTTTTAAAAATAAAAAAATTAGCCAGGTGTGGTGGTGTATGCCTGTAGTCCCAGCTCCTTGGGAGGTTAAGGTGGGAGGATCACTTGAGCCCAGGAGGTTGAGGCTACAGTGAGCCACAATTGCACCACTGCACTCCAGCCTGGATGACAGAGTGAGATTCTGTCTCAAAAATAAATAAATAAACAAATAAACGGGCATGGTAGCTCACACCTGTAATTCCAGCATTTTGGGAGACTGAGGCAGGGGGATCGCTTAAGCCTAGAAGTTTCAGACCAGCCTGGGCAACAAAATGGAAACTCAAAAAGTAAAATCGTGGCTTGTTTGAAAACACACACACACACACACACACACACATAGCCAAAACAAATGTGTTTCCCATCTCGGGCTTGGGCACTGGGTCACAAGCTTGGACAGTGAAGCTGCTTCTAAACCCAGCACAAGGTACAGTGGATGCAGGACATGGGATAAATTCCTGTTAGATTAAGCCCGTCCCTCTGCTTCTGAGGTCTGGCCTGCCTCCCTGTTCTGGTCAGAACCTGTGTTATGCAATTGGAGAGGAGAGGGATCCCAGGAGTATCTGCCCTAAAGTGAGAAATTAGATTACAGGTCTCTGAAACGGATTCTGCAAACCAATCCTCCTTCCATCCCTACTCTACCCATACCTAATATTCTTAAGCCGTTACGAATTTTGCAGAGGTCTACAACACTTGACACTCACTCAAGGCAACTGTGAGGAAACTGAGGCTTAAAGGCCACTAGTAAGCAGTGTAAAAAGGACCTGATCATGACAATTATTCTTTGAGTGCCTACTATGCATGTGCTGGGCTCAGGCCCTTCACTGAAACCCTGGCTTGCACTCTCTGAAGGGTCCTGGGTGAGGAAGATGTAAAGAACCCCGTACCTCATCACTGACACCCTGCTGGGGGCATGTGCTGCTCCCAGCCTGAGATGAGTGCTGTTCATTACATGTCATCTCCATGAAGCCTCCCGCATTTGCTCCAGGAAAGACCCATTCGCCACCCCGGTGTCATTCACTCTGCGTTGTTGCTGATACTAAGTCTGTTTCCTTCAAGAGGCAACAGGCTACCCAAGGACTGGGGCTGCTGCCTTCATTTCTGCGACCTCCAGCGGGAGCTCTTGTGTGAGCTGCATGATGCTTGCTAACAGCTCTAGGCAGGAGGGAGAGGGAAACTGAGGGCTGCCGAGTCATCCCTGGCCCAGGTGCTTCGTGCGTGTGCAGTGTTCCTGTGGAATCTTTACCACAACCTCCCATCTCTGTTTTACAGATGAAGAAACAGGCTCAGAAAAGGCAGACGTGTCTAAGGTCACACAAGCCTTGACACCATGAGCTAGAAGCTGAGGGTGAGGTCACTTCACATCCCTTCCCTTTAGCTTCTACTCTATGTGGGTAGCATCCTCGACACAGAAGCCCTGATAAACGATGGCAAAATTGCCGGGCGTGGTGGCTCATACCTGTCATCCTAGCACTTTGGGGGGCTGAGGCTGGTGGATCACTTGAGGTCAGGAGTTCGAGACCAGCCTGGCCAACGTGGTGAAACCCTCTACTAAAAATACAAACACTGGCTGGTGTCATGGCGCACGCCTGTAGTCCCAGCTACTCGGGAGGCTGAGGTAGGAGAATCACTTTAACCCAGGAGGCGGAGGTTGCAGTGAGCTGAGATTGTGCCACTGCACTCCAGCCTGGGCAAGAGTGAGACTCCGTCTCAAAAAAAAAAAAAAAAAAAAAAAAAGATGGTAAAATTTGGGGGCAGCAGACCAGATGCCTGGACTGATGGTAGGACTGTCCCACAAGGGGTGGACATTAAGTCCTTGAAACAGACAAGTCCCTCCCCCAGCAGGGAAGGGAAGGGCCTCAGAGCTTGGTCTCTGCTCTGAGCACAGGTAGGTGCTTGGGAAGCCTATCCCTGGCTCCCACATACACAAAGTTTTACCAGTAGAAATGTATGTTTGGGCAATGCCCAGGCAAAAAGGCCATGTTCAGTCCCCAATGTCCAGGCACAAAGGACTCTTCACCACTCTTCCGTCTCTTGACAGAGTGGCAGAAAAGGAGCCTGGGGAACTTGGAAGGGAAGGGGATAAGGCAGGGGAAGGGGCAGGTGACAAACCCTGGGCCTCTTGCTCCTGCCCAGAAATGCAACAAAGCAACCCCTGAACTCAACATACAGGTCTGTTCTGGGGCCCCCACCACCCTAGCATCACCCATAATGATAGTTCTCACGTGCTGAGAGGACTTTTGAAGGGCTCACACAATGGTGCCAAGTTCAAATTCTCTGGCCCATCTGCCAGAACACAGGCTCCCCCATGGTTCCCGCTGGAGGTTAGGAATGCCCCGCCTGCGCTCTGCCATGGCACTCCTCACAGGCGCTTGCCTGATTTCTGGTCCCATTCCTCTAGGAAGAGGTAGCTGTTGTTCTAGGTGTGATTAACCCCATCACTCCCTAGGCCTGTGAAGGGATTGCGTGAGCTACTGCCAGATCTGCAGGCACCTGGGTCCGCGCTGGACAGCTCCCACCATCCCCAAACTCTCCCTTCAGCTGGTCGACATTCCAACTTTGTAACTTCAAAGAACAAACCTAAGCCCTCTTAGCTGGCTGGGCTCTTTGAAGGCAGTGATCACAGATCTAGTGTTCTGATTCTTTCAGACTGGGGCTCTTTTGTTAAAAAAATTTTTTAAATTTGTAATTTTTTTGAGACAGTCTCCGTCGCCCAGGCTGGAGCGCAGTGGCACGATCTTCGCTCACTGCAGCCTCCGCCTCCCGGGGTTCAAGTGAGTCTCCTGCCTCAGCCTCCCAAGTAGCTGGGATTACAGGCGAGAGCCAACATGCCTGGATTTTTTTTTTTTTTTTTTTTAAGTAGAGACAGGGTCTCAATATGTTGGCCAGGCTGGTCTCGAACTCCTGGCCTCCAGTGATCCGCTAACCTTGGCCTCCCAAAGTGCCGGGATTACAGGCATGAGCCACCACGCCCAGCCCAGACTGGGGTTCCTTGACTTAGCAAAGGGTTGGACAAAAAGATGTGGAGACCCCCCTGCCCCAACCGAATCCCATCATTAGCTCTAAAATCAACAGCCCTAAGGGAGCAGAAGGGGGTCTGCTTAGAGATCCTGGTTCCTTCCATTTCCTTGAGGTCCGAACCAAAGTCAGAGCTGAAGTTTCAGCTAAAATTTAAGCCAGGGCTATATGCAGAGGCTGTCGCCCTGGTGCGTCCGCTGGTGCTGGCCCAGGTTGGAGCTTTGGGCTACAGCCTTGCCACACTGCAGGCAGATGCAGGGCTTCTCGCTGCTGTGGGCCGCCTAGTGGATGGGCAGGTGGGAGCTCTGGCCGAAGCTCCGGCCACACTCACCACCAAGCATCAGGTTTCCAGACTTTGTGACTGTGCTGGTGCCGCAGTAGATTCCAACTGTGCACAAAACTCCTACTACAATACAAACAAGGCACTTAGAAGCCTTCTCACCCATGTGGAGCGCAGGTACTGCAACAGGTTGGAGCTAAGGCTGAGACTCTTGCCGCAGTCCCCTCAGCGGTAAGGCTTTTAGCGGTGTGTGCGCGCTGATGCTGAAAGTCTTACCACACTAAGCACAGGTATAGGGCTGAAGCGATGGTCACACGCGGGGCAGGAGTACGGCTTTTCACCGGTGTGTACCCAGTGGTGCTTAACCAAATCAGAGCCACATCGGAAGCTTCTGCCATACCCCGACAACGGTAAGGCTTGTCACCAGCGTGGCTGCCTTGGTGGTGAATGAAGCCGGGGAGGCAGGCTGTGGTCGGCCCACACTTCCGGCACTCGCAGGTTTTGGGGCTTGTAGACGGTTGCTCTTGGCAAAGGCTTCTTCCTCCCCAGGGCCAGAGCCTGACCATTTTCCGGGAGGGCAGCTGCCCCGGCCACACCAGGAAGGGCTGCTCAGGCAGAGCCACCTCGCAAACCACGGGTGACCTGGGGGATCCCCGGGATGCGAATGTCCCGCTCCCCCGCCGCCCCGCCCCGTCCGGATTCTCCCTCGCCTCTTCTGGCGCGGCCGACTGCACTGCGGGTGAAGAACGCCCCGTTTTCTAGATGCCAGCTCACGAGCACGTCCAGAGCGGAGGACACTCGGGACACCGGGGTCCAGCTCCGGAAACGGAAAATTCCACAAGCCCGTCACTCTAGGAAACGGCAGCGAACGTTCTCAGTAGGTTTAACCATCTTCTTCCTCTGACCGAGCGAGGGTTCCCCCTCTGCGGCGCGGTCAAGACCCCGCACTTTCGGCCCGGCTCGGGGTTCTCGGAGACCGTCCCGAGGCCGGGCTGCACCACCGCTGGGGGGCAGCGAAGCGAGCCTAGAGGAGGAAAGGCGGTCCCCGTCGAGTGCACGCCGGGGGCGGAGCACGGCACGAAGGCTCCATGGTCGGACGTCTGGGCTGTTCGGAGGCCCCGGCCCACCTGGAGGGCCCTGGAAGAGTTTCCGGCGCTTCCCGAGGTAGGCGTGAGAAGCTCGGCGCCGACCACATCTCCCGCATGCACCGCCCGCATGTCCCAGGTTGCGCAGCGATTAAGGTACCGCTGCGCCTCCTGTGCAAGGACAGACTTCCGGGGTCGAGAACTACAACTTCCGACTTGCATCGCTGCGGTGGCGCTATTTAAACAGCGTCAGCGAGTCGGTGCCCGACGATTCCCCTGTCTTCCAGTTCCGCTCCCTGGGATCAGCGGCGTGAAGCGGGGCGGAGTCTGAGGTCCGAGCCAAGATGGCGGCTGCGAAGCCAACCCTCACGGACTCGCTCTCGTTCTGCCTCGCGCAGCTCGCGGCGGCGGCCGGGGAGGGTCTGGGTGGGGAAAAGGACCCAGCGACCAACGAGACACCCCTGAGCCGCGCGCTTCTAGCCCTCCGCACGCGCCACATCAAGGCAGCGGGGGGAATCGAGCGCTTCCGGGCACGCGGCGGGCTCCGCCCCCTACTCGCGCTGCTACGGCGAGCGGCTGCAGCGGGTTCCGCCCCGTCCCAGGCAGGCGCCGGCTCCGCCCCCTCGCCGGCCGCGTCGGCAGCTTCTAGCCCCGCCCCCGCGTCGGGCCCCGCCCCCTCCGCTGCGTCGTCGTCTATGCCTACGCCGCCAGTGCGCCTGCGCAAGACGCTGGACTTGGCGCTCAGCATCCTAGCCGATTGCTGTACGGAAGGGGCGTGCCGGTCCGAAGTGCGCAGACTCGGAGGCATACTCCCTTTGGGTAAGTGCTCCGCCCCCGTTTCCTAGAAAGGTTAGGGTTGCAACTCCGTTGCTGTCTGGACCCGGGCAGTCTGGAGTTCTTTGTGTCATATCCCGGAATAATGTGCTTTGTGATGGCGCATCGCTCCTGTTTCTCAATCGGTTGTGCCCCGTGACGTCACTGCACTTTCTATAGATAAGAGAGAGCCCTCCTAGACCAGATAATTTTATAGCCATTGTCTAGGAATTGGTTGTTGAGGACTTCTTTCGAAGCTGGACTAGCGGAGGCCAAAGAGTTATTTGGTGACTTTTTCAGATGATTCTTATCGTCCAGTTATGATGTTCATAGCAGACATTCAGTGCCCACTATGTGTCCGGCCCTGTGCAAGGTTCTGAAGCCCCACTGATGAGCTGGAAGGTGTAGTGGTTCAGAAAAGGAGTTCTGCAAAAGTCACCTAACCCCTCCGAGGCTAGGATTCCTTGTAAAATGGGGCAATAATAGCTACCTCAAAAAATCAGAGTGGGGAGAAAACGAAGTACAAATATAGCACGAATATACAAATATTCTAAGCATGATACATATTTCAAGTTATTAAAAACTAGCATAAGCTGGGTGCAGCGGTACGCTCCTGTAGTTCCAGCTATTTGGGAGGCTGAGGCGGGAGGATCCCTTGAGCCTAGGAGGTCGAGGCTGCAGTGAACGATGACTGTGCCTGTGAATAGCCACTGCATTCCAGCCTGGGCAACGTAACAAGACCTCGTATCTTAGAAAACCAAACAAACCAGTAGTCGCTTAGAAGCAGGAAAAGATAAATAAAAATAATTAAAACCAGCACAGGAAGAACAAATCCTAGCAAAACATAAGCTTTTCTGTTTACCAGCTAAATTGGTGCCTCCTAGTGGCAATGTGTGAAAGCAGTTTACATGTCACTACCTGCCTTCCATGAAATTATGCTAGTTTTGATGACATCTTAACTTTTCGGATAAAGGGAAGCATTAATATATTTAAAATTTACATAAAATGTATCTGGACCATATATGTTTGACAAGAGCCTTGGTTATTAAGTAACCCCCATCATTCAGCTACTATTTTTCATTTTAAATATCTTCCGAATTTATCTGCTTCTCTCTCTCCCTACTTCCATTGTGTGCCCAGAGACTGGTATCTCTGTGCTGTGTGATGCCGGTAGCTGGGTTGGTTCAAGCTATTGTCTTTTCATGCTTGGACTATTATGACAGCCTTTTGACTCCCCCCTTCCAATTCTTTCCCCCGTAATGCATTCTCCCTATGGATGCCAGATTGTATCATGTCACTCCCCTTCATAAAACCCTTGTGTGGCCCCCAGTCCCTTCACATTCAAGTCCTGACCCCTTGGCCTGACATTTGAAGCCTTTCACAGACACTGCATCTTACCTCTGGACCTTTGGAAAGGCTACTTCCAAACCTGAAATGCCTTCTCACACCCCCATCCACCGTGCTTCTGGCAAATACCTTCCTGTGTACCCCTCCAGATCCAGCCCGAGTGTTAGCCTCTTTCTTTTTATTTTTTTGAGATGGAGTCTTGCTCTGTCATCCAGGCTGGAGTGCAGTGACACGATCTCAGCTTACTGCAACCTCTGCCTCCTGGGTTCAAGCAATTCTCCTGCCACAGCCTCCCGGGTAGCTGGGATTACAGGCGCGCACCACCATGCCCAGATAATTTTTGTATTTTTAGTAGAGATGGGGTTTGGCCCGTTGGCCAGGCTGGTCTTGAACTCCTGACCTCAAGTGACCCACCCACCTTGGTCCCCCAAAGTGCTAGGATTACAGGCTTGAGCCACTGTGCCCTGCTGACCATTAGCCTCTTCTGAAAGCCTTCCAGGCCCTCTCAGGCCACATTCTCCAGGTGAATAAGGGGTAGAACCCTTACAAGCCCAAACTGTCCTTGCAGTGACCATTCTTCAGTGCATGAAGACAGACAGCATCCAGAACCGAACGGCCCGTGCCCTGGGGAACTTAGCCATGGAACCTGAGAGCTGTGGGGACATCCACTGTGCTGGTGAGAGGCTGTGAGGTTGGGGTCTGCTAGGGCTCGGGGCAGAAGAAAAGCTTGAGTGTCTGTCCTTGTTCACCCTCTGTGCTCCCCTTTCCTGCCCTCAGGTGCTGTTCCCCTGCTTGTGGAGAGCCTGACAGCCTGCCAGGACTCGCAGTGCCTGCAGAGCGTGGTGCGTGCCCTCCGTAACCTGGCAGACTCACCCCAGCACCGCCTGGCCCTGGCACAGCAAGGAGCAGTGCGCCCACTGGCCGAGCTCCTGGCCACTGCCCCAGATGCTGCACTCACCTTAGCCCTCGTCCGTGCCCTCCTGGAACTCAGCCGAGGCTGCTCCCGGGCCTGTGCTGAGCAGCTAAGTTTGGGTGGGGGATTGGGTCCACTCGTCAGCCTGGCTTCCCACCCCAAGCGGGCAGTACGTGAGGGAACCATTCTGATCCTCGCCAACCTGTGTGCCCAGGGCCTGATTCGGCCTGCACTGGGCAATGCTGGTGGCGTGGAGGTGCTGGTAGATGAGCTCCGGCAGCGCCGGGGTCCTAATGGAGCTAGCCCAACCTCCCAGCAGCCCCTGGTGCGGGCTGTGTGCCTCCTGTGTCGTGAGGCCATCAACCGGGCCCGACTGCGGGATGCTGGTGGCTTGGATCTACTGATGGGCCTGCTGCGGGACCCTCGTGCAAGCGCATGGCACCCTCGTATTGTGGCTGCCCTTGTGGGGTTTCTGTATGACACTGGGGCCCTGGGCCGGCTGCAGGCTCTGGGACTTGTGCCTCTCCTGGCTGGGCAGCTGTGTGGTGAGGCTGGTGAGGAGGAAGAAGAGGGAAGAGAAGCTGCTTCCTGGGACTTCCCTGAGGAGAGGACCCCTGAGCGGGCACAGGGTGGAAGCTTCCGGAGTCTCAGGTGAGTCCCTGCCTCAGGGCTTGGGAGGGTGAGCAGTGCAGTGGTGGGTTTGTGTCTGTCTTGGTCCTCTTCACTACCTCCACCCCCATTCTGTCTGAATAAGACTTTTATAACCCAGACTCCTGATTCCCACATGACCACCTGCCAGTTCCTATTTAACACACTCTACTCCCCTGGGTCTACCTTTTTTTTTTTTGAGACAGGGTCTCACTCTGTTGCCCAGGCTGGAATGCAGTGGTGCCATCTCCACTCACTGCAACCTCCACCTCCTTGGTTCAAGCAGTTCTCCTGCCTCAGCCTCCCAAGTAGCTGGGATTACAGGTGCCGGCCACCACACCCAGCTAATTTTTGTATTTTTAATAGAGACAAGGTTTCACCATGTTGGCCAGCCTGGTCTCGAACTCCTGACCTCAGGTGATCCACCCGCCTCAGCCTCCCAAAGTCCTGGGATTACAGGCGTGAGCCACTGCACTGGCTGGATCTACTTTTTAACCTTGGTTCCACCCCAGCACCTTTGAACTTTGGGCCCCAGACAAGTTCACTGGGAGGTGGGATATACGCTGGTTAAGATGGTGGGCTCTGGAGTCCAAGTTCTTACTCTGATACCATCACTCATGAGCTGAAGCATCACAGGAAAGCTGAGGGTCTTTATTTTTTTAAAACATTAGAGTTGGAGAGCTCGCTTTGTTGCCCAGGCTGGTTTTGAACTCTTGGCTTCCAGTGACCCTCCCGGCTCAGCCTCCCAAAGTGTAGGGATTACAGATGTGAGCCACCATGCCCAGCCCCCAGCGCTTCCTATTTCCTTTTTATTTTCTCCATGACCCCTGTACTCTACACTAGCCCCACACTAACATAACTCATGGTACTCTTACTTCTTGTCTGCTTCTTCTCACTGGAACATAAACTCCAGGGGGACAGGCACTTTGTTCAGTGCTTCTACCCAGCACTGAAAGAACAGCTTGGCACATGACAGGCATCAGTAATTACTGAATGAGGTTTTAGTCCTATCCCCCTCTCACTTCCGTTTCTCCCCTTTCTCCGCCCTCCTCCTCTCCCCTGGCTTTACCTCCCTCCAAGACAGCTTTTAGCTCATGCAGTGGCTCACGCCTGTAATCCTAGCACCTTGGGAGGCCAAGGCGGGAGGATCGCTTGAGCACTGGAGTTTGAGACCAGCCTGGGCAACATAGCGAGACCCATCTCTACAAAACATTTAAAAAATTAGCTGAGTGTGGTGGCACATACCTGTAGTGCCAGGTGCTGGGGAGGCTGAGGTGGGAGGATCACTTGAGCTCAAGAGTTCAAGACTGCAGTGAGCCAGGATCCCACAACTGCATTCCAGCCCGGGCTATAGAGGGATACCATGTTTCTTTAAAAAAAAAAAAAAAAAAAGACGGCTCACGCCTCTTGGACTCTGCCCCTTCACCTTGGCTCTGTGTTCAGTCTCCTTCCCTTTCTGCCCTCCATAGGTCGTGGCTGATATCCGAAGGCTATGCCACGGGCCCTGATGACATCTCCCCTGACTGGTCTCCTGAGCAGTGTCCTCCGCCGGAGCCCATGGAGCTGGCCAGCCCCACCCCCACCCCGACCTCGCTGCGGTCACCACGCACCCAACGCACTCCTGGCCGCAGCCCTGCCGCCGCCATCGAGGAGCCTTGGGGACGCGAAGGGCCAGCCCTGCTGCTGCTATCGCGCTTTTCCCAGGCCCCTGACCCAAGTGGGGCACTTGTGACCGGTCCGGCCCTGTACGGCCTGCTGACCTATGTGACCGGCGCACCGGGCCCGCCCAGCCCACGTGCACTGCGCATCCTGTCACGCCTCACTTGCAACCCTGCCTGCCTCGAGGCCTTCGTGCGCAGCTATGGCGCAGCGTTGCTGCGGGCCTGGCTGGTGCTCGGGGTGGCACCCGACGATTGGCCGGCACCACGTGCCCGGCCCACTCTCCACGGCCGGCACCGAGAGCTGGGTGAGTTCCCACACCCACCCGTCTCCTTGCCCCATGCGAGTCCCCATCCTCCCCCATGGCTTCCGTGGGCCCAGAACCTCACCTTCCCACTCACCTGTCCTCCCCAGCGCGTCCTCCAGACAACCCGTCACCAGAGTGGGGTGGGAAACAGGGCGTTCAGGCCCTCCATGGGCCCACAGGCAGAGTTCTGCTGTGTCCTCTGCCCTAGCCCTGGGGTCCAGATACCCTAACTCCAGATGCAGCCCGGCACCCAGGATCTGAGCTGGTCTGTGCTTCTTTCCTGGCTCTGCCATTGGTTCAGCGCTGTCCTGACTGCTCCCCACCAGCCTGCTGACCTGTGAACCCCAGCCTCACCACCACCCCCAGCACTGCCAGGGACTGCCCTGTCTGCTGTGCCCTGACCACAGGCTGCTTCAGGGGCCCATACTTACACCCTGACCGTCCCACCTTCTGTCCTTGTCCTGGACCTCAGGTTCCCAGCGTCCCGAGCCCAGCACTGCCTCTTCAGTGCCCTGATTTCTCACCCAGAGGTTTCACCCTCCTTCATCTCACAGGCCCAGAGTCCTGTCTCACTCATCCCACATATCTTAGACCCCAGCTCCCAGCCTGACAAGCTTTCCACTCACAGGGGAGAGGCTACTGCAGAACCTGACGGTTCAGGCCGAGTCGCCCTTCGGGGTTGGGGCCCTCACGCACCTGCTGCTCTCTGGGAGCCCTGAGGACCGAGTGGCCTGTGCGCTGACCCTGCCCTTCATCTGCCGGTGAGTGGGAAGTGGGTGCCTTGCGGGATTGGGGGAGGAGTGCTGTTTCTCCCGGGCCCGGTTGCCACCTTCTGAAAGGCCTTTTCTTCCCTGTAGGAAACCCTCTCTGTGGCGCCGGCTGCTCCTGGAGCAGGGTGGCCTCCGGCTCCTCCTTGCAGCGCTGACCCGGCCGGCCCCACACCCGCTTTTCCTCTTCTTTGCCGCGGACTCCCTTTCCTGCCTCCAAGACCTGGTGTCTCCCACTGTGAGCCCAGCTGTCCCACAGGCAGTCCCCATGGACCTAGACTCACCCTCCCCTTGCCTCTATGAACCTCTGCTTGGCCCAGCCCCTGTCCCAGCTCCTGACCTGCACTTCCTGCTGGACTCAGGCCTCCAGCTCCCTGCCCAGCGAGCGGCCTCAGCCACCGCCTCCCCTTTCTTCCGGGCCCTGCTGTCAGGCAGCTTTGCAGAAGCCCAGATGGACCTGGTGCCCCTGCGAGGCCTGTCGCCTGGCGCAGCCTGGCCTGTCCTGCATCATTTGCATGGTTGTCGGGGCTGTGGGGCTGCCCTGGGGCCCGTGCCCCCGCCAGGCCAGCCCCTGCTGGGCTCAGAGGCCGAGGAGGCACTGGAGGCAGCTGGCCGTTTCCTACTGCCTGGGCTGGAGGAGGAGCTGGAAGAGGCCGTGGGCCGCATCCACCTGGGACCCCAGGGCGGCCCGGAGTCAGTGGGTGAGGTGTTCCGCTTGGGCCGGCCCCGGCTGGCTGCCCACTGTGCCCGCTGGACACTGGGGCCAGAGCAGTGCCCGAGGAAGCGGGGTCTGGCCCTGGTGGGGCTTGTGGAGGCAGCAGGTGAAGAGGCAGGGCCCCTGACGGAGGCTTTGCTGGCCGTGGTGATGGGGATTGAGTTGGGGGCAAGGGTCCCTGCATAGACTGTTGATGTCCCCTGGCAAGGGGACCCAAGGATGAATTGGCTGTGAAGGAGCCTCCCTGAGACTGGCAAGGGAGGAGGCTGAGCAGAAGGAGTCGTCATGGAGGAGCAGTGAGAACATGGAACCAGACCCCAAGATGACGATCTGAAGACCTGGGAGCGAGAAGCCAAGGTCAGGGTCTGGGCGTAGGGCCCAGAGAAGCAGAACAGCCCAGAGCCCCAGGTTCCTGGCCTGGCCCAGACCTCTGGAATTGAGATTAAACACTTTGGAGTTGGATACCTGTGTTGTGTGGTGTGTCTGCTTCTGTTTCTTTGCCCACTAAGCAGAGTCTTGTTCAGGCCTTTGTGTCTGGACACAGACCCCTTGCATGTGACAGTTTAATAAGTACTAGGACAGGGTTGAGTTCCCAGGCTGCTGCTTAGGATGTGGTTTTGGGCCCCAGGGGAAGCCTGCTTCCTGCTGTCAGGGCCTCACTGCTCTGACATAGCAACCCAACTGGACACACAGACCTTGCTCGGGGCTGAAAGGGTTGTGCTGAGGGAATGCTGTTAGTCTGATGATGTGTTGAAGGCCTTTGCATTACTGACTGTTGCCCGTCTTGGGCCCCCATTCTCTGGCTCCCTTTTCATCTCCTGGGCCACGTGTCCTACTGCTGTCTGTCTGAGGGAAGACCTGCTGTGGAGAGAATCTCTGAGCCCTGTCTTAGTCATGCCCAGAGACAGACAAAGACCTGTGCTGGCATTGAGGAGAGGGAAGGGCTCACATTGCTTTGGTCTCCAAGGCAGGGTCTCCATCACCTGGCTTCCAGATCTTTTTTTTTTTGACTGTTATTTTGCTTTAGATTCAGGGGGCACGTGCATGTTTGTTACACGGGTATATTGTGTACTGGGGAGGATTGAGTTTCTAGTGAACCCATTACCCAAAGAATGACCACTATACCCACTAGGTAATTTTCCAGCCCTTGCTCCACACCCACCTGCCCCCTTTTTGGAGTCCCCAGTGTCTGTTTCTATCTTCATGCCCCTGTGTACCCGTTGCTTAGCTCCCACTTAGAGAACATGCAGTATTTGGTTTTCTGTGTCTGAGTTAGTTTACTTAGGATGATGGCCTCCAGCTCCATTCATGTTCCTGCAAAGGACATTATTTCATTTTTTAAGGCTGTGTACTATTCCATGGTGTATATGTACCACATTTTCCTTCTTTTTCTTAAGACACAGGGTCTTGCTATGTTGCCCAGGCTGGTCTCAAAATCCTAAGTTCAAGCAGTCCTCCTGTCTCAGACTCCTAAAGTGCTGGGATTTATAGGCACGAGCCACTGTGCCAGCCAACATTTTCTTTATTCAGTCAACCATCGATGGATACTTAGGTTGGGTCCATGACTTAGCATGCTATTGTGAATAGTACTGCAATGAACACAACGAGTCCAGCTGTCTTTTACATGATTTCTTTTCCTGTGAGTAGATACTCGGTAGTGGGATTTCTGGGTCAAATGATAGTTCTAGTTGTAGGTCTTTGAGAAATCTCCATGCTGTTTTCCATAGAGGTTGAGCTAATTTACATTCCCACCAACAGTGTGTAAGTATTCCCCTTTCTCCACATTCATGCCAACATCTGTTGCTTTTTTACTTTTTAATAATTGGCTTGCAGATTTTTGACTCCTCAGTGGCAGCCTGATTTTGGGGAGAGCTGCACTGGGCCTGCCAAGGTCTGCTTCTGGGCAGCTGAGGTTGGCACTTGCTGTCTCTGAACCTCTGTGAGTGTTGGTCCAGGTCTCTGGTTTTCAGGCTATGCACTAGAACCAAGCAGTGAGCTTTGAAAAACTTGATGCCTGGGGCCTTGTTGCTCACATTGGACTGGGCATCAGTATTTTATTTTATTTTATTTTTATTTTTGGAATCTTGCTCTGTCACCCAGGCTGTAGTGTGGTGGTGCAATCTTGGTTCATTGCAGCTTCCGCCTCTCTGGTTCAAGCAATTCTCGTGCCTCAGCCACCCAAGTAGCTGGGATTACAGGTGCCACCATGCCCGGCTAATTTTTTTTTTATTTTTAGTAGAGATGGGGTTTCACCATGTTGGCCAGGCTGCTGTCGAACTCCTGACTTCAGGTGATCTGCCTGCCTTGGCCTCCCAAAGTGCTGGGATTACAGGCGTGAGCCACTGCACCCAGTCAGGCCCTATCTTCAAATATAGTCACACTGAGGGTTAAACTTTGATGTATAAATGTAGGGGAGACACAAATATTCAGTCCATAACACTCCCTTTCCCCCAACCCTAGGCAATCACTAGTCTACATCGTATCTCTACAGATGACCTATTCTGGACATGTCATATAAATGGAATCATACAATGTGTGATCTTTCGTGTCTGGCTTCTTTCACATAGCATAATGTTATCAAGGTTCATCCACACTGTAGCATCTCATTTCTTTTTATTAGGAATAATACAGTTTCACTTTATGCATTGCTATGGTTTGAACATGTCCCCCAGAGTTCATGTGTTGGAAACTTAACCCCCAGTGCAACTGTTGAGAGGTGGGAACTTTAAGAAGTGATTAGGTTATGTGGGCTCTTCCCTCATGAATGGATTAATGGCATTGTTGCATGAGTAGGTTAGTTATCAAGGGAGTGGACAGCTGATAGATAAATGGATGGGTTCTGCCCCCAGCCCACCCCCTCTCTTGCACTGTCTTGCCCTTCCACTTTCTGCTGTGGGATGAGGCAGAAAGAAGGCCCTCACCAGATGCAGGGCCCTTGACCTTCGACTTCCCAACCTCTAGAACTGAAAGAAAGATATTTCTATTCTTTATAAATTATCCAGCCTCAGGCATTCTATGATGCAGCACAAAACAGACTAAGACATAGATATGCCACTTTTATTTCTTCAATCATCAGTTGACGGACATTTGGGTTGTTTCCACTCTGGAGCTATTATGAATAATGCTGCTATGAATATTCGTGTACAAGTTTTTTTGTGGAATATGCTTTTATTTCTCTTGGTTACGTATCTAGAAGGGAAATTGCTGGATCATATAATTCTATGTTTAAACATCTGAGGAACTGCCAGACCATTTTCCAAAGTTAGTGAGCGATTTTACATTCCAACCAGCCATGTGCGAGGGTTCCAATCTCTCCATATCCTCACAAAAACTTGCTAATTACCTCTTTCTTTTCAGCTTTTTTTTTTTTTTTTTTGAGTCGGAGTCTCATTCTGTCACCAGGCTGGAGTGCAGTGGCACGATCTCTGCTCACTGCAACCTCTGCCTCCCAAGTTCAAGTGATTCTCCTGCCTCAGCCTCCCGAGTAGCTGGGATTACAGGTGCCTGCCACCACGCCCAGCTAATTTTTGTTTTTTTAGTAGAGATGGGGTTTCGCCAAGTTAACCAGGCTGATCTCGAACTCCCGACCTCAGGTGATCCGCCCGCCTCGGCCTCCCAGAGTGCTGGGATTACAGGCGTGAACCACTGAGCCTGGCCTTTAAAATATTATTATTATTATTTGAGATGTAGTCTCGCTCTGTTGCCCAGGCTGGAGTGCAGTGGTACGATCTCAGCTCACTGCAGCCTCCACCTGCCAGGTTCAAGCGATTCTTCTGCCTCAGCCTCCCAAGTAGCTGGAAATACAGGTGCCCACCACCTTGCCCAGCTAATTTTTTTGTGTGTTTTTAGTAGAGACCGGGTTTCACCATCTTAGCCAGGCTAACATGATCTCTGCTCACTGCAACCTCTGCCTCCCGAGTTCAAGTGATTGTCCTGCCTCAGCCTCCTGAGTAGCTGGGATTATAGGTGCCTGCCACCACGCCCAGCTAATTTTTGTATTTTTAGTAGAGACGGGGTTTAGCCAAGATAACCAGGCTGGTCTCGAACTCCCGACCTCAGGTGATCCGCCAGCCTCGGCCTCCCAGAGTGCTGGGATTACAGGCGTGAACCACCGAGCTTGGCCTTTAAAATATTATTATTATTATTTGAGATGGAGTCTCACTCTGTTGCCCAGGCTGGAGTGCCGTGGCGCGATCTCAGCTCATTGCAGCCTCCACCTGCCAGGTTCAAGGGATTCTCCTGCCTCAGCCTCCTGAGTAGCTGGGACTACAGGTGCCTGCCACCATGTCTGGCTAATTTGTTGTGTGTTTTTAGTAGAGATTGTTTTCACCATGTTAGGCAGGCTGGTCTCGAACTCCTGACCTCAGGTGATCCACCCACCTCGGCCTTCCAAAGTGTTAGGATTACAGGCTGAGCCACTGCTCCTTGCCTAATTACCTGTCTTTTTTGTTATTGCCATCGTAATAGGTATGATGTGGCATCTCATTGTAGTTTTGATTTGCATTTCTCTGGGGACTAATGATGTTGAGGTTCTTTTCATGTAATCACTGGCTATTTATATAACTTCTTTGAACTGTCTATTCAGGTCGTTTGACCATTTTTTTTTCTTTTTCTTTTTTATTCTTGACACAGGGTCTCCTCTGTCGTTCAGGAGTTCAGTGGCACAATCTCAGCTCACTGCAGCCTCCACCTCCAGGCTTCAAGCAATTCTGTCTCAGCCTCCCAAGTAGCTGGAATTACAGGCTCCCACCATCACGCACGGCTAATTTTGTATTTTTAGTAGAGACAGGGTTTCGTCATGTTGGCCAGGCTGGTCTCGAACTCCTGACCTCAAGTGACCTGCCCGCCTTGACCTCCCAAAGTGCTGGGATTATAGGTGTGAGCCACCACGCCCGTCTGGCATTTTAAAAAGCTCCCCAGGTTGTTCCGATTTGCTCCTGGGTTGAGACCCACAGTCCAGTGCTCAGATCTGTCCAGAAGAGTGGCTGCAGCACAGTTGTCTGTCCATAACTACCTCTAGGGCCTCTCGTTTCCACCTCGTTTCTCAGTCCAGGGAAGGCCTTGCTACTTTGTGGCTGGAGACTGTGTCTTGCTTTCTGCTCTGAGTTCATCAGTAACTTAGGAAAGGGCTTCAGAGCAGGCCTGGGCCACCTCAGTGTTGAGGAAGGGCTTTGTCTTGCAGGCTGGCTGGGGGTTGGTTGCCTAGGAGTGTTTTCCCCGAATTTGCAAGGGACTTGCGCCCGGGTTCGAGTTTAGGTGTGTCTATGACCAAGTCTTGGACGGAAGCTTCTAGTGTAGAGTCTGTGGGTGGGTTCACTGTGTCTGTCCCCGTCCTTCAGATTTGTGTCTAGTATGTATGCCTCTTGGGGCCTCTATTTATCTGTCAGGGTCTCCGATGGGAAGGTCTCTGAACCCGAGGTCTAACTGAGTCTTAGAACATCACTCCTGCTACCAATCCAAAAATTCCGTCTGGGAGAAGTCTCCCAGGAATGGCATGGGTGGGAGGGAGGCTCTTGTCTAGGACTCAGGCGCTGGCTTTGAGGGGTGTCTGCTTGGGGGCCTCAGTCAGTGTCTGTAAGTCTCCCTAGGGAGCGGCTCTGGAGCTTGGTCTGGAGAAGCCACTTCTCTCTGGCTCTGCCCTCCTGGGGCTCCCTGCAGCTGAGGCCAAGGCTGGGGTGTGGCCGCCTCCGCGGCAGGCCGGCGGGCTGGGCTCGGGTGGGCCGGGGCGCTCCCTCCTTTCCACGCCCCCACCTCGGGTTCCCCCGTTCATCGCCCCCCCATCCCCATCCCAGCGGGTCCCGGCTTCCTTACATGGTCACGGCCGGGTTTCCAGCTCCCGGACGTCCCCCGCCCCCCGCCCCCACCGGACACGGCCCCCGCCCTGTTCGCCCCGCGCCACCCGCCCGCGCCCCGCCATGGAGGACCTGGGTGAGTGGGGCCGGATCCCCGGGTCCGTGGCTCCTCACCGCTGCCCAGAGCTGCCTCCCCGCCGTCGCTCTCCCGCATCTCCCCATCCTTGTCTTCTTACTTCTGCTTTTCGCCTCTGCCCGCGCCTTCTTTCCAACTCCACGTCCCCCTTCCTGCCTCTCCCTTCCTGCCTTTCCTGGGCCGGCCGCTCCCTCCCTTCTTCCCTCGCTCTGCTCCTCCATCCCAGGCTGCGGCAGATGGAACCGGAGGTGCGGCGCCCGCGGGCGCCAGGGCGCGGGGCTCTGGGGAGGGAGGGGTTAAAGGGGCCTCGGCCCGGGGACCGGGAAAGTAGAGGGCACGGGAAAGTCTGGCATCATGTTTTGGAGAAAAAAAGCGGGCCTGCCTGCACCAGAGTTTTGGGAGAGGAGGAGTTAAGGGCTCCTGAGCACGGTGAGGGTCAGGTCCTTGAGGCAAGAAAGAGAATAGTAGCTCAGGAGTGCCTAGGCGCCCGCGAAGGCTTCAGGGTTTCTCGCGGGTGCTCAGAGACGAAGACTGAGGGCAGGACTTCTGGGTCCTGGAAGTGAAAGGGCTCAAAGGACCCGGATCTGGGGATGCAGGGATGGAGAGAGGTGTCTTGTCCGGAAGGGGGACCCAGGTATCTCGTCCTCCCTGCGAAACCTGGGGCTGGAAGGCTGTGCGCTCCACGGGAGAGAGGGGCTTCCCGCCCCTGGCGGTAGAGGGCGCTGCTCGGTAGGGGTAACTGACGCTGTACCGCGGAGAAGCAGCCAATCAGAAGGCAGGTCCCAGCGAAGCGCTAGTGAGGAGCGCAGGGCGGGACTCAGGGGCCTGGGCGGGGCCTGTGTAGATAGAGGGAGGAGTTAACAAGCATGGAAGAGAGAGCGTCCAATCAGAAAGCTGGGGGCCAGGCACTGGGCCAATGGAGCAATTTGGAGGGGAGCCACATTTGGCTTGGGTGAAGAGCCCATTTTGACTGCATCAGAGAAGATGGGGAGAATAAAATAACCAGGAGGCTGGGTTTGTGCTTGGCTCCCAGAGTGAGCAACCGGGATATTGTGGTCATAAATATTCCTTGCTACCCTTCGAGCAGTGCTCTGCCTGGCTCTGGCCCTGTGACCTCTTCTCTTAATACTGGCTTCTGTCCTGCTCCAGTACTGCCCACTGGGAACCTTGTCTTCTGATCTAACCGTGACCCCTGTCTCTCTCCCTGATGGCCTCTTCCTGCAGACGCCCTGCTCTCTGACCTGGAGACTACCACCTCGCACATGCCAAGGTCAGGGGCTCCCAAAGAGCGCCCTGCGGAGCCTCTCACCCCTCCCCCATCCTATGGCCACCAGCCACAGGTGAGATCGGATGTTGGGGACTGGGGCAGCCACTAGGGCCAGGCTCGGCCTGGTCTATGGGGATCTCAGCCTGAGTGGGGCAGAGTGCAGGCCTGTCATCCCACCTGTGTGTCTCCGCTCTGTAGACAGGGTCTGGGGAGTCTTCAGGAGCCTCGGGGGACAAGGACCACCTGTACAGGTGAGGGGCCTGGCAACCAGGGCATAAGGGGCCAACTGAGGCTCAGGTGAGGAGGCTTGGATTCCCCACCCCTGAACCCAGGCTCCCACTCTGCTTCCCAGCACGGTATGCAAGCCTCGGTCCCCAAAGCCTGCAGCCCCGGCGGCCCCTCCATTCTCCTCTTCCAGTGGTGTCTTGGGTACTGGGCTCTGTGAGCTAGATCGGTTGCTTCAGGAACTTAATGCCACCCAGTTCAACATCACAGGTACCAGGGTGACTGAGAGAGGCCTTGATGCGATGGGGGCAGGGGAGGGAAGGGGATGGGAGCAGGGGAGGGAAGGGCGGGGCAGAGACTAAGAGGAATACACTTCCCAGTGTAGCAGTTAAAGGGACCTAAAGCCTCAAGTGGGAGGGTGCGTTGAGCATGGCCCCATATGTAGCGTCCTCCTCTCCTCTCTCCAGATGAAATCATGTCTCAGTTCCCATCTAGCAAGGTGGCTTCAGGAGAGCAGAAGGAGGACCAGTCTGAAGACAAGAAAAGACCCAGCCTGTGAGTTTGGCGTCGTTGTCAGGGCTGAGAGGAGATGAGTCCTGGATGTCTGAGTCACTAGAGGGAGCGTTGTTCTGGGAGGCTCTGAGATGACACAAGCATGTTCTTCACAGCCCTTCCAGCCCATCTCCTGGCCTCCCAAAGCCTTCTGCCACCTCGGCCACCCTGGAGCTGGATAGACTGATGGCCTCACTCTCTGACTTCCGCGTTCAAAACCATGTGAGTTGGGCAATGGGCCAGTGTCCATTTGTGGCTCCCCAACCCCTTCTAGACAATTCCACATCTGCTGCCTTGCTGACTCAATTATCATGTCCTCCCCGCTGCAGCTTCCAGTCTCTGGGCCAACCCAGCCACCGGTGGCGAGCTCCACAAACGAGGGCTCCCCGTCCCCACCAGAGCCGACTGGCAAGGGCAGCCTAGACACCATGCTGGGGCTGCTGCAGTCCGACCTCAGCCGCCGGGGTGTTCCCACCCAGGCCAAGGGCCTCTGTGGCTCCTGCAATAAACCTATTGCTGGGCAAGTAAGTGGAGCCTTGTGAGAAGGGAGGCAGAGACCTGTCACAGACCCATCTTTAGTGAGAGCCGGGCTTTATGCTGTTCCCTTTTAGTAAGTTAATCTGGAAAGTGGGTATCATTATTACTTATGTTTTATGGATGAGGAAACTGAAGCTCTGAACCACACAGCAGGTTAGTGGTAGGGTGAAAATTCCAACCATGTTACCATTTATTGTGGTCCTACTGTGTGCCAGGCACTGTGCCAGCTCCTTTACAAACCCTCATCTCATCTGATCTTCACAAAACAGTCTGTGGCTCCACCCACCATCTCTCACGCATCTACAAAGGCTCTCTCTTCCTCTGTCAGAGTCTGGACTTGGTTCACTGGTCCTTGTCTTATTGACTGAGCAGATGTGATTGACAACAGCTGTGCCTAGGGGTTAACCTAGTGCCCCCTGGTAGATCAAGTACCTGACTCCCAGCCCAGAATTGCCCATCTCAGCAAAGGAGGGTGGCATTGTGACTTTCGTCTATCGTAGGCACTTTCATCTTCGTGAGTCCCTTCGTCCATTAAAATAAATAGATTTTTATGCCTGTGTTGGTGGAAAGATGGGTATGTTATTATTATATATTAAAGCATTTTCTTCTAGTTCATTTTTTTATTCTGAATTTTTAAAAACGGATTTTTCACTTCCTCCCTCTTATTTATTTTGAGGCGAAGTCTCACTCTTGTGACCCAGGCTGGAGTGCAGTGGTGCGATTGTGGCTCACTGCAGCCTCGACCTCCTGGGCTCAAGTGATCCTCCCACCTCAGCCTCCCGAGTAGCTGGGACTATAGGCGCCCGCCACCTCGCCTGGCTAATTTTATTTATTTATTGTAGAGATGGGGTTTCGCCATGTTGCCCAGGCTGGTCTCAAACTCCTGGGCTCAAGTAATCCTCCCACCTTAGCCTCCCAAATGCTAGGATTAGAAGCACGAGCCACCCAGCCTGATCTTACTCTGATTTAAAAAAAATTAAAACGTTTTTATGGGCCCCTAAATGTATTGTGGGCTTCAGGCGCTGTGCCTGCTGTGCCTCATGTATAGGTCAATCCTGGAGCGCAGCTGGAAGACGGGAGCTAGATCTCCATCGCTTACAGGCTGCGTGATCTCGAACACTGGATTCTTTATTCTGATCTCTCAGAGAGGACTCGAAAAACGCCGCGTAAATCTTGCCTCACTGGGCATGTGGCTGTCAGAGCCGCTCTGACCCGCCTCACCTCCCACTCGCAGGTGGTGACGGCTCTGGGCCGCGCCTGGCATCCCGAGCACTTCGTTTGCGGAGGCTGTTCCACCGCCCTGGGAGGCAGCAGCTTCTTCGAGAAGGATGGAGCCCCCTTCTGCCCCGAGTGCTACTTTGAGCGCTTCTCGCCTAGATGTGGCTTCTGCAACCAGCCCATCCGACACGTGAGCCCCGCCCGGCCGCACGGAGCCCGCCATGTCTCACCCGGAGAGCTGCGGGACGGGCCTCCACCGCATGGGTCCCGCCCCACCCGCGATATCCCACCCCACCCCTACCCCTTCCCCTTGGCAATGTCCACAGCCCCTTGGACTCCACTCTTCCTTTCTGACTCCCACGTTCCTAGTTAGATCTTCTCCCCCTCCCCCCACGCATGCCTTAGTCCAGTCACCCGGGTTCCACGCGGGAGAGGAAGGCGCGAAGGCACGGAGGCCGCGCTGAGTGCCCTCTCCCTCCCTGCAGAAGATGGTGACCGCCTTGGGCACTCACTGGCACCCAGAGCATTTCTGCTGCGTCAGTTGCGGGGAGCCCTTCGGAGATGAGGGTGAGAGTGAACTCGACTCCCACCTTAAAAGCTGCGGGTCCCCTCGACGTCTCGCCCTAGCCCCTCCGACCTCCGGAGTCCTCAGGGCCATGGTTTTCCTTCTGCTCTCTTCTGGCCCTGCCCTCTCCCACACAGACCCGGACCCGAGCCCTCCCGCTCTGTCCCGCCCCAGACCCGGCTCCTCCTTCCCCAGGGGTCCCTCGGACTGCCCCTCCTCCGGCCCCAGATCTCAGGTCTTGTGGGTCCCCCGTCCCGCCCGCACCCTTTGCTTTCAGCCCACTCGGTTGCCTCTCCTAGGTTTCCACGAGCGCGAGGGCCGCCCCTACTGCCGCCGGGACTTCCTGCAGCTGTTCGCCCCGCGTTGCCAGGGCTGCCAGGGCCCCATCCTGGATAACTACATCTCGGCGCTCAGCGCGCTCTGGCACCCGGACTGTTTCGTCTGCAGGGTGCGCGCTGCGGGGCGGGGCGTTGGAGGGGCGGGTCAAGGGTACAGGGCTGTGGAGCGGGGCGCTGGAGGGGCGGGTCAAGGGTGCAGGACAGGGGGCGGGGCCTTGGAGGGGCGGGTCACGGGAGGTTCTGCTAGGAGCCTCGGGTGGGGCGAGTTTTCCGGGCAGGGTCCCACTGGACGGGATTCTTCGCGTCTGGGGCGGGCTGCGGGGTCCCAGGGCGTTATCTGCTAGTAACGCGCGTTGTCTGGCAGTGGCCGCTGACCTGTCTGTCCTCTTTCGTGGCCTCCCTTCCCCAGGAATGCTTCGCGCCCTTCTCGGGAGGCAGCTTTTTCGAGCACGAGGGCCGCCCGTTGTGCGAGAACCACTTCCACGCACGGCGCGGCTCGCTGTGCGCCACGTGTGGCCTCCCCGTGACCGGCCGCTGCGTGTCGGCCCTGGGTCGCCGCTTCCACCCGGACCACTTCACATGCACCTTCTGCCTGCGCCCGCTCACCAAGGGCTCCTTCCAGGAGCGCGCCGGCAAGCCCTACTGCCAGCCCTGCTTCCTGAAGCTCTTCGGCTGACAGCCCGCTCGGCTCGCCCCCTCCCCGGGAGGCCGCGCCCTCCCGGAAAAGCCGGGTCCTCCAGACCCCGAGGTCTTGCTCTCAGAGCGTGAGGCCCCACCCACTGGAGAGCCCCGCCCCTAAGGTACTCTGAGTCCTCAGGGATCAAGTTCAGAAAAGGCCCAGCCGCACCTAAACCCACACGCCCACAAAGTGGATCGCACACAGAGAGCTCCCGTGCGGGCCTCCACTCTATTCCCACCCTTGAGGGAGCCCCCTGACTGGGGGAGGGTCCTTGCAATTCCAGCGAATCGGAGGCCAGGCCAGGACGTCCTTGCTCCCTGCACCCTCACTGTTCTGTGCACTTTTTCTACCTACATAAACACACGCATTCCACGTCTCCCTGGTGCTGTCTCTGAATGCGCGCAGGAGCTTGGCCCTGACGCCCCGCCCCCGCACTGGCTCTGTCCCCGGCCGTCTCTAGGCCACTGCCCTGTGGCCGCAGCGGGACCCGCAGCCTCAGCCCTTGCAGGTAGCCACTCCTGCACTTCCGACTTCAAGTATCAGACGAGCCTGAGGCTGGAAAGGGTGGCGACCCTCGCAGGACTGTACAGATAGTGGCAGAGCCAGGACAAGAGCTCCAGCTGGGGCCCCACCGAATCTTCCCGCCCTCATTACTCCTTCTTCAGTTCTATATTTTGTTTTGTTTTGTCCTAAGAGATGAGGTCTCACTTTGTCGCCCAGGCTGGAGTACAGTGGTGCCATAGCTCACTGCAACCTCGAACTCCTGGTCTTGAGTGATCCTCCCGCCTTGGCCTCCCAAAGTACTGGGATTGCAGGTGTGAGCCACTGTGCCCGCCCTTCCCTTTACTCTTGAAATAAGCGCTTACAGTGGTTCATGTCTGTAATCCTGGCACTTTGGGAGGCCAGGGCGGTGAATCACTTCAGGCCAGGAGTTTGAGACCAGTTTGAGGCCAACATGGTGAAACCCCATCTCTACTACAAATACAAAAATTAGCTGGGCATGGTGGCACACGCTTGTAATCCCAGCTTCTCAGGAGGCTGAGGCAGGAGAATTGATTGAACTCAGGAGGCAGAGGTTGCAGTGAGCCGAGATGGCGCCACTGCACTCCAGCCTGGGCAACAGAGTGAGACTCCGTCTCAAAAAAAAGAAAAGAAAGAAAAGAAAGGAAGAAAGAGAAAGAAGGAAGGAAGGAGAGAAAGAAAGAACTTAATCTGCTCCCCTCCTGCACTGCCTTTGGTTTCCAGATTTTTTCCCCTATTAAAGGGCCTTGAGGGATGGAGCTCTATCCAGAGTGCCAGCTGTGCTCACCTTTTGGTTCTGGGCACTAAGGTACAGCTTCCCTCTTACTATTGACCCACAACATCTTGGATCACCTGAATGTTTCATGTAGTTATGGCCTCAGCTTAACCCTTTCTCACTCCCACCTCTAGGTGTCCCGGTC
Organism: Hylobates moloch; assembly: GCF_009828535.3. Classification (NCBI taxonomy): domain Eukaryota; kingdom Metazoa; phylum Chordata; class Mammalia; order Primates; family Hylobatidae; genus Hylobates; species Hylobates moloch. The sequence goes on from NW_026652281.1 coordinate 82,180,789, forward strand.
AAGGCAGAACAATCAGCATATTCAGAGCCATTACTTACTGTCCCTGCTGGCCTATCTGCCACCACCTGAGGCTTCTCCCGGCCTAGCCCTGTGCTGGGTGGTGCTGGGTCCGGAGATGAGTTAGGCTCACTGCCCTGGAGAGCCCCAGGCTGAGGAGGCAGATACTTGGGCAGAGGATGACACTTGGTGTGGCCAGGTTGTGACTGAGGGAAGCACTGGGGGCTGTAAAAGCCAGAAGGTGGCTTCTTAACCCAGACTGGGAGTCAAGGGATGCTTCCTGGAGTAACTGACACCCAGGACCTGAGCCAAGTCCTAGCAGAGAAGGATGGGGCCAGGGGTTTTCAGGTGTGGAGGATGGAGCCAAGGGTTTCAGGTGTGAAGAAATTCAGGTTCCATCTGAGTCCCTAAGTCCCAGGGTGGCCCTCTGGGTCTAGACTCTAGGGACCTCTGGTGCTGGAAATGATAGGTCCTCAGAGCCCTCTCCAGCTCATCAGGAAGAGCTAGAAGCCACAGGGAGCATGTATGGGCACGAGGAAAAGGTGAGGCGTCCTTGGTGCCAGCCTCTCCCAGGCCCCCAGATCTCTTCCTCTCTAAGGCTCCTCTCCCATGGTCTTCCCAGGTCTCCTGCTCTTCCCCTTCCACATATTATCCCCGAAGAATGTCCCCCCAACCCCAGCCTGTAACCACCTCCCTACCTTGAGGATGCCCAAATTGGCATTCATTCATTCACCAAATATTTATTGAGCGCTCCTGTGCCAGGCTCTGGGGAGACAATGGGGAACCAAGCAGCTATGACCTTTGCTTTCAGGGAGCTGAAGTCTAGTAGCGGAGACAGATGACAGCCAAGCACAAAGGTGACATGCGTGATGAAGGAGCGGTACCTTCCCGACCGCCTAGCTAAAGCCAACGCTTCCCTGGTTTCCATGCCACGGCCCCTCCCTAGTTCCTTCCTAGCACGCAGTGCTCTTGCAAGTAGGATTTTTTGTTTTTTGTTTTTTGTTTTTTTGAGACAGAGTCTCGCTCTGTTGCCCAGGCTGGGGTGCAGTGGTGCCATCTGGGCTCACTGCAACTTCTGCCTCCTGAGGTTGAACCTCCGGGTTCAAGTGATTCTCTTGCCTCAGCCTCCTGAGTAGCTGGGATTACAGGCTTGTGCCACCACACCTGGCTTTTTTTTTTTTTTTTTTTGAGATGGAGTTTCGCTCTTGTTGCCCAGGCTGGAGTGCAATGGCGTGATCTCAGCTCACTGCAACCTCCACCTCCCGGGTTCAAGCGATTCTCCTGCTTCAGCCTCCCGAGTATCTGGGATTAGAGGCATGCGCCACCACACCCGGCTAATTTTGTATTTTTAGTAGAGACGGGGTTTCTCCATGTTGGTCGGGCTGATCTCGAACTCCTGACCTCAGGTGATCCGCCCGCCTTGGCCTCCCAAAGTGCTGGGATTACAGGTGTGAGCCACTGCACCCAGCCCTAATTTTTATATTTTTAGTAAAGATGGGGTTTCACGATGTTGGCCAGGCTGGTCTCGAACCCCTGACCTCAGGTGATTCCCCTGCCTCAGCCACCAAAAATGCTGGGATTACAGGCATGAGCCACCGCGCCTGGCCCTTATTGTTTCTGGCTTCTATCTGATTCTGCAACTGGAACAGAAGCTCCCGAGAGCAGGCAGTGCATTTGTTTTGCTGACCATTTTCTCCCTGGTGTCTAGAACAGGTCCAGTACATAGCCAGTCTCCATACGTGTTTGTTAATGAAGGAAGGAACCAGGAAGGAAGGAAACAGAAAGAGTACAACAGACGAAATAGAGAACTAAGTTAGGGGAGGTGGGGAAGGGATTACTTTCACCAGGTAGTAAAATGTAAGGTCTCAGCTGAGAGCCGAACATGGAGAAGGAGCCGGCTGTGCAAGGTGCCAAGGAGAGCATTCCCGGCAGACAGGAAGCAGGTGCAAAGGCCAGGGAGGAGGAGAGAGTCTGATGCCTTGGAAGAAAGAAGGCCACTGTGGCTGGACTGGAGCCAGCAATGGGGAGGCCAAAGAGGAAGGAGATGTCACATCATGAAGGCCTTTGACGGCCGTTGGTGAAGGGACCTTATCTGAAGTGTAACACACATGTGTCCTCTGACACTTGGCACTGGATTTCTCTCAGGCACTTTAAACTCATCACCCCCTGAAGCAGACACTGTGGGTGCCCCACCCATATACCTGCATGGCCCACCTTGGAAGTCATATACTGTGACAGTTTCCAGACACCCTGACTTGCAGCTCCTCCGGGAGTTTCTTGTCTGAGGCTGCTCTTGGGAGGAGGGAGTGTGCTCCGTGTTCTCAGCAGGCCTGAAGTGTGTAGCCAGTGACAGACACAAATCAGGGAATAAATACCCCAACCACCTGGCCCCTCAAGGATCATTGCTATGGGGTGTTCTTCACAGTGTCTCAGAGTGTCCTTTTTGGGATGAGGCTCCAACTGCTCTTGGTGGTAACCTGATAAATGACACACCCTTATGCCAGGCGTGGTGGCTCACACCTGTAATCCCAGCACTTTGGGAGGCTGAGGCAGTTTGGCTCAGGTTTTGAGACCAGCCTGGGCAACATAGTGAAACCTCGTCTCTATAAAAAATACAAAAATTAGCCGAGTACTGTGGCATGCCTGTAGTTCCAGCTATTTGGGAAGTTGAGGTGGGAGGATCCCTTGAGCCCAGGAGGTCGAGGCTGCAGTGAGCTGTGATCACGCCGCTGTACTCCAGCCTTGGTGACACAGCAAGACCCTGTCTCAAAACAAAGAAACACATGCTTTGTTGGCTTTTCTCCTTGTTTCATTTCTCTTCCCTACACCTTCACAGTCCATACTGGAATCACTTCCTCAGGAAAGTCGTTGCACACAAATTCTCATCTCAGGGTCTCCTTTTAGAGGAACACAAACTAAGGTACTCCTTCATCCAAACTCTGTCATATTACACTCATAGCATTTTTCTCTGTTCCCCATCTCCGGGATGACCATCGCTGACATAATCAGGCAGGACTTTCCTTCGACTGTCTCCTGACATCCAAGTCTGGTCAATTCTTCTAGAAAGGTAGACATACAAATATTAACCAACCTATCCCTTCTTGAATCCAGTCCTGTGCTGAGCAATGAGACTCCAGGGAGGAATCAGATCAGTCCTGCCCTTTTTAATTTTTATTTATTTATTTTCTAAGAGACAAGATCTCACTCCGCTGCCCAGGCTGGTTTCAAACTCCTGAGCTCAAGTGATCCTCCCACTGCAGCCTCCCAAATTGCTAGGATTACAGGCATGAGCCCCCACACCCAGCAAGTCCTGCTCTTGAGGAGACTCTAGTTTGTTGGGAAGACAGACCTGGACCTAGGCAAGGGCCACACAGTGTGCTCAGAACTGCATCGGAAATGTCAGAGAAGTCTTTCTTGAAGAGGCGACACAGGCTGGGTACTGAAAGCTGAGTAGGAGTTGGCCGTTTGGGAGACAGGGAAGTGCTCTAAACAGAAGACAGTTTGTGCAAGGATTTGGTGGGGATAAAAATATCTGGTCAAAAAAAGCAAAAAGCAAAAATCTGGGCTGGGTAGGTTAAAGGAGTGGGAAAGGATTTCTGATTTCCTCTAGATTTGGTTTGGAGAAGCAGGGGGAAGGATGAGTGGGAATTGGGGCATGGCCAGGGTTGGAAATCAGGCTGAAGAGCTTGTACTAAGAACTATGGAGGGTTCCTGAGGAGGGTGAGTCAGACTTGGATTTGAAAATGATTCCTCTGGATTAGTTAAATCCAGGGATGTTGGCTTAGCTAAGAAGGAAGCGATGCATTTTTAGGGAGTAAAAGAGGTGATTTTGAGCCTGCAGCACAGGGGAGAGGGCGGAGGCTAATGCCCAGGAAGGAGTGCTCTTGAACTTGGAAGGGCCCAGCTCCCCAGGACCAGCCTTCAGCCTTGATATGACCTGATTCAGCTAAACAAAGCTGGGGAGCGGGAATGAGACCTGGGGGACTTGTCGGCTCAGTGCCCCTGAGGTAACCATTAATCCTTCCCCTGGGGGAATCCAGGGGCTGGTTCCCGGATGGGGCAGATCCTGGGGAGAATGGAGGCAGGCTCGGCACCAGAGCTGGGGGCCCAGAGGGCCCTGATTGACAATCCTGCTGACATCCTAGTCATTGCTGCATATTTTCTGCTGGTCATTGGCGTTGGCTTGTGGGTAAGAAGTTGGGGGGTGGCTGCTGGTGGCTGCTGGCTTCGGGGGCCTGGGAGAAAAGTCTCAGGGGGACCCTAGGTGGGAGAATGATGCTTGGATCTTTGAAGAAGAAACCTAGGCCTGGGGGCAAGCAGGTCTTTGGAGGTTCTCACGGAGGCCCAGCCAACATTCCTTCCTTGTCTTCCCACTTTGGGACTGTGCTAGCTAAAGGGGTCCATGGATTTTCATCAGGGTCAACATTCTAAATGGGGTCTCATTCCCCTGGCCACATTGTGGCTGACCAGCAGAAAATATTCAAGGCCCCCAGGAAGGTCAAGCCAAATCCACGCACAATAAATCCTGGGGAGTTGGAATGTGACTAGTGGCTCATACCTGTAATCCCAGCACTTTGGGAGGCCAAGGCAGGGGGATCACTGAGGCCAGGAGTTTGAGACCAGACTGGCCAACATGGTGACACCACATCTCTTTTTTATTTAAAAAATTTATTTAAAAATTATTTACTTTTAAATAGAGAGGGGTCTCACCATGTTGCCCAGCCAAGTCTTGAACTCTTAGGCTCAAGCAATCCTTCTGCCTCTGCCTCCCAAAGTGCTGGGATTACAGGTGTGAGCCACTGTGCCTGGATGAGACCTTGTTTCTTAAAAAGAAAAAAGAAAAGAAAGAAAGAAAGGAAAAATTAAGTCAGGCATGGTGGTGTGTGTGCCTGTAGTCACAACTACTCGGGGGCCAAGGTGGGAAGATTGCTTGAGCCCAGGAGTTCAAGGCTGCAGTGAGCTATGATCATGTCACTGCACTCCAGCCTAGGAGACAGAGCGAGACCTTGTCTCTAAAAAGAAAGACAGATGTGGGGCTGGGTGCGGTGGTTCATGCCTCTGTACTTTGGGAGGCCGAGGCAGGTGAATTGCTTGAGGCCAGGAGTTCAAGACCAGCCTGGCCAACATGGTGAAACCCTGTCTCTACTAAAATACACACACACACACACACACACACATAGCTGGGTGTACTGGTGGGTGCCTATAATCCCAGCTACTTTGGAGGCTGAGGCATGAGAATTGCTTGAACCTGGGAGGTGGAGGTTGCAGTGAACCGAGATCACAGCACTGCACTCCAGCCTGGGCAACAAGAGCAAGACTCTGTCTCAAAAAATGAAAAAAAAAAAAAAAAAGAAAGAAAGAAAGAAAAAGAAAAAATACATGAAAAAAGGTGGGGAATTGGACACTGGGATTAGAGCCTGGGTTGCCCTGAGTGTCTGGGAGGAGTTGGGGGTGGCAGTGCAAACGATCAGGGAAGCTTGGCTCGTTAATCTTCAGCCAGAAACAAGGCTGAGGAATGTGTTGAGGTGGCTGATGACGTCTAAGGCTGTGCCCCAAACCCAGGTCTCCCCCGCCTCTGTCTCCCAGTCCATGTGCAGAACCAACAGAGGCACTGTGGGCGGCTACTTCCTGGCAGGACGAAGCATGGTGTGGTGGCCGGTGAGACGGGCTGGGCCAGGAACGGGAGGGGCCTGGAGAAGCAGCCCTGCTCACTCCCTCCTCTGGCCACCCAGGTTGGGGCCTCTCTCTTCGCCAGCAACATCGGCAGTGGCCACTTTGTGGGCCTGGCAGGGACTGGCGCTGCAAGTGGCTTGGCTGTTGCTGGATTCGAGTGGAATGTGAGGCCCTCTTTTTTCCAATAACCCCACCCCCAGTGAGAACACCTGGAAGGGTCACACCTTGGGGAAACTCCAGGAAAGGGGGAATGAGACTGGCAGTGGGACTTCCCAACTGCGGGGTGTGGCTGGGCTGGGAGTGGAGGTCATACATCCAGCCAGGAAGCAGAGGGGTGCAGGGGTGACCACTGTCGGTCCTGCTCCTGACTTGCCATGTGAGCCAGTCTGCACCAGCCACTGCCTCTGGGAGCTTCCATTTATTCCTCTCTGAGTGGGGTGAGCAGCCTCAAAGCCAGGGAAGCACCTGCTCAAATGTGCTATGAAGCTGTGGTCTGTGAGGAACTCGGGGCCAAGTTAAAGCCCTTTGCAGAAGTGAGGAGCAGGGACAAAGCTCTGGGACTAAGGCTCCTGTTGTAGGGGAGATTGGGCTTTGAGCTCAGAGCTTCCTGGAGGAGAAGACTGCTGAGCTGATCCTTGAGGGACACAAGGTTTGGGTGGCTTTGGCTCAGGTCAGTCTGAGGGGTCTATGCTGGGGTTCATATCTAGATGATCATAGGGACAACATTGGGGAAAACGGGCCAGAAGTGATAGCCTGGGGAGACAAAGAGGGCTCCAGTTAAGAGCCCAGGAGGGTGTCAGCTCTGTTCCTTGGTGCCCAGGGCCCCGGGGCCATCACCTGCAGTTGTCCTCTGGGCCCCAGATGTGGCCCTTCCCAGGGCCACTTGCTTGGAGTAGCACCTTCACGAAGAGGTCAGATCCTCAGGGACGAGGGCAAAGCCACCCTCAGCGGCAGTACTGCCCCCCGTAGGCGCTCTTCGTGGTGCTGCTACTGGGCTGGCTGTTTGCACCCGTGTACCTGACAGCGGGGGTCATCACGATGCCGCAGTACCTGCGCAAGCGCTTTGGCGGCCGCCGCATCCGTCTCTACCTGTCTGTGCTCTCCCTTTTCCTGTACATCTTCACCAAGATCTCAGTGAGTGCCTGTGGCGGACTCAATTGGGCCCTGGAAGGGCGGGGCTCGAGTGGGATCTCTAGAGAACCCTGGAGGGCGTGAGACCTAGGAGAAACCACTGCGAGGGTTATGATGATGGAGGCAGAGCCTGCAATGAATGTCTCCGGGGCACCACCCACAGTGCTGGGACCTGGCAAAATGGAGGGAAGCTTTGAGGCTAGTAGGGCATGGCCTGGGCAGGAGGTGGGCCAGGGACACTACCCTGGGTCCTGACCTGGCACTTGCTCCTCCCCCAAGGTGGACATGTTCTCCGGAGCTGTATTCATCCAGCAGGCTCTGGGCTGGAACATCTATGCCTCCGTCATCGCGCTTCTGGGCATCACCATGATTTACACAGTGACAGGTGCCAGCAGGGGCTTAGGAAAGGGAGTGGGCCTGGGACACTGCTGCCAGCTGTGGCAGGGTTTAGGGAGCTGCCAGAGGAAAGCAAGCTGGAGAGGTCTGGAAGTGTGGTGTGGTCCAAGCAGGAGAAGGAACTAAATCTTTGGAGAGCAAAGGCTTCCTCTCTTTCCACTGTCTCTTGGATTTTGACTGGAAGTTCAGAGAGAGAAAGCCATGCTGGGCTTGAGTGAGGACTGTGAGAAAAGGAAGATTTAGCAGCTCTTGCCTGCCTTGAACACCTGGGAGAGCGCACCTGATGAGTCTCCAAGATCTCTGGCCAAACCCAGTATGGTTCAGAGGGACCTGGGGTGGGGTCTGAGGTCAGATGCGGACCAGAGTAGGCAGGGCTTGGTGCCAAGGCCCTCTTGAGGGGACCCACCTCCAGAAGGAACGTAACTGAGTATTGGAACTTAGAGAATCATCCTCTCCTATGATGACACAGAAAAAACTGGGGCCGGCTGGGAGCAGTGGCTCACGCCTGTAATCCCAGCACTTTGGGAGGCCGAGGCGGGCGGATCACGCGGTCAGGAGTTTGAGACCAGCCTGGCCAACATGGTGAAACCCCATCTCTACTAAAGATACAAAAAATTAGCTGGACGTGGTGGCCCGCGCCTATAATCCCAGCTACTCGGGACGCTGAGGCAGAAGAATTGCTTGAACTGGGGAGGCGGAGGTTGCAGTGAGCTGAGATCCACCATTGCACTCCAGCCTGGGCAACAGGGCAAGACTCCAACTCAAAAACAAAAATAAAAACAAACAAAACTGGGGCCTAGAGGGGGCTGCTAGTGGGGGTCCTGCAAGTGGGCAACTGGCTCTAAAACTCAGCCACACTCTGCCCTCAAAGCCCTGCTTGTTGGTGCCTGCGTGCATGAGCCCCGAGAATAGGCTATCGTTTTGAAATTTATTCTCCAGGAAGGGGAACTCTTTCAAATTCCCACAAAGACGCCTTATTGCTAAGGCCAGCCTGTAACATAAACAGCTGGGCTGTCCCCTGACCCCGGCCTGTTGCAGGAGGGCTGGCCGCGCTGATGTACACGGACACGGTACAGACCTTCGTCATTCTGGGGGGCGCCTGCATCCTCATGGGTTACGGTAGGGGCTCGCCTACCAGGGAGGGGCGCGGAGGGCGTGGTCGCGGAGCTCTCGGCCTGCGCGCGGGGCTGTTGCGCGTCTCCGGTCTGAGGGTCCTAAGGAGGGTCCCCTGACGGCCTTGCCCGGCAGCCTTCCACGAGGTGGGCGGGTATTCGGGTCTCTTCGACAAATACCTGGGAGCAGCGACTTCGCTGACGGTGTCCGAGGATCCAGCCGTGGGAAACATCTCCAGCTTCTGCTATCGACCGCGGCCCGACTCCTATCACCTGCTCCGGCACCCCGTGACCGGGGATCTGCCGTGGCCCGCGCTGCTCCTGGGACTCACGATCGTCTCGGGCTGGTACTGGTGCAGCGACCAGGTGCGGGTATAGGGCTGCGCCTGCAGTGAGGCCGGGGCGGAGCCGAGACGGGCGGAGCCTGAGTCCCTCCCCGCCTTCCTCACAACGGTCTAAGGCGCGGTCTGAGGGGAGGGAACCCCTCAGGTTGGTGCTAAACCAGACGGAAGGCTCCATCTGCTCCAAGCGTGCAGCTGAACTTGGGGCACTCACGAGCCAGAGGCGGGGCACATATTAGAGCGGAACGGGGCGCGGGGCGGGGCCAAGGGGAGGCCCGCACGCGGGCAGCTGAACGCCCCTCCCGTAGGTCATCGTGCAGCGCTGCCTGGCCGGGAAGAGCCTGACCCACATCAAGGCGGGCTGCATCCTGTGTGGGTACCTGAAGCTGACGCCCATGTTTCTCATGGTCATGCCAGGCATGATCAGCCGCATTCTGTACCCAGGTAACGTCCGCGTCCCCGCCCCGCCCCTTTCCTGTGCCAGCGACCGGGCGCCCGTCGCCCAGTTCCGTCAACCTCCTAAGACTCAGGAGTTTGGGCGCGGAGTCCCGCCTCCCTCCGGGGGTCGCACGCCTCCTCTGCTAGGATTCCCAGTCCCCACCTCCTGGGATTCCCAGACCAGGCCCCGTCCTAGCCGCGCGCTGGCCTCTCTCTGGCAGACGAGGTGGCGTGCGTGGTGCCTGAGGTGTGCAGGCGCGTGTGCGGCACGGAGGTGGGCTGCTCCAACATCGCCTACCCGCGGCTCGTCGTGAAGCTCATGCCCAACGGTGAGGGCGGCCCCAGGCCCCAGGCGCAAGCTCGCTGCGGAGCCTGCTGCTGGGAGGGATCGTCCCTCGCTCAGCTGCAGCCGCCCTGGACCCCCAGTGGCCCCAGCCTCACGGCTGCCGTCGGCCCGCAGGTCTGCGCGGACTCATGCTGGCGGTCATGCTGGCCGCGCTCATGTCCTCGCTGGCCTCCATCTTCAACAGCAGCAGCACGCTCTTCACCATGGACATCTACACGCGCCTGCGGCCACGCGCCAGCGATCGCGAGCTGCTGCTGGTGGGACGGTGCGTCCTGGGCTCCCCTCCTCCCCAACGGATCAGCCAGGGGCGAGGGCTTGCGCACCTGCAGGGGAGCCCAGGGTCCGGGTTTGATCCGACGGCCTCCGCCGCAGGCTCTGGGTGGTGTTCATCGTGGTAGTATCGGTGGCCTGGCTTCCCGTGGTGCAGGCGGCGCAGGGCGGGCAGCTCTTCGATTACATCCAGGCAGTCTCCAGCTACCTGGCACCGCCCGTCTCCGCCGTCTTCGTGCTGGCGCTCTTCGTGCCGCGCGTTAATGAGCAGGTGAGCGGCACGCGCATGGTGACGGCAGGGCTGGGCTTGCACATCCTGAGCAGGCTGACCTGTTTCCTTCGCAGGGCGCCTTCTGGGGACTCATCGGGGGCCTGCTGATGGGCCTGGCACGCCTGATTCCCGAGTTCTCCTTCGGCTCAGGCAGCTGTGTGCAACCCTCGGCGTGTCCGGCTTTCCTCTGCGGCGTGCACTACCTCTACTTCGCCATCGTGCTGTTCTTCTGCTCTGGCCTCCTCACCCTCATGGTCTCCCTGTGCACCGCACCCATCCCCTGCAAGCACGTGAGTGGCCGGGTGCCCCAAGCAAGCACTGTGGGACACAGCACCTGCCCTCTGCTTTCCTGGAGTGCCCAGCGGGGAGGACCTGAATTTCTAGACTGAGGGTTGGGAATGGGCTGGGGGTCCAGCTGCAGATGCAATTGCAGAGCAAGAATTTTTATTTAAATACATTTATTTGAACCCGCCTGGAGGAGGCTTGATGTTGATGGGTTAGTGATTAAAGCCTCCCAAAGCCAATCCTTGGCATGGCCTTTGGGACTCAAAACACAGGATCTGACTAGTGGGGCACAATACCATCTTGAATGCCCACAAAAAGGTTTGGTTTTGTTGCCAAAGGGCAGGTGGCTCCAGGCAGGGCTAATGGTGGCAGGGTGGGGTGAGGACAGGACAAGAGATCTGGGTGTGGAAGAATGCCCGGGATTCCTCAGCAGCAGGAGGAAAGGGTGGGAGCACACAGGCACAGAACACTGTGAGCAGGACTGCCAGGCCAGTGTCACAAGCGCTACCATGTGGGTATAGACAGATCTGAGCTGATAAAGCTGGGGGAGCAAGGCCAACGGCTTTAAACACAAGCTCAGGGGTTCGGGGTTTATCCCGAGGGCACAGGGCAGCCATGTAGGGTGGAGTTGGCATGAGTTGAGCCCGGGCTGGGTGCGTAGACTGGACAGAGGTGGGTAGGGCAGGCAGTGACAAGCTGGTGTGCAAGAGACTTTAGGGCCGGGCGTCGGGGGACAGAACTCCCACCTCGTCCGTGCTCCCACCCTCCCCAGCTCCACCGCCTGGTCTTCAGTCTCCGGCACAGCAAGGAGGAACGGGAGGACCTGGATGCTGATGAGCAGGAAGGCTCCTCACTCCCTGTACAGAATGGGTGCCCAGAGCGTGCCATGGAGATGAATGGTAGGGCACCATGCCGGGAGGTGGGGCTGGAGGAGCTGAGTTCCCGCAAACTAACTGCAGGGCCTCAATTTCCCTCAGAGCCCCAGGCCCCGGCACCAAGCCTCTTCCATCAGTGCCTGCTCTGGTTTTGTGGAATGAGCAGAGGTGGGGTGGGCAGTCCTCCGCCCCTTACCCAGGAGGAGGCAGCAGCAGCAGCCAGGCGGCTGGAGGACATCAGCGAGGACCCGAGCTGGGCCCGTGTGGTCAACCTCAATGCCCTGCTCATGATGGCAGTGGCCGTGTTCCTCTGGGGCTTCTATGCCTAAGACCAACTGTGTTGGACACCATAAGCCACAGCCTCACAGGAAGTGGGGGGTGAGGAGCCTGCAGTGCTCCTCAGAAAAGGGGAAGGAGCACTGGGGTGAGAAGGTCCTGGCTCCCCTTCTCCCGGCCTTCCTCTGCCTGGGGCCCACTGCATCTGATTGGCAGTCACTTCCCATGAGGGTGTGGCCCACCCGCTGCAGTTGCCCTAAGGAAAAATAAAGCTGCCTTTCCCCACGTCCCGCTGTGGCCAAAGTGTCCTTGCTCCAGGTTCCTGCCTTGGGCTTGGGCCTCCGTCTGGGCTGCTCACAAGACCTTCTTTTCGGGAGACAGAAGCCATGTGGCCCTCCACTCATCCACCTCTAGCTGGTGCTTCTCGGTCTTCCAGCCGGCATCCTGCAGTCCTGGGGAGAGATCATGGGGTGCTGCCGGGAATGCTGGGGACAAGGGTAAGGAGAGGCACAGGCTGGGTGCAGGGTTTGTGCATACTGGGGCTCCCACTGCCTCTGCTCGGTGAGTATGGCATAAAATGGGGCTGAAACCACACCTGGCTGCAGCAAGAATTCATCGAAATGGCACACAGAAGAGCGCTGGGATGGAACAGGCGCCAGACAAAACGTCCTCAACAGCCAATGTGAGGGCCTCCCCGCTCCATCCTCCCATTTTCTACATGTCAACTGGGATTACACAGACTGTCTACACTGATACCACTTCAAAGACCATTCTAAGCTCTCCGTCCTATAAACAGGGAAACTGAGTCCCAAACAGGATTGCAGGGAGAACCCATTTTTTTTTTTTTTTTTTTTGAGATGGGGTCTCTGTCACCCAGGCTGGGGTACAGTGGCACAATCTGGGCTCACTGCAACCTCTGCCTCCTAGGCTCAAGTGATCCTCCCATCTCAGCCTCCTGACAGTCCCACAGGCGTGCATCACCATGCACAGCTAATTTTTTTATATTTTTGGTAGAGACAGGGTTTCATCATGTTGCCCAGGCTGGCCTTGAACTCCTGAGCTCAAGTACCTGCCTGCCTTGGCCTCCCAAAGTGCTGGGATTACAGGTGTGAGCCACTGTGCCCGGCAGTCTTTTTTTTTTTTTTTTTTTTGAGAGAGGGTCTTGCTCTGTCACCCAGGCTGGTACAATCATGGCTCACTGTAGCCTCGACCTCCCCCAGTTCAGGTGATCCTCCCACCTCAGCCTCCGGAGTAGCTGCAACCACAAGAGCAGAACCATACCTGGCTAATTTTTGTATTTTTTTTGTAGAGACAAGGTTTTGCCATGTTGCCCAGGCAGGGTCTCAAGCAATCTGCCCACTTAGGCCTCCCAAGGCGCTAGAATTATCGGTGTGAGCCGATAATTCTGCACCAGGCCCAAGAACCCAAGTCTTTTACCTTTCAGGTGGAAGTGTGGGAGTGGTGGAAGGCGGGGCCCCCAGGGACGAAGCTTCAGGGGCCAAGCAGCCATGGGCTGAGGGATGTTACCTTTCAAGAACTTTGGGAACAGCATGTCCAACACTTGGTGTGTCTCCTTGACGATGACCCAGCTCTCTTTCTTAGGACCTGGGTATGGGGGTGCAGAACCAGAAGCTCTGTGTCCTCCAGCAGGACAGAGTTTGTCCTCTCTCCTCCCCACCCTGAGGCATCAGCAGTCTAGATCATGAGGCACTTACCTGCCCGCACCCGGTTCCTCAGCTCCTCCAGCTCTGCTGGAAGGGGTCCATCTCCCTGCAGGGCCCCAAGCATCAGCCCATGTGTGGCGGCCCTTAGGATGTTCTTGGGGCCTGCCTTCTGGTTCAGAACTACCTGTACCTGGTCTGGAGGGACCCAGAGACAGACTGGTATCAGGGAAGGGCCACCTCCCAAACCCCTTCTATCCCATCACCCTGCTTCCCCTGTCTGCCCCGAGACCTTGGCCTGGCATGGAAGGCCAGCACCTCACCCCTTCCTTTCCAATTCATCTCCTGTTGCTCCCCAATGTTCGGGCCAAACTGACCAATTTCCAAATACAATTTCACAGCAGCTCACTGGGCTGGGTCTATTTTGCATTTCTTTAATGGCTAGTAAGAATAAGCGCCTTTTCACACTCAACCAGCAGACCAGCACACTCAAGGACTTGTTTACCCAAGAGGCAACCCAGGATGGAGAGAAGGGTGGTTTCCCAGGGACAGCAAAGGTCATAGCCTTCCTAAGAGTGCTGCAATGCAGCTTTACAGTCACATTATTTGATCCTCATAAAAACACTGCAGGGAATAAGGCAGGTACTGTTAGCTCCGTTTTACAAAGTGGTGAAGTGAATTTCACTGGGGCATTGCAGCTATAATTTGAACAGTCTAGAGCAACCCCCAGAACAGGCAGCCTCCAAACTGCCCAGAGCTCGGGGCCCTGGGTTGGAGGAATGAGAGGCTGACCCGGGAGGGTGTGTTTTAGGCTGGGAGAACGAGGCACACTCACTTCGTGACTGGTCCCAGCAGAGGAGGTAGGGTTCTTGGTGCCCCTCAACCAGCTGCTGCAGCTCAAAGACACTGTGGGGGAGAGGACAGTGCAGTGGGGGTGGAGGACAGCAAAGGCAGGCATGCCCAACCAGCCACTGAACAGCCACCCACAATGAACTGAAATGATCCAGGCTTCACTCAGGTCCCCTCGCTTCCTCTCTCCCTCAGCCATTACCCACACACACCAAATCCATCCTTTCTTCCTGTATCCAGTCATCCAACTTCCCCATCTGCCCATCCTTCCTTCACCCATCGAACACATCTCTTACATCTGCTTCATGTCATACACCCTTTCCTTCCGCATACACCCACACCAACCCCACATCTGTTCAGCAGCAATGAAGAACCCTGGACAGAGAGGTGGGGCCTTGCCAGGGAGGCCAGTGTGTAATCAGAGTGAGGGGTGTGTGCGGGGAGTGTGGGTGGCGGTGGTGATGAGCAGGAGATGCTAGGCCACTCACCTGGAGACCAAGCGGTGTAAGGGGACCCCCAGGGATAGAGACGGAGCTGGCCAGAAACCTGTGGGAAGCTGGGGTCAGGACGCCTAGGCAGTGGGAGAGGCTGAGACACAGGACGCGAGACCAGGGGCAGGGTCACCTGTCCACAGCGGCTCCATGCGATTGGCTGCAGTCGGGTCAAGTACCTCTCCCCTCTGAAGGTAGTGCTTCAGGACCAGCCGGAGCCGGCCTTCGTTCAAGGTCTCCATGACCAGGGCTCGGACCGCGCGGTAGTTGGCGTAGATGTGGAGGGCAGTGAGGAAGAAGAAACATCCAAGGCTGAAGCTGGGGTGAGAGAGTGAGGTAGCCGAAGTGGGCAGAGGCCCAGCTGGGGCTCTCCTGCCCACCCTGTTTCCGGCTTACCCAGGGCAACCTGAAACCAGAGGGAGCATCAGGAGGCTGACCAAGAGCCCCGCCAGGTTCACCAGCGTCTCCTGGAAAATGGCAGAGGGAGTAGGAGTTGGAAGGTGCCCCTCCAGGCCAGACTGAGTACCCCTGAGTGCCTTTTACCCCATCCTCCCTGCTCCACAACCTCCCAGGGCTCCCTACTGCAATGTGGGTAAATTTTTAGTTTTTGGTGGGTGAAATGTCATTTAAAAGATGCCAGCTCGAGGTGGCTCACACCTGTAGTACCAGCACTTTGGGAGGCTGAGGTGGGCAGATCACTTGAGTCCAGGAGCTTGAGACCAGCCTGGGCAACATAGTGGGACCCTATTTCTACAAAAATATTAAAAATTTGGTGGGGCATAGTGGCTCGCGCCTGTAATCCTAGCAATCTGGGAGGCCGAGGTGGGCAGATTCCCTGAGCTCAGGAGTTCAAGACCAGCCTGGGCAACATGGTGAGACCCATTGTACTTTTGTAAAAATACAAAAAACTAGCCGGGTATGGTGGCGTGTGCCTGTAGTCCCAGCTACTCAGGAGGCTGAACTGCTTGAGCCCAGGAGGTGGAGGTTGCAGTGAGCTGAGATCACGCCACTTCACTCCAGCCTGGGCAACAGAGCAAGCCTGTCTCCAAAAAAGAAAAAAAAAATTAAGCCATGATTGCACCACTGTACTCCAGCCTGGGAGACACAGTGATACCCTGTCTAAATACATATATGTTTATCAGTTGCTTTTTTGCCCAGGTAGGTGCCCTTGGAATACCCTTGAACACATCTTCTTTGTCTTGCAAGTCACCAGAATAGACCCACACTCAGGCACTCACTAATGTGTGTTTTTTTTTTTTTTTTTTTTTTTTTAAAAGAGCTAGGGTCTCGCTGTGTCACCCAGGCTGGAGTGCAGTGGTGCAATCATAACTCATAGCCACCTCAAACTCCTGAGCTCAAGTGATCCTACCACCACGCCTCCGCTAATTATTACTGCATTTTTTGGTAAAGATGGGTCTTGCTATATTGCCCAGGCTGATCTTGAACTCCTGGGCTCAGGCAATCCCCACCTCAGCTTCCCAAAGTGCTGGGATAACAGGCATGAGCTGGAATAACTTCTGTTTACTGATTTAAAAAGTTGACTGCTCCCCTCCCACCAAGCTCCTTTGGTATGCAATAACTGGCAGATAAATTTGCAAAGGGGTCAAGGAACCATCCGGGAAGAAAAGGAACAAGACCCACACCTCTTCCCTTGTGTATCAATGTTAGGAGAACACTCTGATGGCTGGATTGAGATCACCCTAGGGGAAGGGACCCCAGGCTACCTGCCCCCAACTCATCATGAGGGAGAAGTCTGGATTGGTGCCCCTGACTACTGGGCTCCCAGGGAGGGCTGGTCCTGGCACACAGAGGACCCGAGACTGGAGAGCTGTTCTCACTCAGCCCTCCTGGAAAAGGCGTATGCTGTGGGAATAAAAGCTGTGGGTGTGGCAGGAAACTGGGAATCAGGGACCTGGGGAGTTCAGGAGCTCCTCCCTCCCAGGTGGGAAGAGTCATTTCCAGTGGCCACATCCAGTGACAGCAAAGCTGCATCGGCAGAAAGCCGGGGTCTGCTGTGGGACTGACACATTCCCAGGTTAGTTCTGGATACATCCCTGGCTCTGTGGACTGAGGAAGCCCTGGGGTCTTGGGAAAAACGGCTTGGGGTTAGGGGGAGGGCTGGGGGCCAGCGAGAGAACAGGAGAGGGACACCAGGCATGGAGCTGGGAGTCCTGCGGTGAGGGGCCTGTGCTGTGCTTCCTTCTTGCTCCTTAACAGCCTGTGGACTTAGGTTCGGAAGAGACAATGGGTGGAATGAGCCCCAGCGTCCTGAGAGAAGGGACTTCCCCAGGGGTCCCCAGGGAGATGGGACCTCTCCATGCTTTATTTCTTCATCTGTACTAAGGCAACTGTGAGCATTTACTGCACATGCCCACTGTGAGAATTTAAAGAGTTCCCAGAAACGAAATACTTGGCACATGGTTAGGGCTTAGTAAATATTAGCTTGGGTTAAGATTATTGAGCCAAACAATGGAAGAGAAGGCCAGAAAGTAGGAATGCATAGAACAGCAGTTTCTAAATTGCTTCAGTGTCAAAGAAAACCATCTCACACTTCTGGGACTTCCCTGGGCCTTAATTTCCTCATCTGTAAACTACGGATGAAGTAGTACCTACCTCAAAGGGTTGGTGTGAGAGTTTGTTTGTTTTTGAGACAGGGTCTTGCTCTGTCACCTGGGCTGGAGTGCAGTGGGGTGATCATAGCTCACCGCAGCCTCCACCTCCTGAGCTCAAGGCTGGGACTACAGGTGTGCACCACCACACCTAGCTAAAGTTTCTTTTACATATTATGTAGAGATGGGGTCTCGCTGGGTTGCCCAGGCTGGTTTCAAACTCCTGGCCTCAAGTGATCCTCCCATCTTGGCCTCCCAAAGTGCCAGGATGACAGGCGTGAGAGTTAAGTGATGCAGTGCACGTAAGCACTCAGCATGGGTTTGTAGAGGTCTAATCCATGCAGAGTTTAGCCTTAGGGGTGTCCCTACCCCAATTCCAGGCTCCCTGGGGTGGGTAGTGGGGCTGAGCCAGCAGGCCTGCTAAACTGCTGAGTGGAAGCCCCAGCCAGTGACCCAGCAACCCCACGTGCTGAGTACCTCTGACTTGCCAATTGCCCTGGCATGTGGGGCCTCATGTGATCAGAACATCCAGCTTGCATGGTGGGGTCTGGAGAGGGCAAGGCTGAGGGCTTGCTCTCAGCCACACAGGTGGCAGGCAGGGCCTGAGATCAGCTCGGACTTGCTGCCACCAGAGCCCAAACCCCTACTCCTGCCTGGGTGTCTTGAGTCAGCAGGGAGCACCCACACTTCTTCCTGTGTGTTCCTGGGCCCTCCAGGGCACTCGGGGGCTTCTCTCCCCTTCCCCTCCCCACTCCACGTCCTCCCTCCAGCTCTGGCACTCACCTGGCTGCTGTCCTTGGCTGACACATCGGCCATGTTGTTCCTCCGAGCCTGGTGCACGGTCAGGGCAGCCCGAGTGGCTCCACCCGCAACACTCACAATGCACTGGGTGGGGAGGGGAAGAGAGAAGGTTGGCGGAGACACGTGTCCTGGTAACACAGGCATTCAGACCAGCTGGAGAAAACCTGGCTCCGGCCAAACTCTGAATGCTGTCCTTGGTATCTAGTTCTCACCTTGATGCCCCCTAGGCTCAACTTCCCTGTCCTGTTCTAGGAAACTGGAGTCCCGCCTGCCACTACCACCTTGGGGACTGGCCTCACAGAAGCTCAATTTCCTTCCCCAAGGTGGAGGCCCAAAGATCATTCTCAGCCCAGAACTCCCAGCCCTCCAGCTCCTGCTTTGGCTATACCCTCCCCACTACTGGCGGGAGGCTCAGGCTGCTTTCCAGCTTCATGCTTACATCTGCCTCCTGTAACTCCTCTACTCTCCTCCTGCCCCAGTTGAAGCTGTCGAAACCTACAATGATGGCCCTGACCTCCCAGGGAGCCCAGATCTCTCCCTCTGAGATCGCAGGATAAAGCTCATCAAGGAGGGTCACTGGTCACCCACAATCATCCCGAGTTCATCAAAGCTCTTTTACTTATTACTATTTTTATTTTTTTATTTTTTATTTTTTAATTTTTATTTATTTATTTTTTTTTTTTGAGACAGAGTCTCGCTCTGTCGCCCAGGCTGGAGTGCAGTGGCGCAATCTCGGCTCACTGCAAGCTCTGCCTCCCGGGTTCACGCCATTCTCCTGCCTCAGCCTCCGAGTAGCTGGGACTACAGGCGCCCGCCACCGCGCCCGGCTAATTTTTTTTTGTATTTTTTAGTAGAGACGGGGTTTCACCGTGGTCTCGATCTCCTGACCTCGTGATCCGCCCGCCTCGGCCTCCCAAAGTGCTGGGATTACAAGCGTGAGCCACCGCGCCCGGCTACTATTTTTATTTATCCTTAGTTTTTGAATAGAGACAGAGTCTCTGTGTGTTGCCCAGGCGGGCCTGGAACTCCTGGGCTCAAGAGATCTTCCCACGCCAGCCTCCCAAAGTGCTGGGATTACAGGTGTGAGCCACCGCCCCTGGCTGAGGGCTCTTTTAGATGCCAGACATAGACTAAGGTGCTGTGATACAAGTCAGACCCAGGCCCTGCCCTCATGGAGCATATAGATCAACAGATAATAAATAAACAAGTTAATATGCAGGCAGAGGAAACAGTCTGTTCAAAGACGAGGAACAAGGGACAAAGTGCGGGCAAAGTGGCTGGCAGGGACCTGACCACGCGGAGCCTGGCAAGCCTGGTGAAGGTCTTTCCCTAAGAGCAATGGAGCAGCAGAGTGACCTGATTGCTTTCCTCTTTGAAAGGATCACTGGGCTGCTCTGAGAGGGGAGCAGCAGGGAGGCTACCTGGGAAGCAACGGTGCTCTCTCAGCAGTGAGAGGTGGTGACAGGAAGACGGAGGAGAGAATGGACTGGAGATTTTGAGGAGGGAAAAATAACAGAACTGAAGGTTCATCTGAAGGTGACAGATAAGGGGAAGGGGGAAGAGGAGGTGGCAGTGGTGGTGGCGGCAGCATGGATGACAGCCAGGCTGGCTTCTCTTGGTGCAGCTGGGGATGGAGGTTGTGGAGAGGGGAACTCTAGAGAGGGGTCTTAAGAGGCAAGCTCATGGCCCTGTTCCATTCCCTTGTTGGACAGATGAAGAGACTGAAGTCCCAAAGGCAGAGTTTGAAGCAAAAGCCAGATGGCACAACCCTCGGTCCACAGCTACAGCCATGCTTTTCTCTGAGGTTTCCTATCCTGTTTAGGGGTGCTCGTAGCATTTAGGCCTGCAACCAGGGAAGCTAAATGTCCTCTACCACAAGGAACCGTTGCACCCCAAATGCTAGTACTTATGGAGAAACACGGCCCTAATGTGATTTTAAGTTGACACATGGGCCTTGGAATGGGTCTTCCATTTTCTTGAGTTTCTCCTCTGGGCCAGGGACTTAACTCTGACAGGATATGCTCTTTACTGAACCACGCCAGGCCTCAGTGTCCTCATTTGGATGAGACCAACCTGCAAGGGTTGTGCGGGCAACAGCTCGGCGTGGAGAAAGAGTGTGCTTGAGCCCCGCGTGTCCCCCAGCTCACTGTACGGTCTGTGCTCCATCTCCACCTCGCCTCCAGACCTTAAGCTGTGCTGTTTCTTTTGCCTGGAACACCCGCCCTGCACCTTAAACTCCATCTTCAGGACCCAGGCTCGGGAGAGCTCTTCCTACACTCCCTGACCAGGCTGGAATCCCCGCCTTATCCTCTTGCAGGCCCCTACATTTCTCATTTGAAATACCTGTACCTATAATTCCACAAACACTGGTGCAATTATGTGTGGTTTCCTTTCAAAGATGGGGGGCCCACATTCTGTGCCAAATATGCAGTAGGCACTCAATAAATACTGTACTGAAAGAACCAAAGAGAAGTCAAGGAAGCTGGTTCCAAAATATCAACATTGGACAACCCCTTCTAGGTCTCAGCTCGGAGCTCCCTCCCCAGTCCTGTGGCTCTGGACATTGCCTTACACTTTCTGGGGCACTAGACGCTGTCTGGCTGGAGGAGGGTCAGAAAGGATGGTTGGGTTCGAGTAGAAACATCTGAACTTTCTTATTCTTCTTGACGTGGCTTGAACACAGAGCCCAGGTAAACTCACACACTACCAAGGCAGGTGTCTTGGGCAGATGGGTGCCCCCACAGGAGGCTACCTTGGCCAGGTTGCTGGTGGAGACGGTCATGGTGAAACAAATTGGGTATACAGGAGCCATAATCTCAAGGAACATAGCTATGTCATTGAGGATGTCCGCAAAAAGCCTGGGGAGGGATCAGAGGTTAGAGGTCAGAGGTGGAGACTTTCATAATGGAAGACTCTCCTCCCCCGTCCCCGCCCCTCCTCACCTCCACTGCTTGGCGTTGCAGTCCAGTTTGCTCCTGTTGGGGAGGAGAGGTTGTTGTAATTTGGACTTAAGAAACACATCCTATGGGCAGTGTGGGGAGTCTTGGACCACAGTAAAGTCTGAAGAGCTCAGGAAAACCCACATCCCCAGACAGACATCTGTCCCCACAGCCGGTCACTGCTACTTAAAATGCCACCATTAGCTGGGAGGACCTTCAGTGACTGACTGATCACCTAATGTCTCCCACTTATGAACTCACGATTTACCAAGGAAAAACCCTGATTGTGTTGTGGCTGCTCCCCAGCCTCTGTCAGTCCTTGGAGGGAGGCTCTTCCTAGGTTCCTCTGCCTCTCTCCATTCTTCTTGCTTTAGACTGAGGGTACCCAGCGAGCGTATTTTGGACTAGTAAACATCACATTGAGTGTGTAACCCTGCATGTTACAGACAACTAGCCCTGATAGAGGATATGATTTCCCTGGATCACATGGAGAGTTGCGGAAAAGGCTAAGAGAGCCAGGCTCCGACATCCAGGCCTAGGGTACTTCTGTTACACAACATCGTGGATGGCTACCTCACCTGTCCTTTTCGTCAGACAGTGACTCCCTGCCCTGTGCACAAACACTTGGAAACGACTTCTCTAGGGACCCAGTGGCAGGAGATACTGCAGTCCCAGCCCAGCTCACGATGTGCAGCATTAGGCCCGAGTCTCAGTTTGAGATCTCCTGGAGGGAATGGGAACATTCTTGGGAGAGGTATCAGACAATAATGAGATCCTGAACACATGGCCTGGTTGAGGGTTCTGCCCAGTGAACTGCCCAATACCATGGAAAGCACAGGCTTCAGGTTCAAATCCCATCTCGCTAGTTATAAGCTGTATGGTTTGGGCAGGTAACTTCCCTCATGCAGGTGTATTTCACATTTATGAAATGTACACATCCAATCCCATCCTACAGAGTTGCTGTAAGGATTAGAGACAACATACAGAGGCTCAGGGGGCACAGTTACAGCTGCTAATGGTGGCTAGTGTTTACTGAGCCATTATGTACGATGCCATGGGCATTAAGCACTTTGCATAGGTCATCTCATGGAACCCTTACAACCACAATTAATGGCAATACTATTACTATCATTACTACCACCACTGGGAAGAGTTGCCAGAGTTGCTGGCTGGGAAGACAAACTCACCCTTTCCACCAGGCAAAGACGATGCGGCCCAGCATGCCAGTTGAATCTGGGGGAGAGAAGGCACAGGTAAGGAGCAAGGAAGAGGCGTGGGAGCTGTGGGGCCTGACAGACCCTGGCACTGAATTGGCCAATTCACCGAGTCACTGCCTTTGGGAACTCAGTCTGGTACTAGAAGTTGTGGACAGTCATAGCTGCATAATGGGGTCAGAAGTGCCTACACATAGCAGTTCCTCAATATGTCCCCTAGGAGACATGGACAAGAAATGTTCTTTGCAGAATTGTTCATAACAGCAAAAAACATGGTAATAATGCAAATGTTGACTGACAGAATACACAAATTCTAGTATATTCACCCAGAGACATTCTTTCATAGATGAATACTACTATTAAACTCTTGCATGAAAATAACTCATGAAGACCACATACAGCACAGTTTGTAAAGCTCTAAAATTAAAACTAAACAATACAGCACTTAGGAATATTTACCTATTTAGTAAAACTATTCAAAAAAGTAGGAAATCTTCAGTGGAAATTCAAAGGTTATTGCTAACCTATTCTAGCTTTTAGGCTGGGCAGTTGGCTCACAGATGGTTATTATGGGATAAATAAATAAAAGGATTTGGGCTGGGTATGGTGGCTCAGGCCTATAATCCCAGCACTTTGGGATTACAGGGGGTTTGGGCCCAGGGACCGCTTGAAGCCAGGAGTTCAAGACCAGCCTGGGCAACACAGCAAGACCCCATCTCTACAAAAAGTAGGAAAGAAATTAGCCAGGCATGGTGGCATGCCTGTATTCCCAGCTACTTGGGAGGCTGAGGCGTAAGGATGGCTTGAACTCAGGATATCAACGCTGCAGTGAGCTATGATCATGTCACTGCACTCCAGCCTGGATGACAGAGCAAGACCCAGTCTCAGAGGGGAAAAAAAAAAAAAAAGATTTGAACTGCAGCTGGGGTTGCACGGCAGAGGGACAGGCCTCCTTAGGCTGGGCAGAGTAAGAGAAGTCTCTGGAATCAGTGGGACCTTCGTTTGCACAACAAATGCTTTCTGGCTACCTAACTCTCTCTGCCAGGTACTTCATGACCACAGTGACTGAGATGATTCCAGGGTCAAAATCCAGCCAAAGAGCAGATAACAATCCGTACAGAAAACACTGATTTAGACCAGGGATCGGTAAACTGTTTCTACTCCCTGGTTTTGGAAATAAAGTATTACTGGAATGCAGCCATGTCCATTTGTTTACAGATTGTCTATGGCTGTTTTTGCAAGACAATGGCAGAACTGAGTTGCTGCAACTAAGATTATAAAGCCTGCAAAGCATTAAGATCTGGCCTTTTACAGAAAAAGTTTGTCAATTTGGACCATCCATTATACAGAGAGTAGCACCCATTAAGCCTGGCAGGAATATTTTAGAACGAGACACCTGAGAGGGACTTATACAGTGGACATGGGAGAGGACAGATACCATGGGGAGAGGATTCGGACTTGTCTGAGCTTGAGGGCACTGACCCTGACGTGGGGATGTAGGAGAAAGGACACTACGTTATGGGAATGAGGGCTGGGAGCTTCCCACAAAACATAAATGCAACGACACGGGCCAGCCCTCCCATTCTCCACTGAGAGCAGATGCATTCTCCCCTTTCCAGAGCCTTCTTGGGCACTGAGTCATGCTTGCCCACCCTAGACTTGAGGGAAATCAGTAAGCGCTCCGGTGCACACCTGAAATACCTGTGCCTTTTCATCTTCACAATGATCCTGAGACTTTGGGAGGGATCATTCCCCTTCACTGAGGCTCCCATTAGATTGGTGAAAAAAATTGAGGCATTTTACAAGAAAATATGGATTTCCAGCTTCTCTGAAGAACCTGAAGACATGGCCACACTGGGGCTGCCCTCTCTCACGGCCAGCATCAGCTGGGGCTACCTCACTGAAGGAAAGCATGGGTCTAAGCTACTGCCATCTGGCCTGCTTTGTTTCTCCATTTCTGTCCTGACTCTGGAAGTAACACCCAACAAGATGGTTTTACAGGCCTCCCATCACTCACTTTAACCTCTTCCCTTCAAGTACATTATATTCTCAGCAAAATCATCATTGTGCCAGCCACCACACCTGGCTAATTTTTGTATTTTTAGTAGAGATGGGGTTTCACTATGTTGGCCAGGCTGGTCTCAAACTCCTGACCTCAGGTGATCCACCCGCCTTGGCCTCCCGAAGTGTTGGGATTATAGGCGTGAGCCACTGTGCCCACCCAGACTCTATTTTTCTTCCCTTTGGCTACACACTTGTATCCACTCAGGTGTATACCCTCCTTGGGCCACCTGACAGAAAGGGAGCCTATTCTACCTTTCCATGGATCATCAGAGGCATTTACAGGACAAATGATATATATATACTCCCTAGCATCTGAGTCAATACTGTCCACTAGAATAGAAAACTTAACTCCCACTTGCATTTTTTTCCTCCTCATTTACAACTGGCCAACCTGTAAGATCTAGAAACATCTGAGTCCTAATAAGGAATCAGCTGACCACAAATTGTACTTGGTTCCACTTGAAATTTTTAGCTGGCAAAAGAGTGTGGTAGTTAAGAGTGGAACACAGGAATAAGTCTGCCTGGGTCAAAATCATGGCCCTAAGTGACCTTGGACAAGTTACTTAAACACACTTTTGTCTCCGCTTTTCCATCTAAAAAATGAATAATGGCAGCTAACTAATATGGCTGCTGCAGAGATCAAGACACATATTACATGTAACCGTACAAAATGTGTGGCTTAAGGTAGGCTGCCAAAATATTAGCAACAAGTTTTATTACTATTGCTACTCATGACAATTAGCATCATGTTCCACTGATAGGTAACTGAAAATGATCACATCAAAAAATTCCAAGTAAGTTTCTCACATGAAGCTCTGCACAGAAATTTCCCATGTTTGATGAAAATGAGCTTGTAAAATCCTAATTGAGAGCTTCTTTTACTATCAATAACAAGCCTTTATTTATTTATTTTTTTAGATGGAGTTTTGCTCTTGTTGCCCAGGCTGGAGTGCAATGGCGTGATCTCGGCTCACCACAACCTCCGCCTACCAGGTTCAAGTGATTCTCCTACCTCAGCCTCCTGAGTAGCTGGGATTACAGGCGCGCACAATCATGCCCGGCTAATTTTGTATTATTAGTGGGGGCGGGGGGGGGGTTTCTCCATGTTGGTCAGGCTGGTCTCGAACTCCTGACCTCAGGTGAGGTCTGCCTCAGCCTCCCAAAGTGCTGGGATCATAGGCGTGAGCCACCGCACCTGGCCAATAACAAGTCTTTTAAGTAGATTTTTCATCCTTTTTCTTTGAGACAGGGTCTCAGTCTGTCGTCCAGGCTGGACTACAGGTGCCTGCCACCACGCCTGGCCAATTTTTGAGTTTTTTGTTAGAGACGGGGGTTAAACCATGTTGGCCAGGGTGGTGTCCAACTCCTGACCCCAAGTGATCCACCTGCCTTGGCCTCCCAAACTGCTGGGATTATAGGCGTGAGCCACCGCACCTGGCCTTTTGTTTTTTTTTTTTCATATCTTAAAGTGATCTTGATTTTTCTTAATAACTTGTCTGAGCTAAAGGTTTAGCGTTCCTTTTTTGTTTTAGACAGGATACTGCTCTGTTGCCCAGGCTGGAGTGCAGTGGCACTATCTCGGTTCAATGCAACCTCCACTTCTTGGGTTCAAGTGATTTTCCTGCCGCTGCTTCCCGAGTAGCTGGGATTCCAGGCACGTGCCACCATGCCTGGCTAATCTTTGTATTTTTAGTACAGATGGCGTTTTACCATGTTGGCTAGGCTGGTCTTGACCATCTGACCTCAACTGACCTGCCCACCTTGGTCCCCAAATCCCAAAGTGCTGGGATTACAAAGATGAGCCACCATGCCCCGCCAAGGTTAAGCATTCCTAATCCAAAAACCTAAAGTCTGAAATGCTCCAAACCCCGCAGCTTTTGGGAGTGCAGACATGATGCCACCAGTAGAAACATCGAATGGTGAAATAGCACAAACTGTTCTTGTAGGGAAGAGACCAGACTGTTACTGTGTCTATGTAGAAAAGGAGGACATAAGAAACTCCATTTTGATCTGTACTAAGAAAATTGTTTTGCCTTGAGATGCTGTTAATCTGTAACTTTAGCCCCAACCCTGTGCTCACAGAAACGTGCTGTATGGAATCAAGGTTTAAGGGATCTAGGGCAGTGCAGGATGTGCCTTGTTAACAATATGTTTACAGGCAGTATGCTTGGTAAAAGTCATCACCATTCTCCATTCTCGATTAACCAGGGGCACAATGCACTGTGGAAAGCCACAGGGACCTCTGCCCAAGAAAGCCTGGATATTGTCCAAGGCTTCCCCCGACTGAGACAGCCTGAGATGTCGCCTCGTGGGAAGGGAAAGACCTGACTGTCCCCTAGCCCGACACCTGTAAAGGGTCTGTGCTGAGGAGGATTAGGCGAGACATGCTGGTGGCAATGCTGCTCTGCTACTCTGCTACACTGAGATGTCTGGGTGGAGATAAGCATAATTCTGGCCTACGTGCACATCCGGGCACAGTACCTTCCCTTGAACTTATTTGTGACAGATTCCTTTGCTCACACGTTTTCCTGCTGACCTTCTCCCCACCATCACCCTGTTCTCCTGCCACATTCCCCTTGCCGAGATAGTGAAAACAGTAATCAGTAAATACTGAGGGAATTCAGAGACTGGTGCAGGTGTGGGTCCTCCGCACGCTGAGTGCCGGTCCCCTGGGCCCACTGTTCTTTCTCTATACTTTGTGTCTTATTTCTTTTCTCAGTCTCTCGTCCCACCTGATGAGAAATACCCACAGGTGTGGAAGGGCTGGCCTCCTTCAGTTCTGAATCAAGGCAATCGTGGTAACAGTGACAATGAAGAGGATGTTGTTAATACTACAGAAAAAGTGCCTACAGACAGCACGGTGAGGATGTGGGAGGGGATTATTGAGGCACTAGAGCAGCATACATTCATAACAGAACAAGAAATCAGGCAGTTTATAGAATCCAAGAGAGACTTCTAAGATAGAAACCACAGTTGATGAGGCAAATGACTCTGGTGGAAACATTTTAAAAAGCCACCCAGCAGAACACTTCCTCATCCCTAGAGGACCCGCTTCCTGTCCTTCAACGGCTTCTAATGTTTCTTCTCACCTTAAAAAAATAAAATATGGTGTCTAGTAACCTTTTCATCAAAACAGCTGAAGACTGAGAGCCTGCCATTTTTGTTGCTGCTGCCATGGTTCAGAAGCTGATACAGGTGTTCTGGTGACCTGCTGTGCTGCTTAGTTACCCTGAACACACAATTTCTCACTGTATTAGTGGTATATCATGTTTTATACTGTTAAATGCTTATGTGTGAATAGGTATTAGAAAATGACTGCTTCTTGGTAGCATATACATTCAGAGTCAGGAACGATGGGGACGTTAACCAACCAGATTGTCCATGCGTCGCTGAGACAGTGACATCTTTGCTTTCTGATGGATCAATGAACACAAAGTTTGTTTCATGCACACTATTGAAAATATAGTATAAAACTGCCTTTAAGGTATGTGTATAAAGTATATATGAAACATAAACAAATTTCATGTTTAGACTTGAGTCTCATCCCCAGCAAATCTCATTATATACATGAAAATATTGCAAAATCAAAAAAAAATTCCAAAGTCCAAAACACTTCTGGTTGCAAGCATTTTGGATAAGGGATATTCAATCTGTATAGGCAACATGTTGGTGACATCACATGAAAACAGCAACTATTGACCCAAGCTCCAAATGCATTCCAAAAATACGGCCAACAAGCCGGGCGCAGTGGCTCACGCCTATAATCCCAGCACTTTGGGAAGCTGAGGCAAATGGATCACCCGAGGTCAGGGGTTTGAGACCAGCCTGGCCAACATGGTGAAACTCTGTCTCTACTAAAAATACAAAAAATTAGCGGGGCAGGGTGGCACATGCCTGTAATCCCAGCTACTTGGGAGGCTAAGGCAGGAGAATCACTTGAACCCGGGAGGAAGAGGCTGCAGTGAGCTGAGATTGTGCCACTGCACTCCTGCATTCCAGCCTGGGTGACAGTGAGACGAGTCTTAAAAAAAAAAAAAAGAGATGGGGGTCTTCCTATGTTGCCCAGGCTGCCTCAGCCTCCCAAAGTACGATGATTAAAGGTGTGAGCCACCGTGCCCGGCCCAGTTTTCTCAGTCTTAATGGTAAAGGTGTAAACAGGAGGGTCTTGTTTTCTCAAAAAAATCCAGAGAGGCTCACAAGGGATGTGGCCAGACAGATGCTACGAATGGAAAGAGCTTTTCCTTAGATCTGATTTATCAGGTGGATGCAAATGTAATTGCGGGTTGTCCATTACCTTTAATGGTAATAACGACAAAGAAACCCCGCAATTACTTTTGCACCAGCCTAATAAATACCCCCTGGGAGCAAGAGTGAAAGACAAAGGACAATCGCAAAAGCCATGGGGACACCTCGTGTAGCGCATGTAACAATTTCCCTTTTCTGTTCTATTTCCCTCTCTGGGTGGCATGGTACCAAACTGTACTTTTTTTTTCCTTAAACAATTTTTTAAAAGCTGTACACATTCAGCAGATAGTCACTCTATTATTTACAGCATCATCTGGTATCCTAGAGCACACACAATACCTTCCATTCTTTCCAGGCTCTCCTCTCTCCTTCTCAGGACCAACTATATCTTTCTTTTCTGGAGCTCACCAATTTCCCCTATCCTGGGCAGCTGGCAGTTTTATTCAATCAATTGCATTCTTATGCAATCTTCCGCAAAGAGAATAGGGATAAAGGGGAGGGGACGGGATTTGGGATCCAGATGATTGAGACTCAGAAGTCTGTGTGGGGAATGAAGTGCGGCTGCTAGGCTGGTGAGTGGGATGAGGGTCTTCCAGATGTGGGAAGTAAGACTGGGTTACAAAGCACCGCTCTAATCACTGGGGAGACCTGCCTGAATTCTACCTAATGGGGCACGAGTCCATACATCTATACACATAAGAGCCCAGCGAAGGCAGGGCTGACAGCAGCAATACGTGAGGCTCCAAGAGTGCAGCTCACCTTTCACGAGCCAGGTGGCCGTGGCAGCTGAAACAGTGGCTTTTGCGTTCCCCACCCCTATGCCCAGCAAGACTGCCTGGGTGGCTAGGGAGCCGGAGAGGCTGGAAGCAAAGGCCTGGAGAAGAAAACAAGTAGGGTGAGAAGCGGGCGTAGGAGCGTGGCGATCTAAGTGCCTTCATCTGTTCCTGCTCTTGCTGTATGCGGCATGTCGGACCCCCCGCCCCCCCTCCCCCGAGTCTCAGTCACCCGTCTATTACTGGGGAGGGAGGAGTGGCCTGCACTGTCCCCTGCCCCAGACGACCGAGCTGACCTGCACGGAATCCCACAGCTGGTAGGGCAAGTAGTCCGGGCTGACGCTATCAGGAAAGCCCTGCGGCAGGAACACGGCCTGGAGCCCGGAGAGGGGCGGCGAGGAGGCCCCGGGAGCCCCCACTTCGCCCGCATCTCGTCCTTCGGGTTTGACCGTGAAGGCCCTGGAGAGCCCCCACCAGCGCCAGCCCCCGACCTCCCACTGCAGGCTCCCGTCCGCGGCGGCGCGGCAGCCCCGTGCCTCCCCAGAGCCGAACTGCTCGGAACACAGTGGGGTCTCCAAACCCGCGTCGTCAGCCATGCCGAGCTTCTGGGTCCCAGCCCCGCCCCTGCCGCCCGGTGGACGTGGCAGGCGGCACTTCCGGCTGGGCTACGGAGGCTGCGGAGGGACATTCTTCACGAACAGCTGCCGGCCCCGGCGTCCGCCGCGCAGTTAGGAAACTGACTGTCCCTCTCTCCGGCCTCAGCGCCGCTTCGGACGCCCCGGCACCGGCCCCTGTTGCTTTGTAGCATTCTGCAGCTGGGCTGCAGGCGCCGTGGGCCTCCGCCAGTTGTGTTCGAGACGCGGTTCGGCCACAGAAGTTTTAGCTGTGTGACGTTGGGCAAGTCAGTGGCCCTCTCTGGGCCTCAGGTGCCTTTTCTGCTGTGAGACCAGCGACTGCATTTTTAACCCTGATTTTATCCCTAGATCTACCCAACACATAGTGGGTGCTCAAAAGATATTTATGAGTGAATGAATGCGTAATGAGAAGAAATTGGACCAGATGAGGCCCTGTGAAGCTGCTTGGGTTTTTTTGTTGTTGTTGTTCTTTTTTTTTTTTTCTCTTCTGAGTGTCCCTGGCCTGGACTAGAAATTCTCCATCCTTCGGCCTTCTGCGAGACTGCAGGAACATTGCTTTTGAAGGATGCTAAGGAATCCGAGGGATGAAAAAAATCAAGAGATTGCAATGATGTCACAAAACAAGGAAACAAGGCAGGAAATTCTTGTGTGTTTTTTGCAGGAGAGAGTCCATGAAATTGGCGGGGAGTCCAAAGAGGGAGTGTTTCTGTCCTTGGAACTCACATTTTCTTCTTTCCATTTCTCCTTTTCTTCCCTTCTAGTGCAGCTTATTCACTCCGAAGCAGAAATTTGCCAAAAAAATTCTCTTTTTATCAGAAAATAAAATATCCTGGTTTCTTAGCCTGGCATTCTTGGATCCGCACAGTTTGATCCCAACCGACAACTCCTTACTTGAAACTTCAGATTCTCCCAAACCGTCACCTTTCTCGTGGACTTAACACTGGAAGGCCCTTCTACCCCACTTCGCCTTATCTCACACAAACAGCCTCTCTCAGACTGAGATAAACTTGAACACTTCTTTTCTTTCTTTTTTTTTTTTTAATTTCGGGTTTCAAAATACAAATGACCTAATCACAACATTTCTGTAATGTTGTCTAAATTCAGGTGCTGGTTTGAATAGAGGACAAAAATAAAACAAGGTTTGAAGACTAAGTACTTTAAAAACGTATTTACTTAAATAGAGGCAGGGCCTCCCTATGTTGCCCAGGCTGCTCTCAAACTCCTGGCCTCAAAAGTGATCCTCGGGCTGGGCGTGGTGGCTCACGCCTGTAATTCCAGCACTTTGGGAGGTCGAGGCAGGTGGATCACTTGAGGACAGGAGTTCAAGACCAGCTTGGCCAACATGGTGAGACCCCATCTCTACTAAAAATACAAAAATTAGCTGGGCGTGGGGGTGGCGTGGCCATAATCCCAGCTACCCGGGAGGCGGAGGCAAGAAATCGCTTGAACCGTGTAGTTTTCATTAACTCCGTGTTTGTTATCTCTTTTTTACCAATGGTTTGCCAGTTTCTTCTACAAATACCTGTTGCTACCTATTATGTGTTCATTGGGATAGTGAGCAAAAGTCTTGGTCTTCTGGAACTTATATCAGGGAAGGATATTGATCAAATCATACAAATAAATGCAAAGTTGGAACTATATCAATTGCTGTAGAGGGGTACATGCTATTTAATATGAGGACTTTTAGAAGGAGAATTGAGCTAATCAATGGAATCAAGGGAAACTTTTTTTTTTTGAGATGGAGTCTCCCTCTGTCACCCAGGCTGGAGTGCAGTGGCGCAGTCTTGGCTCACTGCAACCTCCACCTCCCAGGTTCAAGTGATTCACCTGCCTCACCCTCTCGAGTAGCAGGGATTACAAGCATTCACCACTACGCCCAGCTAATTTTTGTATTTTTAGTAGAGACGGGGTTTTGCCATGTTGGCCAGGCTGGTCTTGAACTCCTGGCCTCAACTCATCTGCCTGCCTTGCCTCCCAAAGTGCTGGGATTACAGGCATGAGCCACTGTGCCCAGCCAAGGGAAACTTTTTAACAAAAATTTAAGATGGGGTCTCTCTGTGTTGCCCAGGCCTCCCGCCTTGGTCTTCCAAAATGCTAGGATTATAGGCATGAGCCCTTGAGGCCAGCTGGGAAACTGTTTTTTTGAGGAAGTGTGTATTTAGCTGAGATCTAGAGTAAAAGTTAACTTGATTATGATGGGAAAATAATTTTCTGGAAAGAAGGAGCAGCATGTCCTGAGTGGGAACGGGGCGTGGTACCTAACATCCAACAAAGGCCGGTGCAGCAGAAGTCTAGAGCACGAGGGGCATGGGGAAAGGGCTGCTAGGGAGTTAGGGGCCAAACTGCAGGACATTGTAGGCCAAGCAGTTCTTCATCCTTAAGGTTAAGATTTATTTTTTATTCTATCAATCAATCAGTGAGACAGGGTCTTGCTCTGTCACCCAGGCTGGAGTGCAGTGGTGCAGTCATAGCTCACTGCAGCCTCAAACTCTTGGGCTCAAGTGATCCTCTTGCCTCAGCCTCCCAAGTAGCTGGGACTACAGGCATGCACCACCGTGCCTGGCTAACTTTTAAAATTTTCTGTAGAGATGGAATCTCACTATGTTGCCTAGGCTGGTCTCGAACTCC
This sequence comes from Hylobates moloch, assembly GCF_009828535.3. Lineage (NCBI taxonomy): Eukaryota > Metazoa > Chordata > Mammalia > Primates > Hylobatidae > Hylobates > Hylobates moloch. The sequence continues at coordinate 82,213,109 of NW_026652281.1, forward strand.
TGGCCTCAAGTGATCCTCCTACCTCGGCCTCCCAAAGCTCTTGAGATTAAAGAATATATTGGTATATACTGGAGTGGCACTTTAGAGAGGTAGTTGAATAAATTTAATTTTTTTTTAAAAGACAGGTTCTCTGTCACCCAGAGAGTGCAGTGGTGCGATCATACTACAGTCTCACTACAGCCTCAACTTCCAGGGTTCACGCGATCCGCCTCAGCCTCCCGAGTAGCTGGGACCACAGGCGTGTGCCACCATGGCTAGTTAATTTTTGTATTTTATTTTTGTAGAGACAGGGTTTTGCCATGCTGCCTAGGCTGGTCTCAAACTTCTGGGCTCAAGTGATCCGCCCACCTCAGCTTCCCGAAGTGCTGGGCTTATAGGCACAAACCGTGCCTGGCAGAAATGTAATGTTTAATTCTTATTTGCCATTTAGCTTATAACACTGTCAATAAATTATCCTTTCAAAATAATTTTGAGTTTCCTGGTACAGTGAAAGATAGAAGGGCTACAAGCATTGTGTTATATTTGAAAGGTTAGCTTCTGTGAGTGGATAGGACTCTGGGGCAAACGTCTATGAATTCCATCAGAGGGCCTTACTGTGAATGTAGGTTCTGTCCAGGATTGTAGCTGTGAGATCTTGGGCAAGTTACATATCTCTCTGTCTTTCAGTTTCTTCTTCTGAAAGACGAAATGGTAATGGTAAAATGGAAATAATACTAGTACCTACCACACAGAGTTGGAACGAGAATTAAGAGTCATGTCATGGCCGGGGGCGGTGGCTCACGCCTGTAATCTCAGCACTTTGGGAGGCCGAGGTGGGCGGATCACGAGGTCAAGAGATCAAGACCATCCTGGCCAACATGGTGAAACCCCATGTCTACTAAAAATACAAAAATGAGCCACGTGTGGTGATATGTGCCTGTAGTCCCAGCTACTCGGGAGGCTGAGGCAGGAGAATTGCTTGAACCTGGGAGGTGGGGGTTGCAGTGAGCTGAGATTGCACCACTGCACTCCAGCCTGGGTGACACAGCAAGACTCTGTCTAAAAAAAAAAAAAAAAGTCATGTCGTATATGCAAAACTCTTAAAGTATTTAGCACGTAGTACATACTGTTTAAGTGTTGGTTCTTATTCAGAGATAATGTCAAGTGTTCAAATGTGAGGCCCTTGGCTCCATGTGAGGCAGGTGGCCCTCATGACTAGTGTCATTATATAATTTATTGTGCAAACCAGGACTTTTGAGAGGGTCATTAAAGGAAGCACTGGTAATAATCTTGTTGGGAAAACAGGACTGCGGGAAAACAGGTCTGCAGTGAAGCTGTCTCGGGCAAATGGAAATATATGGTCACATTATTTATGAACCCACTGCAGCTCTACTGCTCACCATTGTCCACCTTGACCTCTCCCTACTCAGACTATGACAGCCCCTGTTTGTTGTAGCATTTACTTAACTCTTAGCCTATGCTGTCTGGAGCCAGTTTGTATTTGCTTTTGTTAGGTACAGATGTCCTGTCTTCCCAAGTGGACTGTAAGTGCCTGAGGGGAAGGACCCATCATGCACTTCCCTGTGACCCGAGTGTGCAGATAGGTGGCTTGACAAAGAGATGAGTGATAGTTCCCCTTTCTCTATAGCTGACTGCCACAGTCGCTACTTGAGACCCTCATTACAATAGTTACTACTGTTACTATCTGAGACCTTCACTATGACTGTTACTACTGACTACTTGAGACTGTCGCTATGACAGTTACTACTGTTACTACTTGAGACCTTCATTATGACAGTTACTGCCGTTACTCTTTGACACCCTCATTACAAGACTGAATGAAGGGGTGAACATAGAAAATGAAAAAGCAAAAAGGAAGGGTCCAGGGGAAGAAGAAGAGAGCTCCCTGCTTCTAGTAAGCAAAGGCAGCCCTTGAGCTTCCACAGGAGGAGGAGGTAATGATGGGTCGGCTGCTTAACTGATAACAGGTTCATATTATTATTAACAGGCTTCAGAGGTACCTAATCACAAGAAACACTGTGCTTGGGGCATGACTGCCCTCAGCATTCCTTCTGGGTGGCAGACGCAGTTTGTCAGTTTGCCAACATTGTGCATTTATGAGAAACAGTTTGTTGTTTACTCATACAGCCTCCAGTGGTATACTGAGTTGATCATGACCCTCATTCTTTTGGCCTGTAACATTTCTCTCTCATGAGGTCTCTTGAGAGCCTGCGCCTAAATCCTGTCATTTGACAGTGCAACTGTCTCTTGTTATAGCTAGGGAATTGCTTCCAGGACCCTGGAGTATACGAAAACCTGCACACACTCGTCTTGCAGTTGGCTCTGCATATATGTGGCTTTTGCAACCGTCTGTTAACTGTATTTGCTTTTTTTTTTTTAGATGGAGTTTCCCTCTTGTTGCCCAGGCTGGAGTGCAGTGGCACAATCTCAGCTCACTGCAACCTCCGCCTCCTGAGTTCAAGTGATTCTCCTACCTCAACCTCCCAAGTAGCCGGGATTACGGGCATGTGCCACCATGCCTGGCTAATTTTTGTATTTTTAGTAGAGACGGAGTTTCACCATGTTGGCCAGGCTGGTCTCGAACTCCTGACCCCACATGATCCACTCGCCTTGGCCTCCCAAAGTGCTGGGATTATAGGCATGAGCCACTGCGCCCGGCCTGCTGTATTTTCTTTCTTTCCTTTTCCTTTTATTATTTAACTGAATAAGAAAAAATGTTGGTATCCTTTCTTTTCTTCTTGCTCTGTTCTCCCCTCCCTCCCTCCCTTCCGTCTTTTCCTTTCCTCCCTCCCTCCCTTCCTTTCTTCCTTTCCTCCTTCCCTTCTTTTTCCCTTCCTTCTTCCCTCCCTTCCTCCCTTCCTCCCTTCTTCCTTTCCTCTTTTTGGAGATAGTTTCACTCTGTCACCCAGGCTGGGTGCAGGGGTGTGACCATGGCTCACTGCAGCCTTGACCTCCTGGGCTTAAGTGATCCTACCATCTCACTGCCTGAGTAGCTAGAATTACAGGTGCATGCTACCACTTCCAGCCATTACTATATTTTTGATCTGTATTTGGTTGAAAGAAATCTACATTATAAGTGGATCTGCCCAGTTCAAACCCGTGTTGTTCAAAGATCACTGGTATATCAAGCATGGGGCAGAATACTCCAAGCTCTCAGCCCCTTGACTTTCCCCTAGTTGATTTCCCCTCTTCCAGTCCTGCCTCCTGTAGTCACTCTCCACACAGCTTCCAACTCTCTGGTTTACAACCTCTCAGTGGGCTGGGCACAGTGGCTCATGCCTGTAATCCCAGCACTTTGGGAGGCTGAGGTGAGTGGATCACTTGAGGTCAGGAATTTGAGACCAGCCTGGCCAACATGGTGAAACCCCATCTCTACTGCAAATACAAAAATTAGCCAGGCGTGGTGGCGCTAGCCTGTAATCCCAGCTACCTGGAAGGCTGAGGCAGGAGAATCGCTTGAACCTGGGGGGCAGAGGTTGCAGTGAGCCGAAATTGTCCCACTGCACTCCAGCCTGGGTGACAGAACGAGACTCTGTCTCAAAAACAGCAACAACAAAAGCACCTCACAGTGGCTTATCATTACTTTCATGGAAGGAGATTGCAACATTCTCCTCAAACCCTTCAATGGCTTTTCTTCATACTTGAAAATAAAACCCGAACTTTTTGTCAGAGCAAGCAAAGCTCTGCAGATCCGGTCCTGCCTGATCTCTTGAACCTCACCTCTGCCACTCATCCTGTCGCTTCCCCTAAAGATCATAAGATCCAGGAGCACTAATCTATTTTGAGGGCTTTGTATCAGTGCCTGGCACAAGGTAGGGTCCAAATATCTATTTGTGGAAAGAATAAATTTTTATTTTTTAAAAAATAGAGATGGGGAGGCTGGGTATGGTAGCTCATGTCTATAATCCCTGCACTTTGGGTGATCGAGGCAAGTGGATCACCTGAGGTCAGGAGTTCGAGACCAGCCTGGCCAACATGGTGAAACTCCATCTCTACTAAAAATACAGAAATTAGCTGGACATGGTAGTATGCATGCCTGTGGGCCCAGCTACTTGGGAGGCTGAGGCAGGAGAATCATGTGACCTGGGAGGCAGAGGCTGCAGTGAGCCGAGATCATGCCACTGCACTCCAGCCTGGGTGACAGAGCAAGACTCCATCTCCAAAAAAAAAAAAAATTTCAATGTCAGAATTGTTAGATATATTAAAACACAAGTCTATTATGTAAAAGGAAAACTCGAGGTACGGAAAATTATTCACTGAATTAAGTGTTACTAAGATGAGTATTGAGCCAAAGAATGGCTTTAGGACATTTTTCAAGGCAGAGTAAATATTATCAAATAATTTACTTAAGAAAACTACTGAAGTCCATGATTTTTGTTATAATATGAAAACATAAGGTCATCAAGATACCTTGACCGCTCATCCCGACTTCATGAAAGAATATGGTCTTTTCATCATTCTCAGAAACCAGATGTTTCCTGTCACCACCTATCACAGTCTCCATTAGGTACTTTGTATGTCCAGAGTAGGTTAAAGCCTTATATTTAATACTTTTGAAAAAGAGTTAGATAATTTAATCAGCTACATCTTATACATTATCACAGGCATGAAGGAATTGTAGAAATGCTTCCACTCATCCTGAAAATATTTCTGACTCTTGTGGAATTGATAGAACAACTAGCGGATTAATTTCTAAATTAAACTACAAAACTTTTTTAAAAATCCATTATTCCCATTTTATGGGTAAGGAGATTTTAGATGAGAAAGATCAACAAAAACAGATTTTCGGGGCCAGGCATGGTGGCTCAGGCCCGTAATCCCTGCACTTTGGGAGGCCGAGGCGGGTGGCTCTCTTGAGGTCAGGAGTTTGAGACCAACCGGGGCAAAATGGTGAAATCATTTTGTATTTCCCTATGAAAAATACAAAAAATATTAGCTAGGCATGTTGGTGCATGCCTGTAATCCCAGCTACTCAGGCAGGTGAGACACAAGAAACCTTTGAACCTGGTAGGTGGAGGTTGCAGCAAGCTGAGATCGTCCCTCTGTACCTTGGGTGACAGGGCCACACCCTGTCTCAAATAAAACAAAAAAACAACAGATTTTTGGCCTCTTGCATCAAAAACCAACAATGACATAAATGAGCCGCAGTTCGGGACTGGCTTATGTTCTTGGAACTTAGCTCCCTCTCTACAACTTAGCCCATGACCCAGCAATTATTTCCTTTCCCCACATAGCCTTGGCACTGGCCAGTTTCTGGCCCAGTGAAGTCCCCTTTCTAGACTAGAGCATTTACTCCACCTCCTGATGCACTTCCTCCCCTTGCAGGTGATCCCTCATAGACCAAAATGTAGCACACCCACCAGGTGCCTCCCTGTTGCCGGGCTGTGGAACTCAGTGACTGTTAGGATGGCCAGCAAACGTATGGAGGGAGGTGGCCAGGTCAGAGATATGGGCTCAGGATCCTGTGACCTCACCTCCCCACAGAACTGCAATTATACTTTCACCTGGGGCAGCAATGACAGTACACACTTGGGGAATTGAAAATATTTTTTGTTGCGGGAAGTCAGGGACCCCGAATGGAGGGACCAGCTGAAGCCATGGCAGAAGAACATAAATTGTGAAGATTTCATGGACATTTATTAGTTCCCCAAATTAATACTTTTATAATTTCTTACACCTGTCTTTACTGCAGTCTCTGAACATAAATTGTGAAGATTTCATGGACACTTATCACTTCCCCAATCAATACCCTTGTGATTTCCTATGTGTGTCTTTACTTTAATCTCTCAATCCCGTCATCTTCATAAACTGAGGAGGATGTATGTCGCCTCAGGACCCTGTGATGATTGTGTTAACTGTACAAATTGTAGAGCGTGTGTGTTTGAACAATATGAAATCTGGGCACCTTGAAAAAAGAACAGGATAACAGCAATGTTCAGGGAACAAGAGAGATAACCTTAAACTCTGACTGCTGGTGAGCCAGGAGGAACAGAGCCACATTTCTCTTCTTTCAAAAGCAAATGGGAGAAATATCGCTGAATTCTTTTTCTCAGCAAGGAACATCCCTGAGAAAGAGAATGCGTCCCTGAGGGGAGGCCTCTGAAATGACCACTTTGGGGGCGGCTGTCTTTTATGGTCATAGTGGAGGGATGAAATAAGCCCCATTCTCCTGTAGCACTCCCAGGCTTATTAGGACGAGGAAATTCCTGCCTAATAAATTTTGGTCAGACCAGTTGTCTGCTCTCAAACCCTGTTTCCTAAAAGATGTTGTCAATGACAATGCGTGCCCGAAACTTCATTAGCAATTTTAATTTTGCCCTGGTCCTGTGGTCCTGTAATCTCACCCTGCCTCCATTTGCCTTGTGATGTTTTATTACCTTGTGAAGCATGTGATCTCTGTGACCCACACCCTATTCGTACACTCACTCCCCTTTTGAAAATTGCTAATAAAAACTTGCTGGTTTTGTGGCTTGAGGGGCATCACGGAACCTGCTGACGTGTGATGTCTCCCCCCGACACCCAGCTTTAAAATTTCTCTCTTTTGTACTCTTTCCCTTTGTTTCTCAGACTGGCTGACACTTAGGGAAAATAGAAAAGAACCTATGTGAAATATCAGGGCTGAATTTCCCCCAATAATTTTTGAAAAACTTTGTCCCAGTTACAATTACCAAAAACAATGACAACTTCCCTGCAGCACCTCCAGAGAGATGGCAGTGCCTGGAAAGGCTCTGCTTTTCCATGATCCTTTGAGGCAGACAGGGGCTCTCCTGGAGGGAGCAGAAAATGTGGAGTCTGAGACAGAAGGGGATGACGGTGAAGCGTGGTGGGTGCTGGATTCTGTGCTTCCTGGGATGTGTTTTTGTTGAAACTCCAATTTTCTCTTGCTCCCCAAATTCTTTAAATGAACAATCATTGAATTATAAATAGATAAATGGTAACTTGAGAAGGATTTGTCAACAGATTACAGTGCCAGGAAGAAGGTGAGGTTCAATATTGACAAAGAAAATAGAGACATCTGTGTAATTCAATGCAAGTTGATATGCACAGGTAGATTGCATGTGTATGTGTGTGTGTGTGTGTGTGTGTGTGTGTGTGTGTTTTGAATATACGTTTTATCAAAATGTAACTCAATAGAGTTAGACTCTAAACCGAGCAATATTCATAGAAGAAACAAAGACATTTAACAAGGAATTTCCCCTCCCACACACACAAGCACCAAGTTTATGTAGTTGAGAGGGAAATTCTACTGATAAAGTAATCAATAAACTAATGCTAGTTAAACTACTCAAGAGTTATAGAGAGGTAAATCTTTCCTAAAATAGTTTTTAGGAAGGGTATATAAAGGTGATACCAGAACCTTGCCTAGATTTAGCCACATAAAGGTGATACCAGCACCTTGCCTAGATTTAGCCATCTAGAATACTATAGACAAATAGGACATATACTTTTTTTTTCTTTTTTTTTTTTTTTGAGACAGAGTTTTGCTCTTGTTGCCTGGGGCCAAAGTACAATGGCGCAATCTCGGCTCACCACAACCTCCGCCTCCCGGGTTCAAGTGATTCTCCCACCTCAGCCTCCCAAGTAGCTGAGATTACAGGCATGCGCCACCACGCCTAGCTAATTTTATATTTTTAGTAGAGACAGGGTTTCTCCATGTTGGTCAGGTTGGTCTTGAACTCTTGACTTCAGGTGATCCGCCCCCCTCGGCCTCCCAAAGTGCTGGGATTACAGGCGTGAACCATAGTGCCCGGTGACATATACATTTAAGAGTAAAATATTAAATATTAGAAACTATTGCATCAATATATTAATGCATAATCGATCACCCTTTATGTTATAAAGGTAAGTATGATTCAATATTAAGAAATTCATTGATGAAATTAATCACATTAACTGAATGAGAATGTCATGTGACTATGTTCATCAATGCAAAAAAATTGGCAGAATTCTACAGAAAATTATGTTTAATAAATTTAGTAGGAAACTGGTGTAAAAGATTTCTGAAAAACATGAAAATAGACTTATACAAATGAAAAATAATGACACCAAATGTTTGGGTAGGAAAATTCAACAATATTGAGAAGTCAATAATCTTTGAATAAATTTATATGTTGATTTTGACCCAAATATAATACCAAGTACTTGAGTTCTGAAGATTTAAAAAATGTATTGCTATGTAAACAAAAAAATCCATGAACAATTTGAAATGAAAAAAAAAAGAGTGACTTCCCTTGTCATATATTATTAAAACATGGGGATCTGGCACTGTGGCTCACGCCTGTAATGCCAGCACGTTGGGAGGCTAAGGCAGGCGGATCACCTGAGGTCAAGAGTTTGAGACCACCCTGACCAACATTATGAAACCCCATCTGTAATAAAAATACAAAAATTAGCCAGGTCTTGGTGGGCACCTGTAATCCCAGCTACTCAGGAGGCTGAGGCAGGAGAATTGCTTGCACCTGGGAGGCAGAGGTTGCAGTGAGTCAAGATCACGCCACTGCAATCCAGCCTGGGTGACAAAGCAAGACTCCATAGGAAAAAAAAAATAAAACATGAGAATTAAAATAGTGTACTGTTGATTCATGAATAGAAATAGAAATGAGTGGAATACAAATTTTAAAATAGAATAAAATATTTGAAAATATTTTACAATTTTAATTACAATAAGACAGCAGTGACAAAAGTAGAAATGTGGATTTGGGGTGTCTCACTGGAGACCACAGCCCATGAATATGTAGCTGAGCCTTTGTCTCCTCATGTGTTTTGTTGCCACAGAGATGGTGTTTCCACAAGTGCAGGGAGGGTATTCAGCCTTTGAATAGAGCAGCTGTGGCTATTGTCTGATGAATAACATTTTTACGGGCACGATACACACTGTAACCTGTTCTAAGAGCCCACAGCCTGTTTTCTGGTGAGCTGAGATGTGACTGCCTTCAGTAACACTTTATCACCTGCATCTGACCCACTTTCTCTGGGTACCTTAAAAACAGTCACATACTGTTTTAGTAATTCCTTCAGTTGGTGACTTGCCTGGTGTGAGACTATCTGGGAACCCCTCCTATCCAAGCCCACAGGTGATAACAGTCTGTGAACAGTCCAGGGAGAGACCAACTGCTCAGGGATGCTGGAACAGTGTATGAACAGACTACGTATGTATAAACTTGTACCCATCATTGAGCTTTGGCCAGTTGTTCAAACCATGTTCAAATAAGATAAATGCCAATTGTAACCAATGCAGCTGTTTCCGTATCCCACTTCTGTACCATTTTCTGTATGTCACTTTCTTGATTCTGTCCATAAATCCTCTCTGACCACACAGCAGCATGGAGTTTTTCTGAACCATTCTGGTTAAGAGAGCTGCCTGGTTTGCAAGTCATTCTTTGTTCAATTAAATCCTGTTCAACTTAATTTCCCGAAAGTATTTTTTATTTTTTACTTAGTTATTTTTTTAACATTACCAAAGTGAATGTATACCAAGAGCTTGGAATATCTTTGGTGTGAGGAATATGGTAGGTGATGTTTTCTGGAGGATGAGGTGAGGCCAGAATGGGGTTTGAGGGCCAAAGAGGGACCTGTGTGAGAGGCTGATGAGGGTGCTGTTAGTAACTGAGCCTGTTATACGGGAACAAGGTTATTACCCCTATCAAACATGGAAGAAGGGGAGAAGTTCTTAAAACACAAGCAGGAGGTATTTTCCCTCCTACTTTTTATATTTCCACAAACAGCCAAAAGCTAAGTATATGGCTTCTGTCCTTCATTCTCACAGTGTTCAGAGTAGCCAGCCATGTCCAATGAGGAGGGTTCAGGTGCACAGAGTGGTCTTCTAAATACTAATCTACATCTTTTTCCACTACAGAATTTTTTTTTTTTTTTTGAGACGGAGTCTTGCTCTGTCACCCAGGCTGGAGTGCAGTGGCGCAATCTCGGCTCACTGCAAGCTCCGCCTCCCGGGTTCACGCCATTCTCCTGCCTCAGCCTCTCCGAGTAGCTGGGACTACAGGCGCCTGCCACCACGCCCGGCTAATTTTTTGTATTTTTAGTAGAGACGGGGTTTCACCGTGGTCTCGATCTCCTGACCTCGTGATCCGCCCGCTTCGGCCTCCCAAAGTGCTGGGATTACAAGTGTGAGCCACCGCGCCTGGCCTTTCCACTACAGAATTTTTATCAAGTCAATTTAAAAAGTTTTGGTTGATTAAAGAAGCGTTTTTAAGGCCTGGTGCAGTGGCTCATGCATGTAATCCCAGCACTTTGGGAGGCCAAGGTGGGCGGATCTCTTGAGGTCAGGAGTTGGAGACCAGCCTGGCCAACATAGTGAAACCCCGTCTCTACTAAAAATACAAAAAATAGCCAGGCGTGGTGGCAGGTGACTGTAATCCCAGATACTCAGGAGGCAGAGACCGGAGAATCACTTGAACCCCGGAGGTGGAGGCTGCAGTGAGCCGAGATCGTGCCACTGCGCTCCAGCCTGGGTGACAGAGCAAGACTACGTCTCAAAACAAACAAACAAACAAAAAATCTTTTAAAGTATATAAACATTAGTTTCAAAATTCTGGTTGGCAAAACAACTATGTCAAGTTCACGAAATATAGGGGAAGTTCCAATGAAGTGCCAGAGCCAGAGTTACTCCCAGAGCCAGCTTCGGGGCTACTGTCCTGTCCTCAGGATGCTACAGTCTTTCTAAGCTACATAGGTCACACATGGGGCTGACCTTTCAAACACGCAGGTGCTGCTGTGTAAGAGAAATAGGGGACCTTCAACTCTGCTCCTCTGGATGGAAAGAAGGTGTCTCATAGGTCCTATTTTCCATACTAGATGTTAAGTACAGTCGCTATAAGAAGGTCAGTTTCAAATGATTTGCAAAGCACATTTACAAACTCTTCAACCTCATGAGCATGCCCCTGAATACTACAAATAAGAGGAGTGGGGAATCACTTTGAAAGCAAAGGGGGTGAGGCCTTTCTTTTCAGTGACCAAACAGGGTCCCTTGTACAATTCACAGATCCAGCTCCCAGCCCAGCCCACACCTTAACTGGTTCCTGTGGGAACCCCAGCTCAGTTTGTCTCCAAGATGCCCCCAAATCCTCCAGCCTGGATGCTGCCTCCAGGGTCCACCCTTGTGGGGTTTCCCACTGAGACCCCCCTCACCAGAGGCCAGAAAGAGCCAATCCAAGCTCAGCCGGCAGTGGATGCTCACCCTGGATGATCTGTCTGCTCTGCTGTCAGTTACACCACTGCTGTCTACTCTCAACCAAGTCTACACCAAGAGACGTCAGCGGCACATGCCCAATTATGCCTTTGGTAACAACCCCCCTGCATCTCACCTGTCTCTAGCTCCCCACATCCCTTGAAGTCTGGTTTCCTTGATCAGGATTAGGGGTTTTCAGTGTGGCAGGGACTCCTGATGGTAGCAGAATGGCATCTCTGAGGCCAAACCATGTCTGAATTGACACTCCATGTTATCTAACTTTTTCACTCTCCTCTGCTCTGCAGTGTGGGGTGGAGTTCCCCAAAGCAGAAGCAGTTGTGAGAATTCAGCTGTCTCCTACTAATCCAGGTATTTCAGAGACCCCTGTAGTCAGAGCACCATGGTCCCGAGATGAGCAGGAAGAACACTTCCAATGGGTATGCGGTCCTGGGAAGTTTTAGAGAATCAAATTCCAGATCTTTGAAGTCCATACTCATTCTCAAAATCAACTAGACCCAAAAACTGTGTCCAGGGGAGTCCCTGCCCCTGGGCCCTTCTCATGCTTCCTTCCTTCTCCCAATTGCCAATCTCACCTGCCTGAAATTTACAAGGGGCGTTGTCCCAGACCACGAGAATAGGGACCCTTCAACAATTCCCTCAATTCTATGCCATCCATCTGATTAAAGGATTTATTTCCAATACAATTGGAATTTCTGTTTCATAAATATTTATTAAAATTTGAAACATTCACTTTGGTAAACTGCATTTTACTAAATATGTGTCTATATATGTTATATATATATATATATAAATTTCCTCTTGAATATATATGTCAGAGCTATCTATCCATGTATCTATACAGAGAGAGAGTGAGACAGAGAGACCAACAGATAGAAAGACACAGCACACGAGAGAAGTTGCAAGTAAGTAGAATGGGAGAGAACAAAATACTCACAAGCACAAAAGCATACGAGTTATCTTAGGATAAAGTTATGTGGGGATAGTGGAATAGAAATACAAGTTCAAGAAGTAAAAGGCATGTTGTAAAACTCCCAGTTGCTAAGGAAAAACTTGTTTGGTTTTTAAAAAAATATATAGTGGTCAGGGCCAAATCACCACCCCATTAACATTGTGTTGGGTATATTCAAAAGAGTGATGTGTGGTTTGTTTAAATGTGTTTGGATCCTGTCACAGTTAAAAGCCTTTGCTATGATTTAAATGTGTGAGGCAAAAATAAATGTCTACAAAACTTGTGTGGGAGTATACACAAAGATTCCTTAGAAGGATTGGATGAAAGAATTTGAAGACAAAGGAAAGAATATCTGAAAGTCTAATCCCTAGCTGACATTACTTTTCCTCCTGAAACATGCAGTGGGGCTGCCCAGGCCTTTGTCTCCATTTGTTCCATTTACCTGTAGGAAAATAAGACTTGGTTCTCATCATAATTTTAGCAGTCATGACGTACATGACCTCAAGGAAGTGCCAGAGGATGTTTTAGGCTCCAGGAGCCATTTAAAGGATGTTTCTTTCCAAAGAAAATGTTCATGTCATGAATTTTATTCCACTAACATAATCTGAACATACAGGTCTACCTTTAAATAATGGGCCAGATGACCCCCGTTTATCTAGGAGTGCAGTCTTCTGTCAGGGCAGATGTCCTTTCTACTGTGGAGAATTGCATTCTGAGACCCTATGAGTCTGAGCATGTCTGTAAGGGGCTGCCGCCGTCTATTACTAGGATGGCCTCTTTAGCTTTGGCTCTATACCACGTGGCTTGAAGATTTTCCTTGAATTTGACCTGAGTCCCTGACCCCACCCACATTGCTGGGGAGGAGGGGCCCGTTCTGGACTCTGGCAGCTGTAACTCCTGACCCCCAGTCTTGCTTGCAGTGGAAAAGAAGAGGCGGAAGAGGGAGGTGCACACTCAGCCACTCTGGGCATCCTTCCTGGGTAGGCTGGGACCCCTGCAGGGCCTGCTGTCACCTATCCAGGAGCACAGCTGATCTCGGCTGGGTCTCCCTCAGCACCCTCGGGATGTGTGGGGCAGGTGTCTGCGAGTCCCTGGGGGACTCAGATTCCTGGCCAGTCTCACTGCCTCCTGCCTCAGCATTGGGACCCTCATGTGGCTGCAGATGTGGCTGGTAGTACCAATCAAGGGAGCCTCTGTCTTCCCAAACTTAAATTCCCCCTCCCATAACCCATAACTTCAGCCCCCTCCATTTTCTGAGCGAAGCTCCAATTAGTGAAAACAAAGTCAAGTGGGAGTCAGGGGACAGGAAAGTGGCCCAGGGGTGGGGCAGAAGAGGGGGAAGGGACAAGTATCTCTCCAATGGATCAAGAGCGAGCTCCTCCCTCCTGCGAGTAGCCACGCTGCCAAGATGCTGTCCTTCAGATTCGAAAGGCCCATGTCTCCTCCCCAGCCCTGGGACCCTCTGGAGGCTGCAGGTCCTGATTGCTGTGCCAGTCACAGCAGGAACAGGCCCCCAAAACGTCACATCTCCAAGAAATAAGACCAAGGTTCCACCTAACCAGTTCAGCTCTCACCTCCCTCCCAAAATGTTCACAGGGGAAACCATGGGCCAAACTATGTAGCACGAAATCTACAACCTTTTTGCCCTGACTCTAACCTGGTACTGCCACGAGCAAGTCAGGGTTTTGCGTTGACTGAGAGTGGGATGTGTGTCATCAATTCCAATCAGATTTCTGGAGAAGGCTCTTTTTTCCTTGATGGTTGAGGTCTTCATTGCAGTCCTCTTGGTGGAAGGAGAGGCTTTCCTAGAAGTCCAAACAGTTCTCTTTTCCTCCCTCTGGCTAATTTCTTATTCAGCTGAAGCAGAGCCTGCCTCGATGAGGGAGTTCCTATTAGGTTTCTTAATTTAAGAGACATCACCAGTAGTGAATTCCACTGTAAATCAGCAGTGCTTTATTTTTCTGTTGCAGAATGAGTTTGTGATCCTGGTTTTCTACAATTCTTTAGCAAATGTGTTTTTGTAATCTCAACGTTCAACCCTTCCTTTATTGACTTATCTAGCATGCTGAAAGGGAATCAGTTTCCCCTGCTATTCTCAAGACACTGGGTTGAGGGAAGAGACTTCAATTCTTCAGTATATCTCACTAATTTTACTCTGCAATTCATTATAGTCCAGGTAGTTAGATTAGTTCCAACTGTGCCAGGAAATTTTGAGGAATGAACAAAATTAGATGTTTTTTTTCCTTTTTTTTTTTTTAAGAGATGGGGTCTCACTATGTTGCCCAGGCTGGTCTTGAACTCCTGGGCTCAGACGATCCTCCTGTCTCTGCCTCTTACAGGCATGAGCCACTGTGCGTGGCTTCAATGCTGGATGTGTTCTTGGCAGCATGGTCTTCTAAGCCATCCGAGGCAGCACCATCTCTTTTGAGTTTCCTGGCACGTACCAGAGACCTTCCTGAAACTTTTCCTTAATGAGCTTTGGAAGGGCTTTGGGATCTTGATCTTTCCCATCTGGTAATGAATTATTTTTAAAGAAATATTTAAGAAAAATTATTTAGAAGTGAAAGGATGCAGGAGAGAGTCGGCCTGGTGTGATGTGAGAAAGACTGGACCTGGTGGTCATTGCTGGCTTTCAAGCTGGAAAGGGACCAGGAGTGAAAGAATGTGGGTTCTTCTATAGACTAGAAGAGGAAAGAAAAAGAACTCTTTCTCAGAGATTCCAAGGGGAACACAGCCTAGAGGACAACTTAATTTTAGCCTAGTGAGTCTCATTTTAGATTTCTGATCTCTAAGTCTGTAAGATAATAAAATTTATTTATTTATTTATTTAGAGACAAGGTCTCACTCTGTCACCCGGGCTGGAGTGCAGTGGCGTGATCTTGGCTCACTGCAGCCTCTGCCTCCTGGGTTCAAGTGATTCTCCTGCCTCAGCCTCCCAAGTAGCTGGGATTACAGGTGCATGCCACCACGTCTGGCTAATTTTTGTATTTTTAGTAGAGATGGGGTTTCGCCATGTTGGCCAGGATGGTCTTGAACTCCTGACCTCAAGTGATCCGCCTGCCTTGACCTCCCAAAGTGTTGGGATCACAGACGTGAGCCACCGCACCTGGCTAGTAACACATACTTTCCACCCTACGTAAATGAAAACATGTTCACATGGAAACCTGTACACAAATATTTATAGCAACTGTATTCACACTTGCCGCAAAGTGCAAACAATCTAGATGTCCTTCCATGGCTGAATGAACTACAGTGCATCCACACAATGCAGTGTGTGCACTGACACTTGCAACAACTTGGATGGAGCTCAAGAATATCATGCTGACCAAAAAAAGCCAGTCTCAAAGGTTACATACTGTCTGATTCCATTTATATGACATCCTGAAAAAGGCTTAACTGTAGTGATGAACAGATAAGTGGTTGCCAGAAGTTATGGGTGAGGATAGGGGTGGCTACAAAAGGGTAATGTGAAGGAGTGGTTTTTGGGTGATGGAAACATTCTGTACCTTAACTGCGTTTGTAGTTACGCAAATCTATTATAAAATTAATAAACTAGGCTGGATGTGGTGGCTCACACCTGTAATCCCAGCACTTTGGGAGGCCGAGGTGGGTGGATCACTTGAGGTCAGGAGTTTGAGACTAGCCTGGCCAACATGGTGAAACCCCATCTCTACTAAAGTACAAAAATTAGCTAGGCGTGGTGGTGCACGCCTGTAATCCCAGCTACTTGGGAGGCTGAGGCAAGACAATCACCTGAACCTGGGAGGCAAAGTTTGCAGTGAGCTGAGATCGCATCACTGCACTCCAGCCTGGGCCACAGAAGGAGATTCCCTCTCAAAAAAAAAAAAAAAAAATTTAATATACTGTACACCAAAAGGAAGTCAGTTTTGCTGTATATTAATTTAAAAATGCTACAACCAAAAAGGCACATCGACAAAGCTTTATGAGTGTATAGGCACCTATGAATGTTGGCTTTTGAATGGAAAAAAAAAAGTGACAGGAAATATACAACGTTTAATGCTGGTTACTTTGGAGGGGGCAAAAATGATTCAGTTCTTCAGTGTACGTGTTTGTATTGTTTTAATTATTTCAATTAGTATATAGTAATTTTGAAATTTGAGAAACATCTACTGAAAATGGAAAATACCAGGAAAAATATTTAAACAGAAGAAAAAGAGTATTTCTGCTTTATTGGGTACCTGTTGACAGGGTAGTGAACAAGACAAATGCATCTCCATTCTTTTTTTTTTTTTTTTTTCTGGAGTGCTGTGGTGTGATCTTGGCTCACTGCAACCATTGCCTCCAGGGTTCAAGCGATTCTCGTGCCTCAGCCTCCCAAGTAGCTGAGACTACAGGCACCTGCCACCACACCTGGCTATTTATCTCCATTCTTGTGGAGCGCAGCGTGGTGGAGTTCGGTCCACACGCCTACAGGTGGCTTATCTGCAAAATGTGTCTAAAAGGAAATTTTATAGGATAAATATTTTATACATGTTTGAAACAGTGCTTGGCACAAATGAATAAATGTAATGCAAGCTGCTATTAATACATCATCTCTGAACTGGGAGAATCATTGCGATCACATCGTTGTGATTACACAAAAGCCTCTGTCATGTAATAGGGCTCAGTAAACGTCAATTTCCATAGCATTTCGAGCCTGGATACTGAGATATGGGGCAAAAGGCAAGGACATGTCCCTGGTTTGGCTCTCGCATTTCCTGGGTTTCCTTATTTATCTGTTTTTTTTTTTTGGACTTGTTATCTTTCTACCTTCACGGAAGCCTCTCCCTTCTTCTCCTCCCCAGAATGACCTATCGCCCTCCTTCAGGACCTAGATGCAGGGCGTTTCTATCTTAGGCTGACACTTGACTCCTTGCCTACATCTATAGCTTGGCACAGAGAGATTCACGCACCCTCAAGAGTGTGAGTGAGACATACATAGCCTGTTAGACCTGAAGGTGAGCCCAACCTGGGAAAGTCGTGACCTCAGAGCAGGGCAGGATGTGAAAGGTTTTGGAAAGGAGGTGGCCCCGCAGGGCAGGAGGGATTTTTAAGGGGAGGGAGCAGATTGGGGGAAATACCCAGTGAGGAGGGAAACGGATGTGTAAATTCTACCCTTTTCTCTACCCAGGCAGATGGCTCTTCTTAAGGCCAATACGGATCTCATTTCCGCAGGACTGAAGGAGTTCAGTGTTCTGCTGAATCAGCAGGTGAGTCCAGGCTTTCCGTTTCAAAGGACTGGCCTGGAGACTGGGGGGTGCCGGGGAAGTGGAGGATGAGGGCAGAAAACAGAGGATAATTGGAGCTGATGAAGTAATGATGGAGTTGATGGGAACAATGAGAGACACGGGATACAATACAGAGGAAAGAGGATGTGAGAGTTGGTGCTGTGGCACTATTCTGGTATTCCTGAATCCCATTGCTGACCACATTCTCCCTTGCCAACTGCCTCTCCGCAACCTCCCAGGTCTTCAATGATCCTCTCATCTCTGAAGAAGACATGGTGACTGTGGTGGAGGACTGGATGAACTTCTACATCAACTATTACAGGCAGCAGGTGACAGGGGAGCCCCAAGAGCGAGACAAGGCTCTACAGGAGCTTCGGCAAGAGCTGAACACTCTGGCCAACCCTTTCCTGGCCAAGTACAGGGACTTCCTGAAGTCTCATGAGTTCCCGAGTCACCCTCCGCCCTCCTCCTAGCTCAGGGACCCAGCCCCTCCTCTCTGAGAAACTCTGACCTTCATGTCCTTAGCCTGTGCTCCTGCCACTCTACCCTGACACCTCAATAAAGACCAGCGCTGGTTTTGCTGGACTTCTGGCTTGTCTTTCATGGTCTGTCCTGATATGTGGAGGCAGTCGGTCCCTTTCCTTCCGCCCTCCTTCTTAGATATGCTCTTGGAAGCTTAATTCCTTACAGCAAAGGTTAGCAGCCTTGAGTGACCACTGGGCAGCGATTCTAAACTAAAACAGGCTGAACGAGGGCCAGGAAGGCGGACTAGAGAGAGTGCGGAGGCGCGGGGGAGGGGATGGCAGAAACAAGAAAGGAGGATAGAAGTCCTCCAGACATTGTCCTGTGACCTGCTTGTCGAGGAGGAAACTGTTGGAAGTCTTCCTAAGCCAGGTCCACCGCCTCGACTTTTCAATCCCCTGTCCTTAGCCCCAGCTCAAACAACATTCTAGGATCTTCGGACTCTGACTACCGCAAAATACCTCCCCGGAGCCCCAAGCATCGCAGGAATTTAGAGTTGGAAGGGATCCTGGGAACCCTTCAGCGCGCCCCTTATATTTCAGGCGGGGAAGCCCCTTCCCTTTGGCTCCAACATCCCTGGGCGCAGATGCCAGGATCGGGAAGCAGAGGAGCCCGCCTTCCCCCCGCCCCAAACTTCTCAGATCAATTCCCGGTCTAGCTCCCTTTCTCCCAGACCTCCAGACTCGAATCCTCTTTATTTTAGGGCTCTGGGTGGAACCAGGGCCGGGCCAGACTCAAGAGCTTTTTAAAAACGAAATGAAGGTGTTAGACGCGCGGCGCAGTCTCCAGGAAAAGCCTCCAAACGCAGAGGGGAGGGCCCTCGGGGGGGTGCGCGGGGCGGGGGCGCGCGGGGGAGGGGGTTCCCGGGGTGCGGAGCGGGGGCGGGGGTGCGCGGGGCGGGGGAGCGTGGGGCGGGGGAGCGCGGAGCCGGGGAGCGGCTACGAGGCGCCGCACACCAATCAGACGCGGCTCAGGGTGCGCGCTGGGAGCTGGAGGGCGCCGTTCTGGACCTTTTCCGTGTTCTCTCTAACGCGGGAAATGTTTGGGGCCCGGAGGGATTGCTCCTCGTTCCAACCTCCAGCAAGCTTTCCTCTGGGACCTGTGAACCGACTATTGTTTTGTGGGTCTCTGCAGCCTGGATCAGGGTGGAAAGGGAACCCTCTCAGTGTCCCCAGCGGTGCTTCCAACCCTGGAGTGTGGTCGGCCCTAGACCCAGCTTGGGAGAGTGGCGCCTCCCAGGGAAGCAGGCGGCGAGCACCTCTGGGTTGGGGTCGGTGGTCCAGGCAGAGTCTGGGGCCTTCTCCACTGCACCTCTCAGGAAATCTCAGTCCGTGAATGGGGACCAGGGCCCGCTCAGGCGGGACAGTAGTCGGCAGCCTCACCTTTGCAAGAGAGACCTGGCCTGGTGTGTGTGGGTGGAGGACAGTGACTGGGGGACGCTAGGAGAGCGCACAGCACAACGCTCGGGTGCCTTATGCAGAATGGCGAAATGTTTGCATGTAACCCACGCACATCCTTTCGTGGACTTCACATCATGGCTAGATTACTTATAATACCGACCACAACGTCAATGCTATGTAAATAGTTGTTACACTGTATTATTTAGGGAGTAACGACAAGAAAAAAAGCCTGTACATATTCAGTACAGAGGCAACAATCCAATTTTCTCCCCAAAGATTTTCCATCCTTTGTTGGTTGAATCCACAGATGCGGAACCCACAGATACGGAGGGACCACTGTATTTGTCTTTCAGCTTAGCTGAAAAGAATGTCAGAAGCCATTTTGGCTCAATTCATGAAGAGGAACTTTACGTACCTTTATAACTATCCAGCTATGGGAGCTGCTGAGCTAAGCACTTCTCAGGAAAGTGCTTTCAAAGGAAAATAACCAATTACAGGTAAAAGGTAGAAAAGATTCTCACTGGGAAGTTCAACATTGAAACTCCATTCCGACCATTCTCCATAAGCTTGTGTAACTGAGAAGCTGCAAAAAATATTTTTAAGACAGAAAAATCTGTTACCTGCACTTTCTGCTCTCACATTACTATCAACGAAGTGACTGGTTGTAAATCTACAAGAACTAAAATTGGGGATATTCTGATTTTTCAGAGATGGTGATATGAACCTGATGGTTCATAATAATAAAAATAGGCCGGGCGCGGTGGCTCACGCTTGTAATCCCAGCACTTTGGGAGGCCGAGGCGGGCGGATCACGAGGTCAGGAGATCGAGACCACGGTGAAACCCCGTCTCTACTAAAAATACAAAAAAATTAGCCGGGCGTGGTGGCGGGCGCCTGTAGTCCCAGCTACTCGGAGAGGCTGAGGCAGGAGAATAGCGTGAACCCGGGAGGCGGAGCTTGCAGTGAGCCGAGATTGCGCCACGTCTCAAAAAAAAAAAAAAAAATAAAAAAAATAAAAATAAAATTACTAAAGCAGTGAGTGCCCCAAATCCATTACTGTTCCTGAAGGAAAATAAATTAGAATTAGCAAGAATAACCTTCCTTTGCTTAGCAGTATCTGAATTAATACCAGAAATAAGATTGTAAATAAATGGTAAAACATTATAGGCATAACCCTGCCCTTATCTTCACCCTCATATTGAACCTGACCTAGAGCTGACCCTGAACTTGAGCCTCATCTCTAGCCTCACCTTGCCCCTGATCATAATGGACACCTTGCCCTCACAATGACCCTGACTCTCACACTGACATTGCCTCTCATTCTCATTCTTATACTGATCCTGATGCTGAATTGGACCCTAAACTTCACCTGATCCTAACTTTCACCCTGTCTCTGAACCTCAACCTGAATCCTACCCTGACCCTTACCCTGAAATTGACCTTCACTGACCCTTCCCTAAGCATGATGTTGATTTGGACCCTCACTATGACCCTGACCCTTGATCCTCAACTTGACCTAGACAGTGATAATAATTATGACTTTTTTTTTTTTTTAAAGAAGCAGGGTCTTGCTCTGTCGCTCAGGCCGTAGTGCAGTGGTGCCAGCATGGCTCACAGCAGCTTTGACCTCCAGAGCTCAAGCGACCCTCCTACCTCAGCCTCCTGAGTAGCTGGGATCACAGGTGCATGCCACTATGCCTGGCTATTTTTTTTTTTTTTGTATTTTTTGTAGAGATGGGGGTCTCATTATGTTGTCCAGGCTGGTCTTGAACCCCTGGCCTCAAGCAAGCCTCCCACCTTAGCCTCCCAAAGCACTAGGACTACAGGTGTGAGCCACTGCGCCTGGCCTTTAACCATGACTCTTGACCCTGAAGCATACACTCTCACCTTGACTCTGACCTTCCTCTTGTTCTGACACCACCCCCTCCTTCACACCTGAGCCTTACCCTAGTGCTCACTCTCACCTTGCACCTGACTGTGACACTCACCCGACCCTGATCCTGACTGTCACTTACACACTCTATCTGGTTCTCACCCTGACCCTGATTCTGTACTTGACCCGGACCCTCACTTTTGCCTTCAGTTTTAGCCTCACCCTTAATCCCAACCCGAACATTGAAGCTAACCCTACAGTGGCACTCAACTTGACCCTCCCCTGGCCTGGAATCTTAACGTCACCACAGCCCTCATCATGACCATAAATCTGACCCTTACCTGACCCTGACTCTGCTGCTTACTTTCCACTGACCCTGACTTGACCCTTAGGGTCTCCTTGATCCTGACCTCACCCTGACTCTATAAGGACTATTGTCCATACCTTCACCATGTCCTTGAACCTGCTGTGAATCTGAAACTTATGCTGAGCCTGAACTACACACTCAGCCTGACCCTGGCACTGAGTCTTTCTCACTCTGTGATGAACTCTGACCCTGAAACTGACTCTGACCCTTGCCCTGACCCAGGCTTTGAATGTTTGCCACACACTCCTTATTCTCACTCTGACACTGACCCCCACTCTGATCCTCACGATGACTCTCAGCTGGACTTTGACCCTGGAACATGACTCTTACCCTCATCAAGACTCAGCAATTTGCTCACACCTATAGTCCCAGCACTTTGGGAGGCTGAGTTGAGAGGATCACTTGAGGTCAGGCATTTGAGACCAGCCTGAGCAATATAGCAAGATGCCCCACCCCCATCTATACAACAAAATACTCACATCGCATTACAAATGTCTGCTACATCGTTGTAGCAAATTCTTTTTTTTACTCCTATTAGTAGCTGCAATGTGGTCTTACGGTAAAACTCTGTGCCCCAGTTCTGACCACTGGAACAAGCTGGACACATCTGGCTTCTTTTTTTTTTTTTTTTTTGAGACGGAGTCTTGCTCTGTCATCTAGGCTGGAGTGCAGTGGTGCGATCTCGGCTCACTGCAGCCTCCGCCTCCCAGATTCAAGTGATTCTCCTGCCTCAGCATCCCAAGTAGCTGAGATTACAGGCACCCACCACCACACCTGGCTAATTTTGGTATTTTTAGTAGAGACAAGAGTTTCACCATGTTGGCCAGGCTGGTCTCAAATTCCTGACCTCAGGTGATGTGCCTGCTTCAGCCTCCCAAAGTGTTGGGATTACAGGCATAAGCCACCAAGCCCAACCACTTCTGGCTTCTTACCAGGGCTGTGACTTGGTGAGACAAAAGAGGAATCAGTGGGAAATTTAAGGAAGCCCTCTCTCACAGGCTCGTGAAAGTGCAGCGTCAGCTCCTGAGAGTGGGGCCTCCTTAAATGTTGTGCCCTGGATGCCTCCTTGCCTTACTCTCCTCTAGGGCCTGCTTCTTGTAGCTCCTAAAGGGTTTTGCCCTCTGGATATTTTTCAGTTCTCCTGCAAATGCAGATGGGCGGCCCATGCCCACCAGTATTCCGGGCACATCCCAACATACCCAACTCCACTTAGAATCCACTGGAATCCCTGATACATTTGTTTGATGCATTTATATATTAATAATGCAGTAGCTCATACCTGTAATTCCAGTACACTGGGAGGCCAAGGTGGGAGGATCACTTGAGTCCAAGAGTCCTAAGAGACCAGCCTGGGCAACATAGAGAAATCCTGTCTCTACAAAAAATACAAAAATTAGCCAGGTGTGGTGGTGCGTGCCTGCGGTCCCAGCGACGTGGGAGGCTGAGGTGGGAGGATCACTTGAACCCAGAAGTTTTTTTTTTTTTTTTTTAGATGGAGTCTTGCTCTGTTGCCCAGGCTGGAGTGCAGTGGTGCAATCTCAGCTCACTGCAGCCTCCGCCTCCCAGGCTCAAGTGATTCTCCTGCCTCAGCCTCCCAAGTGGCTGGGACTACAGGTGTGTACCACTATGCTGGGCTAAAGAGTCCAGGAGTTCTAAGAGACCAGCCTGGGCAACACAGGGAAACTCCATCTCTACAAAAAATACAAAAAATTGGCCGGGCGCAGTGGCTCACACCTGTAATCCCAGCACTTTGGGAGGCCAAGGTGGGTGGATCACAAGTTCAGGAGATGGAGACCATCCTGGCCAACATAGTGAAACCCCATCTCTAGTAAAAATACAAAAAAAATTAGCTGGGTATGGTGGCACACACCTGTAGTCCCAGCTACTCTGGAGGCTGAGGCAGGAGAATTGCTTGAACCTGGGAGGCGGAAGTTGCGGTGAGCCGTGATCCTGCCACTGCACTCCGGCCTGGGAAATGGAGCGAGACTCCAGCTCAAAAAAAAAAAAAAAAAAAAATATATATATATATGTATATATATATTTTTCAAGGTAAGTAATCTAGCTTCTGTAAGCCTCAGTTTCCTATTTTTGTATGTGTGAGAGAATAAACTACTTGATCTTTCTATAGCAAATGTCATGCTTTTGTGAAAGGTTTTTTGAAGGTAGATGAACCAAATTAAAGATTCTACAGATGTCAGAGGCCCATCTGTCCATGAGCATCCCCTCTCCCAACCTTGAAAATTACTGTATTGATTGGATTTTCCATATAAAACTTCTATTGTAACCTCCAGAGTTTGTGCACTCATGATAATTAATTACATTTTTCATGAATATTTTTTTTTTACACTTTCTTCCCTCTTACAACTTAAGAGTTTTTGCTGATACCATAAACAAACCAAACCAAACAGGAGTGTCACATAATGGAGTTAGTGGCCAAAATTAAAATATAAAAGACTTTAGTGTATAAATTAGGCTGGGCACGGTGGCTCACACCTGTAATCCCAGCACTTTGGAAGGCCGAGGCAGGCGGATCATCTGAGATCAGGAGTTCAAGACCAGCCTGGCTAACATGGTGAAACCCTGTCTCTATTAAAAAAAAAAAATACAAAAAATTAGCCACGCTTGGTGGCAGGCACCTGTAATCCCAGCTACTTGGGAGGCTGAGGCAGGAGAATCGCTTGAACCCAGGTTGCAGTGAGCTGAGATTGTGTCATTGCAGTCCAGGCTGGGCAACTAGAGCGAAACTCCATCTCAAAAAAATCCCCAAAAACAAACAAAAAAAGACTTTAGTGTATAAATTGAGTTGACTATAATGACTGTATATTTTTTGTTGACACATATTCATTACAAATGTTTTGGGAGAGATGTGCTTGCATTTTCAATCTTAAGAGTGCACAGTTTTGTAGTTATAAATTCTATTACTGCTGTATTGTTTCTAATACCTTTTACAGAAGCGAAATGTCTTCATGCTGCTAAATAGCATTTACCTGCAAGTGAAGGAATGAAAGCTCATAAAACTGCAATACAAAATTTGTCTTCAGCAATAGGTTTAATTTTATTTTTGTAGATTTATGAACCTAGAAATTTATTGCCAGATATTTAATATATCAAAATAGTAGAACAAGGAGCTTGTATTAAGAAATGTATTAATAGCCTGGCATGGTTGCTCCGCCTGTTATCCCAGCACTTTGAGAGAACGAGGCGGGGGAATCACCTGAGGTCAGGAGTTCAAGACCAGCCTGGCAAACATGGTGAAACCCCATGTCTACTAAAAATACAAAAATTAGCTGGGTATATTGGTGGGTGTTTTTAATCCCAGCTACTCAGGAGACTGAGGCAGGAGAATAGCTGGAACCCCTGAGGCGGATGTTGGAGCAGTGAGCTGAGATTGCACCACTACACTCCAGCCTGGGTGACCAAGCGTCACTGCACTTCAGCTTGGGCATCTCAAAACAAAACAAAACAAAACAAAACAAAAGAAAAGTAAAGAAAAAACGAAAGAAATGTATCGGGAAATTTGTGATTTTCCTGGGTTTTTTTTTCTTTTTCTTTTTCTTTTCTTTTTAGTTAGGCAAACTGAAGAGGCAAACAACGAGAAGTAAGATGACTTCTCACACAGCTCAGTGAACATGGGATCTGCTCAGATGCTCTGATTTCTGAGCCCCCCACTCCCCACTCCTAACTGTTAAGCTATTCTAATGCCAGGGTATGTTGGAATTTATTCATCTGTTGATGAATAAATAAACTGCGGAACAGTTCTAAACAATGAAATATCATATTAAAAAAAAACTGCTCTGGCTACAATAAGGAAACAGATTGTAGATGAAGATAGCATCAGGGAACCAGTAGAGAGGCTGTTGTGGTGCCTCCAGAAGGTATTGGGGTGATTTAGACAACAGGAGTATAAATAATCATGTGGAATTCTCTCCTGGAGCTCCCACCGCTATCTGCCTAAGTTCCACTAAAGAAGTAGAAATGTGACACTGATCATTTACAGATCATCTTCCTTGAGTTTACCTAAAAGAAGAGAAAACCTTCAAATGTCTGTGTAGCTATCATTGGTAGGAACCGTCATACTCCAGAGCCAAAACACCAAGAGTGTGGACCTGCTCTTCTAGGGCTCTGTTTTACTTATAGGACTCATATTAATTTTTTTCCAACAAAGTTTAAAAGTAAGTCCTGTGTGACATCATCCAGCCATGGAAATTCTGTTACTGAAATCTGAGCCTTGCCGGGCATAGTAGCTCACACCTGTAATCCCAGCACTTTGGGAAGTCGAGGCGTGTGGATCATTTGAGGTCAGGAATTCGAGACCAGCCTGATCAACATGGTGAAACCCTGTCTCTACTAAAACTACAAAAATTAGCTGGGTGTGGTGGCTTGTGCCTATAATCCCAGTTACTCAGGAGGCTGAGGCAAAAGTATTGCTTGAGCACAGGAGGCAGAGGTTGCAGTGAGCCCAGAGAGAGGCTCCATCTCAATAATAATGATAATAATAATAATAATAATAATAATAATAATAATAGCTGAGCCTCAAAGTCAAGGAGGAGGACTTTGCTTCTCAGTGTCATTTTTCTAAAGGGAGCCGGGAGCCAAGTGTATGGCTTCCTTCCCTTGTTGCCCACGGTCCTGAGCAGTTAGTGAGCCTGGCCAGGAAGGACTCAGGTGCCCACATCCTCTTCTAAACACAGCCAGAAGTCCATTAGGGTTGAGAATTATCACGTCATTTTCCATCACAAGATTTTTATCAAATCTATTTAAAAATTTTTGGTTTGATTAAAAAAACCTTTTGAAGTCCAAAAACAAGTTTCAAAAATCTAGTTGGTAAAATACAACGATGTCAAGATTGCAATGGGTAGGCGAAGTCCTGGGATTTGAGAGCAGGACGAGCGCATTCCTGGGCTGCGGTCCTGTCCTCTGGCTGTGGCCTTTCCGGGCTCCCAAGGCTGCGCAAAGGCTGCCATCCCAAGGCAAGGTGGGGGCTGCGGGGCCGCTCCTGGACGGAAGCGCGGCCTGCCTAGGCCTCTTTTTCTGTTGCTAGATGTGAGTCCAATCCCACTATGAAGGTCAGGTTCAAAAGGTTTGCCAAAGCAAAGCTGCAAACACTTCCACCTCAGAAGCACACCCCTGTATAAGAAAAACAAGGGTGTGTGTGTGTGTGTGTGTGTGTGTGTGTGTGTGTGTATCCATTTGAGAGCAAAGGAGCGAAGACGCGACGTTATGTGACAATTTAAGTGAACTGTACAATTCACCGTCCTCAATGCCTCCCGGCCGCCTTTTAACTGATCTGTGAGAACTCCGGCATGCCCCGGGCCGTGCCCCAGGGCGCCCCCAGAGCCCATCTCCCCAAAGTCCTGTAGCCAGGACGCTGTCACCAGGGCCGGCGCCTCTCGGGAGTTCCCACTCTGTGACTCCCTGGCCAGAGACCAGGAGCAGCCGGGCACAGGCCGCGCCCCCGCGTGTCCCCGCGGAGGTCATGAGGTCCCCACGGCCCAGGCCCCGTCCCTGGACAGCCCCGGGTGCCTCAGGAGCTCCGGCCGCAGCTCACCTGGGACCAGCCGCCCGTGGAGCCACCCCTCACCCAGCCGCCCCCAAGTTCCCGCAGGAGGAACTGGCAACAGACACTTCCAGCCCGCAGTCGCCGGGCGCACCGGCGCCGCACAGACTGGGACGCGCCCCGGGGCCGGGGCCGCGCTGGATCGGACCCGCCCAGACTCCCGCTCCTCCACCGCCGCCCCGCGGGGATCCCGGCGCGCTGTCCTCCCTTCCTGGGTGCCCGGGGCTGCGCTTCCCCGGAGGGCAGCACACCCCCAACTGCCCGATGCAAATTAAGGAGATTCCTATTCCGGAGGCTGAGGACACCTCTGGGGGTCATGGGAAGGTCAGACTGCTGTTGATTCTGGTGATGGCTTCAAGAGGTATTCAACTTCATCACATTTTGCAAGTTGAATATATGCGGTTATTGGTATTCCATTTTACCTCAATAAAGCTGCTTTAAAAAAATTCTGCACATGTTGTTTGGCAGACTTTGGGAAATAGAGGACTGTACATTTTTAGCCATTAGTATATTGGGTCAGAGGACAAGTCCATGTAAAATAGTTGTGTGTATTTCCAAATTACCACCTTAAGTGTTTGAGCTAATTTTTTTTTCTTTTTCCAGTAAGGAACCATGGCATCATTTTTTTCCACTGACTGGCTCAAGGATATTAAGTTTTTTTTTAATTCGCTTTTAAAATTCTTTAATTAATGCTAACCTAGTAGGCAAAAAAGAAAAAAAAAAGATGATCTGTTTTTTTCCATGACTTTCATGGTCAGTGAAGGTGAACATCTTTCCATATCTGTGAGGTGGTTTCCCATGACTATCATTACAAATAACCACAAACTTGGTGGCTTAAAACATCATCAATTTATTATCTTATGGTCTAGACGGATGGCTCATGCCTGTAATCCCAGCACTTTGGGAGGCTGCAGCAGGCAGATCACCTGAGGCCAGGAGTTCAAGACCAGCCTGACCAACATGGTGAAACCCCATCTCTACTAAAATTACAAAAATTAGTTAGGTGTGGTGGTGGGCACCTGTAGTCCTACCTACTCGGGAGGCGGAGGTGGGAAAGTCGCTTGAACTTGGGAGGTGGAGGTTGCAGTTAGCTGAGATCACACCACTGCACTCCAGCCTGGGCGATAGAGCAAGACCTTTTCTCAAAATAAATAAATAAACAAACAAATTTATGATCTTATGAACTTAGAGATCAGAAATCTGAAATTAGACTCAATAGGCTAAAATTAAGTTGTCCTCTAGGCTATGTTCCCCTTGGAGTCTCTGGAAAAGAGTTCTTTTTCTTTCCTCTTCTAGTCTATTGGAAGAACCCACATTCTTTCACTCCTGGTCCCTTTGCAGCTCCAAAGCCAGCAATGACCACCAGGTCCAGTCTTTCTCACATCACATCAGGCCAACTCTCTCCTGCATCCTTTCACTTCTAAGGACCCTTGTGATTTTGCTGCACCTACCAGGATAGTCAAAGATGATCTCCTCATCTCATGGTCAGCTGAACAGAACCATAATTTAGCCTGTAATCTTGACATGGACAATTAACAAGAAATTTAAGTTGTGAGAACTTTTAATTAGAGGGATATTACTCACTTGGAAACTGAAGCTCACAAAATTGCCAAACCACATGGCCAGTACGTAGGTATATGGAGTGTCAATTCAGACATGGTTTGGCCCCATAGATGCCATTCTGCGACTATCAGGAGTCCCTGACACACTGAAAACCCCTAATCCTGATCAAGGAAACCAAGCTTCAAGGGATGTGGGGAGCTGGAGACAGGTGAGATGCAGGGGGGTTGTTACCAAAGGCATGATCGGGCATGTGCCGCCCATGTTTCTTTGTAGGGTGGACTTGGTTGAGAGTAGGCAGCAGTGGTGTAACTGATGGCAGAGCAGACAGATCATCTGGGGTGAGCAACCACTGCCAGCTGTGCTTGGCTTGGCTCTTTCTGGGCTCTGGTGAGGGAGGTCTTGGTAGGAACTCCCACAAGGGTGGACCCTGGAGGCAGCGTCCAGGCTGGAGGATTTGGGGACACCCTGAGGATGAGACAGCAGCCCCAAAGCACACTCTAGGAGTAGCTCTGGCTCTGGCACTTTCTTGGAACTTCCCCTATACTTTGTGAACTTCACATAATTGTTTAACTGCTGAGAATAGGCCCCCAAATCTGGCCATAAACTGGCCCCAAAACTGACCAAAAACAAAATTTCTGCAACACTGTGACAAGTTCGTGATGGCCATGACACCCATGCTGAAGGTTGTGGGCTTACCGGAATAAGGGCAAGGAACACCTGGTCCACCCAGGGTGGAAAACTGCTTAAAGGCATTCCTAAACCACAAACAATGGCATGAGCGATCTGTACCTTAGGTACATGTTCATGCTGCAGATAACTAGCCAGAGCCCATCCCTTTGTTTCAGCCCATCCCTTTATTTCCCGTATGGAATACTTTTAGTTAATCTATAATCTGTAGAAACAATGCTTATCACTGGCTTGCTGTCAATAAATATTTGGGTAACTCTCTGCTCAGGGCTCTCAGCTCTGAAGGCTGTGAGTCCCCTGATTTCCCACTCCACATGCTATATTTCTGTGTGTGTATGTGTCTTTAATTCCTCTAGTACTGCTGGGTTAGGGTCTTCCTGACCAAGCTGGTCTTGGCAAGTGGCACCCAATGTGGGGACTCGAACCCAGGTCGAAGGATCACCAGAGCAAGGGTTGGAGAACGTGGAACTAAGTTGGAAGACACTTGAGTACTCTTAAGCAATCCCCATGGTGAGTAAGAAGGGGAGCTTGGAAGCATCAGGGTAACAATGGGACAAGTGTGGGCTCTGGTTTGTTCCACCTTGGAACACTCATGATGAGGAGGAAGGAAAGTATAACAAAGTAACAGAAGAGATGACAGAGCAGGTTTGTTTGCCAGCTAAAGCTAAAGCAGCAAAGGAGGGAGAGGTTCATCCTTGCCCTTCTGCACCCCCTCATTATTTTGGAGAAAAAGAGTGGCCTGACCCCCCAGATCTTTCTTTTCTGGTGGACACTGGGCGAAAAGTAGTTGCCCCAGTGACTGTTCGAGCGGCACCTTGAGCGACTGCTCTCAGTTCTATTCAGGCAGGAATTCAGAAAGCTAGACGAGAGGGTGATACAGAGGCTTGGCAGTTCCCTGTTAGAATACAGAGGGTGGAGCCAAGATGGCCGAATAGGAACAGCTCCGGTCTCCAGCTCCCAGCCCCAGCGACACAGAAGACTGGTGATTTCTGCATTTCTGCTTGAGGTACCGGTTTCATCTCACTAGGGAGTGCCTAACAGTGGGTGCAGGACAGACGGTGAAGCGCACTGTGCGCGAGCCGAAGCAGGGCGAGGCATTGCCTCACTCGGGAAGTGCAAGGGGTCAGGGAGTTCCCTTTCCTAGTCAAAGAAAGGGGAAACAGACGGCACCTGGAATATCGGGTCAGTCCCATCCTAATACTGCGCTTCTCCAACGGGCCTGGAAAACGGCACACTAGGAGATTGTGTCCCGCACCTGGCTCGGAGGGTCCTATGCCCACGGAGTCTCGCTGATTGCTAGCACAGCAGTCTGAGATCAAGCTGCAAGGCGGCAGCGAGGCTGGGGGAGGGGCGCCCGCCATTGCCCAGGCTTGCTTAGGTAAACAAAGCAGCCAGGAAGCTCGAACTGGGTGGAGCCCACCACAGCTCAAGGAGGCCTGCCTGCCTCTGTAGGCTCCACCTCTGGGGGCAGGGCACAGACAAACAAAAACTCAGCAAAGAACCTCCACAGACTTAAATGCCCCTGTCTGACTGACAGCTTTGAAGAGAGTAGTGGTTCTCCCAGCACGCAGCTGGAGATCTGAGAACAGACAGACTGCCTCCTAAAGTGGGTCCCTCACCCCTGAGCAGCCTAACTGGGAGGCACCCCCCCCAGTAGGGTCAGACTGACACCTCATTCAACCGGGTACTCCCCTGAGACAAAACTTTCAGAGGAACTATCAGACAGCTGAATTTGTGGTCTCACGAAAATCTGCTGTTCTGCAGCCACCGCTGCTGACACCCAGCCAAACAGGGTCTGGAGTGGACCTCTAGTAAACTCCAACAGACCTGCAGCTGAGGGTCCTTTCTGGTAGAAGGAAAACTAACAAACAGAAAGGACTTCAACACCAAAAACCCATCTGTACATCACCATCACCAAAGACAAAAAGTAGATAAAACCACAAAGATGGGGAAAAAACAGAGCAGAAAAACTGGAAACTCTAAACAACAGAGCACCTCTCCTCCTCCAAAGGAACGCAGTTCCTCACCAGCAACGGAACAAAGCTGGATGGAGGATGACTTTGATGAGTTGAGAGAAGAAGGCTTCAGACGATCAAACTACTCTGAGCTACGAGAGGAAATTCAAAACAATAGCAAAGAAGTTAAAAACTTTGAAAAAAAATTAGAAGGATGGATAACTAGAATAACCAATGGAGAGAAGGGCTTAAAGGAGCTGATGGAGCTGAAAGCCAAGTTTCGAGAACTACGCGAAGATTGCAGAAGCCTCAGTAGCAGATGCGATCAACTGGAAGAAAGGGTATCGCTGATGGAAGATGAAATGAATGAAATGAAGAGAGAAGGGAAGTTTAGAGAAAAAAGAATAAAAAGAAATGAACAAAGCCTCCAAGAAATTTGGGACTATGTGAAAAGACCAAACCTACGTCTGATTGGTGTACCTGAAAATGATGGGGAGAATGGAACCAAGTTGGAAAACACTCTGCAAGATATTATCCAGGAGAACTTCCCCAATCTAGCAAGGCAGGCCAGCATTCAGATTCAGGAAATACAGAGAACGCCACAAAGATACTCCTCGAGAAGGGCAACTCCAAGACACATAATTGTCAGATTCACCAAAGTTGAAATGAAGGAAAAAATGTTAAGGGCAGCCAGAGAGAAAGGTCGGGTTACCCACAAAGGGAAGCCCATCAGACTAACAGCTGATCTCTCAGCAGAAACTCTACAAGCCAGAAGAGAGTGGGGGCCGATATTCAACATTCTTAAAGAAAAGAATTTTCAACCCAGAATTTGCTATCCCGCCAAACTAAGCTTCATAAGTGAAGGAGAAATAAAATACTTTACAGACAAGCAAACGCTGAGTGATTTTGTCACCACCAGGCCTGCCCTAAAAGAGCTCCTGAAGGAAGCACTAAACATGGAAAGGAACAACCGGTTCCAGCCACTGCAAAAACATGCCAAATTGTAAAGACCATCGAGGCTAGGAAGAAACTATAGCAACTAACGAGCAAAATAACCAACTAACATCATAATGACAGGATCAGATTCACACATAACAATATTAACGTTAAATGTAAATGGGCTAAATGCTCCAATCAAAAGACACAGACTGGCAAACTGGATAAGGAGTCAGGACCCATCAGTGTGCTGTATTCAGGAAACCCATCTCACGTGCAGAGACACACATAGACTCAAAATAAAGGGATGGAGGAAGATCTATCAAGCAACTGGAAAACAAAAAAAGGCGGGGGTTGCAATCCTAGTCTCTGATAAAATAGACTTTAAACCAACAAAGATCATAAGAGACAAAGAAGGCCATTACATAATGGTAAAGGGATCAATTCAACAAGAAGAGCTAAATATCCTAAATATATATGCACCCAACACAGGAGCACCCAGATTCATAAAGCAAGTCCTCAGTGACCTACAAAGGGACTTAAACTCCCACACAATAATAATGGGAGACTTTAACACCCCACTGTCAGCATTAGACAGATCAACGAGACAGAAAGTTAACAAGGATATCCAGGAATTGAACTCAGCTCTGCACCAAGCAGACCTAATAGACATCTACAGAACTCTCCACCCCAAGTCAACAGAATATACATTTTTTTCAGCACCACACCACACCTATTCCAAAATTGACCACATAGTTGGAAGTAAAGCTCTCCTCAGCAAATGTAAAACAACAGAAATTATAACAAACTGTCTCTCAGACCACAGTGCAATCAAACTAGAACTCAGGATTAAGAAACTCACTCAAAACCGCTCAACTACATGGAAACTGAACAACCTGCTCCTGAATGACTATTGGGTACATAATGAAATGAAGGCAGAAATAAAGATGTTCTTTGAAACCAACGAGAACAAAGACACAACATACCAGAATCTCTGGGACACATTCAAAGCAGTGTGTAGAGGGAAATTTATAGCACTAAATGCCCACAAGAGAAAGCAGGAAAGATCCAAAATTGACACCCTAACATCACAATTAAAAGAATTAGAAAAGCAAGAGCAAACACATTCAAAAGCTAGCAGAAGGCTAGAAATAACTAAAATCAGAGCAGAACTGAAGGAAGTAGAGACACAAAAAACCCTTCAAAAAATTAATGAATCCAGGAGCTGGTTTTTTGAAAAGATCAACAAAATTGATGGACCGCTAGCAAGACTAATAAAGAAGAAAAGAGAGAAGAATCAAATAGATGCAATAAAAAACGAAAAAGGGGATATCACCACCGATCCCACAGAAATACAATCTACCATCAGAGAATACTACAAACACCTCTATGCAAATAAGCTAGAAAATCTAGAAGAAATGGATAAATTCCTCGACAAATACACCCTCCCAAGACTAAACCAGGAAGAAGTTGAATCTCTGAATAGACCAATAACAGCTTCTGAAATTGTGGCAATAATCAATAGCTTACCAACCAAAAAGAGTCCAGGACCTGATGGATTCACAGCTGAATTCTACCAGAGGTACAAGGAGGAACTGGTACCATTCCTTCTGAAAGTATTCCAATCAATAGAAAAAGAGGGAATCCTCCCTAACACATTTTATGAAGCCAGCATCATCCTGATACCAAAACCTGGCAGAGACATAACCAAAAAAGAGAATTTCAGACCAATATCCTTGATGAACATTGATGCAAAAATCCTCAATAAAATACTGGCAAACCGAATCCAGCAGCACATCAAAAAGCTTATCCACCATGATCAAGTGGGCTTCATCCCTGGGATGCAAGGCTGGTTCAACATACGCAAATCAATAAATGTAATCCAGCATATAAACAGAACCAAAGACAAAAACCACATGATTATCTCAATAGATGCAGAAAAGGCCTTTGACAAAATTCAACATCTCTTCATGCTAAAAACTCTCAATAAATTAGGTATTGATGGGACGTATCTCAAAATAATAAGAGCTATCTATGACAAACCCACAGCCAATATCATACTGAATGGGCAAAAACTGGAAGCATTCCCTTTGAAAACTGGCACAAGACAGGGATGCCCTCTCTCACCACTCCTATTCAACATAGTGTTGGAAGTTCTGGCCAGGGCAATCAGGCAGGAGAAGGAAATAAAGGGTATTCAATTAGGAAAAGAGGAAGTCAAATTGTCCCTGTTTGCAGATGACATGATTGTATATCTAGAAAACCCCATTGTCTCAGCCCAAAATCTCCTTAAGCTGATTAGCAACTTCAGCAAAGTCTCAGGATACAAAATCAATGTACAAAAATCACAAGCATTCTTGTACACCAATCACAGACAAACAGAGAGCCAAATCATGAGTGAACTCCCATTCACAATTGCTTCAAAGAGAATAAAATACCTAGGAATCCAACTTACAAGGGATGTGAAGGACCTCTTCAAGGAGAACTACAAACCACTGCTCAATGAAATAAAAGAGGATACAAACAAATGGAAGAACATTCCATGCTCATGGGTTGGAAGAATCAATATCGTGAAAATGGCCATACTGCCCAAGGTCATTTATAGATTCAATGCCATCCCCATCAAGCTACCAATGACTTTCTTCACAGAATTGGAAAAAACTACTTTAAAGTTCATATGGAACCAAAAAAGAGCCCGCATCGCCAAGTCAATCCTAAGCCAAAAGAACAAAGCTGGAGGCATCACGCTACCTGACTTTAAACTATACTACAAGGCTACAGTAACCAAAACAGCATGGTACTGGTACCACAACAGAGACATAGATCAATGGAACAGAACAGAGCCCTCAGAAATGATGCCGCATAGCTACAACTATCTGATCTTTGACAAACCTGACAAAAACAAGAAATGGGGAAAGGATTCCCTATTTAATAAATGGTGCTGGGAAAACTGGCTAGCCATATGTAGAAAGCTGCAACTGGATCCCTTCCTTACACCTTATACAAAAATTAATTCAAGATGGATTAAAGACTTAAATGTTAGACCTAAAACCATTAAAATCCTACAAGAAAACCTAGGCAATACCATTCAGGACATAGGCGTGGGCAAGGACTTCATGTCTAAAACACCAAAAGCAATGGCAACAAAAGCCAAAATCGACAAATGGGATCTCATTAAACTAAAGAGCTTCTGCACAGCAAAAGAAACTATCATCAGAGTGAACAGGCAACCTACAGAATGGGAGAAAATTTTTGCAACCTACTCATCTGACAAAGGGCTAATATCCAGAATCTACAATGAACTCAAACAAATTTACAAGAAAAAAACAAACAACCCCATCAAAAAGTGGGCAAAGGACATGAACAGACACTTCTCAAAAGAAGACATTTATGCAGCCAAAAAACACATGAAGAAATGCTCATCATCACTGGCCATCAGAGAAATGCAAATCAAAACCACAGTGAGATACCATCTCACACCAGTTAGAATGGCCATCATTAAAAAATCAGGAAACAACAGGTGCTGGAGAGGATGTGGAGAAATAGGAACACTTTTACACTGTTGGTGGGACTGTAAACTAGTTCAACCATTGTGGAAGTCAGTGTGGCGATTCCTCAGGGATCTCGAACTAGAAATACCATTTGACCCAGCCATCCCATTACTGGGTATATACCCAAAGGACTATAAATCATGCTGCTATAAAGACACATGCACACGTATGTTTATTGCGGCACTATTCACAATAGCAAAGAGTTGGAACCAACCCAAATGTCCAACAACGATAGACTGGATTAAGAAAATGTGGCACATATACACCATGGAATACTATGCAGCCATAAAAAATGATGAGTTCGTGTCCTTTGTAGGGACATGGATGAAACTGGAAAACATCATTCTCAGTAAACTATCGCAAGGACAAAAAACCAAACACCGCATGTTCTCACTCATAGGTGGGAATTGAACAATGAGAACTCATGGACACAGGAAGGGGAACATCACACTCCGGGGACTGTTGTGGGGTGGGGGGAGGGGGGAGGGACAGCATTAGGAGATACACCTAATGCTAAAGGACGAGTTAATGGGTGCAGGAAATCAACATGGCACATGGATACGTATGTAACAAACCTGCACATTGTCACATTGTGCACATGTACCCTAAAACCCTAAAGTATAATAAAAAAGAAAAAAAAAAAAATTTACCCTAAAAAAAGAATACACCCCCCAGATCAACAGGGAGATATTACAGCTACATTTGAGCCTTTTCCTTTTAAATTCGGAAAAAGGCATGAGGGGCCAGTCCTGGGCCCTGTTCCAAACTGGGGCATTTCCGGCTCAGGCCATTCCCTAACCCCTGTACAATGTCTGTCACCTGCCACAGCCGGGAGTGCTGTAGTAGATTTATGCTGCACAAAATCTGTGAGCCTTCTGCCTGGGGAACCCCCACAAAAAGTTCCAACTGGAGCAGGGATGATAGGATTACTTCTAGGCAGGTCTAGTTTAAATTTAAAAGGAGTGCAAGTACAAACAGGAGTCATTGATTCAGATTACAGTGGGGAAATTCAAATTGTTACATCTACTTCTGTTCCCTGGAAAGCAGAACCAGGAGAGTGTATAGCACAACTCCGGATTGTGCCATATGTAGAAATGGGGAAAACTGAAATTAAATGAGCAGGAGGATTTGGAAGCACAAATAAACAAGGCAAAGCAGCTTATTAGGTGGATCGAATTACTGATAAACATCCTACCTGTGAAATAACTATCCAGGGAAAGAAATTTAAAGGTTTGATAGATACAGGAGTGGACATTTCAATCATTTCTCTCCAGCACTGGCCGTCCATGTGGCCAATTCAACTCACTAAATTTAACATAGTTGGATTTGGTAAAGCCCCTGAAGTCTATCAAAGTAGTTATATTTTGCATTGTGAGGGGCCTGATGGACTACCTGGGACTATTCAACCAATTATAACTTCTGTACCTATAAATTTATGAGGTGGGGATTTATTACAACAATGGGGAGCACAAGTTCTAATTCCAGAGCAATTATACAGCCCTCAAAGTCAACATATGATGCATGAAATGGGGTATGTCCCTGGTATGGGACTAGTAAAAAATTTGCAAGATTTGAAGGAACCGCTTTAAGCAGAAAGATAAAGTTCCCACCAAGGTTTAGGGTATCATTTTTGATGGCGGCCATTGTTAAGCCTCCAGAACCTATACCTTTAAAATGGTTAACAGATAAGCCAATTTGGATAGAACAACGACTGCTAAGAGAAACTGGAGGCTTTAGAGGACTTAGTTACTGAACAATTAGAAAAAGGACACATAACTCCAATGTTTTCCCCTTGGAATTCTCCAGTTTTTGTAATTAAGAAAAAATCAGGTAAATGGAGAATGTTAACTCACTTAAGAGCCATTAATTCAGCTGTACAACCTATGGGGGCATTACAGCCAGGATTGCCTTCTTCTACCATGATTCCAAAAAATTGGCCTTTAATAGTCATAGATTTAAAAGGCTGTTTCTTTACTATTCCCTTAGCTGAGCAAGACTGAATGGTTTGCATTTACTATTCCTGCAGTAAACAACCTGCAGCCTGCTAAGCATTTTCATTGGAAAGTGTTGTCACAAGGCATGTTAAACAGTCCAACAATTTGTCAGACTTATGTAGGGCAAGCAACTGAACCTACTTGTAAAAAATTTTCACAGTGTTACATTATTCATTATATGGATGATATACTTTGTGTTGCCCCCACTCTAGAAATATTACTCCAATGTTATGATCACTGGATTGGAGCATAGTGTTGGAGCATAGTGTGCCATGGCCACACTATGTTCAACTGGTCTAAACAAAACGGTCAGATGGTAGAAATGGTAAGAAGTACATCAAGAGTTCCCAATGGCAGTATAGCAGCACCTCAACCTCAAATGATATGGCCTGCTATAGGAGCTAAACATAAGGATTTGTGGAAACTATTAATGGTTCTTAGTAAGATCAAAATTTGGGAAAGAATAAAAAAGCATCTAGAAGGACACTCTACAAATTTGTCTTTGGATATTGCAAAATTAAAAGAACAAATATTTAAAGCATCCCAGGCACACCTGACCTTAATGCCAGGAACTGGAGTGCTCGAAGGAGCTGCAGACGGATTAGTAGCTATTAACCCATTAAAATAGATAAAGACACCTGGAGGCTCTGTGATTTCAATGGTGATTGTGCTTTTAATCTGTGTTGTTTGTCTTTGTGTAGTCTGCAGATGTGGATCCTGACTCCTGCGAGAAGTAGCTCACTGTGATAAAGCCACCTTTGCTTTTATTGCCCTGCAAAAACAAGAAGGGGGACATGCTGGGGATATCCCCCAAATCTGGCCATAAACTGGCCCCAAAAGTGGCCATAAACAAAATCTGCAGCACTGTGATTTGTTTGTGATGGCCATGACACCCATGCTGAAGGTTGTGGGTTCACTGGAATAAGGGCAAGGAACACCTGGCCCATCCAAGGTGGAAAATCGCTTAAAGGCATTCCTAAACCACAAACAATGGTATGAGTGATCTGTGCCTTAAGGACATGTTCCTGCTGCAGATAACTAGCCAGAGCTTATCCCTTTGTTTCAGCCCATCCCTTTGTTTCCCATAAGGAATACTTTCAATTAATCTATAATCTACAGAAACAATGTTTATCACTGGCTTGCTGTCAATAAATATGTGGGTAAATCTCTGTTCAGGGCTCTCAGCTCTGAAGGCTGTGAGTCCCCTGATTTCCCACTCCACATGCTATATTTCTGTATGTTTGTCTTTAATTCCTCTAACACCACGGGGTTAGGGTCTCCCCGACCAAGCTGGTCTTGGCATTTAACCAACCAGAATTTTGAAAGTAATGTTTATTTAAAAAGTTTTTTTAAATCAAACACAATTTAAAAAATTAACTTGATAAAAATTTTGTGATGGAGAAAGATGTAGATGATTTTTAAACCTAATTTGTTTTGGTCCGTATTTAGAAGACTGCTATGAGCACTTGAGCCCCTTCTTCACTGGACATTGCTGGTTATTCTGGACACTGTGAGAATGAAGGATAGAAGCCATGTACTTGGCTATTGGCTCTTGTGGAAATGTAAAAAATGTGAGGGAAATACCTCCTGCTTTTCCTCTTACCTTATGTTTGGTAGGGGTAATAACCCTGTCCCCATATAACAGGCACAGTTACTAATAGTAACCTCATGAGCCTCACAGATGGGTCCCTCTCTGGCCCTCAAACCCCATTCTGGCCTCACCTCATCCTCCCAACAACATCACCTACCATGTTCTTCCCACCTAAGGTATTCTAAGCTCATGTTCATTGTGGTCATGATTTAAAAAAAAATTTTAGGCAAATTAAGTTGAACACGATTTAATTGAGCAAAGAATGACTTGCAAACCAGGCAGCTCCCTTAACCAGAATAGGTTCCGAAAAACTCCATGCTACTGTGTGGTTGAAGAGGATTTATGGACAGAATCAAGAAAGTGACATACAGAAAAAAGTACAGAAGTGAGGTGCAGTAACAGCTGCATTGGGTATATCTTGGCATTTATCTTATTTGAACATGATGTGAACAATTGGCCGTCTTTGATCAGCCAAGGCTCAATGATTGGTACAAGAGCAGGCCATAGTCTATCTATACATCAAGGTAAGTTACAGTTAACTAGGTAGAGAGAACCTTTTAGGCCAAACTTAAAATATGTAAGAAGACAGCTTTAGGCTAAACTTAATTTAACAATCTCTTCTTTTGGTCAAACTCTCAATTTTGTGTGTGACCAAAACTTAGGGCTTTAGTGCTACTCTGAGTCACTATCATGTTGGGCTTCTGGTCTCAGCAAATCATTCATAGATTGTGTTGTTTTCATGACTGTGAAAAGTAAAGTAGAGGTTCCTCTTCAAAGATTTTCCTCCCCATTTAATTAGGAATAAATAGTAACTTCTCTTAGAAGCAAAATTTATTCAAAGACCTGTGCTAACGTTCTTAAATATCTGCTAGCCATGATAAAGAAATCAATGTACTTTATGTTCTTAGCTCCCACAATTTAGCCTAAATATTTGCCCTGGCATGCTTATAGTGGTTCAAGCAAGCATTAGGTCATAGCCTGTTCCTCTTCCTTATTTGAAGGTGTTTTTACCTTTCTCAGTATTCCACAAGTTACTTCCTCCTTCCTTTGTTCTCCTCTGCCTTTGCCTCCTTTAAAAAGTTCTAAGTTGCTAGCCAATTGGGACAAATACAGAATGTAAGGCCCCATTCCAGCCAATGGAAACCGGACACAGTGGTAGTGTGGACATGTCAGCTTATAAATAACCCTGTCTCCTTTGTTCAGTGTACTCTCATGGGAAAACTGCTGGCAAGTGTACCCTTTCTGCAGGAAGTAAAAATAGCCTTGCTGAGTAAACTAAATTTATGTTCAAGTGCTATTTCTTTATAGCACCAGGGAACAAGCATTTCAAACAATGATCATACATTTCTTTGAGTTTTTGTCATTCCAGTCAAAGAGATCATTTGCCATTCCATAGATGAGTGCACACAAACATTTAATACTTTTGAGAGAATACAGAATACTTGGGAGACTACTGTTGTGAGTATCCGGAGGATAATACCAAGAGTTTGGAGTATGCTCCTTAGCCAGGGTTCAAACCAAACCAATTAAAATAAAATAGATCAAGGAGTGAGCTAGATAGGGTACTTGTTTTAACCCAGCAGGCTGTCTGTTAATTCTCTGCAACTAAATCTCTCTTGTACCTATGTATTCAACCACGTGCAGATTCTTCCGCATTCAGCCATTAGGTCATCTAGAGTTATTCTATTATCTAGCACAACTATAGCAAGAGAACTTGAAGAAGACTGCTGTACAACCAAAGCCTTCGCAGTAGAAGCTGATACAGAGCCCACTATGAGGGACAAATGTCTAATCATTGCCTCATTTATATTTACTCCAAATCATAGAAAAAGAGACCTAAGAAATGATGCCCATCGACAAGGATGAAGGCCTCCTGGCAATATTCTCTTCACCCTATGCTGTAGGTTAACAGGAGTGAACCAATGTTCTGTCTCTGACTGATTACAGAGCAACAAAGCTACCATTAAAATTCTTCATCCACATTGGCCCTTCATCTTTTATCCTTCAAGGCATAAGGTTGGCCATGTATAAAATTGGCTTCAAAATACTCCACAAATAGGCTGGGTGTGGTGGCTCAGGCCTGTAATCCCAGCACTTTGGGAGGCCGAGACGGTCGGATAGCAAGGTCAGGAGTTCCAGACCAGCCTGACCAACATGGCAAAACCCCGTCTCTACTAAAAATACAAAAATTAGCTGGGTATGGTGGTGTGCCCCTGTAATCCCAGCTGCTTGGAAGGCTGAGGCCAGAGAATTGCTTGAAACTGGGAGGTAGAGGTTGCAGTGAGCCAAGATCGCGCCACTGCACTCCACCCTGGGTGACAGAGTGGGACTCTTTCTCAAAAAAAGAGAAAACACAACAGAAAACAAAATATCCCACAAGTAGCTGGGCGCGGTGGCTCATGCTTGTAATCCCAGAACTTTGGGAGGCTAAGGCGGGCAGATCACGAGGTCAGGAGATCAAGACCATCCTGGCTAACACGGCAAAACCCCATCTCTACTAAAAAAATACAAAAAATTAGCTGGGTGTGGTGGCGGGCACCTGTAGTCCCAGCTACTCAGGAGGCTGAAGCAGGAGAATGGCGTGAACTCAGGAGGCGGAGGTTGCAGTGAGCCAAGATTGTGCCACCGCACTCCAGCCTGGGCGACAGAGCGAGACTCTGTCTCAAAAAAAAAAAAAAAAAATCCCACAAATAACAGTATGCCATATGAGTTTACACAAAGCCCCTTTTACAATCCTAATGTTCATAGAAGCATAAGGAAGGAAAAAATTAAGAGAAGCATGAGTCTTCTGATAGCAGAGAAGTCTTGATCTGTGATCTTGAGAAAGCTGTCCACATCTACAATATCGTCTGCTTCTGGAGAGAAACTTCCCTGGTTAGCTTTACCTTAGTTCTCTACTGGGTGTGCAGCTCCAAGAAGTGTTCTTCTGAGTTGTGAGATTATGGACCCAAGATTCAAGGTCTCAAGTTTTGTTACAGAGTGGTGGCAAAGACAGCCTTTCTCTGATGTTGTTTTCTGAAGACCCAATGTCTAGGTTTTAGATTGTGAAGGGTTTGATTGTCCTCGGCCAGTGGCTCATGAAAGCTTCCTTTGCCTGGTGAAAACATTCTGGCATAATACATTAAAGTTTTGCAGCATTTAGTCATATCGGAGTTTAGGAATGAAAGATATATGAGGTTCTATTATTAGGGCACAGGCCTTCCAGTGAGTATTTCATAAGCGGTCAACTTATGTTTTCCATTGGAAGTGGATCTGATTGTCATTAATCTGCAATATCTTTGACCAAGGCAATCCAATTAATTCAGTTAGCCCTGACTAGTGCTATTGGCTCTGTAATAACTTATCTGCTCTACAACTTGTCCAGTGAAACGAGTACTTCTATCACTGGAGATTTCTCCAGAAATGTCCCATGAGAGAAACACATTTCCTAAGGACCTTTTCGCTACTGTTGTAGCATCAGCCTTCTTGCACGGAAAACCCTTTATACAGCCAGAAAACACGCATTGGAAATGACAATTGAATGACATTCCTCTATAAGTGTTCAAATGGCCCAAAGGTAGCAGAAATGTATCTAAAGTTTTGATTGTCTTCTCAGGATTATGGGTTTAATGCACCAAACATTGGACATATATATTTGTTTTGGATTATTTTATTTCTTCCATGGAAGAGCCCTGGAGTGTAGAGCTATAATAAGAGAAGCTTTAAGGACTCAGGGAAGACTGGGCAGCTGTCCACACTTTCCACGAGTCCACACTTAACACTGAATTCATATTCTCTTAAATGCCAGTTTTGTTTCCCCAAATCAAGTATATTGCACCGTTTATTAAGTAGGTTACCATTAGACTTAGATAATGAAGTTCATTCAAATTGCGTAAGTAAATGATTTCAATACTGGCTGATTTAATATGAAAATCTGGCAGAGTATGTCCTTGATATTCAATTAATTCTTGTCCTGCTTGGGTTAGCAGTTTCATAAAATAGTCAAATCTCTTCATTAGAGTTCTGGTACTCATCTGGTCCAAATGAAATGACTCTAAAATTATCAGAAATTTGTATTCAAGAGTGCTTATCAGGGTCCTTTCCATCCTCCCACGAACCTCCTTGAAGACACAATATTCTAGGATTTTACTGGCTTGTGAAGACTTTTCAGAAAGTTCGTAAGACTTAAGCAATTAGCTGTCAAAATGACTTAAAATAGTCTTAAAGACACAATAGATAAGAAAATTTGATTATTTCTGTGGCCTACAATTATTTTACATAGTAACCACAATTATGACTTATAAGCTACCAAAACATATGTTAGGAATCAGAAGTTTAGAAATCTCATACAAATTTGGGACATATATTAATAACATATCCATAAAATATAACTAGAATAAGGTTAAACATTACATCTTATTAGATAATGCTTCCCACATAATTTAAAATAGCAAATAAACCTGTTTATTATCTCTCTTTTGGATGCTTCAAGGAACTTCTGTAACATCCCAGAATTAATTTGGGGTCCAAAAGACTTAATTTTAAATTTAAAATGTGATTTTTGGGAAGGATGTGAAATATATTAAAGGTTTAAAACATTAGGTCAAAATAGAATCACAGGTCACTGTAAAATAATAGTCATTCCATTTAGACAAAGTGATAATTAAAAGGTTTTAAAAAGCAGAAACCTGTTTTTAATAGAGAGGAGACTCAGTTTTCTGAACACTTGAAAGACCTAATAAAGACAGCATGAGACAGAATCTGTCTCTCTTCTTTCTTCCTTCCTTTTTTTTTTTTTTGCAGATTATTAGAAGAGTATGCAAAAATATTTTATCGTCTCTTACTAATGCTACATGAAAGTCTTGTTCAAAAGAAAAAAACTTTTACATTAGCGTGTTACCAATACAAAGCTAACT
Organism: Hylobates moloch; assembly: GCF_009828535.3. Classification (NCBI taxonomy): domain Eukaryota; kingdom Metazoa; phylum Chordata; class Mammalia; order Primates; family Hylobatidae; genus Hylobates; species Hylobates moloch. The sequence goes on from NW_026652281.1 coordinate 82,257,383, forward strand.
TTAATAATAAACAAATAACATATAAACAAGTAATAATATACAAATAAATAATAAACAAACATATAACAAATTCATCCAATCAGTCAGCTTTTGACTACAGTTTTTCATAACCTTTTACAATCTCTCACAATTTTTTCTATTCTCTTTTTCTTTTGTGAGATGGAGTTTTGCTCTTGTCGCCTAGGTTGGAGTGCAATGGCACGATCTCGGCTCACTGCAAGCTCTGCCTCCTGGGTTCAAGCGATTCTCCTGCCTCAGCCTCCCAAGCAGCTGGGATTACAGGCATGTGCCACCACCCCTGGCTAATTTTGTATTTTTAGTAGATACAGGGTTTCACCATGTTGGTCAGGCTGGTCTCCAACTCTTGACCTCAGGTGATCCACCCGCCTTGGCCTCCCAAAGTGCTGGGATTACAGTCATGAACTACCGTGCCCAGCTATTCTCTTTTTCTTTACAACTTTTTATATTCACTGTTTTATCTTTTTTTATTTCTTCAATTTGAAACAATCTTTAAGTAACATTTAACTAGACAGAATTGCTTTTTCTCCAAAAACACACATTTCATGGCTTTACAACTATATTCACCCAAAACATACTTTGCTTTTTATACACTCTAGATACATAATTGTTTTTCTTATATCTAGCAGTTTTAATTACATATATTAGCTACCTAGCTGACAACTGGCAGCACATTCCAAGGTTGCTGGTACTTCTGGTCATCCTTGGCCTTTCTTCTGGTTCTGCCTTTTGGTGTGTTCCATAAATTTCTTCATTTGGAGAAAATTTCTCACAAATAAAGTTTCACTCAAGGCATAGACCATCTATTCGTTTCATTTTAGCATATCTTCTGAAGATCATCTTCGTGTCTCATAACCAAGGATATTTATTCTTTCCAAATTTGTTTTTTCCCTTCTAATGGACTGTGGCAACTTCTCCTTGTGCCAATTTGGAGTATAGGTGAAGAGTAACACACGTTGGGGTAGCCTGTTCCAGCATCTCCAAGCAGTAGGTCTTTCCCTGGACTGTTCACAGACTGTTATCCCCTGTGGGCCTGGATAGGAGGGGTCCTCAGATAGTCTCAGGCCACACACATCACCAACTGAAGGAATTACTAAAACAGTATGTGACTGTTTTTAAGGGACCCAGGGAAAGTGGGTCAGATGTAGGTGATAAAGTGTTACTGAAGGCAGCCGCATCTTAGCTCACCAGAAAACAGGCTGTGGGCTCTTAGAACAGGTTACAATGTGTACTGAGCCAGTAAAAATGTTATTCATCAGACAATAGCCAAAGCTGCTCTATTCAAAGGTTGAATATCCTCCCTCCACTTGTGGAAACACCATCTCTGTTTGTGCAGCAAAACACATGGGGAGACAAAGGCTCAGACACCCCAAATCCACATTTCTACTTTTGTCACTGCTGTCTTATCAGTGACATTTTCACATATTTTATTCTGTCTTAAAATTTCTATTCCGCTCATTTCTATTTCTATTCATGAATCAACAGGGCACTATTTTAATTCCCACATTTTAATAATTTATAATAGGGTGAATTCATTCTTTTTTTTTCCTTTTTTTTATTTTCGAGACGGAGTCTCTCTCTGTCACCCAGGCTGGAGTGCAGTGGTGTGATCTTGGCTAGCTGCAACCTTCACCTCCGGGGTTCAAGCGATTCTCCTGCCTCAGCCTCCCAAGTAGCTGGGACTACAGTCACGTGCCACCATACCTGGCTAATTTTTTATTTTTAGTAGAGATGGGGTTTCACCATGTTGGACAGGCTGGTCTTGAGCTCCTGACCTCAGGTGATCTGCCCACTTCAGCCTCCCAGAGTGTTGGGATTACAGGTGTGAGCCATCGTGCCTGGCCTTTTTTTTTTTTTAATTTCAAATTGTCCATGGAGTTTTTTGTTTATTTTTCATAGCAATACATTTTTAAGATCTTCAGAACACAAGCCCATCGTATTATATTTGGGTCAAACTCAACATACACATTTCTTGAAAGATTATTGGCTTCTCAATATTATTGAATTTTCTTACCCAAACATTTGGTGTCATTATTTTTCATTTGTATAAGTCTATTTTCATGTTTTTCAGAAATCTTTTACACCAATTTCTTACTAAATTTATTAAACATAATTTTCTGTAGAATTCTGCCAATTTTTTTTGCATTGATGAACATAGTCACATGACATTCTCATTCATTCTATTAATGTGATTAATTTCATCAATGAATTTCTTAATATTGAGTCATACTTCCCTTTAAAACATAAAAGGTGATTAATTATGCATTAATATACTGATGCAATGGTTTCTAATATTTAATATTTTTACCCTTAAATGTATGTGTCCTTCTTGTCTATAGTATTCTTTTTTTTTTTGAGACAGAATCTCGCTCTGTCGCCCAGGCTGGAGTGCAGTGGTGCCATCTCAGCTCACTGCAAGCTCCGCCTCCTGAGTTCATGCCATTCTCCTGCCTCAGCCTCCCCAGTAGCTGGGATTACAGGTGCCCGCCACCACAACCGGATAATTTTTTGTATTTTTAGTAGAGACGGGGTTTCACCATGTTAGCCAGGATGGTCTCAATTTCCTGACCTCATGATCTGTCCGCCTTGGCCTCCCAAAGTGCTGGGATTACAGGCATGAGCCACCACACCTGGCCTTGTCTATAGTATTCTATATGGCTGAATCTAGGCAAGGTTCTGGTGTCACCTTTATATACCCTTCCAAAAAACGATTTCAGGAAACACTGACCTCTCTATAACTCTTGAGTAGTTTAAGTAGCATTGGTTTATTGATTACTTTTTCAGTAGAATTTCCCTCTCAACTACATAAACTTGGTGCTTGTGTGTGTGAGAGGAAATTCCTTATTAAATGTCTTTGTTTCTTCTATGAATATTGCTCAGTTTAGAGTCTATCTCTATTGAGTCACATTTTGATAAAACATATATTCCAAACACACACACACAAACACACATATGTATATATGCAATCTACATGTGCATATCAATTTGCACTGAATTACACAGATGTCTCTCTTTTGTCAGTGTTGAACCTCACGTTCTTCCTGGCACTGTAATCTGTTGACAAATCCTTCTCAAGTTACTTGTGTGATCCTATCTTTCTATTCATAATTGAATGATTGTTCATCTAAAGAATTTGGGGAGTAACAGAAAATTAGAGTTTCAGCAAAAACACATCCCAGGAGGCACAGAATCCAGCACCCACCGTGCTTCACTGTCATCCCCTTCTGTCACAGACTCCACATTTTCTGCTTCCTCCAGGAGAGCCCCTGTCTGCCTCAAAGGATCATGGAAAAGCAGAGCCTCTCCAGGCACTGCCATCTCTCTGGAGGTGCTGCAGGGAAGTTGTCAATTACCCCAAACAGGTAATTGTAACTGGGACAAAGTTTTTCAAAAATATTTTCAATTCCCCAAGTGTGTACTGTCATTGTTGCCACAGATAATGTATAATTGCAGTTCTGTGGGGCGGTGAGGTCACAGGATCCCGAGCCCGTATCTCAGACCTGGCCACCACCCTCCACACACTTGCTGGCTGTCCTGACAGTCACTGGGTTCCAGAGCCCGGCAGCAGGGAGGCGCCTGATGGGTGTGTTACATTTTGATCTATGAGAGAGCACCTGCAAGGGGAGGAAGTTGTCAGGAGGTGGGGTAAATGCTCTGGTGTGGAAAGGGAACTTCACTGAGCCAAAAACTGACCAGTGGGGAAAGGAAATAATTGCTGGGTCATGGGCTAAGTTGTGGAGGGGGAACAAAGTTTTAATAACATGAGCCAGTCCCCAACTGTGTGTGGCTCATTTAACTTAACAAAATCATCGTGCTTGTCATTGTTGGCTTTTGATACAAGAAGCCAAAAATCTGTTTTTGAGTTTTTTTTTTCATTTTATTTTTCTTTTATCGTTTGAGGTGGAGTTTTGTACTGTCGCCCAGGCTGGAGTCCAATGGCGCGATCTCAGCTCACTGCAACCTCTGCCTCCCGAGTTCAAGTGATTCTTCTGCCTCAGTCTCCTGAATAGCTGGGATTACAGGTGCCTGCCACCATGCCCGGCTGATTTTTTGCTTTTTTAGTAGAGATGGGGTTTCGCCATGTTGGCCAAGATAGTCTCAAAGTCCTGATCTCAGATGATCCGTCAGCCTCGGCCTCCCAAAGTGCGGGGATTACAGGCCTGAGCCACCGTGGCTCCCAAAATCTGTTTTTGTTGATCCTTCTTGTCTAAGATCTCCTTACCTGTTAAATGGGAATAATGCATTTATTTTAAAGTTTACTAGAATAATTTGGAAATTAATCCGCTAGTTGTTCTATCATTTCCACAAGAGTCAGAGAGATTTCAAGATGTGTGGAAGCATTTATACAGTTCCTTCATGCCTGTGAAAATGTATAAGATGTAGCTGATTAAATTAACTTATTCTTCTCAAAAGTATTAAACGTAGGGCTTTAACCTACTCTGGACATATAAAGTACCTAATGGAGACTGTGACGGGTGGTGACAGGAAACATCTGGTCTCACTCAACATGGTGAAACCCTGTCTCTACTAAAATGCAAAAAAATTTAGCAGGGTGTGGTGGCATGTGCCTGTAGTCCCAGCTACTCGGGAGGCTGAGGCAGGGGAATTCCTTGAACCGGAAGGCGGAGCTTGCAGAAAACCTCTAATATGAGGTTTTCATATTAGAACAAAAGCCATGGACTTCAGTAGTTTTCTGAAGTAAATTATTTGGTAATATTTACTCTGTCTTCAAAAATGTTATAAAGCCATTCTTAGGCTCAATACTCATCTTAGTAACACTTAATTCAGTGAATAATTTTCCCTACCTCGAGTTTTCCTTTTAAATAATAGGCTTATATTTTGATATGTGTAACAATTCTGACATTAAAATAATTTTTCTTTTTTTTTAGGTGGAGTCTTTCTCTGTCACCCAGGCTGGAGGACAGTGGTGGGATCTTGGTTCACTGCAGCCTCCGCCTCCGGGGTTCAAGCAAGTCTCCTGCCTCTGCATCCCAAGTAGCTGGGATCACAGGTGCATGCACCACCATGCCTGGCTAATTTTTGTATTTTTAGTAGAGACGGAGTTTCACCGTGTTGGCCAGGCTGGTCTCGAACCCCTGACCTCAAGTGATCTGCCTGTCTCAGCCTCCCAAAGTGCTGGGATTACAGGTGAAAGCCACGATGCCTGGCCTGAAATAATTTCATTTGATATTTTTGTATTCATAAACAAATACTAAATTTCTCTGTAATTAATGACAACCTGGTTCTCCTTTACAGTGTTTTATATCCTACCCATGTCCCTTGTCCCCTTGCTTAGCAGCAGTCATTTCTGTATCCTTCTTGGTTAAGATGAGAAAGAATCTTCTTTTTTAATTTCAACATGAAATCATTTAAGCATTCAATAAATTTCATTTGGTCTTGTATGATTATTCTTTTAGGATTATACTAAATCAGTGCATCTATATTCTACTTGGATTTCTGAATCATTATAGGTGATATTTGCTCATGAAATAAGCAATTAGATTTAAATGAGAAATTGCCACAATCAAAAATTAAGAAAAAACTATAACCAGGTTTAAAGAAAGTGTCAAGATATACAACATAAAATGTGTGAAACATTAGAAAAGCATAGCTATGTCCAAGGGTAAGACACACAGTAATTAAACACATTGTCCAATTTTGATTCTGCCTCTTACAAAGAAAAGTCATTAAGCTTCCCTGTGTAAGAGCTCCTTACCTGTAAAATGGAAATAATAAAGCACTTATACCACAGAATTATTGTAAAAGTTATATGTAAAACATTAATATAGTACTCTTCTCGTGGGGATGTATATGTTTTTCTTTTTAGAGCAAAAATCTTATTTAAAAAACAAGGTCTGGTCGGGGATTGTGGCTTACGCCTGTAATCCCAACACTTTGGGAGTCCGAGGTGGGCAGATCGCGAGGTCAGGAGATCGAGATCATCCTGGCCAACATGGTGAAACCCTGTCTCTACTAAAATACAAAAAAATTTAGCAGGGTGTGGTGGCATGTGCCTGTAGTCCCAGCTACTCGGGAGGCTGAGGCAGGGGAATTCCTTGAACCAGAAGGCGGAGCGTGCAGTGAGCTGAGCTCATGCCACTGCACTCCAGCCTGGCGACAGAGAGAGACTCTGTCTAAAAAAAAAAAAAAAAAGTAAGTATTAAAAATAAAAAAATAAAAAAAGGGTCTAATAAGAAAATGTCTAAGTTGGAAACAATGGTAAGTGGACAATAGTGGATTTTATTTGCAAAAGTGAAACAGCCTTTATGTTTCCACACAGGGTTCTCTCACTTTGTAATTATCAGACACTGAAAAATGACAAATGGCCTCCACAGATTTTGCAATAGGCATGATCTTCTTAACTCAGATCTTCTTATCTCGGATTCCTGGGGAATTTCTTTCTTCTTTACCACTATAGTTTCCTTTGTTTCACCAGAGGTATGTTATGGTCCACAGATCTGATTCTCAAGCCTCTGACCGTAGCCAACTCCTTGGTTATACACTCTAAAGGAATCCCACAAACAATGGCTGCTTTTGGGTTGAAAGATTCCCTTAGTGATATTGGATGCAAACTTGTGTTTTATGTTCACAGAGTGGGCAGGGCTGTGTGCATTGGCAACGCCTGCCTCCTGAGTGTCTTCCAGGTCATCACCATCAGCCCCTGCGAATTCAGGTGGGCACAGCTTAAACTACATGCTCCCGGATACATTAGGTCCTTCAACATCCTGGTCCTGTGCTGGATTCTGAACACGCTGGTAAATATTACCGTTCCTCTACATGTGACTGGCAAGTGGAACAGCATAAATAGCACAAAGACAAATGATTATAAGTATTGTTCTGGAGGAGGTAGGAGCAGAATTCTACAGTCATTACGTATTGTCTTGGTATCATCCCTTGATGTTTTGTGTTTGGAGTTCATGGCCTTGGCCAGTGGCTCCACGGTTTTTATCCTGCACAGGCGCAAGCAGCAGGTCCAACACATTCATGGGACCAACCTCTCCCCCAGATCCTCCCCTGAGTCCAGAGTCACCCAAAGCGTCCTGGTCCTGGTGAGCACCTTATGTTATTTTACTCGCTCTCCTCCATCTTTACACATCTTTTTCCTAATCCCAGTTGGTGGCTGTTGAACACCTCGGCACTGATCACTGCCTGTTTTCCCATGGTCAGCCCCTTTGTGCTCCTGAGCCGCCATCCCAGGATACCCAGGCTGGGCTCTACTTGCTGTGGAAGGAATCCACAGTTTCCTAAGCTGATCAGATAGTTCTTCGATTTATGTGGATTGTTTTCTTTCTGTACAATGAATGGCCATTTGTTGATTTCTTCCTGCAGAAGGTTAAGCACCACAATTGGCAGTCAATTGCAAAGTGTGTGTAAGGCTCAGAATCTGTCTTTGCCCTTCAAGGATTTTTCATGTATCATAAACGACAGTTACAGATGAAATGTTTTGCAAAGTGCTTTCATAATTTTCATTTTGTTAATGTTGCAATGGAGAAGTTTAGAGGCAAATTATTCATTAAATGTGGGCCTCTAATAATTTGTAACAATGCAACTTTAAACCAATTAATAAAAAATGTCATGGAATTAACTGGGCACAGCAGTGTAAGAAAAGTTTAATGAAATAAGCTTTAAGTGATGATCAATGAAGAAAGTGAGAAGAAAGTCATAGTTCACGCCCTTTTTTGTTTTGAATTAATCTTCATTTTTTTTCACATTTTCAAGTTGTAGAATTTTCTTTTTGTCCTTGATGATTATACTTTATTTTAATGAGACTAGTTTTTGATTATTTAAAAATAATTCTGTCCTTCTGTAATTTTTCTGATGTGTAGATCCTATGTTCATGCTTCTTATACGAAGATTTTCTCTCTTTTGGTTTTGAAGGAGCATTCTCTGCTCCTTCACCTGAATGTTCAGCCTTTTAATCCAGAGTAATTGTATAAAACTTGGTATTTATCCAACATATTCTGTTGTTTATATGTTTTTGTAATTTATGCTTAATATTTTGAGTTTCAAATTTTTGCTATTTATATGATTCTACTGTTGTTTCTTCTATTTTTGAATAAAATCTAGATGCATACTTTTCTAAAAGGTGAGAAGGAAAAATAGAAGTTCTACCACCAGGCCTGGGATGCAGTTGGAGGGAAAATAATGTTATCAGATCCCTCAGGATGTTAAAGACCAGGTTTTGTCATTTTACCTTAAATTCATTTTTTCCTTTAATGAATGCAACCTTTTTTTTTTTTTAAATTGCAAGTCTAGTCGAATAGACCAAATGTTCCTACTTCTAAAATAAGCTACAAGTAATCTTTTTCTATGAAAATGCTGTGACTTGGTGCCACAGCTAAACTTTCTCTAATAGCAGCAGTATCATCAGCCCATGGCAGCAAAGAAATGCTAATTTCTGGCATCCCAGGGGCTGCTATTGAAGCAACTTCATAAAGCATGCAGATATCTATTCTGCTGAAGTTTCAAACAAATAAAAATGATCATTGTGCTTGTGGGTTTCGTACCTTTCAATATATACATAAATGATGGCAAATTAACAAATAATAGCAGGTCCTTGATTTCCAATAAAATCACAAGGCAGAGGGTTGGCAGTGAAAAGAAAAATGTTTAGATTGGAAAAAAGTTACAAAATGGTGTTGGCATTCACAGAAAAGATCATGCGGAGATCAGATCCATATTGACTAAACATTGAAAATTCAGCTACAATCCAAAGAACCCTGTCTGAGTCCAAAGGCAGCTGATGGAAATGAGGGACTCCGACGGTATCTTCTCCAGAGCAGAACAGTAATGTTTCACTGGAATAATCGCGAAAGGGTGAATGAGCTGCCATCATACTTCTTTTTTGTAATTCAAAATAAAAGAAACACAATCACAGTGTCAGAGGCGTTCAAACCAGAGTGACTCCATTTTGAGTGAGGGCTAGGAAAATGAGGCTGGCCTCTACAAGTTTATGGTTAAGGGAACAAATAATGTTTACTAAACAGATCCAGACTTGGGAGTGTCCAGATATGCTGATATCTGGAGAACAAAGGCATTCCTAATTTTGCTTTAAAGATAATAATATTGATTCTTGCAAAATATAGTAATTAAGAAAATTAATCCTTTATCATAAGTCCTTGTAGCAGGGCACATCTCCCCAAGATCTTTTTTTATCCTGTACAAACATTGTACAAACATTGTACCTAGGGCTGATGCCTTCCTCCTCTTACTCTCAGGAACGCCCTGCTCGGTCTAAGGAGTAGCTGTCCTTTTACCATAATAAACTTCCTTAATAAACTTGCTTTCTTAATAAACTTGCTTTTGCTTTACACTGTGGACTCACCCTGAATTCTTTTTTGTGTGATATCCAAGAAACCTCTCTTGGGGTCTGGATCAGGACCCCTTTCCTGTAATAACAGGACAAAATAAATTACAGAAGATTGGACAGAGAAAATATAGAAATTCGCAATAACGGCTGGGTGTGGTGGCTCACACCTGTAATCCCAGCACTTTAGGAGGCCGAGGCGGGCAGATCACTTGAGGTCAGGAGTTTGAGACCAGCCTGGCCAACATGGTGAAAACCTGTTTCTACTAAAATACAAAAATTAGTCAGGTGAGGTGGTGGGCATCTGTAATCCCAGCTACTGGGAAGGCTGAGACAGAACAATTGCTTGAACCTGGGAAGTGGAGGTTGCAGTGAGTCAAGATCATACCACTGCACTCCAGCCCGGGTGACAGAGCAAGACTCCGTCTCAAAAAAAAAAAAAAGAAAAGAAAATTCAGATTGTTTCCTTTCTTTGCTTCTGGTTTTACAGAGACTCCTTTCTGAACCACCAGGAAGGTATAAAAATTGTCTTGACTCAGGGCCTATCCTGGTAGTCACTCCTCATCAATGGAGTCACACATTTTGCTACTTCTGGTTTGAGAACATTCCATGTTATGTATTCAGATGACTCTGCAGACTCACTGTCAGTAGTTATTGTTTGTAGATTTCTTCTCATTTGGGCTGAGGCTTCACTCAAAAATTCACTGAAAACTGGCCCTCTGGTCGCCTTGTGTGGGCCTCCCGCTTGGCTGCAGCCCCTCTCTGCCTGGCTCTGCGCTCCTGCCCCCCAGGCCTGCAGCTGCGCTCGCCACCCAGGCTTGCGTGGCGGGTGGCATTTTACCTTAAATTCTAAAAAGAAAGTTCTGTGAAATCTGTGAATTTTTTGTGGGAAGAGAGTCGTCCATTTCAAATATTTTAAGGTAAAAATGGACGCAGTGGTCTGGGTGGAGCGAAATGACCACAGGACTGTAGAAAGAGATTCTCATTAGAATTCGACTCACAGCTGATGAATATGAGACTCATCAAGAAAACTGCCTAATTTTTGGGACCCTGTGAGGGTAGAATATGCTGTATTAGCAATAATCCCAATTAGCCTGTTCAGAAGAAATAGCCATCAGGGTGACCTCTGGGAAGTGAATCTGGCGGAACCAGTCACCGTCCGTGGAGGAGCCGACGCCAGGGACTCTGGGGAGGCTTATGCTTCCCTTTTTCTGGGGAGTTGGTGGCAATTGCTGCCTTGAAATATTCAAGGGAGCCAATTTGAAGCAATCATAATACAAACGGGCTAATCATGTGGCTGAAGCGAAGAATTTCCACAGATATTTTCTTATTATTGTTAGGTAAAGCAGGTAAAATGTCTTGAAAATTCAAATATTTGAAAAATACAATGCAGAAGTTTGGTCCAATGGACATATATCGAAACTGGGCTACGTATCACATCACTCAGCAGTATGGAATGACTGAAATAATGTAATCACAGAGGGAGCCTTAACGAATGTAAAATATTTTAATCATAGAGATTAACCTTACTACTATTAAATAATAATATTTTGAAATAGTTTATGAAGCAATTTAAAATACTGAACCTAAAAACTGAGCAATATTCCTAATTAATATTTAGAACTTTTCAGATGAAAAGAATAAAAATTCTTCATATTCAAGTTGTGCACTGTATTTGTTCAAAAGCAGAGAAAATTAGATGGCTGCAAATTCAAATACGACAATAGAAGATGCCTGACAGTATGTGTTTTTGAAATTAAATTAAAAAAAGAAGCTTCACCTTGGTCAGGAGAGGTGGCTCATGCCTGTAATCCTAGCACTTTTGGAGGCTGAGTTGGGCGGATTACCTGAGGTCAGGAGTTTGAGACCAGCCTGGCCAACAGGGTAAAATGCCATCTCTACTAAAAATACAAAAATTAGCCAGGCGTGGTGGTAGGGTCTGTAATCCCAGCCACTTGGGAGGCTGAGACAGGAGAATTGCTTGAACCTGGGAAGCGGAGGCTGCAGTGAGCCCAGATCGCACCACTGCTCTCCAGCCTGGCTGACAGAGAAAGACACTATCTCAAAAAAATAAATTAGACGCTTAGCCTAAATAATGTGTTATCATAAAGTATAATGTAAGTAAAAAATTTAGAATAAGTATTACATGGAATATAATAAAATAAAATTAATGATGAAATAGAGCTTACTGCAATGTAAATAAAAATGTGTAAACATATACTTAATATTAAAAAATAAGCAGTATTTAAAACTTCATGGAGATTTTTAAAAAGTCTACATTCCAAGACAAACAACTTTACGCTAATAAATTAGAAAACTTAGAGGAAAAAGTGATTTCTGTTAAATAATAAGATACCTAATACATACATTATGTCAAAACTTAAAACTAAGGAAGTGTAAGTCATGGATTTGCATGTATAATTAATATACAGGTACACAGAATGATTGAGAAGGATTCATTTCAGAAATACAGGACATGCCAATGAGAGAATCAGCTCATATTATGACATGAAAAATTAAATGAGATAACAGCATTCATTGAGTAAATCACTTCATGCCTTTGTAATTTTTATAAGTAAATTAACTTAGAAAAATATTTTACCAGAGAATGTTTTAATTATTGGTGATAAGAACACATGAGGATATAAGAATAAAACATAAATGGCCAGTGAGCACATGAAAAGATATTCAGAATTCTTGTTCATTAGGGAAATTCAAATAAAAACCACAATGAAGTGTTAGTTCACACCCACTAGGATGGCCATACTCAAGAAAACAGAGAAACAGAACTAATAGAATGAATATCTACATCTACATCTATATGTCAAGGTTTACATATTTTTTCACCCACGTGTGCGTGGGTGTGAGTGTGTGCGTGTATGGAATAAAGCTATTTACAGTAGTGTCTTAGCAGAAGGCCTTCCCTAGCCCCCTCCAGGCTCTGGATTAGAGAACCTTTTTTTTGAGATGGATTTTCTTTCTTGTTGCCCAGGCTGGAGTGCAATGGCACGGTCTCGGCTCACTGCAACTTCCGCTTCCCGAGTTCAAGCAATTCTCCTGCTTCAGCGTCCCAAGTAGCTGGGATTACAGGCACCCGCCACCATGCCTGGCTAATTTTTTTTTTTATTTTTAGTAGAGACAGGGTTTCACCACATTAACCAGGCTGGTCTTGAGCTCCTGACCTCAGGTGACCCGCCCACCTCGGCCTCCCAAAGTGCTGGGATTACAGGCGTGAGCCACTGCACCCAGCTTAGAGAACCTTTTGCTCCTGCACTCACTCCAGTCCACCAGTCCAGCACTCATCCTTGTTCACAGTGTGGTGTGCCTGCCTTTCACCTAGGGAAATGGAATACATTACCTCATCAACACCTCTTTGTCAATCTCTTGTCTCTGCTCTGCAGACTTTTGAGCCATGATCTGAGGTGTGAATGTGATGGGTCACTGGGTTTCTGACAACCCAACACCTGGTTCTGCTCAGGACAGGCCAGAACCACATGACATCACACCCACTGCACGAACACACATAGGGAGGTGTGGTGTGACTGTCCAGGTGGGATTAGGGTGGTGGCCAGACATTGATTGGCTTGCTCTTGGCTGCCAGTGTTACCTTTGAGTACCTCCTGAACACGGCCAAAGGTGATGGTGTTGAGGGCTGACCCGATGTCAGCAGCTTCAGAAAAACCTATCATTCAAGATTTTCTGGTGCCAGAACTATAGGAAATTGGGATCAGCAGGATAACACTAGGTAACATCTAGTTCTCTTTAGTATCTTCAGCCAAGTGAGCTGGGGAGAGACTGTTTCTAGAATGTGGCTGCCTGGTTTCCAATGTTCCAAGTTCTGTTGGGGTCTATTGTCAAGGAAGTGAGGTCACTCTTTGGGGTCCCTTACCTGGGGCTACTCCTGAAGGGATCTTCTATTGCTCTCAGCACTCCTGGTTCTCAAATCTTCAAGTGACACCGCTGGGTGTCCTGGGTTTCTGACTTGAAGGCAGCAGATAATGGGAATTCTCAGCTTCCATAGTTACATGAGCCAATTTCTTAAAATGAATAAACATTTATTAAGTATTAATATCTATACTTAACTAAATTGCATGTATGTATTTAAAGTAAGTTAAAATAATTTATTTAATGATTTGAGTTATTTAAATTTAAGCAATTTAAATTGGTTTTGTTTCTCTGGAACACTCTGTCCTAGAGGTCATGTCATAATCACCTGAATAATCTGCAGGTGCAGGAATCACTTTGTTCAGCGATACTCAACCATGATGGATTGTTTAGCAGAAGACAGACTGACACATTTGACTCTACAAAGTCTGGTAAACTCTCTTCTTTATCATTATGTCTCCCTTTTCCTCACTGGGTGCAGGTTAAGGTGCACAGATTTGATTCTCACACACCTGATTATACCCAACTCTTTGGTCATTCCCTCTAAAGAAATCTGGCAGACAATGACATCTTTGGTTTGAACAACTTCAACGATTTTTCATGTGAACTTCTATTCTTCCTTCAGAGACTGGGCAGGGGTGTTCCTCCTGGCAGCACTTGTCTCCTGAGTGTCTTCCAGGCCATCGCTGTTTCCCCAGGGACTCCAGTAGGGCAGAGCTTAGAATAATAGTTCCCAAGCTCATTGGACATTTGATTCCCTCATGCTGGATCCTAAACACACTAAGAAATAATTTTCCTCTTTATGTGTCTGGCTATAACTCAATGCAGCCATCACAAGGAAAACAGATAATGGCTACTGTTATGCTGTGATTCATTCTGATTCCTTGATGTTTTGGATTTGGGAATCACGGCTTGGGCCAGAGGCTCCATGGTTTTCATCTTGCGCCGGCACAAGCTGCAGGTTCAACACATTCATGGGACCCACTGGCTGTTGAGGTCCTCCCCTGAGTCCAGAGTCACCTAAGCCATCCTGGTCCTGGGGAGCATCTGTGTACGCTTTTACATCCTCTTTTCCTTTTGTCAATTTTTGGCTCTTTTTAATCCTCTTGGGCAGTGGCTGGTGAACATTTCTGCCCTGAGTGCTGTGTGTTCCCCAACTCTCAGCCTCTTTGTTTCCATCAGCTGTGACTCTGGTGTCTCCAGGTTCTGATTTGCCTGACACAGAATACAAAATCCGCTAATTTTATCATATATATGTATGTTGTGTATTTTTGCACAATGTTCAGTTGTTTACTCATCCCCCACAGAATTATAAGCACAGTTGTGAAAGTGACATTACAAGGGATTGGTGATACATACAGAAAAACACCTACATATGTCTAACTGTGTGGGGATAATCAGACTATGTTTGTTATTCGTCAAGCAATAATATTGGACAATTATGCTTTAAGAAATGTAAAAATAATATTAATTATAACAATGTTAAACTACTTTAACTGTATTGTCTTTTTTATCTGATATATCACCATCCTCACTGATTAATTGGTTAAAATCATATATAATGTATCTTTACTTTTTCTACTTTAATTTTAATTGGTTAAAATTACATATATCTTCTAATTTTTCTACTCCTTCAAGAGATATAACTAAAGCATAAATATATATAAAGATTATGTTTATGTTTTAGTTGTATCTCTTGAAGGAATATCCAATTGAATATAGTCAATTAATATTTGACTTTGACAGGAATAATTTAGCTATTTTTGTTTAATATTTTCAAGGCTATATTTGGCATTGGATATACCAACTTTCTGTATTCTTCTGAATACCCATCATCTTTTCTGATTCTTCCAATTTTAATGTCTTCTATGTTATATATAGATTTTTAAAAATCACAGTTAACATCTGTTATTTAGGAGTTATATGCAAGCATATCTTAGTTTTTAACACAGAGGTTACAGCAGACTTTAAAATATTAATCATGGTATAAAGTTATTTAATACTTTCAACCTCCACTTTGACAACATTAAGGCATTAATTTACTAATCAAGCCAGGTGAGGTGGCTCACGCTTGTAATCCCAGCACTTTGGGAGGCCGAGGCAGCAAGATTGCTTGAGCTAGGGAGTTTGAGACCAGCCTGGGCAACACAGCGAGACCTAGTATCTACAAAAAAATTAAAAACTTAGCCAGGCATGGTGCCACATGCCTGAAGTCCCAGCTACTCAGGAGGCTGAGGTAGGAGGATCACTTGAGCCCAGGAGGCCAAGGCTGTGTGTTCTCTCTGTGTGTTTCACTCTGTCTCAAACAACAACAACAAAAATCACTAATCCATTTATGTTCTCTCTTTGTGTTTTAATTGATATGTATTTTTTTTTTAAAGTTGGAATACTTGCACAGGCCATTAGTGCACAACTAAATGAAATTTTAACAAACTGAACCCAACTCTGTATGCATGTCTTAGGTTGCAAAACAGAACATCGTCAGATCCCAGCCACCTCCTTGTGCCCTTCCCAGTCACTACCCCAGGAGTAACCACAACTCTGACCCCTAACAGTATAGCTTACCTGTACTTTCACCTGTTTTGTAGCTTATATATACGAAATCATATAGTGTAACTTATTTTGTATGTAGATTTTGAATTCCACATGTTTGGAAACTTATCTATATGTTATTGTGGTTCATTCATTAGGTAGGTGATGGAATTATTAGGTTGATTGAGGTTTTTGCCCTCTAAAGTAATGGCATCATCTGAACATCAAGCAATGAATTTAATCGTGCCACTGTAAATATGAGTAGTATTCATGATGGGGCTATTAGGAACACTAGCTGTTTTTTTGTCTTCCCTGTCGGAAATAGCAAAATAGTTCATAGAGATGAACACTGAGCTTTTATTTGAGCAGGAACATGAGAGTTCACCAGAGAAGCATAGATAACTTCAGATCCTGGGGAAGGGAAGGGCGGGCAAGCAGCTTGGGTGGTGGCATTCATCTGAGAAAAGTGGGTGAATCCCTAGTATGTGAAAGGGACAGAGAGTGTCAGTAACTCACTTTTTCACTGGGGAGATGTGGAACTCAGGACATGGAAGAGCATCTTGTTTCTCCCAAGCCCTGGAGCGAATCTGGGGAGAGGCTGGGAGACTCTGAGAGGGAAAGGCACTGGGAAAAGCTGCAGGCATTTTCCCAGACCCAGGACCAAGAGGAGATGCCATTTTCAGTTCTGGCTCATGTCAAGGCAGTCATTGGTGGCTGGGCAGCAGCAGCTGCCACAGGTATTTAGATCTCTGGTGAGAAAGATTAAAGCACTTGTTCTGGAGCAGAAGGACCCCCATAGGCAGAATTGAGCAGCAAGTGTGGCGTGTACTTCCGCTATAGGCCCTGGAATCGGGCTTTCTTTCATTACAGGACTGGAAAGGGAGGAGATTTGCTGAAGCCATGGTTGCTCTCAGGTGGTGATATTTATGGCCAGAGGTGGCTTTGCAACCTGGGACCAGTCTATGTATGGCATTTCTGGGCGCCCCAGCCTGCCCCCTTGGTCAGTCAGGGGAGTGAGCCCAACTGGTTCTGAGGAGGGAGAGGGAGACAGATCCCACTCCTGCTCACCTGGATCGGGAGCATGGGCCACCACTCCCTTCCTGTGCGAAGAGCTTGGTGCAGAGGCATCTTCTCTGCTCTTGGCCGAGGCACGTCTGCAGGCATTTGGTGCACCCTCTCACCTGGATTGTGAGTTCTGGGCTGCCTGTCCGTTCCCATGCAGAGAACATAATGCAGCGGCACTCTCTCCGCTCATACACGGACTTGTCTCTTGGCTTCTGGCATACTCACTCCCCCAGGTTAGGAGCTTGAGCCACCTCTCCCTTCCTGTGCAAAGGCCTTGTTGCAGTGTTGGTTTCTCTGCTCCTTGCCCAGGCAAATTTCCAGGCATTTGGTGCACCCTCTTGCCTAGGTTAGGAGCCTGAGCTGCCCCTCCCTTCCTGGGCACAGATATTTTTTCTTTCCTTTCTTTTCTTTTTCTTTTCTTTCTTTCTTTCCCTTCCCTTCCCTTTCTTTCTTCTGTTCTTTTCTTTTTTTTTTTTGTGAGACAGAGTCTCACTCTGTCACCCAGGCTGGAGTGCAGTGGCATGATCTCGGCTCACTGCAACCTCCGCATCCTGGATTCAAGCGATTCTCCTGCCTCAGCCTCCTGAGTAGTTGGGATTACAGGCACACACCACCATACCCAGCTAATTTTTCTATTTTAATTCTTTGGGATTTTGAACTCATAGCAACCATAACACTACTAGTTACACTGATTTCTACATCACTTTGAGCTTGCTTAAAGTCAGTGGCTCCTGCCAAACTTAGGGCTGGGACCTTTCCTGAAAGGTACTATATTTCCTGAAATATAGCTTTATATTTCAATTTTGAGATGGGTCAATTTGGACTCTATAAATGATCTCAGAATGCCACTTGGTAAATAGAAATAACATAATCTAGAAGGAAATTGGACTGGAACAGAAACAGCTCTAAAGGAAAAATTAGGATTCATCTTTGGTGGGAATTTTTTGCCCCCCTCCATTGTCCACAGCAATGCTGCTGGCTCTATGGGACCCTCCCCAACAACACACAATTCACTGAGTATTTACTAAATGCCTAGTCCTAGTTTTCTAATGAGTCGGGGAAAAATGACACTTCATGGTTCCACTGGGCTGCTGTGGGTGTTTAACCTCAGTGCCAGCCATGTGGAACTTGAAGCAGGAGTGGTCACTCCACTCAGTGGTCAGAACTCAAGAGTTTTGTGTCATTGACTACTTTCTAGCTGTTTGGTCTTCCATATTGAAAACTACAGACTATTTGAATGAGGACATCATCTTTGGGGCTGCAAACTGAAAACAATCACTGGAATTCAGGAGGCAGTGGTTGCAGTGAGCAGAGATAGCGCCATTACACTCCAGCCTGGATGACAGCATGAGAATCCATCTCAAAAAAAAAAAAAAAAAAAAAAAAAAAGACAGAATCCAAATGCTGGTGAGGATGTGGAGAAAAGGGAATCCTTGTACACTGTTGGTGGAAATGTAGATTAGTACAGCCACTATGGAGAACAGTTTGGAGGATCCTCAAAAAACTAAAAATAGAGCTACATTATGATCCAGCAACCCTACTCCTAGGAATATATCCCAAAGAAAGGAAATCAGTTTATTGAAGAGATATTTGCACTGCCACGTTTATTGCAACACTATTCACAATAGTCAAGATTTGGAAACAACCTAAATGTCCATCAACAGATAAATGGATAAAGAAAATGTGGTACATATACACATTGGAATACTATTCAGCCACGAAATATGAGATCCTGCCATTTGCAACAAAATGGATGGAACTGGAGGTCATTATGTTAAGTGAAATAAGCCAGGCACAGAAAGACAAACTACATTTTCTCACTTATTTGTGGCAGCTAAAAATTAAAACAATTGAACTCATGGAGACAGAGAGTAGAATGATGGTTACCAGAAGCTGGGGAGAGTAGTGGAGGGATGGGGGTGGAAGTGGGGAGGCTTAATGTGTACAAAACACAGAATGAATAAGACCTAATCTTATTTGCTAGCACCACAGGGTGACTATAGTAAAAAAAGTTTAATTGTACATTTAAAAACAACTAAAAGAGTATAATTGGATTGCCGGTAACAGGAAGGATAAATGCTTGAGGGGATGGATACCTCATTTACCCTGATGTGATTATTACACATTGCATGCCTGTATCAAAATCTCTCACGTAACCCATAAATATATACACCTACTGTGTACCCACAAAAACTAAAAATATAAAAATAAAGAGAGGGCAGAATCTCTGTAGAGCACCGTGTTGTGGCACATGGTAATCAGTTACCTTCTGAGGTCAGATTCTCAGGGTTAAGCCTCTGTGGCAGGGCTGCAGAGCAGTGCAAGCTTGTGGAAGCCTCTGGTCAGCCGTAAAAGGTGGGGCTCTGGCTCAGGGAGATGTCTCCTGTCTCGTAAAACATCAGGCGTCTGTGGGTGTGAGGTTCTGTGCCCTTCCTCAACAGAGCACTATTGACCGAATAATTGTTTGAGGATCATGCATAACTGGCCTTCTTTATGTTTAATTTCTCAAATAATAAAACAGAAAATATTTTTATTCACTTTCAGTTTGAGGAAGAGTATGAGAAACTTCAGGAAAAATGTCATAGGAGGGAACTCTGGGGCCCTGCCTATCCTCAGAAACCTCAAATTCCTGGTACAACCCGTTAGCATTAACCTTATCAAAACTGATACTTTCTTTTTTTGCTATACAGATTTACCTTTTATTGGAGCTTTATTTTGTTACAGGTTGTAAGGAATACGTTGTTGTTTTAATCTTTGTGACAGGAATATCAAATTCCCAAACTCCAAGTATTAATGAATGTCATCTCCACGGTAATTTTTATTGCTTATTAACTCTTTGCTGTGGTCTGAATATTTGTGTTCCCAACTCTCCAAATTCATATATGGAAACTTAACCCCCCATGTAATAGTATCAGGTATGGGATCTTTGGGGAAGAGAATAAGCCAGGAGGGCACCGTCTTCATTAATGGAATTAGTGTCCTTGTGAAGGAGGTTGAAGGGAGTGCCCTTGCCCCTTCTGCCATGTGAGGACACACCTAGAAGCTACCATCTATGAGAAATAGGGCTCTCGTCAGAAACCAAATTTGCTGATGCATTGATCTTGAACTTTCCAGCCTCAACAATGGTGAGCAATAAATTTCTGTCATTTAAGGTTGGTCTGTGTCTGAATTTTTTGCTCCAATGTTCTATCAGTGTTTTCGTCAATCAAGATGTCTCACAGGGATGGCCAATATTATTTTTTTCCTTAGAAATTTCTTGGCTTATTTGTGTTTGCATCTATCAGGTTTTTTCCCCCAATAACATACCTACCTCTAATACCTAATTGTATCTGTATTGAGGCAAAATTAAATTAATAAATTACCTTAAGCACAACTGATGTTGATAATTTTTTTCTACCTAAAATGTGATGCAATTTTGCATTTGCTTATGTCTGTATTTATATATTTTAGGTACTTTCTATGGTTTTTCTTATATGCTGCTGAATGACTTTTGGGTGAATAATGAAATTAAGGCAGAAATCAAGAAGTTCTTTGAAACTAATAAGAACAAAGATGCAACATACCAGAATCTCTGGGACACAGCTAAGGCAGTGTTAAGAGGAAAATTCACAGCATTAAATGGCCACATCAAAAAGTTAGAAAGATTTCAAGTTAATAACCTAACATCACAACTGAAAGAATTAGAGAAGCAAGAACAAATCAGCCCTAAAGCTAGCCGAAGACAAGAAATAACCAAAATCAGAGCTGAATTGAAGGAAATCAAGACATAAAAAGCCATTCAAAAGATCAACAAATCTAGGAGTTGCTTTGTTGAAAAAATTAATAAGATAGATAGGTCACTAGCTAGATTAATAAAGAAGAAAAGAGAGAAGATCCAAATAAACATACATTAGAAATAATGAAAGAGATGTTACCACTGACCCTACAGAAATAAAAATAAACATCAGAAATGACTATAAATACCTCTATGCACACAAACTAGAAAACCTAAAAAAGAAGGATCAGTTCCTGGACATATACACCCTCCCAAGACAGAACCAGGAAGAAATGGATTCCCTGAACAGACCTATAATGAGCTCCAAAATTGAGTGTGTAATAAATAGCCTACCAACCAAAAAATGCCCAGGACCAGATGGATTCACAGCCAAATTCTACCAGATGTACAAAGGAGAGTTGGTTCTATTCCTACTGAAACTATTCCAAAAAATTGAGGAGGGAGGCCTCCCCAACTTACTCTATGAGGTCATCATTATCCTCATGCCAAAACCTGGCAGAGACACAGCAAAAAAGAAAACTTTAGGACCAATATCTTTGATAAATATCAATGCAAAAATCCTCAACAAATACTTGCAAACCAAATCCAGCAACACATCAAACAGCTAATCCACCAGGATGAAGTAGGCACCATCTCTGGAATGCAAGGTTGATTCAGCATACATAAATTAATAAATGTGATTCATCAAATAAACATAACTAAAGACAAAAATCACATTATTATCTCAATAGACGCAGAAAAGGCGTTTGATAAAATTCAACACTGCTTCATGTTAAAAACTCTCCATAAACTAGGTATCAAAGGAACATGCCTCAAAACAATAAGAGCCATCCATGAAAAACCCACAGCCAACATCATAGTCAATGGGCAAATGCTGGAAGCATTCCCCTGGAAAACAAGCATGAAACAAAGATGCCCACTTTCACCACAACATAGTATTGAAAGTCCTAGACAGAGCAATCAGGCAAGAGAAAGAAACAAAGGCATTCAAATAGGAAGAGAGGAAGTCAAACTATCCCAGTTTGCAGAAGACATAATTCTTTTATTTATTTATTTATTTATTTATTTATTTATTTTTAATTATTTATTTATTTATTTATTTTTATTATTATACTTTAGGTTTTAGGGTACACGTGCACAATGTGCAGGTTTGTTACATACGTATCCATGTGCCATGTTGATTTGCTGCACCCATTAACTCGTCATTTAGCATTAGGTATATCTCCTAATGCTGTCCCTCCCCCCTCCCCCCACCCCACAACAGTCCCCGGAGTGTGATGTTCCCCTTCCTGTGTCCATGAGTTCTCATTGTTCAATTCCTACCTATGAGTGAGAACATGCGGTGTTTGGTTTTTTGTCCTTGCGATGGTTTACTGAGAATGATGTTTTCCAGTTTCATCCATGTCCCTACAAAGGACATGAACTCATCATTTTTTATGGCTGCATAGTATTCCATGGTGTATATGTGCCACATTTTCTTAATCAAGTCTATCATTGTTGGACATTTGGGTTGGTTCCAACTCTTTGCTATTGTGAATAGTGCCGCAATAAACATACGTGTGCATGTGTCTTTATAGCAGCATGATTTATAGTCCTTTGGGTATATACCCAGTAATGGGATGGCTGGGTCAAATGGTATTTCTAGTTCTAGATCCCTGAGGAATCACCACACTGACTTCCACAATGGTTGAACTAGTTTACAGTTCCACCAACAGTGTAAAAGTGTTCCTATTTCTCCACATCCTCTCCAGCACCTGTTGTTTCCTGATTTTTTAATGATGGCCATTCTAACTGGTGTGAGATGGTATCTCACTGTGGTTTTGATTTGCATTTCTCTGATGGCCAGTGATGATGAGCATTTCTTCATGTGTTTTTTGGCTGCATAAATGTGCAGAAGACATAATTCTATACCTAGATAACTCCATGCTCTCAGCCCAAAAGCTCCTTCAGCTGATAGACAACTTCAGCAAAGTTTCAGGATACAAAATCAATGTATAAAAATCACTAGCATTTCTGTACACCAACAACAGCCAAGCTGAGAGCCAAATCAGGAAGGCAATCCCGTTTACAATCACCACAAAAAGAACAGAATACCTAGGAATACAGCTCACCAGGAAGGTGAAAGACCCCTACAATGAGAATTACAAAACACTGCTCAAGTAAATCAGTGATGACACAAACAAATGGAAAAACATTCCATGTTCATGGACAGGAAAAATCAATATCATTAAAATGGCTATACTGCCCAAAGCAATGTACAGATTCAATGCTATTCCTATCAAAATACCAATGAAATTCTTCATAGAACTAGAAAAAACTATTTAAAAATTCATATGGAACCAAAAGAGAGCCTGAATAGCCAAGGTGACCCTAAGCAAAAAGAACAAAGCTGGAGGCATCATGCTACCTGACTTCAAACTATACTACAGGGCTACAGTAACCAAAACAGCATGGTACTGGTAAAAAACAGGCACATAGTCCAGTGGAACATAATAGGGAGGCCAGAAACAAGGCCACACAGCTACAACCATCTGATCTTTGATAAAGCTGACAAAAACAAGCAATGGGGAAAAGAATCCCTATTCAATAAATTGTGCTGGGATAACTGGCTAGCCATATGCAGAAGATTGAAGCTGGACCCGTTTATTACACCATATACAAAAATCAATTCACAATAGACTAAAGACTTAAATGTAAAACCAAAAACTATAAAATACCCTGGAACGATACCATCCTAGACATGAGAATGGGCAAATATTTCATGACAGACACCAAAAGCAATTACAACAAAAGCAAAAATTGACAAATGGTATCTAATTAAACTTAAGAGTTTCTGCACAGCTATCAACAGAGTAAACAGACAACCTACAGAATGAGAGAAAGTTTTTTCAAACTATGCGTCTGACAAAGGTCTCCTATCCACAAGGAACTTAAATTTACAAGAGAAAAACAACCTCATTAAAAAGTGAGCAAATGACATGAACACACACTTTTCAAAATAAGACATACATGTGGGCAACAAGTATCTGAAAAAAAGCTCAATATTACTGATCACTAGAGAAATGCAAATCAAGACACAATGAGATGCCACCTCACACCAGTCCAAATGGCTATTAAAAAGTCAAAACATAACAGATGCTGGTGAGGTTGCGAAGAAAAGGGAACATTTATACACTGTTGTTGAGAGTGTAAATTAGTTCAATGATTGTGGAAAGTAGTATGGTGATTCCTCAAAGACTGAAAAACAGAAATACCATTAGACCTAGTAATCCCATTACTGGATATATACCCAGAGGAATATAAATCATTCTGCCATAAAGATACATACATGTGAATGTTCATTGCAGCACTATTCACAATAGCAAAGACACAGAATCAACCTAAATGAGTGACAGACTGGATAAAGAAAATGTGGTACATATACATGGAATGCTATGCAGTCATAAGAAACAACAAGATCATGTCTTTCACAGAAACATGGATGGAGCTAGCAGCTATTATCCTTAGCAAACTAATATAGGAACAGAAAACCAAATACCATGTGTTCTCACTTATAAGTGAAAGCTAAATGATGAGAACACATGGACACAAAAAAGGGAACAAGAGACACTGGGGTCTACTTGAGGGTGGAGATTGGGAGGAGGGAGAGGAGCAGAAAAAATAACCATTCAGTACTAGGCTTAATACCTGGGTAATGTAATAATCTGTACAACAAATCCCCGTGACAAATATCTACCTAAGTAAGAAACCTTAAACCTATGTAAAAACCTTCACATGTACCCCCAAACCTAAAATAAAAGTTAAAAAAAAAGAAAAATTAAAAAGAGGGACTACACCAAATGTGATGAGAATGTAGGGGAAATGGAACCCTCGTACAGTCTTCATGGGAATGTGTAATGATGCCACCCTTCCCAAAACAGTTTGGTGGTTGTTTCCCTTTTTAAACATTAAACTCTGAAGTATTTACTTAAGAGAAATTGTAATGTATGCCTATTCAGCAACTTGTACATGAATATTCATGCCAGTTTTATTTGTAATAGACAAAAACTACAAACAATTTACATGGTCTTCAACTAGTGAATGCATAAAGCTCTAGAATGGCATTGAAAGGCGATGAACTGTTGATACCTGCTACAGTGGGAATGGATCTTATGCTATGTGATTCTATTTATATAGAATTCCGGAAAGTGAAAATCAGTCTGTTGTTACTGGAAGCAGTGGTTGCTTAGAGATGGGTTGGAAGGAATGCAAAGGAAGAATCACAATGGGGGTAATCATGATAAAATGTGTGGGGGGAATTGATATGTTCATTGTCTTGACTGTGTTGATGATTCCCCAGGTATACACATACATCAAAACAAAATGAACACTTTAAATATGTGCAGCTTATTGAAAGTTAATTAGACTTTAATCAACCTGTTTTAAAAAATAAGCTCAATTGAAACCTGTAAAATGGAAGATTAAAATTAGGCAAATAATATAATCCAGGTTGAAGAATAAACAAAAATATGATCAACAAAAACTTAATACATTCTGACAGTTTTAGAACAAAGAAAATGAAAGAATAGCATGGTGATTTTATCATTTCATCAAATTGAAAAAATACCAACATTTCTCCATAGAGAACGCTATTAAAGGTTAGTAGACATTAGTCCTTTATTGACTCAGCGTGGGAGAGAAAAGAGCTACAGTCTTTTCTGACTTATAGGGGGAGGATCTACATATATATTCATTTTGCTGTACTTTTCAATACACAAACACATATGAATGATTATGCCCTAATATTTTCTGATTACAAAGAAATGCGTGACTGTCATAAAACATCCAAAAACATCAAATGTCTAACATGAAATACAAAATTTGTCAGTAGTTTTAGACTTAAATGAAACACAGTTTCCACTTTGAGGATATTGTTCAAACTCCTTTCCCAAGACTGCCCTGGTTTTGTCATGTATTAACACCATGTGTCTAAAATTGCCTGAGAAGTAGCAGGTCTTTGTTCTCACTCTCACACAGCCATGTCCTCTGTTGAATAGGGTCTGGGTGACCCCAGCTAAAGCCTCATTTGATCCACCAACAGGCTCCTTTATCTCCTCTCAGGGAAAGGGTGGGTCCATTTTCTTCCTAGGAGGAGCTCTGAGCTTCTCCACCCTAGGGACCAGGGAGTGTGGCTGGGATGAGCCAGCCCTCAGAGGGGAAGACATAGGCCATCTGGATGGCCACGGCACAGGTTTGTACCACAGCACAGAGGCCCCTGGAGCCAGGTGAGCTCAGATAGGTGCTGCCAGGTCAGCAGAGAATAGGCCTACTGTTCCCACACCTGGGCTGTGTTGTGATAAATGGCTTCAGATGGAGTGTGCAGAGAGGTCACCAGGCTTTTCTGAAGTGGCAGTGGGTGGTCTCTTGAGACTGAGATCTGGGCCACTTGCTGTGCTCGGTGTGGGCCTCTGGGGGTCCCCCACAGCAGGCATCATGGGTCTTCTCATTTCACTGATGTGTACAGTGTCAGAGGCCTTTGGTTTCTTTTCCAAAGTCAAGCAGTCCTTTTGCAGTTTTGGCTCATGTCCTTGATGCCGTCCTGAAGAGGAAGCATGTGACTTACCACAACAGCTCCCATGGATGCTCATTCCCAGAATGTCCCCATGCACCTTCAGGTGAACCCCACTTGTCTTTCCTCCTCCTTCCCTGCCCCCTCTGTCTCCCTAACAAAGGGAGACTAAACCCCTCCTGGGACCCCAAATGCTTTCTGGATGTCAGGATCTCTAAAATCCTCTCAGCCACTGAGAAACCCCTTTCCTGCTCAATCTCTGTATAAATAACCTGCTTATCTGCCTTTTGGAACAAAAAAGCAAGATCCTACTTGCTCTATCTTGGCAGCTATCCATGGAATGGATTTCTCTCTTCCTAGAGTTCCCCCATCTGAGCTGGACTCTGATTCTGTGGATAAAATGGAATTTTGAGTGACTGCCTCCAACTGAACACCTTAGGCGCTCTAGTCCGTCCTGGACACACCAGAGCTGAGGTCGCCAGCAAAACTCGGTTCTTTGTTCTCCAGAGTCCAAGATTTATAAGACCCTGGATGCCAGAAAGCCCCCAGTTCCCTTCCCAGAGGAGACTGTGTTTACCCATCCGCTATCTCTTCTCACCTTGGAAGAATCCCATCTTACATAATTTAGCAGTGCTGTTTCTGACTTTGAGCTTAGTTTCCTTGGAATTCTCTTCCTCATTTGAATTGGGCTGTGGTCTCAGTGCAAAAGAAAGTTTAGGTGACTCATCTCTTCCTAGGCACAGAGCTGCAAAGTCTATACTTGACCCACATTTGTGGGTCATTCTCTCAATCAAGGCTGTTCACCAGTGTCATGTGTGAATGGGAAGCATAGAATTCCAGGGGGTGATCACCATATTTCTGAAATCTCTCTGATGACTATAAGTCATTTCCCATTTCTAATCTCAAAATGAAACCCCACCAAAGACACAGATCAGTATCCCTAATTCTACCCTTCTTGCCAACCTACATAGGAACAGCCAAATGCCTTACCTTGCCTTGCATGTGGCTCTTACTGGAATGAGAAGAGAGTGTCTTATCTTTTCTTCTGATGGTCTCTCCTCCTTATCCAAACCCCTTTCTGTAAAGGAGATCTGTTGGAAAGAAGGTGGGTCAATAGGGCATTAGATGGAGGGGCAGTGGGAGTCTGGTCTTCATTTCCCATCCCACAGTGAAGCTCCAGTGAAAGGTGCTCACTCTCTCGCACATGCCCAGAATCAGGTGCAGGTTGTTCTTGTGAACCTGCCTTTCTAAGCCCTTAAGCTGGACATGGGTCAGTCCTACTGGCTGAAGAGATTTCTCCCTCCTGCCACTCATCATGACCTCAGTAAGAAATTTTTCCATCATGAATGCCCTGGGGACCTAGATACAGATAAGGGGAGACTTGCAGAGCCCCATCATCACGTTAATAAGCAGGAATTCAAAGCTGGGGGCACAGGAACAGAAATGCAAGGAACTTATGCTTATCTGATTTGTGCCCCAATACCCACCTAGAAGTATTTAAGACCCTGCCCAGATTTCAAGATGCAGAATTAGACAGATCACATATTGACATGTGTATATATATTTTGCACATGAAGAAAATTATATGTGGTGTTAAAATTGTACACACAGATGTTATAATTTCTCAAATGCTTGGAAATGACAAATATCAAATTATGGTTCATTATATTAGATATATGCATATGTGATAACATAATAATGCAGAGAAAAAGTAAACATCAAATAAAATATCATTTCCTAGCTTGAAAATGGGGGAGATGATTAGATCAAACGTGACTGCATTGGACTGATTAGATCACATGTAAAGCTAACCCAATCAACTGAATTTTTGAGGCAGCAAAAAGTCCAGCTGAAGAGGGAAACTTTCCCTCTACCTCATTCTCCTTTAGTCATCCTGGGAGCCCCACTATGCTCTGTAGAGTCTGCTCGGCATCCATGATCTAAGCTGATCCATTCAGCTGGATTATCATCAACCTTGCATGCTTTGGTTCTTTCGCTTTGTGTTTCTCTTTACAATAAGTTGTAGATATGACTTTGCATTATGAATTGCAAGACACCTAGTTGGCCACTTGTCTGTTTCTGTCCTAAAAAACCAATACTGAAATCCGAAAACATATCCTCACAAGAACCTCTGAAAGCCACCTGTGATTGCTGCTGACTCACTGACCTCCCTGCTCCTCAACCCACAGAGAACATGTAAGAACTGCCAGATTTTAGGACACATGGCCAGGATCAGGAGGTGCCCAGTGAAGTGCTGTGGTGGGACCTTGTTCCCTAATCCATGGGCTTAAATAAGAAGCAGATGCTGAAACCAAGAAATCTCCAGCAACTTCTGACTCCGGGACCCTTTACTAAGACTGACAGAGGGAACAAAGCAAAAATGAGATATTTGAAGGGTTGAAATAATCCTTGAACACTGGAATCTTTGGACATCAGGATTCCAGTGTCTCCTCCTTTACTTTTTGTCCACAGCCTTCTCCTGGCATGAATAGAGAAACTTAATAAAAATACACAAAGCGCTCAGTATGCTCCCAAGTTCCTCAACTCAGAAACCCATTCTATTCCTGAAGGATCATTGCAGGCAGGTGTGTGGGGCTATCTTCAAACTGCATATACAGGCCAAATAGCAAGAGTCCAAATCAAAGTACATCTTGATTATACATTAAAAAAAAAAAAAACACAGAGGCTGCCTGGAGTTGGAAGTTGGATCTGAAATGAGACCAGGAGAATCCTTGGTAAAGTTTACCAGACCTTTAATGGTTCTTTCACTCCAAAACACAAGCAAGGACCATGCCCTTTTTCCCATCCACCAGGTGCAGATGGGAAGTTGAGACACATACAGACACTAAACATGGTTTGTTCTGCAGCAAGAAGGTTTTCAGAGAGAGGTGCTTCTGCATAATTTACCCAGGAAACTTGAAGCATCAGCAAAACTTAAGTGTAATGAGATAATCTTACGCCTCTGAGGGTATTTTCCCCCCTCATTTCCTGCTCAGTTGCTCTTCATTTGACTTGCTTTGCTTCTATGAACATTATCTTAGAAACCCAGGATAACCAATAAGATTCCTCACATATATGTACTTTTCTTTTTGTTTTGTTTTGTTTTTCTATTATTTATATGTGCACCACCAACATGCTAGCGTGGGCATTTCTACACACATTTTCAAGTAGTGTCATCAGATGCATTCCAGGAGGTAGAATCCTGCATGCAAGAACATGTTTCTTTCAACTCAATACATATTCATTAATTGTGCCTTAAAAGGCCATTTACAGTCCTTATACACATGTAAAAAACAGTGTGTATATATGTATGTATGTATGTTCATTCACTCACTTATTTATTTAGTTAGAAACGGGGTCTCACTCTCTGTTAACCATGCTAGAGGGCATGATCATAGCTCATTGTAGCCTCAAACTCCTGAACTTAAGGGATCCTCATGCCTCAGCATCCCAAAGTGCTGAGATTACAGGCATGAGACACTATGCCTGGCTAGTATGTTTTTACTTACCATGAAAAGATTAGTAGGAAGCATTCTATTTTCCTAACTGATGGTCACAGAAAACTTTTTTTTTGTAATTTATTTTCCTGTGACCACCACTGAGGTTGGATGCCTCTTTATATGGGAAATGAGCATTTGTATTTCTTTTACCATAAAATGTTTTCATAGGTCCCATGCCTTTTAAAATTGAGTTTGTGTTTTACTCTTCATTGTCAGAGGTTCTTAACATATTTGGATGTCACCTGTTCCATATGACGTTAGTAGGCTGATGCCTGTCCACAATCCAAGAATAGATCTGTCCTAGATCTGTTCTCAAAAGTCATCCAGTTGTCAAGAAACCTGAGATGTGATCCTTCCACATGGCAGAGCTTCCCATCAAGACATGAACTAGGCTGCCAATTACCTCATGGCCAGGAAAAGCAGGGGGGATGGATTTACTGATTGGCTCCATTTTGCATCCAAGCACTTTGGCTAGGATTCAATACTTATTGCCAAGATGATAGTCGACAGGCCCGAAGTTTACTCTCATGATGTTCTCCAGCCTGCCATCAAAATACTTTTCGTGGCCACCTCTTCAACCTCTGACACATCATATTCCCATGAGATTCATATGCACATTAATGGTTGTGAAGTGGGGAATTTTATTCTTTTTTTTTTTTTTCTGTTTTTGAGACAGAGTCTCACTCTGTCACCCAGGCTGGAGTGCAGTGGCATGATCTCAGCTCACTGCAGCCTCCACCTCCTGGGTTCCAGCGATTCTCTTGCCTCAGCCTCCCAGGTAGGTGGGACTACAGGCAGGCACCACCACACCAGGCTAACGTTTGTATTTTTAGTGGCAACAGGGTTTCATCATGTTGGCCAGGCTAGTCTCTAATTCCTGACCTCAGGTGATCCGCCCACCTCGGCCTCTCAAATTGCTGGGGTTACAGGCATAAGCCATCATACCCGACTGGGAATTTTATTCTTAGAAGGAGGAAGTTTATATGGGTACATTGTTTTCTCAAAAGGATACAGTTAAGATTCTACTTTTTAATGTATATACATTGTTTCACAAAAAAACCCAAAATAATAATACAGTTGGGGGAGTGATGAGTGAGTTGAAATATAGATGAGATAAAAATGGCACATGATTAGTACCTGTGGAGGCTGGGTGACAGGTTTATTACATTACCTGATGTATTTTCTATATGCTTAAAATGTTATTTGTCAGCCAAAAATTTTGTATCCTGCCAGAATAAGCTTCATAAATGAAGAGGAAAGTTCTTCCCAGACAAGCAAATGCTGAGTGAATTTGTCAACACTAAATCAGCACAACAGGAAATGCTCAAAGTGGTCTTAAACATGGAAATGAAATCTCAATATTCACCATAACAAAAACACAGGTAAATATAAAACTCACTTCGTGTGTTTATACAAAACAATCACACAAAGCAGGAAGAGAAAGGAATCAAAAGTCAATGCAACAGAATTTCATCAAACCACAATGACAGAAAAAGACAAATAAACAAAGAATTTATAAAACAGCTTGAAAACAATCAATAATATGACAGGAACAAAGATTCATGTATCAATATTAACCTTGAATGTAAATGGATTAAAACTCCCACTTAAAAAATGCAGATTGGCAGAATTGATTAAAAACATTATCCAACTATATGCTGCCTATAAGAAACTCACCTGTAAAGACACATACATTGATTGCAAAGAGATGGAAAAAGATATTCCATGCAAACAGAAACCAAAAGCAAGTAGATGTAGATATATTTATATCAGATAAAATAGACTTTAAATCAAAAAAGGTAGTAAAGGACAAAGAAGGTCATTATATAATGATAAAGGAACCATTTGAGAGCCAGAAGATTAACAGTGGTCAGCAAGAGAATATAACAATTCTAAATATATATGCACCCAACTTTGGAGCACCCAAAACAAATACTACTAGACCTAAAGGAAGAATTTGACAGAAATACAATAATAGTAGGGATTTTAACACCTTACTCACAGCACTAGACAGATCACCAAGACAGAAAATTAACAGAAACATTGAACTTAAACTGGACTTTAGACCAAAGGAAATTCACAGACTTACAGAACATTCTATCCAACAACCATAAAATATACATCCTTTTCATCAGCACATGGAACATTTTCCAAGATAGACAACATGTTAGGCCACAAAACAAGTCCTAAAAGATTTAAAACAATCAAAATAATATCATTTTGAAACAATCAAATTATTTCAGATCATAGTGGAATAAAGCTAGAAATTAATGTCAAGAGGAACTTTGGAAGCTACATAAATATATGAAAATTAAAGAGCATGCTCCTGACTAATCACTGGGTTGATAATAAAAATTAAGTCAGAAATTATTTTTTTCTGAAATGAATGAAAAAAAATAACACACCCAAACCTGTGAGATATAGCAAAAACAGTGCTAAGAGGGAAGATTATAGCATTAAATATCCACATCAAAAAAGGAGAAAGATCACGAATTAACATCCTAACATTACAACCTCAGTGACTATTAATAGAAAAAGAATAAACCAAACCTAAAGTTAGCAGAAGAAAAGAAATAACAAAGATCGGGGCAGAACTAAAGGAAATAGAGACCAAAAAATGCAAAGGACCAATGAAACAAAAAGTTGGTTCTTTTAAAAGAAAATTGATAAGCCACTAGCCAGACTAACCAGAAAAGACCCAAATAAACATAATAAGAAATGAAAAAAGGAGACATTACAATTGATACCACAGAAATGCAAGAGATCCTCAGAGACTGTCATGAAAAACTGTACATGCACAAACCGAGAGGAAATTGATAAATTCCTGGAAATGCTCAACCTATCAAGATTGAACTAGAAAGAAGTACAACTCCTGAACAACCAATAATGAGTAGCAAGACTGAATTAGTAAAAACAAACAAACGAAAAACCCCAAAACCAAAAAAACAAAACCTCCCAACCAAACTTCCAATAACAACAACAAAAAGCTCAGGACTAGATGGATTCACAGCAGAATTCTACCAAACACACAAAGAAGAATTAATACCAATCCTCCTGAAACTATTCCAAAATATCAAGGAGAAGGGGAATTCTCCCCAACTCATTCTACAAGGCCAGTGTCACCCTGATACCAACATCAGACAAGGACATACGAACTACAGACCAGTATACTTCAACAGATGCAAAAACCCTCAACAAAATACTGGAAAATTAAATCCAATAGAGCATAAAAAAGATAATGCATTGTGATCAGGTGGGACTGATACCAGAGATACAAGGATAGTTTGATATATACAAATCAATAAACGTGATACATCACATAAACAGAATTAAGGACAAAAATATATGATTATCCCAACAGATGCAGAAAAAGCCTTTGATAAAATTCAGCATCATTTCATTAGAAAACCCACAACAAATCAGCTATAAAAGCAACATACCTCAACATAATAAAGCCCATATACAACAAACACAAGGTCAACATCATACTTACTGGGGAAAAGTTGAAAGCATTTCCCGTAAGAACTGGAACATGACAAAGATGCCCACTGTCACCACTGTTATTCAACACAGTACTGGAAATCCTTGCCAGCACAATCAGGCAAGAGAAAGAAATAAAAGGCATGTAAATTGAAAAAGAGGAAGTAAAATTATTCTTGTTCACTGATGATATGATCTTATATTAAGGAAACCCTAAAGACTCCACCACAAAACTCTCAGATTTGATCAATAAATTCAGTAAAGTTTCAGGATATGAAATTAATGTACAGAAATCAATACTGATTCTATACACCAACAGTGATCTAGTTGAGGAACAAAACGAGAAGGCAATCCCATTTGCAATTGCTTCAAAAAATAAAATACGCAGAAGTATATTTAACTGAGGAGGTAAGAGGTCTCTATAAAGAGAACTACAAAACACTAGTGAAAAAAATCATAGATTCCATAAACAAAGAAAAAATAGCATATGCTCATGAATTCGAAGAATCAATATTTTCACAATGGCCACACTGGCCAAAACAATCTACAGATTTAATGCAATCCCTATCCAGTTACCAATGTCCTTTTTTTCAGAATTAGAAAAGAAGTCCTAAAATTCACATGGAACCAAAAAAAGATCCTGATATGGAACCAAAATAGCCGAAGAAGTTCTAAGCAAAAAGAACCATGCCAGAGGCTTCACATTATCCAACTTCAAATTATGCTGTGAGGCTATAGTAATCAAAACAATGTAGTACTAGTATAAAAATAAACAGAGATCAATGGAACGGAAGAAAGAGCCATAAAACAAAGTCACATCCAATCAACCATCCAAACAACCAATCTTTGACAAAGTCAACAAAAATGTACACTGGGGAAATGACCCCCTCCCTATTCAATAATAGTGCTGGGAAAATTGAATAGCCATATGCAGAAGAATAAAACTGGACCTAGACCTCTGACCATATAGAAAAATTAACTCAGGATGGATTCAAGATCTAAACGTAAGACCTGAAACTTTAAAAATTCTGGAAGAAAGAAAACTTAGGAAAAACTCTTCAAGACATTGGCCTAGGCAAAGAATTTATGACAAAGTCCTCAAAAGCAAACACAAGAAAAATAGAAGTAGACTCAATTAAACTAAAAAGCTTCTGTACAGCAAAAGAAATGACAGAGTAAACAGACAACCTACAGAACAGAAGAAAATATTTGCAAACTATGCATATGACAAAGGGCTGACATCCAGAATTTGCAAGGAACTCAAACAACTCAACAAGAGGAAAACAAGTGACCCCATTAAAAAGTGGGCAAAGAACATAAAAGAGAGACATTTTCCAAAACAACATATGCCAGTGGCCAATAAACATATGGAAAGATCCTAAACATCATTAATCATCAGAGAAATACAAATGAAAACCACAATGAGATACCAACTTTTGTGAGTCAGAATGGCTATTTTCAAAATGTCTAAAAGCAACAGTTGTTGGTGAGGCTACAGGGAGAAGGGAACGCTTATACACTGTTGGTGGGAATTTAAATTAGTACCTTTATGGAAAACAGTATGGAGAGTTCTTAAAGAACTAAAAATAGAACTACCATTATCTGCAGCAATCCCACTATTAGGTATATACCCAAAGAGAGATAAATCACTATATTAAAACAAAATCTGCATTCTTATGTTTATTTACAACACTATTCACAATAGTCAAGATATGAAAGCAACCTGTGTTCATCAACAGATGAATGTATAAATAATGTGGGACATGTACACAATGGGCTACTATTCAGCTGTAAAAAAGAATAAGATTCTGCCATTTGCAACAACATGTATGAAACCAGAAGTCATCACATTAGGCAAAATAAGCCACGTGTCAAAAGACAAACTTTGCAGGTTCTCACTTATTTGTGGCAGCTAAAAATTAAAGCAATTGAACTCATGGAGATAGAGTAGAATGGTGTTTACCAGAGGCTGAGAATGATATGCACCCCCAGCCCATAATCCACTGATGGTTACCAGAGGGTAGGAGAGTGGGAATAATTGATGCGTAAAAAAAATAGAAAGAATTAAGATACAGTATTTGCTAGCACAAGAGGGTGACTGTAGTCAAAATTAATGTAATTGTACATTTAAAAGTAACTACAAGAGTATAATTGAATTGTTTATAACACAAAGAAGAAATGCTTGAGGTGATGAATCCCCATTTATCCTGATGTGATTATTACACATTGTGTGTCTGTATCAAAATATTTCATATACCTCACAGACATATAACACCTACTATGTTACCCAAAAAATTAAAAATAAAAAAATTAAAATGTGGTACACATGTACCACAAAATACTCAGCAATAAAAAATAGAGATCTTGTATTTTTCAACAACATGGATGAAACTGGAAGCCATTTTCCTTAGTGAAATAACTCAGGAAGAGAACATTCAATACTGTTTGATCTCATAAGTAGGAGCTAAACAATGGGTACTTATTGACTTACAGAGTGAAATAACAGTCACTGGAGTCCACGAAAGGTTGGAGGGTGGAAGAAGGGTGAGGGGTGAAAAACGATTGAGCAAAAATTTCACTATTCGGATGATGAGTATGCTAAAAGCCCAGACATCACCACTATGCAATGTATGCCTGTAAGAAACTGGCACTTGTGGCTGGGCCCAGTGGCTCATGCCTATAATCCCAGCCCTTTGGGAGGCCATGGTGGGTGGATCAACTGAGGTCAGGAGTTTGAGACCAGCCTGACCAATATGATGAAACCCCATCTCTACTAAAAATACAAAAATTAGCCAGGCATGGTGACGTGTGCCTGTAGTCCCAGGCTGAGACAGGAGAATCGCTTGAACCCAGGAGGCAGAGGTTGCAGTGAGCCGAGATCACACCACTGCACTCCAGCCTTGGTGACAGAGTGAGACTCCATCTCAAAAACAAAAACAAAAACAAAAAACAAAAAAACCCCTAAACCTCTGCTAGGGCAATACGGGAGGAAAATGTGGGGTCAGAGTCTTCACACAAAGTCCCCACTGGGGCATTGCCTAGTGGAGCTGTGAGAATAGTGCCACCATCCTCAAGACCCCAGAAATGGTAGATCCATGGACAGCTTGCACCCTGCACCTTGGAAAAGCCGCAGGCACTCAATGACAGCTTGTGAAAGCAGTCAGGAGGGGGGCTATACCCCGCAAACCCAAAGGGGTGGAGCTGCCCAAGGCCATGGGAACTCACCTCTTGCATTAGTGTGACCTGGATGAGTGACATGTTGTAAAAGGAGATCATTTTGGAGCTTTAAGATTTCACTGCCCTGCTGGATTTCAGACATGCATGGGGCCTGTAGCCCCTTCATTTTGGCCAATTTCATTCACTTGAAATGGGTGTATTTACCCAATGCCTGTACC
Organism: Hylobates moloch; assembly: GCF_009828535.3. Lineage (NCBI taxonomy): Eukaryota > Metazoa > Chordata > Mammalia > Primates > Hylobatidae > Hylobates > Hylobates moloch. The sequence goes on from NW_026652281.1 coordinate 82,293,888, forward strand.
CCCACTGTGTCTAGGAAATAACTAACTTGTTTTTGAATTTACAGGCTCATGGGTGAAAGGGACTTGCCTTGTCCCATATGAGACTTTGGACTTCAACTTTTGAGTTAATGCTGGAATGAGTTAAGAATTTGGGGGACTGTTGGGAAGGCAAGATTGTGTTTTGAAATGTGAGGACACGAGATTTGGGAGGGGCCAGGGGCATAATTATATGGTTTGACTGTGTCCACACCCAAATCTCATCTTGTTTGTAGTTTCCCATAATCCCCATGTGTCAGGGGAGCAACCCAGTGGGAGGTAATTGAATCATGGGGTCGGTTACCTCCATGCTTTTCTCATGATAGAGAGTGAGTTCTCACAAGATCTGATGGTTTTGTAAGGAGCTTTCCCGCCTTCATTCCGTACTTCTCTATCCTGCCATCATGTGTAGAAGGACGTGTTTGCTTTCTCTTCCACTATGATTTTAAGTATCATGAGGCCTCCCCAGTCCTGTAGAACTGAGTCAATTAAACATCTTTCCTTTATAAATTACCCAGTCTTGGGTATTTCTTCATAGCAGCGTGAGAATTGGCTAATACATTTTAATAGATACTTTCTATTGTAACTTAGAGTGTTCAGAAAATATGACATTACATTCCTATCATTAATTCAATAACAATTTCCGGCCTAAAGCATACCTTTGTCAGATTTTCTTTTTAAAAATGCACATCCTCTGTTTACTGGTTGAAATGCTGCCTGTTTATTTCTATGACAACTTAGTCAAATTTCTAACAAAATTATGTAACATTCTTTATATTCATTTATTAATTGTATATCAAAAGTCAATTTTTATGATTGTCTTACTGTCACCTGGTATGACTAAAAATGTGCCAATTTGTCATTTCCAATGAATCTACCAATTATTTATTTTTAAACTCTAGGTGTTAGGCCTATAAATGCGCCATAGCTTAGTACAGTGTCTAAAACACTGTATGTGGTAAGTGCTAACCACTTTGAGTCATCAAGTAATCTTTTTTCATGCTATTCTTCAATTACAATAATATTTTGTTTGTTCTTATTAAAAATTATGTTTCTGTTCTATCTAAATATAGGTGAAAAAATATAAGGTAGTCTCTATGAGAACCCTCTTCATCAAATCCAAAGTCAAATTTCACAAACAGCTTATATATTCAGTTACTTATTTGTCACAAACAGTAAATACGACTATTTAGGTATGATAATTGTAGTAATAATCTCCATCCTACAACAGAGAAAACTTTGGGTCATTCATTGATGGGCATAAAGCTCCATTCTTTATTATTATTCTCAGAAAATCCATTGGCATGGAATAAAACAAATTAGAAATAAATATTATGATAGGCACACATTTTGAAAGTAAACTTAAAAAGTAGATGATATAAAGTTACATAAATGAAAACTAGAATACAGTCATGTGCTGCATAACAATGTTTTAGTGAACTATATACCACATATATGACAATGGTCCCATAAGATTATAATAGAGCTGAAAAATGCCTATCATCTAGTAATATAGCCATTTTAACATAGTAGCACAATGCATTACTCACACATTTCTGGTAATGTTGGTGTATTAGCCCATTTTCATGCTGCAGATAAAGACATACCAGTGACTGGGAAATTCACAAAAGAAAGAAATTTAATGGACTTACAGTTCCACATGGCTGGGGAGGCCTCACAATCATGGTAGAAGGCAAGGAGGAGCAAGTCACATCTTACGTGGATGACAGCAGGCAAACAGAGAGAACTTGTGCAGGAAAACTCCCATTTTTCAAACCATCAGATCTTATGAGACTCATTCACTATCACAAAAACAGCAGGGGAAAGACCTGCCCCCATGATTCAATAATCTCCCATTGGGTCCCTCCCACAACTTCTGGGGATTATGGGAGCTACAAGATGAGATTTGGGTAGGAACAGAGAGCCAAACCATATCATTCCACCCCGGCCCCTCCCAAATCTCATGTCTTCACATTTCAAATCCAATCATGCCTTCCCAACAGTCCCCAAAGGTCTTAACTCATTTCAGCATTAACTAAAATGCCCAAAGTCTCATCCAAGACAAGGCAAGTGCCTTCTGCCCATGAAACTGTAAAATCAAAAGCCAGTTAGTTATTTCCTAGATACAATGGGGGTACAGGCATTGGGTAAATACAGTCATTCAAAATGGGAGAAATTGACAAACACAAAGGGGCTGCCAGCCCCAGGCAAGTTCAAAATCTAGCAGGGCAGTCAAATCTTAAAGCTTGAAAATGATCTCTTTTGACTCCATTCTCACATTCAGGTCATACCGATGCAAGAGGTGAGTTTCCATGGTCTTGGGCAGCTCTGCCCCTGTGGCTTTGCAGGGTACAGCCTTCCTCCCAGCTGCTTTCACAGGCTGGTGTTGAGTGTCTGCAGCTTTTCTAGGTGAAGAGTGCAAGCTGTTAGTGGTTCTACCATTCTGGGGTCTGGAGGGCAGTTGCCCTCTTCTCACAGCTCCACTACGTGGGCCCCAGTAGGGACTCGGTGTGGGGGCTCTGACTCCTTCTGCACTGACATAGCAGAGGTTCTCCATGAGGGCCACACCCCTGCAGCAAACTTCTGCCTGGACATCCAGGCATTTCTATACATCCTCTGAAATCTAGGCAGAGGTTCTCAAACCTCAATTCTTGACTTCTGTGCACCTGCAGCTCAACAGCAAGTGGAAGCTGCCATGGATTGGGGCTTGCAACCTCTGAAGCCATGGTCCGAGCTATACCTTGGCCCCTTTTAGTCAGCCAAGTGGCTGGGACTCAGGGCACCAAGTCTCTAGATTCCCCACAATAGGGGGACCCTGGGCCCAACTTACAAAACCATTTTTTCCTCGTAGGCCTTCAGGCCTGTGATGGGAGGAGCTGCCGTGAATACCTCTGAAATGCTCTGGAGACATTTTCTCCATTGTCTTGGGTATTAACATTCACCTCCTTGTTACTTATGAAAATTTCTGCAGCTGGCTTGAATTTCTCCTCAGAAAATGGGATTTTCTTTTCTGTTGCATTGTCAGGCTGCAATTTTCCAAGCTTTTATGGTCTCCTTTCCTTATAAAACTGAATGCCTTTAACAGCACCCAAGTCACATCTTGAATGCTTTGCTGCTTAGGAATTTCTTCCGCCAGATACCCTAACTCATCTCTCTCAAGTCTAAAGTTCCAGAGATCTCTACAGCAGGAGCAAAATGTCACCAGTCTCTTTGGTAAAACATAACAAGAGTCACCTTTGCTCCAGTTCCCAAAAAGTTCCTTATTTCCATGTGAGACCACCTCAGCCTGGACTTTTTCATCCATATCACTACCAGCATTTTGGGCAAAGCCATTCAATATATCTCTAGGAAGTTTCAAACTTTCCCACATTTTCCTGTCTTCTTCTGAGCCCTCCGAATTGTTCCAACTGCTGCCTGTTACCCAGTTCCAAAGTCGCTTTTATATTTTTGGGTGTCTTTTCAGCAGTGCCCCACTCCTGGTACCAATTTACTGTATTAGTCCATTTTCACACTGCTGATAAAGGCATACTCGAGACTTGGCAATTTACAAGAGAATGAGGTTTAATGGACTTACAGTTCCACATGGCTGAGGAGGCCTCACAATCATGGCAGAAAGCAAGGGAGAGCAAGTCACATCTTACATGGATGGTGGCTGGCAAAGAGAGAGAGCATGTGCAGGGAAACTCCCATTTTTAAAATCAACAGATCTCATGAGATTTATTCACTATTACAAAAATAGTATAGGAAAGACCTGCCCCCATGATTCGATTATCTCCCACTGGGTCCCTCCCACAACACGTAGGAATTATGGAAGCTACAAGATGAGATTGGATGGAGACATAGAGCCAAACCGTATCAGTTGGGGTAGACAACCCTGTGCTGTCAGTCACATAAATGTATATCACATACAATTATGCAGTATATAATACTTGATAATGATAATAAATGATTATGTTATTAATTTATGTATTTACTGTACAACTTCCAGCCCCATAAACTCCATTCATGGTAAGTGCCCTTTACAGATGTACCATTTTTAATCCTTTATATTGTATTTTTTGCTGTACCTTCTCTATGTTTAGGTATCTTCAGATACATAAATATTTACCATTGTGTTTCAACTGCCTATAGCATTCAGTAGAGTAACATGATGCACAGACTTGTAGCACAGGAGCAACAAGCTATACCATATAGCCTAGATGTGCAATAGGGTTTACCATCTAGGTTTGTGTAAGTACACTCTGTGCTGTTTGCAAAATGATGAAATGCCTAACAACACATATCTATGAACATATCCCCATTGATAAATAACACATGACTGTATATAAAGTCATATCAGAAAACAAAATATTAAAAGTCTTTCCACGTTGAAAATCTCTGAATCAAAAGCTTTAAATGATAAATCTTATCAACATCTAATAAAATATTCACGCTAATTCTTCAAAGTAACTTCCAAAAATAGAAGCAACACTTCCCAATTTACTCTATGAGGCCAGGAGTGCCATGATACCAAAGCTGGAAAAAAGCATTGCAAGAAGACTATAGAGAAAAATCCCTAATGACTACAGACACAGAAATCCTTATTAAATACTAGGAAACTTATTCCAGGAACATAATAAACATGATTATATATCATAGCCAAGTGAGATCTTATTGTTATAAATGCAATGTTAGCTTAACATCTAAAAGTCAATTAAGATAATATACAATATTACTTGAATACATGACAAAAAGAACATTTTGATAGACAGAAAAAAATTTGACAAAAATCCAACATACATTGTGATAAAAAAAAAAACCCAGAACGCTACTAATAGAAAAAAAGTGAGTTCTGCTAAAAGCCATCTATAAAAACCTACAACTAGCATTATACTTAATGGTGAAAGACTTGAGTACTTTACTGATAACTTTGGGAACAGGATCATAATTTCCACTTTTAACACTCTATCCAACATTGTACTCCAGCTAGGGAAATTATACTGGAAAGTAAAATAAAATTGTCCAGAATGAATAAAAAAAGTAGAACCGTGTTTCATTGCACACAACATAATCTTCCACATAAAAAATTGTCAGGAATTTACTAAAAACTCACTAGAACTAAGAAATTCATCCATGTCACAAGATACAAGATCAACACGTAAATTGAATTGTATTTTATATACTAGCAAACAACAATCTGAAAATTGAATTAAGGAAACGATTCCATTTACAATAGATCAAAAAGAAATAAATATTTATGAATAATTTTTTAAAAATTAAATTTAAGTTCCAGGACACACGTGCAGGGTGTGCAGGTTTGTTGCACAGGTAAATGTGTGCCATGGTGGTTTGCTGCACCTCTCAACCCATCACCTAGATATTAAGCCCCACATACATTAGCTATTTATCCTAATGCTCTCCCTCCTCCCACCCCTCAACAGGCCCCAGTGTGTGTTGTTCCCCTCCCTGTGTGCATGTGTTCCCACTGTTCAGCTCCTGCTTATAAGTGAGAACAAGTGGTGTTTAGTTTTCTGTTCCTGTTTTAGTTTGCTAGACATGCATAATGGCTTCCAGCTCCATCCACGTCCCTACCAACGATATAATCTCATTCTTTTTTATAGTGTTCCATGGTGTATATGTACCACATTTTCTTTATCCAGTCTATCATTGATGAGCACTTGGGTTGATTCTGTGTTTTTGCTATTGGGAATAGTGCTGCAATGAACATATACATGGATGTATCTTTATAATAGAATGATTTATATTCCTTTGGGCATATACCCAGTAATGGGATTGCTGGGTGAAATGGTATTTCTGGTTCTAGGTCTTTGAGGAATTGCCACACTGTCTTCCATAATGGTTGAACTAATTTACATGCCCAACAGTGTAAAAGCATTCCTATTTTTGACAGCCTTGCCAGCATCTGTTGTTTCTTGACTTTTTAATAATTGCCATTCTGACTGGCATGACATGGGTATCTCATTGTGGTTTTGATTTGCATTTCTCTAATGATCAGTGATGTTGAGCTTTTTAAAATGTTTGTTGGCTGAAAAGTCATCTTTTGAGAAGTATCTGTTCATGTCTTTTGCCTACTTCTTAACGGGATTGCTCTTTTCTTTTAAATTTGTTTAACTTCCTTGTATATCCTGGCTACTAGACCTTGTCAGATGGATAGATTGCAAAAATTTTCTCCCATTCTGTAGGTTGTCTGTTCACTTTGATGATAGTTTCTTTTGCTGTGCATAAACTCTTTAGTTTAATGAGATCCCATTTGTCAAGTTTTGCTTTTGTTGCAATTGCTTTTGATATTTTCATCAAAAAATCTTTGCCCGTGCCTATGTCCTGAATGGTATTGCCTAGATTTTCTTCTAGGGTTTTTATACTTTTGGGTTTATATTTAAGTCTTTAATCCATCTTGAGTTAATTTTTGTACAAAGGTTTAAGGAAGAGGTCCAGTTTCAATTTTCTGCATGTGGCTAGCCAGTTTTCCCAGCACTATTTATTAAACAGTGTGGGCGGCAAGCCACCTAGGTGCCAAGGCAAGAGACTGAGGACATGAGCTCTTCCAGTATAATAAAATATAAAATAAGAATAGTTATACCAGATACAGATCTTAAATATGATTATATATGAATATCATTAATCATTAGTTTGTAGCAATTACTCTCTATTCCAATGTTATAATAATCCTCACTCTATAATCATAATCTAGGAAAAACCAGGCCATACAGAGATAGGAGCTGAGGGGACATAGTGAGGAGTGACCAGAAGACAAGAGTGTGAGCCTTCTGTTATGCCCGGACAGGGCCACCAGAGGGCTCCTTGGTCTAGCAGTAACGCCCATTGCTGAGCGGACCATGGTCTAGAGGTAGCCTCAGTGTCAAGGGAAAACACCCACTACTTAACAGACTGGGAAAGGGAGTTTCCCTTTCCCTGGGGGAGTTTAGAGAAGACTCTACTCCTCCACCTCTTGTGGAGGGCCTGACATTAGTCAGGCTCACCCGCAGTTATCCGGAGGCCTAACCATCTCCCTGTGATGCTGTGCTTCAGTGGTCACGCTCCTAGTCTGCCTTCATGTTCCATCCTGTACACTTGGCTCTGCCTTCTAGATAGCAGTAGTAAATTAGTGAAAGTACTAAAAGTCTCTGATATGCAGAAATAATGGTGTAAGCTGTCTTTCTCCCTGTCTCCTCTCCCTCTCTGCCTCAGCTGCCAGGCAGAGAAGGGCCCCCTGTCCAGTGGACACGTGACCCACGTGACCTTACCTATCGTTGGAGATGACTCGCACTCTTTACCCTGCCCCTTTTGCTTTGTATCCAATAAATAACAGCACAGCCAGACATTCGGGGCCACTACCGGTCTCTGCGACTTGGTGGTAGTGGTCCCCTGGGCCCAGCTGTCTTTTCTTTCATCTGTCTTGTGTCTTTATTTCTACACTCTCTTGTCTCCACACACGGGGAGAGACCCACTGACTCTGTGGGGCTGGTCCCTACAAATAGGGAATCCTATTCTCAGTGTTTGTTTTTGTCAGGTTTGTCAAAGATCAGATGGTCGTAGATGTGGGGTCAATTTCTAAGGTCTCTATTCTATTCCACTGGTCTATATGTCTGTTTTTGTATCACTATCATGCTGTTTTGGTTTCTGTAACCTTGTTGTATAGTTTTAAATCTGGTAACATGACTCTAGCTTTGTTCTTTTTGCTTAGGATCATCTTGGCTATATAGGCTCTTTTTTGGTTCCATATAAACTTTATTTTTTTGAGATGGAGTCTCATTCTGTCATCCAGGCTGGAGTGCGGTGGCATGATCCTGGCTCACTACAACCTCCACCTCCTGGGTTCACATGATTCTCCTGCCTCAGCCTCCTGAGTAGCTGTGATTACAGGCACACACCACCACACCCAGCTAAATTTTTGTGTATTTTTAGTAGAGACAAGGCTTCACTATGCTAGCCAGACTGGTCTTGAACTCCCGACCTCGTGATCCACCTGCCTTGACCTCCCAAAGTGCTGGGATTACAGGCGTGAGCCATCCCTCCTAACCAAGTTTCCCTGTGAATTTTAAAGCAGTTTTTTTTTTCTAATTCTGTGAAGAATGTCAATGGTAGTTTAAGGGGAATAGCATTGAATCTATAAATTACTTTGGGTGGAATGGCCTTTTTCACGGTACTGATTTTTTTTAAATTTTATTATTATTATACTTTAAGTTTTAGGGTACATGTGCACAACGTGCAGGTTTGTTACGTATGTCTACAAGTGCCATGTTGGTGTGCTGCACCCATTAACTCGTCATTTAGCATTAGGTATATCTCCTAATGCTATCCCTCCCCCCGTCCCCCCACCCCACAACAGGCCCTGGTGTGTGATGTTCCCCTTCCTGTGTCCATGTGTTCTCATTGTTCAATTCCCACCTATGAGTGAGAACATGTGGTGTTTGGTTTTTTTTCCTTGCAATAGTTTGCTGAGAATGATGGTTTCCAGTTTCATACATGTCCCTACAAAGGACATGAACTCATCATTTTTTATGGCTGCATAGTATTCCATGGTGTATATGTGCCACATTTTCTTAAGTCAGTGTGGTGATTCCTCAGGGATCTAGAACTAGAAATACCATTTGACTCAGCCATTCCATTACTGGGTATATACCCAAAGGATTATAAATCATGCTGCTATAAAGACACATGCACACATATGTTTATAGCAGCACTATTCACAATAGCAAAGACTTGGAACCAACCTAAATGTCCAACAACAATAGATTGGATTAAGAAAATGTGTACTGATTCTTTCTATCCATGAGCATAGAATGTTTGTCCATTTCCTTGTGTCCTCTCTGATTTCTTTGAGCAGTGCTTTGTAGTTCTCCTTGAAGAGGTCATTCACTTCCCTTGTTAGCTGTATTCCCAAGTATTTTATTCTCTTTGTAGCAATTGTGAATGGGAGTTAATTCATGATTTGGCTCTCTGCTTGTCTATTGTTGGTGTATAGGAATGCTTGTAATTTTTGCACATTGATTTTGTATCCTGAGACTTTGCTGAAGTTGCTTATCAGCTTAAGAAGCTTTTGGGCTGAGATGATGGGGTTTTCTAGATATAGGATCATGTCATCAGCAAACAGAGATGGCTTGACTTCCTCTCTTTTTATTCAAATACACTTTATTTCCTTATCTTGCCTGATTGCCCAGGCCAGAACTTCCAATACTATGTTGAATAGGAGTGGTGAGAGAGGGCATCCTTGTCTTGTGCTGGTTTTCAAGTGGAATGTTTCCAGCTTTTGCTCATTCAGTATGATCTTAGCTGTGTATGTTTGTCATAAATGGCTCTTATTATTTTGAGGTATGCTTCATCAATACCTACTTTACTGAGAGTTTTTAACATGAAAAGATGTTGAATGTTATCAAAGGCCTTTTCTGCATCCATTGAGATAATCATGTGGTTTTTATCTTTAGTTCTGTTTATGTGATGAGTTACATTTATTGATTTGCATATGTTGAGCCAGCCTTGCATCCTAGGGATGAAGCTGACTTGATCATGGTGAATAAGCTTTTTGATGTGTGGCTGAATTCGGTTTGTCATATTTTATTATGGAATTTTGCATCAATATTCATCAGGGATATTGGCCTGAAGTTTCTTTCTTTTTTTTTTTTCATTGTATCTCTGCCAGGTTTTGGTATCCAGATGATGCTGGCCTCATGAGATAGATAAAAGTCCATCCTTTTCAAGTTTTTGGAATATTTTCAGGAGAAATGGTATGAGCTCCTTTTTGTACCTCTGATAGAATTCAGCTGTAAATCCAACTGGTTTTGGGCATTTTTTGGTTGGTAGGCTATTTATTACTGCCTCGATTTCAGAACTTGTTATTGGTCTATTCAGGAATTGAACTTCTACCAGGTTCAGTCTTGGGAAGCTATATGTGTCCAGGAATTTATTTATTTCTTCTAAATTTTCTAGTTTATTTGCATAGAAGTGTTTACAGCGTTCTCTGATAGTTGTTTGTATTTCTGTGGGGTCAGTGGTAATATCCACTTTATCATTTTTTATTGTGTCTATTTGACGTTTCTCTCTTTTCTTCTTTATTAGTCTAGTTAGTGTTTTGTCTATTTTATTTTTATTTTTCAAAAAACCAGCTCCTGGATTCATTGATTTTTTAGAGTTTTTCATGTGTCTATCTCCTTCAGATCCACTCTGATCTTGGTTATTTCTTGTCTCCTGCTAGCTTTGGGTTTGTTTGCCCTTGTATCTCTAGATCTTTTTTTGTGATGTTAAGGTGTCGATTTGAGATCTTTCTAGCTTTTTGATGTGGGCAATTAGTGCGATAAAATTTTCTTTTAACACTGTTTTAGCTGTGTCCCAAAGATTCTTGTACCTTGCCTCTTTTTTCTCATTAGTTTCAAAGAACTTGTTGATTTCTGCCTTAACTTCATTATTTACCCAGGAGTCATTCAGGAGCAGGTTGTTCAATTTCCATATAGTTGTGTGATTTTCAGTGAGGTTCTTAATCTTGAGTTCTAATTTGGTTGTGCTGTGGTCTGAGAGACTGTTTGTTGTGAGTTCAGTTATTTTGCATTTGATGAGGACTGTTTTACTTCCAATTATGTAATTGATTTTAGAGTAAGTACCATGTGGCACTGAGAAAAATGTATATTCTATTGTTTTGGGGTGGAAAGTTCTGTAGGTATCTATCAGGTCCACTTGATCCAAAGCTGAGTTCAAGTCCTGAATATTCTTGTCAATTTTCTGTCTTGATCTGTCTAATATTGACAGTGGGGTGCTAAAGTCTCCAACTATTATTGTGTGGGAGTTTACATCTCTTTGTAAGTCTCTAAGAGCTTGTTTTATAAATCTGGGTGCTCCTGTATTGGGTGCATATATATTTCAGATTCTTAGCTCTTCTTGCTGAATTGATTCCTTTATGATTATATAATGTCCTTCTTTGTCTTCTTTGATACTTTGTTGGTTTGAGGTCTGTTTTGTCAGAAACTAGGATTGTAACCACTGCTTTTTTCTGCTTTCCATTTGCTTGGTAAATTTTCCTCCATCCCTTTATTTTGAGCCTATATGTGTCTTTGCAGGTGAGATGGGTGTCTTGAATACAGCCCACTGATGGATCTTGATTGACTCTATCCAGCTTGCCATTGTGTGTCTTTTAATTGGAGCATTCAGCCCATTTACACTTAAGGCTAATATTGTTATGTGTCAATTTGATCCTGTCAAATGATGTCAGCTAGTTACTTTGAAGATTTGTTGATATAGTTGCTTCTTAGTGTCATTGGTCTTTGTACTTCTGTGTGTTTTTGCAGTGGCTAGTAATAGTTTTTCCTTTCCATATTTAGTGCTTCCTTCAGGAGCTCTTGCAAGACAGGCCTAGTGGTGACAAATTCCCTCAGCATTTGCTTGTCTAAAAAAGATTTTATTTCTCCTTTGCTTATGAAGCTTAGTTTGGCTGGATATGAAATTCTCAGTTGAAAATTCTTTTCCTTAAGAATGTTGAATATTGGCCCCCAGTCTCTTATGGCTTTTGGTGTTTTTGCTGAGATGTCTGCTATTATTCCAATGGCCTTCCCTTTGTAGGTGACCTGGCCTTTTTCTCTGGCTGCCTGTAACATTTTTTCCTTCATTTTGCTCTTGGAGAATCTGATGAGTATGTGTCTTGGGATTGATCTTCTCATAAATGATCTTACTGAGGTTCTCTGGATTTCCTGAATTTGAATGTTGGCCTGTCTTACTGAGTTGGGGAAGTTGTCCTGGATGATATCCTGAATTACGTTTTGCAACTTGGTTCCATTCTCCCTGTCTCTTTCAGGTGCCCCAATTAGTCGTAGGTTTGTTCTTTTTACATAATCCCATAGTTCTTGGAGGTTTTGTTCATCCTTCTCACTCTTTTTTCTCTAACCTTATTTCAGCAAGACAGTTTTCAAGCTCTGAAATTCTTCCCTCTGCCTGGTCTATTTGGTTAGTGATACTTGTGCTTGCATTTTGACTTTCTCATGTTGTCCATCAGGTCCATCAGGTTATATTCCTCTCTAAACTGGTTGCTCTGGTTAAGTTCCTTATGTTTTATCATGGTTCTTAGCTTGTTTGCATTGGGTTAGAACATGCTCCTTTATCTCAGTGAAGTTCACTATTACCTGCCTTCTGAAGCCTACTTCTGTCAATTCATCCATCTCAGCCTCCTCCCTCTTACTGGGGAGGTGTTGTGATCATTTGGAGGAGAAAAGGACCTCTGGCTTTTTGAGTTTTTAGGGCTTTTTCATTGATTCCTTCTCATCTTCGTGAATTTATCTGCCTTCAAACTTTGAAGGTGCTGACCTTTGGATGGAGTTTTGTGGTGACTTTTTTTGTTGACGCTATTGTTGTTGTTGCTTTCTGTTTGTTTTTCTTTTAACAGGGCCTTCTTCTACAGGGCTGCTGTGGTTTGCTGGGGGTCCATTCCAGACACTATTTGCCTGGATTCCTCCCACACCTGGAGATGTCACCAGTGGAGGGTGCAGAACAGCAAAGATAGCTGCCTTCTCCTTTCTCTGGGATCTCTGTCCCAGAGGGGCACTGTTCTGATGTCAGAAGGAACTCTCCTGTATAAGTTGTCTGGCAATTTCTGTTTGGGGGTGTCTCACCCAGTCAGGAGACATGGGATCTGGGACCCACTTAAAGAAGCATTCTGGCTGCCCCTTGGCAGAGTCAGTGTGCTGCACTGAAGGGAATCCCACTCATCTGGACTGCCCGAATTCCTCAGAGCAAGCAGGGGGATAAGGCTGATCCAAAGAGATTGTGGCTGCCCCTCCCCCCAAGGGTTCAGTCCCGGGGGGATTAGAGTTCTGTCCCTAGACCCCTGGCTGGAGTTGCTAAAATTGCTTTAGGGAGGCCCCTCACCCTCAGTGAGGAGGGTTGGGTCAGGGTCTGGCCTAAAGAGGCAGTCTGGCCACAATCTGCAACAACTGCTGTGCTGCACTGTGGGGAATTCCAAACTGTCCAATCTCCCCGGCACCAGCAGGGGAAAAATGGCAGCCTGGAACCGCAGTGATGGTTGCCACCCCTCCCCCCAGGAGCTCAGTCATCTTAGGCAGCAGGCAGCTGCAGTGATAATGGCCACCCCTCTCCCTGAGAACTAGGTAGTCTTAGGCAGTCTCCAGCCAAGTGGCTGCTGAAAATCTGTACAGCTCTGTGCTTGGGACCCAAGGCTCTGGTGGCGTGGGCTCATGAAGGGGATCTTTTGATCTGTAGGTTGTACAGATCCATGGAAAAATCAATGGTTTCCCAGGCAGGGTAGAAGGATCAGTCAGTGCCTCCCTTGGATGGGATTGGGTGCTCCCCTTGCCCTCTGTGGTTCCCAGGTAAGCCATCGCATCGCCCTACTTTTCCTACATAGTTCGTCATGTCAACTGTGTAGTCAATCCCTTTGAGAGAACCTGGATACCTCAGTTGATGGTGCAGGATTCACTTGCCATTTTCATTCTTTTCACTGGGAACCTTCAACTGCAGCTGTTTCTAGTTGGCTATCTTGGTCCCTTCCTCCCATGGATAAATTTAACAAAAGAAATGCAAGGACTTTACACTGGAAGATTATCTTATGCTAAAATAAATCCAAGAGCAGAATAAGTGGAAAAAATCCAATATTAAATGATAATATTGTAAAGAATACAATATCCCACAAATTGACCTAAAAATTAAATGGAGTCTCTTCAAATTTAAACTATAGCTTCTATAGTTTTTATAGAAATTGACAAAGTTTGTCAAATTTTCCTATATTTCCATAGTTTTTATAGAAATTGACAAGCTTTCTCAAAATCCACATATACATGCAAAGTAAACCAAAAACATAAACATAATCCTTAAAAGGAATAACAAAATTCACCTGGGCGTGGTGGCTCATGTCTGTAATCCCAGCACTTTGGGAGGCCAAGGCGGGTGGATCACCTGAGGTCAGGAGTTCAAGACCAGCCTGATCAACATGAAGAAACCTGTCTTTATTAGAAATATAAAATTAGCCAGGCGTGGTCATGCATGCCTGTAATCCCAGCTACTCGGGAGGCTGAGGTGGGAGAATTGGTTAAACCTGGGAGGCGGAGGTTGCAGTGAGCTGAGATCATGCCATTGCACTCCAGCCTGGGCCAGAAGAGCAAAACTCCAACTCCAAAAAAAAAAAAAAAAAAGGAATAACAAAATTCTATAACTTAAACTCAATAAAATTAATTTTTATTCACTACAAAGTAACAATAATCAAGCCTGTGGTGGTAGCACAGGGATAGATTCATATAGAACAATGAAATAGATAGGAAGTTTCATTAATAAACATGCATTTATGGTAAAGTGATTTTAACAAAGGGGCCAAGAAGTTTCTGAGGAAAGAAAAGTCTTTTCAACAAATGATACTGGAAAATTGGATATTGGCCTGCAAAATAATGACACTGCACTCCTAACTCAAATCACACATCAAAAAACAAAAAAACAAGCCAACCAACCAACCAACAAAAGTTAAAAAGACCATACACTTAAATGTAAGTGCTGAAACTAAAAATTTCTTAGGAGGAATGTAAAAGTTTCGCAACCTTGCATTAGGCAATGATATTTTAGATTTTACACTAAAGGACAATCAAAAAGGGAAAACTATACTTCACCAAATTTAAAATGTTTTATTCTTCAAACACCATGAAAATATAAAAATGAAAGTCACTGAATGAGAGAAATCACCCTAGCTGACACTTTGATATGGGATTTTTAGTCTCCAGAATTGAGTACATTTTTGTTTCTAAAGCCACCCAGCATGAGATAATCTGGTAATGTGGTATGGCAGCCCCAGCAAACTGACAGTCTATTAGAACAAACATAGGATGTCCCCTACGGTGTGTCTGAGATGACCACAGAATAGAATCACGTCAATCTTCACCAGCACAGAAAGGCTGCACCACTGTGGGAAACAGCCTCCCTTATGGAATATTATGAAGACAAGTGAGGGCACAGGTTCTGACCTGGCAGGGTTATTATGATATGTTTTATAAGATTAAAAGTTATAGACAAACGTTACAATAGCCTAAACCCCTCCCTTTCCTATATAAACCACCCAATTTAGAGTGATGGTTAAGATTGGAGGTCTGGAAGAGTAGTGGAGCTGCCTGCTACATGGAATACTTGGGGCAAGTTGTTAAAACAATAAAAACAGCAACAACATGCAAAGATACTCGTGGCCTATTGTAAAGTAAAAACAATGCAAAAGTGTTTTCTCTGATATTTCTAGAAGTAAGTGAACAGGGACTTTCCACCTAGCCAAGTTGCCACTGGGGACTAATGGAGGCCAGGTTCCTTTGGGAATGGGACTATCGGCCAGTAAATTGGTAAAAATATAGGACAGAGCCCAGGGGAGTCTCTATACTCAGGTTTAGGCCCTGGGCCCACTCTGGTCATCTCAGGTCCTTGTCCGTGATGACCCTTCTGTGCTTACTCTCATGCTTGCCCAGCAGTGACCACGGTTGGTGATGTGGCACAACTGTCTTTTTTCCAAGGAGATACAGTTGGACCTATCAAACAGCTCTTCACTGATCTCCTGCATGGAATTCTGCAAATAGAGTACCCAGCAAATTGATTGAGAGGTGTTAGTGGCCTGCTTGGCTGTTCCCACAAGGAGATGCTCTGATTAAAGTTCTGCATCCTAGATTAGGCACAGAGGAGCATCTCCATGAACCTCCAGCCAGGGCAAAAACCACATGACAGCTTGAGGTCTCAAAATCAAATCTGAGTAAACAAGCTTAATCCCCAACACTCACCTCCCCATCCTGCCAGCCATGACCTGGGGTATGAACACAGTAGAGTTCCAGCACCTAACAACCTGCTCCTTCCCAGGAAGAGCCTCACCTCACCTTCTGCTCCCCACGCCTACACACATATATGGTGATGAGGAGAGGATATGAGGTTGTCCAGATGGGATCTCAAGTGAGGATTGGTCTGGAAAGGGCTACCCTGTGGTTACTTTGACGTACCTCTTGCCAAATGACCTGAAGCATGGAGGTTGGGGATTGAGAGCTGAGCCAAATTCTGCATCTTTTTAGAAAAGGCTCTCACTGAAGCAAGAGCTTCGAAAAGTTAGGATATAGCAGAACATCTTGCTCTCTTGACAGTCTCTGGCTAACTAAGCTTGATAGGAGACTGTCTTCAGAAATGTGAGTGCCTAGTTACCAAAGTTCTAAGTTCTGTAGGGGTCTTTCACCAAGGAAGTGAGGTCACTTCTTCAAGGTTTCATCATTCTTTTACTAAGACCTACCCATAGGCTTCTCTAGGATGCTGACTGCTCATCTTCCTTCTCCATGTTATTTTATTACCTGCACACAGTCATGCAAACACAGACCTCTCTTCCCCAGACTCTGAGAAGACTCAGTGAAGCCAGGACCACAGGTTGAGGAGAGCTAGGTCAGAACCTCCTTTTAATAAATTCATGAGTTATGTCATCCTAGATATGTCATTGTGCTTCTCAGGGGCTCCACAGTCTCCCAACCTGCACAACAGAGATCATGCTAGTTACCCAGTTCTAAGAGAACTCATCAGGAGTTACCTAATTCTAAGGGAACTCATCAGGAGCATGTGAAATAATACAATGGTCATAAGTTGGTATCACATGTAGCTAATATAAAAAGACAGAGATGGAAGAATTACACGGGTGGAACAACTCAAACATGCCTGGGTTTTATAAGTTGCATGTTGGGAAAGTCACTTCCCCTCCTGGTCTCATTTTCCAAGATCCACCATAAGGGAATTGAAATTAAATAAAATTTCAATAAGGTCATCCTGAGGCAATAGACCTTCCAACGTCTTCTCATTCTATTTAGAATCAGGTCCATTTGTCTCACCTTGGCCTCTGTGATGAGCAGCCTCTGTGGTGGTTCACGAAGATCCCCATTTCCCAGTATACACATCCTAGTGTAACCAGTAAGTGGTTAGCAACTCACCTCTTGGCAAAAGAATACAACTGAAGCTATGGAATGTCACTTCCTTACTAAAATATTGTCTTTTACCTTTTACTTTCTCTGTCTGGTGCTCTTAATTCCTTCCTTCCTTCCCCTAACCCCTGTGGTGTAGGAGATTGGTCAGCGTGGTGGGGAAAATTATAAGGAAAGATACAAACCTTCTTGGAAGGCCAGGAGGTTTTGCAAAAGCTTCTAAATAAAATTTGGCTGAAGGCAGCCAAATTCCCTTCTCTGGAGCCTGAGAGCAAAGGGTAGATAAAAAGGGAATGTAAATGAACTTATCTAGATAAATTTGTTTACTCCTGTCTCCAGAAACCAACCTTTGATAATTCATGCACAGGATTGCTCTCTACTCAGGGGTTTGACAATGTTTATTACCCCCAAATTGTGTTTACTCCAAGCCTTTGTCATTAAATCTATGCTTAATAGATGTGAGCATCGCCGGCTTATAGGGCTGCACTCTCATCAGTGGTTCTAAGGGGTGTAGTCCCCCTAGCCACACTGTCAGGCAAAATACCTGTGTCAGCATACTTCTTTCATCTGTCGCTCAGCCAGAGTCTGCAGGACAAACTTGGCAGGTTGTGCCCCATGTGAGGAATGCTGCAATGGATCATGACGGAACCCTCAAAAATGAAGGTGAAGAAATTGTGCAATAAGTTATTGGTGCCCCCTTGGGATTTCCAAGTTTGAGGGAAGTGTTTGGGCTAGGGTTTCATCATGGGACAACAGTTATCAGCTCAACAGCAACAGTATATAAAAGTATTGAAACAGCTGCTTAAAGCTAGTGAAGCCTCAGTTTCATGGGCTCAATTAAGGGACCTAATACAAACTGTTGTTTCCCATAACCCATGGTTCCCAGAAGAAGGTATGCTAGACGTACAGCTCTGGGAACAAGTGGGGAAAAGTCTTAAACAACATCATGAACAAGGGCAACAGGTCCCAGTAACATCCCTAACATTATATGCTTTAGTTAGGGCTGCTTTGGTCCCACTCTACACAGAAAAGCCTAAAAGGTAAGGGAGGAGGAACCATCACCTACCTTACCGCCTCCTCCTCCCTCAGCCCTGCCATTAACAGGCAAAAATACCAAAGAGGAAACAGAGGTTTTGCCTGAGACCCCTCCTCCAATAAATTGGAAAAAGACAAGGGATACACTACAGCTATGGGACCCTGTCTTGGGCAAGCGGCATTAGAAGGGGAGCTCTTAACCTGCCCAGTAATGCAAGATCGACAGGCAATCAAGTATCTGAACCCATTTCTTTTGATGCTTATAAAAAGATAAGAAAAAGCACTAAAGAAAATGGAGCTGCTAGCCATTTACAAAAGGAATAATTGAAGCCATAGCAGACAACTTCTGTATGAGTCCATGGGACTGGTCAGTGCTAGCTAAAAAACCTTTAGAGCCCAGCCAATACCTCTTCTGGAAGGCAGAATACGATGAGTTATGCGAACAACAAGCCAACCAGAATCAATTGGCCAGGCAAGACATAACAACTGCTATGCTCCAGGGTAGGGGTCCCCATGCCAATGTACAACTACATTTTGATACCCAAGCCTATGCACAAATGTCTTTGTGGGCTCTCAGGGCTTGGGACCGAATTTCCGAAAGCAGTGTTCAACAGGGATCTTTCATAATTGTTCCATAAGAGTCTCAGGAGCCATTTGTTGAATTTATCAATTAGTTCACCCAGGCAATTAAGAGATAAATTAGTCATGCCCAGGCCGTTGATATCTTATTGCTGCAATTGGCTTATGAAAATGCTAACATCGACTGCCAGCAAGCAATGCAGGCAATTAGAGGAAAGGCAGACACAGTCAGGGAACTTATACAAGCAAATCAACTGGTGGGGACTGAAACACATGAAGCCAAAATATTGGCTATGGCATTAGGGCCTCCTAAAGTGAAAAAGGAGAAAAACCCAAATTGTTTTCTATGTGGAGAGCCAGGTCATATTAAGAGGGAATGCCCCAATAGTAGAGACCAAGGTAACTCAGGAAAAGAACCCCCTTTTATATGCCCCCGATGTAAAAAGGGGAAATATTGGGCAAATCAATGCAGGTCCAAATTTGAATGCCAGCAGCTTTCCTCGGTCAACAGAAAGCCCACAGTCCTCTCTCAGAGCAGCCACCACTGGGAGCACAGGACTGAACTTATTCTGCCCCAACGAATTAGTGCTCAAAGGAGAAGACCCTAAAAAGGGCCCACTGCCTCTGGGAACAGTGGGAGTAGTCCTAGGGTGATCAGGCCTATCCAGTAAAGGAATTAATGTGCTCACCAGGGTAATTGATAGTGATTATCAAGGTGAGATATTAGTTATGATGGAATGTAAAGGTCTGCATATTCTTCCTCCTGGATCAAAGGTAGCTCAATTACTACTCTTACCATACTGGGTCCCCAACGGCCAGGGAAAGGAAAGGGGAAAGGGAAGTTTTGGAAGCATGAGATCCACAGGAGTATATCAGAACCAATTAATCACTGATCAGAGACCCATGATTACCTTAAAAATTGGAAATAAAAATTTTACTGGCTTATTGGACACAGGGGCAGATATTTCAATCATTAGTGATCAAAACTGGCCAGAAACTTGGCCTTGGGTCACTAAGAAACAAAAAATTGTCAGCATCGGGGAAGTGCACACAGCCAAGTAGAGCACACGCCCCCTAACATGTTGTGATTTAGAGAGAAGAAAGGCAGTTATACAGCCTCTAATCATGCCCATCCCTGTTAATCTTTGGGGATGGGGTCTATTAGCCCAATGGGGGGGGGTCACTCTGCAGATGCCTAATAATGGCCACTGTTATTATCCCTCCCCTACCCCTGATGTGGCTCTCTCAAGATCCAATTGTGGTAGAACAGTGGCCTTTAAAGGGAGAGAAATTATAATGAGCCCATGAATTAGTTAAGGAGCAATTAAAAGCTGGCCATACAGAACCATCAAACAGCTCTTAGAATTCACCCATTTTCGTCGTTCCCAAAAGTTCTGGCAAATGAAGACTTTTGCATGGCTAACGGGCTATCAATGCTAATTTGCAACCTATGGAGCCCCTTCAACAGGGCCTCCCTTCCCATGTGGTGACTCCTCAAGATTGACCTATAGTCATTATTGACTTAAAAGACTGCTTTTATACTATTCCCCTTGTAGAACAGGAGAGGGGAAAATTAGTGTTTAGAATATCAGCTATCAATAATGAAAGGCCAGCTCACCAATTTCATTAGAAAGTACTTCCTCAAGGAATGCTGAACAGTCCTACCCTGTGTCAGTATCATGTAAATCGGGCTTTGCTCTCCAGCAGAAACAAATTTCCTAGTTGCAAGGTTATTCATTTTATGGATGATATTTTACTAGCAGCCCCAACGGAGCCAGTCCTTTTAAGTTTATATGCCTCTGTCATAAAGAATACACAGTTTAGAGGTTTAATCCCTGAAAAGGCACAATTGTCTTCTCCTTGGAAATATCTTGGATACATACTAACTTCCCAGTCAGTAAGACCTCAAAAGGTTAAATTAAATACTAGCAACTTACACACCTTAAATGATTATCAAAAATTACTGGGTGATATTAATTGGCTTCGTCCCACCTTGAGCATAACCACTGATAAGTTACAAAACCTGTTTTCTATCCTAAAGGGCAATACAGCCCTAGACTCTCCCAGGTATTTAACTCTTGCAGCAAAAAGGGAAATCGAGGAAATAGAGCAAGCTATTTCTCAGAGGCAACTAGATTGCATAGACCCACAACATTCAGTTAAATTGTTTGTTTTTCCTACTAAACATTCCCCAACAGGATAGCCCCAGGGCTATGCTTCCTAGAATGGATTTTTTGCTCACATACTGGGACTAAAACACTATCTCTCTATATCCAGCTAGTTAGTAAAGTCAACTATACATGCCACAGATTATGCAATCAGTTGCTAGGTTATGACCCTGATGTCATAAGAATTCCTTTGAGTAAAAAGCAATTCGAAGGAGTACTACCCCCATCTCTAGATCTTCAGACAGCACTCTCTGATTATGCAGGTCATATAGAGCATGCCCTTCCTACTGACAAACTACTTCAGTTCTTTTTTTTTTTTTCTTTTCTTCGAGACGGAGTCTTGCTCTGTCGCCCAGGCTGGAGTGCAGTGGCGCTCTCTCGGCTCACTGCAAGCTCCACCTCCTGGGTTCACGCCATTCTCCCGCCTCAGCCTCTCCGAGTAGCTAGGACTACAGGCACCCACCACCATGCCTGGCTAATTTTTTTGTATTTTTAGTAGAGACGGGGTTTCACTGTGGTCTCGATCTCCTGACCTCGTGATCCGCCCACCTTGGCCTCCCAAAGTGCTGGGATTACAAGCGTGAGCCACTGCGCCCGGCCTACTTCAGTTCTTATCTCATACTCCAGTAGTAGTGCCTACAAAAGTAGTTCACTCCCCCATAACTAACACTTCAACGCTTTTTACTGATGGCTCTGGTAAAAATGGAAAAGTGGCTATTTGGTGGAGACCGCATAATTCCCTAACTCATTCTGGATTTACTAGTACTCAGAGAGCTGAGGTTGGAGCCATAATACTGGCCCTGGAGACCTTTTCTGCTCAGCCCATGAATACTGTTACTGACTCTGCTTACTCTATTGCATGACACATTAGCCTACCTCCTCTTTTTAATAAATATTTAGAGAGGATGGAAAAATAAATGTGAATAACATACACAAAATAATTTAGTAAATGAAGAATGGTATGAACAAATAGAAATTTGAGGAAGCAGAGTGGTTAGTATGTAGTAGCCCCTACAGTGTGTTAGGGATTATTCTAAGCCAATTACATATGGACTTAATACCTGAAATGTATAATACAGAAATTCATGAAAAATGACAAACTAAGCCATTTACAATCCTGTTAGGTAAAATTAAGACCATCACAGAAATAAAATGTTTTGGTATACAGTAACTAAATGAACATAAACATGCAAAATATAGTTTCACTAATTAGGTAGAGACAAATGTGTAGCATTTTTCACCAGTAAAGAGAAGATACACATTATATTCTAGTACCAGAGGTGAAAAAAACTGAATGACAAAGTGTAGGCCTAACAATGACATGAATTTTATGATAGCAGAAATTCAAGAGGTCACTATTTTCAAGGCAACTAAAATGACACCAGAAATTATAAATTGTAAACAACAAGTACTATCTAGCCACACATAAATTTCCCTTGTCTCTTTTAGTTTATAGAACAAGTAGAAATCCAGACAGATTCTTTTGTAAATTCAGAAACATGCTAAAAAGGAAGCAGAGTGATTAAAGCCAAAAGACCTGAATTCAGGTAAATAATTTTATCAATATTATTTTAATATTATAAACTAATTCTGGCTGTATCTAGATCAGTTCTGTTCATTGGCATGAAGTATATAGTTTCAGAAACGTGCAAAAAACAAATTTTTAAGTATCAAAAAACTACTGTTTACAAATTACTATTACCACTTGGTATATTCGAGAGGAATGTTCTGAATGAAGAAATGGGATATCTCATAAGATTCTGCTGTATGCTGCACAATGTCTATTGAAATATTTTACTCATGTACACTGTGAATATGCTTTTAGGAAAATGCTATATATTATTAAATATTTTAATATAGACAACTAAAAAATCCTCAAGAAGTTACAAGAACCTTTAAGTTGCTGAATGGAGTTAAAGGAAAATATAAGAACCTCACAGGAGCAGAAGTAAATCAAGATAATGATTCAGAGTAGTCAAACTAAGAAAAAAATGCTCCCTTCAGATACTGACTCATCACAAAGATGTCAAATCTATGCATGTTTTTCATCTTGTTCCCAGGGAATATGAAAGAAACACTGGAAACAATATGACTATAGACACCCCAAATATGTTATCTCCCAAAAGTGAGAACCAAAGGAAAAACTGAGTGACATAATAAGGAAGAAATGTCTGAAGAAAAAATATGCAACAGCTTTGCACATTGGAATTATATTTAAAATGTTTAAATGAATATAATGAAAAGTAGAAAATCAGTGTTTATTTTTGTGGAAAGAATAACTAAAGTTTAAAAGCCACATTTGAACAACAGCCCAATAGAATATGAATAATACAAAATTAAGTTACTAGACAATGTATAGGTTCACCACTAAATTAAACAGAGATGATAAGAGGACTAGTGAATTAGAATATTGAGCAGAATGAATATAGCCAAATACAGTAGAAATACAATTTCATAAAGTATCATTTTAAAGACTATAATGAGGAGCAAAACATGCCTAATTGTTTCACCAGAACAATGAGTATGAATTGGCCACAGCAAATAAGGCCAGTCAGATTCAAGGACTGGATAAACAGAATCTTTCCCTCCATGGGAGTAGCTAAAAACATGCATTGCAATGGGCATGGATACAGAGAGGAATGAATTATTCCCATTACTGCAATCAGTATCATTATGCTTTGTCTTGCATAACTGTTCCAAGTCAAGTAACTAGTCTATTAAGAGGCTGGGATGGGACTCAGGGTCAACTCTGCCTGACTCCAAAGCCCATGAACTCCATGGGCCGTTGAGGTTCTGGAGAGTGCCACTTTTGCGACAGAAGTAGGATTCCTTAGACATTCTCATCCATCTATTATTCTTCACTATTGGGAATAATCTCCTTTGGACAATGCTTCTGAAGCAACTTAGAAGGTCTTCAAATAATTTGAGAAAGTGTCTAAGGGCTGAGCTTAGGAAATCAAGGCCCAACATTACTCATTTCTTATCATCAGAGAAATTGGAAAGCACATAAGAACACACTCCACATGTTTGCAAATTCTCACGTTTGCAAATTCTTTTCATTTTAGTATTTTCAGGTTATTTATGCTTTGAAAACAAATTAAATCAAATTACTGTGCCTGAAATAACCTATTACTCTAAAAGCAAGTGACATAAAAAATAGATCTGTAGAGAGACACTTCTTCCTGCCGCAATTTCCAAGACTCCAAATGAAGGAATGTTCACAGGGCACATACCTGCAGCACACATGGAAATCACACACAGCTAATGCATCCCTCACCCTGAAACAGTGGGTCTCACCCCTGGCTCCATGTTACAGTCACATGCAGAGGCCCTACAATTCCCAAAACCCAAATTGCAACAGACCAATAAAATCAAAATCCCTGGAGTAAGGCCCAGACATCAGTATTATTTAAAGTTCTCCAGGTGATTACAGAGTTTAACCAAGCCCCCAAAGTACTGCTTTCAGCCAAAATTTTTTGGTGTACTAGTTGCAAATTGTCTGTTGAATGAATGTAAAATGCTTACTCCTGAGTTGCAGCCTTTCAGTCATACCTGTATTATCTACTCACCTTTGCAGGAACTGACCTTTGCTACTCCTTTTGTTCCTGATCAACATGCTCCACATGCACTGAGTGCATAGTATGCCCAGGGTCCTGTGCTAGGTGTCCTGGCTTTCAGAGCATCACTGTGGGGGAAAACTTTGCTGGGAAAAAGTTTCATCTCAAAAAATCAAAACCATGCCACTTACCAAATGAAGGCAAAAATGGAAAGACCCAAGAGGTGTCCATAAGATTAGGACGTTGATACTTTAGAATATTCAAACCCATCTGCTAATGCCATGAGATTGTGTTCCATATTATGACAAAAGAAAACACTGCCAATATTCTGAGATAGTGAGTTAGGATTATGGTGCAAATATGTAATATTTAATTTTTTATTGATATACAACATTACATACAGAAACATACATGTAAAGCTTTTTGGATTATAACAGATAATTTACATAACTGAGGAATAGAACCAGCTTTACTCCTGCCCAGAAAATAAATTTCTCCCTCCCTCCCTGTCCAAAGGTAAACAAGATCCTGAGCTAACATTGTAAATTAATGTTGTGCATTTATACAAATGCTATTAAAGACATAAAAATAAAATATATAGACCTGCCTCCAGCTTCAACTACTAATCATGTACCACTTCTGCTTCATCTATACTTCAATCCTTTCCCTACCCCCACCCACTTAATTTTTTTAAGATTTTTTTTGTGAAGATGTACATACATTGCAAGGCATAAACCTTAACTGTACATGTTAGACAAATAAATAGACCTGTATAAACTTCACCCCTTTTCGAAGCAATACTTTCATCACCCTCAGAAAATTCACTTGTCTTTGGTCCTTTTTCTCAAGCAGAGATTAGCTCTGTGTTGATTTTTTTCACCATAGGATTATTTTGCCTGGAATAGAATACACAAATACATAAAGTACAATTTTGTGTCCAACTTTTATTGAGCAGGTTTATGAATTTTATCCAGGATGTGTGCTTGATTTTTCATATTCCTGAGCTGTATTTTGTTCTAAAAGCTATACAATTAGTTCATTTTCTTATTGATGGACATTTTGGTTGTTTCCTGTTCTGGGCTATTATGACTAAAAGATACATAAATATTGTGCAAATAAATATTTTATATTTAACTCCTTTTTTAGCATTTACAGTACACTTCTTTGCATTTTTTAGTGGTTGCTGCAGGGAATACAATATGAATCTTTAACATATCAACCAAATCTACTTTTAGAGTTAATACTATACTGTCTTAAATATAAAACATGAAAAATTTGCTACAGAACAGTTCCATTTATCTTATTCCATGTGTTATAAATTTTACAACTACAAACTATAAATCCTACAATACAGTGTTATAATTTGTTTCAAACAGTCACAAGTCTAAGAAATTAAGAAAAAACAGTATTAATAAATATTAGATGGTAGATACTTAAAATATGCAAATACACTTTTCTTTTCTTTTCTTTTTTTTTTTTTTTGAGACAGAGTTCTGCTCTTGTCACCCAGGCTGGAGTGCAATGGCATGATCTTGGCTCAAAGCAACTTCTGCTTCCCAGGTTCAAGTGACTCTCCTGCTTCAGCCTCCCAAGTAGCTGGGATTATAGGCGCCCACCACCATGCCTGACTAATTTTTGCATTTTTAATAGAGATGGGGTTTCACCATGTTGGCTAGGCTGGTCTTGAACTCCTCACCTCAGGTGATCCACCTGCCCCGGCCTCTCAAAGTGCTAGGATTACAGGCATGTGCCACCGAGACTGGCCCAAATACACTCTTTAGTGTTTAAGTTTTTCCTGAAATTTTTGAATTCCTCAGGGAATCTTCCCTACAGTAATTATTACTGTGATGTTCTAGTGTTGATTTATTTTGCATTATCCAACTACATTGATTTGTATTTTGAATACTGTAGATTTCATTCCTTCTTTCCTTATTTAATCTCTTTTATTCACACAGTAGAGATCAGTATTATTTTATTCTGTGGGCCATAATCCAAAGCTATCATAACTTATGGCTCATATTGTTGGAGCTTGGACCATTGGGAGGTCTTTCAGGTTGGCTCCCTTTGAAAAGTCCCCATCACTTTTATTAAGCACTTTTTTCTTTGTGGCTTTACAAGATACTCTAGCTCAACTTGTATTTTCTTTTTTTTTTTTTTAAGAGATATAAGACTATTTTTATTATGGAGAATTTATAAAATAGCTATGAAAATATAATTCTATTTGAATCAAATTAAACCATCTTCAAGAGAAATCAAATTATTATAAATTACATTATATTCACTATATTTTAGTGTTTGGATATTTTTGTTATTATTTTTATAGTTTTTTTGTTATTATTATTATAGTTTAAGTTTTAGGGTACATGCGCACAATGTGCAGGTATTCAACTTGTATTTTCTAACTTCAACCCTTGGGTCCTTTTAATGAATGTTGTTTAGAAACCAAGATTGTAGACCTAGGTGTGTTGATACAAGATGTCACTGGTTCTTGGCCCTCAAGAGTTTGGAACATTATCTATCTCTGAATCGTCTATCTATCTATCTATCTATCTATCTATCTATCTATCTATCTATCACCTACCTACCTACCTACCTATCTTTATATCTATTCATCCATCCATCCACCCATCCATCCATCCATCCATCCATCCATCCATCCATCCATCCATCCAGATATATCAGTCATGGGTTCATCCTGATATTTCCAACTTTGGGCTAGGACCACAAGATTCATGCTAGCATTCACCATTTAACTTTTGTGAACTACACTGAGAAACAGCCTCCATATATTATATAATAACACGTAAAATTGTTTCAGAATTGCTAATGCATATCCTTGTAGGAAAATAAAATATTACTCAGTAGAATATAGCATTTGTGTAGTCTTACAGCACTCAATCAAAACACTGTTTTTCAAAGTGACTTAGATGCAGACCTTTTATCCCCATCCTCCTCAGTAGGGTTATGTCTATAGGTAGATGACAGGTAATTTGTTCGTTTATAGACAGAGTCTCACTCTGTTACCCAGGCTGGAGTGCGTGGCACAAACTTGGCTCACTGTAATCTTCATCTCCTCAGTTCAAGCAATTCTCCTGCCTTTGCCTCCTGAGTAGCTGGGATTACAGGTGTGTGCCACCACATCCAGCTAATTTTTGTATTTTCAGTAGAGATGAGGTATCACCATGTTGGCCAGGCTGGTCTCAAACTCCTGACCTCAAATGATCCTTCTGCCTCAGCCCCCCAAAGTGCTTGGATTACAGGTATGAGCCACTGCACCTAGCCAGATGACAGATAATTTGTAATACAATGAGACTCATTTGTCACTGTCTGCATTACATCTGAATTTCCCCAACATCCTGGTTAATTTTTTAAAATTTGCATGGAGTAAAATTTACTCTTTGTGGTGTACAGTTTATTGGGTTTTGACAACTGTGTAGTCACATATCTATTTCCACAGTACCACACTAAACTGTTCAATCATCCTCCAAATTTTTTCTTGTTGCCCCTTTGTAATCAATGCCTGTCCTCCTCCCATTCTTTGGCAACCACTAATCATTTTCCATCCCTCTAATCTTTCATGAAAGGTGATAAAACAGAATCATGTAATATATAGCCTTGCTGATCCGACAGTCTTAATTTAGAGAAATGTATTTAAGATTCATACATGTAGTAGTGGAGATCGATAGTTTTTTCCTTTTTGTTAACAACACACTTCTTTTGTATGGACATAACACAGTTTATTACCCATTCACCTAGTGAGGGACATAAGATTTATTTCTAGCTTTTTGCAAATATGGATATAGTGGCAACAAATATCTACAAACAGGTTTTAATCACTAGTTTTCGGTTTTGTGTAATAAATGGCTGGGGTGGGACATCTAGTTCAAATAATAAGTATATGACTAACTTTATAAAAAATGGTTAAACTATTTTCTAAAGTTACTATGTCATTTTGCATTCCTAATTTGAGTAGCTCCAAATCCTAACAAGCACTTGGTATTCACGTTAATTTTTTTTTTAACCATTCTCATAGGTGTGTGATATCTCACTGTGGCTTGGTTTCATTTTTTAAAGAATTCTGCTGAATACAGAATTTTGTGTTGATACTAGGTTTTCCTATCTGAAATTTTAAAATGTAATTCCATTGTCATTTGCAACGATTACTTTTTATGACATATTATACTGCACTTATATTATTTCTTCCATTTATGTAATTTGTTACTTTGTCCTGGCTATTTTCAAGATTTTTTATTTATCTTTGGCACTACTTTTACTTCAACTAATTGGTCAGAATTTTGTATTGTAACTAAATAGATCACTGTAGTGTTACTCATGTCTTCAGATTAATTTCTCAGCACCATTAAATCTTTTTTTTTTTTTTTTGAGATGGAGTCTCACTCTGTCACTCAGGCTGGAGTGCAGTGGTGTGATCTTGGCTTACTGAAACTTCTGCCTCCCAAGCTGCCTCAGCCTCCCGAGTAGCTGGGATTACAGGCATGGGCCACGATGCCCAGCTAATATTTGTATTTTTAGTGGAGATGGGGTTTCACCATGTTGGCTAGGCTTGTCTCGAACTCCCAACCTCAGGTGATCCACCTGCCTCAGCCTCCCGAAATGCTGGGATTATCAGCGTGAGCCACCACACCTGGACAGCACCATTAAACTTTATAAAACATTCTTAAAATCCATGAGAACTTATAATAGTTTATAAGCTTTGAAATAAGAAAATCATATAATTCGTCTCACATGAATCATAGGCAAGAAAAAAGGATTTGTATGGGATAAAGTCTGAACCCAGAAGACATTAGATTTATGAGAGAAAAATTCAGTGTGCAATGAAAAACTAATTTAGCTTTAAGAATGTGGGAGGTTGCTAGTTTGGTAATAAATCAACAGTTCTCAAATTTCCTGTTGTGATCCATCATTTTCTTTTCCATTTGAAGATAGGTACACACACATGCATTTCTGCCTGTACAGTTCTCTTACACCTTTTTCCTTCTATCTTAGTATATATGTATATTCCATTTAATGCAAGTGAAAGCAAAGAAAAATCTCTAAGTGTTCAATTGGACTGAAAAAGGGCATGTGCAAAGAAAAATATTGAATAAAATTTTATAAACAATGATTCGGGATTTAAAAGTACGGCATTTAAGTATACCCCCATATAATCTTTATTAAAACTGTCATAGTACACCAGTAACTACAAAAAGCAGGAAAGAATATAAAATAGTAACCATGAGAATATTACCAATATTATTAGAAGTTTAGTTCTCTGGAAAATTGATATAAAGTATATTTACAATCTTTCAGATATGAGTTTTCACTTTGATATCTGTGAAGATGTTTTTATTTTTAACACATCAAATAATATTAAAGATTACTACTTCATTGTACTATAAAGGTATGCCAGTATTTTAAATAACTGACCAGTGTTTTTCTACTTAAGGAGCAATTGATGTAATAAATAAATTCAGAATATTCCTCTTTTACTTTAGTACAGAATACTAATGCCCTAAATATGTACTATATGCTTACACATATTACTGTTTTATGATTCAAACACAAAGAGCCTCTTTTAGATTTTCTTCATGTATTTTACATTTGCCATTAAACTTCCATGAAAATAAGTTGATATTAATGATGTTCACCTACTATAGAATGACCTCTTAGAGCTCTGATGCAGAAAAAATAGACTATATGTTTTTATATAAACACTAAGCATTAAGGTATAACAACTAATTTGAGAATTGAATTATGATTTGCTTTATACAAATTTCAAATGTTTTCAATACAAATAACGTGCTCACTGAGTAATTACTTGTCCAAACATCAATGCTTTTGCTCATTTGAAACACATAACAAAATAAATAACTGCTTTGGCTTTAGAGTAATCCTCCATAAGAAATACTCTTATTTAATTTTAAAGTCTGGGGATCTGTGCTTTAGTCCTTTTTTGTGTAAGTCCTGACACATTCAGATTTGAGTTCTGATTAAATACTTCCTCCCATTTATTCAATCTGTAAAGTCTGTTTCCCTATAAGCTCTATGGTGATTTTTAAGTTCTAAATTTTGGATAAAACTCTTCACATTTACTACAACTATAGAAATTCTCTAGTATGAATACTCTTATGTCGAGTAAGGGTTGAGCATCGATTAAATAATTTGCCACATTCTTTACATTTGTAGGGTTTCTCTCCAGTATGAATCATCTGATGTCGTCTAAGGTTTGAAGACCGGTTAAAGGAGATGCCACAATCCTTACATATATATGGTTTCATTCCAGTATGAGTTATCTGATGCACAGAAAGACATGAGGAATGAGAGAAAGATTTGCTACATGCTTTACATTTGTAAAGTTTTACTCCAGTGTGAATTCTCTGATGTTTAGTAAGGGATGAACTACAGTTAAAGGCTTTGCCACATTCTTTACATATGTAGGGTTTCTCTCCAGTATGAATTCTTTGATGCTGAGTAAGGCGTGAACTACAATTAAAGGCTTTGCCACATTCTTTGCATGTATAGGGTTTTTCTCCAGTATGAATTCTCTGGTGGACAATAAGACTTGAGGAACGAGAAAAAGATTTGCTACATGATTTACATTTGTAAAGTTTTTCTCCAGTATGAATTCTCTGATGTTTAGTTAGGTACGACCTACAGTTAAAGGCTTTGCTGCATTCCTTACATTTATAGGGTTTCTCTCCAGTATGAATTCTCTCGTGCTGAGTAAGGGCTGAAGACACTTTAAATGATTTACCACATTCTTTACATTTGTAAGGTTTCTCTCCAGTATGAATTCTCTGATGCACAAGAAGATTTGAAGAATGAGTAAAACATTTGCTACACGCTTTACATTTGTAAAGTTTTTCTCCAGTGTGAATTCTCTGATGTCTAGTAAAATATGAACTAGAATTGAAGGCTTTGCCACATTCTTTACATTTGTATGGTTTCTCTCCAGTATGAATTATTTGGTGTTGAGAAAGGTGTGAACGATGGTTAAAGGCTTTGTCACATTCTTCACATTTGTAAGGTTTCTCTTCATTATGGATTGTCTTATGTTTTCTTAGACTTGACAATTTACTAAGGATTTTCTCACCATTATTACATCTGTGTGACTTTTCTCCAGTATGGATTCTCTGAGGCTGAGTATGTTTTGATGACTGGATAAAAGTTTCTACACACTTATTACATTTGGCAGACTTCTCTTGAATAAAGATACTCTGATGGACATGGTTGGTGCATTCATGAAAGGCTTTCTCACATTTTTTACATTTGTAATGGTTCTGTAGAAAATGAGTTTTCTGATGTCTTCTGGGGCTTATGCCTTGGCTTAATGTTGTATCAGATTTATTGTACTGATTTTTCTCTGCAACACAAATATACTGGTAATTATTTAGGGTAGAGTCCTGCTTAAAGGCTGTCAAGGTTTTATTATGTGTGTGATGTTTTCTCAAATTATCTATTCCTTGACATTGATTAAGCAATGATGAATGAATGAAGACCTTTCTATATTGATCACAGGCAGAACAAGGTGTTATTTGTTGGTGAAACAAACTTTTAACAAAGATCCATCAAATTGATCATATTTAGAAATCACCTCATTTTTAAATCTCTCTTTTTCAGAAATATTTGACTGAACATTTACTCCAGTTCTATATTTTAATTGGTTTAAATGATTATTTGAAACATGGACTAAGTCACTATTCAGATTTTCCAAATTTCCTTTTAAAGAAAAGGTAAGTTTCAAAAATTGATGTTGACACTTACTTACAGAAACACATGGTTTAGAAAAAGCAACTGACATAAATTGAGTTTTTCCATGTTTTTGACTTCCTGTAACAGTGATGTTTTTGTTATAGGTAGTTGTCTTACATTTTGTATGTCCATCATAATATCCATTGTGACCTTCACACTTACCCTCACTTTCCCACTCTTTCCTTAAGTTTAAATTCTGAGGGCCACAGCTCCCATATCCATCCAATATCACTTTTCGGAATGATGCTTCTATAAGCTTCTTTCTTAAGAGGACTTGAGTATCATGAGAAAAGATTTCTGAAAGATAACAAAAGTTTTAAAAATTCCAATTACTAAATTCAGGTGAAAATACTTTATAAATCTAATACACAAGTTATACCATGTTGAGAACACCATGATAGTTGAATCAAAAACTTGAGGCCCCTATGTTTTCTCAATTGATATATGAACTTAAATGTAATAGGGTGACTAAAGCCAGCTGAGTTTGCAGCACCTAGGTGAACACAAAGCCAAGAATGGTTGCATTTAGAAGGAAGAAAGTTTGTTATATTTGTGCACCACAGCAAGTGCAGTTACACAAAAGCTTTTCGCATTCTGTTTTGCTCTCGGGAAAGAAAAACAAAAGGAGTAAAACATATGTCCAAAGTTCTGCATTATTTTGGGGCTATCTAAAGACCGGCCATTGCTTCCTTTAATATGTGGTGCTGAAGAAAATGGTGATATAATTGAAATGACATGTCAGGTCAACTGAGAACAAGCATGAATGCTTGTTACAAGAACAGAGAGACAGTAGTGCTTATGACACTCACAAAAGGGGGAGATTAAAGGCTCCTAAGAGAAAAAGAAAAAAGCAAACCTTTTTAATAGGAAAATACACACAGTAGTCCAGAGAAGAAACATCCTGACAACAGTATGAAGAATCTCCCAGAATGACTAGAGTGCCTGATGGGTATCAGTTTTCGCCTGTACAAATTCATTCCATAATAGATGGAATAGGTAGCTGTCTCTTACTTGATCAAAATATCAACAAAATCACAAGACATCAAAGTAACCAGAACACATGGCTCAATAAAAGGACCAAAACGAAAGTGAATCTAAAGAATCAGAATCTATTAACTAACATATTAATATCCAAGTGAAGCTAGAGAAGTAGAAATCTATTAACTAATTTTAAAATAATTTAAAATATCTATCTTTGTCTTATAGACAAGGTCTTGCACTGTCACCAGGACAGAGTACAATCATAGCTCACTGGAACCTCGAATTCCTGGCCTAAAGCAGTCACCCTACCTCACTTTCCCAAGTGGCTATGACTATAAGAACACACCATCACATCTGAATAATTTTTTAAATTCTTTGTACAAACAGGGTCTTGCTAGGTCATTTGGGCTGGTCAAAAATTCCTGGCCTCAAGGAATCCTATAGCCTCAGACTCTCAAAGTGCTGAGATGAAACCAGCAACTGAACCTGGCATTCTATGACTTCTTTAAGAAATGAGAATATTAACCCAACAACCATACAAAAGGACAAGGATGTATTACATAATGATAAAGGGTTCAATTCAACAAGAATTCTTACATATGCTAAACACCTATCCACCAAACTTTGGAGCACCGAGATTCATAAAACAAGTGCTTCTAGTCCTGAGAAAAGAATTAGCCATATAATAACAATGAGGTATTTCAACATCCCATGGACATCATTAGATCACTGAGGCAGAAAATTCACAAATAAATTTTAGACATCAATTCCACATAAGCTAATAGGCATCTACAGAATAGACCAATTGGACCTAATAGACATCTACAGAATATTCCACCCATTAACCACAGAACACATACATCCTTCATATGCACACAGGACATACTTGAAGATTGACCCTATACGCTCAGCCAGAAAGCAAGTCTCAATAAATTAAAAAGAAAAAAATCATACTAGTCATGCTCTTGGACTAAAATAGAATAAAAACAGAAAACAATACCAAGAAGATCTCTGAAAACCACAGAAATGCACAGAAATTAAACAACTGGCTCCTCAACAACTTTTGAGTAAACAATGAAATCAAGGCAGAAATTTAAAAGTTCTTTGAAATAAGTGAAAACAGAGAAAACACATACCAAAATCTTTGGCACACAGCTAAAGCTGCATTAAAAGAAGCTTATAACACGAAATACCTACTTCAAGAAGTCAGATCTCAAATTAATGACATATCATTAATTCTAGTGTAAAGACACTAGAAAAAGAAAAATAAGCTGAGCACAAATGTAGAAGAATAGAAATAACTAAAATCAGATAACTGAATTAATTGAGACCCCAAATTCCATACAAAGCATCAGCAAAACCAAAAGTTGGTTCTTTGAAAGGGTAAACAAGATTGATAGACCACTAGCTAGGTTAACAAAGAAAAGCAGAAGATCCAGATAAGCACAATCAGAAACAACAAAGGGGACATTACAATCGATCCCACAGGTATACAAAAGATTCTCAGAGACTTCTATGCACATAAATTAGAACATCTAGAGGAAATGGATAAATTACCAGAAACACACAATTTCCAAAGATTGAATATGGGAGAAACTGAAACCCTGAACAAACCAGTATCAAGTTCTGATACTCAATCAGTAATAAAAAATTTACCAACCAAAAAAGCCCTGGACAAGATGGATTCACAGCTGAATTATACCAGAAGTACAAGGAAGAGCTGGTATCAATTCTACTGAAACTATTCCAAAAAATAAGAAGAGACTCCTCCCCTCTCATTCTATGAGGCCAACATCACTCTGTTACCAAAATCTGGCAAAGACACAATGAACAAAGAAAACTACAGGACAATATCTCTAATGAATATAGACAGAAAAATCTTCAACAAAATAGTAGCAAGCCAAATCCAGCAGCATACTCAAAGTTAATTTACCACAATTAACTAGGCTTTATTCCTAGAACGCAAGGTTAGTCTAACATATAGAAATTTAAAAATGTGATTCACCACATAGAATTAAAATTTAAAAGCTAGACGCAGTGGCTCACGCCTGTAATCCCAGCACTCTAGAAGGCCGAGGCCGGTGGATTACCTGAGGCCAGGAGTTCAAGACCAGCTTGGCCAACATGGTGAAACCCTGTCTCTACTAAAAATACAAAAATTAGCTGGGTGTGGTGGCACATTCCTGTAGTCACAGGTACTCTGGTGACTGAGGCATGAGAATAATTTGAACCCGGGAGGTGGAGGTTGCAGTGAGCACTCCAGCCTGGGGGATAGAGTGGGATTCCATCTCCAAAAAAAATCACGATTTCAATATATATGAGATAAGCTTTTGATAAAACTTAACATCCCTTAATGATAAAAAAAAAAAAACCCTCAACAAACTAAGCATTGAAGAAAACATACCTCAAAATGAGAGCCATCTATGAGAAACCCACAGCCAACATACTGACCAAGCAAAAGCTGGAGGCATTCCCCTTAAAAACAAGAATGAGAGAAGAACACCCACTCTCACCACTTCTATTCAACATAGTAATGGAAGTACTAGCCAGAAAGATCAGTCAAGAGAATGAAATAAAAGACATCTAAAGAGGAAAAGAAGAAAGTAACATAATCTCTGCTGATATGATTCTACACCTGGAAAGACTGTGCCAAAAGGCTCCTAAAACTGAAAAGGAACTCAAGTAAAGTTTCAAGATACAAAATCAAAGTACAAAAATCAGTAGCATTTCTATACACCAATAACATGCAAGCTGAGAGCCAAATCAAGAACATAATTCCATTCACAATAGCCACACACACAAAGAAAAAACCGAATACCTAGGAATAGATCTAACCAACGAGGTAAAGATCTCTACAAGGGGAACTATAAAACACTGTTGAAAAAAATTATAGACAACACAAACAATTGGAAAAATATTCCATGCTCAAAGAAGAATCAACATCATTAAAATGGCCATACTGCCCAAAGCAATCTAGAGATTCCATACTATTCCTATCAAACTACCAATGTCATTTTTCACAGAATTAGAAAAAAACTATTCTAAAATTCATATGGAGCTAAGAGTCCAAATAGTCAAAGCAATCCTAAACAAAAGAACAAAACCAAAGGCTTCACATTATCCAACTTCAAACTATACTATAAGCCTACAGTCACCAAAACAGCATGGTACTGGCACAAAAATACACACACAAGGGCGGGGCCAATATGGCTGACTAGAAACAGTAGCGTTTGGAGGCTCCCATCAAAAAGAAGCATAATAAGTGTGTGAATCTTTCACCAGCAACCAAGGTATCCAGGTTCTCCCATCGGAACTGACTAGGAGGCTGGCATGATCCACAGAGAAAGTAATAACAGTGTGGTGCAGCAGCCCACCTGAGAGCCACATGGAGGAGGAGAGCCCTGTCCTGCCAGCCAAAGGAGTCAGTGAGTGAGTGTGCTACCCAGCCAGGAAAACCATGCTTCTTCCAGGGAACTGTGCAACCCACGGACTGGAAGATCCCATTCGTGAACTCATGCCACTGGGGCTTAGCATCCCAACCCTGTGCCTCTTAACACAGGGTTAAGAGCCTTAACAGCCTCTCAGCTGGAATCTGCTTAAGCCTACAGAGCACCTGCAGGGAGGGGAAACAAGCACCACAGCTGCATCTGCCTGCTGTCTAAGCCATTTGAGCTCCTTGGCAGAGGGGCAGCAGCCAGCGCTGGGACTCAAAACCGCATAACATGCTAAGCTCCCAGGCTGACGGAAGGGCAACATCCACCTCTATAGCTCCAGGCTGTGCTTTTCCCCTTCTGGAGTCAAGGAGGCTGCATGGCTTGGTCTCAAGATGTGCCCCCAACAACCCAACACACTGGCTATGGCAGACTGCAGCCAGAGTGCCTCTTCAGGCCTGACCCAGGCCATCCTTTCTCACTGCACAGGGCTTCCCTGCAGGAACTCCAATAACTCCAGCCAGAGGTTCAGGGAAAGAACACAGATCTCACTGGGCCTGAGCCCCTAGGAGGAGGGGTGACAGCAGTCTCTGCGGACCAACAGACTTAGCCTTTCCTCCTGGTAGTTCTGAGGAATCCAGGCAGCCCGGACAAGTGGGTTTTTCCCCAGTGAAGCACACTCCCTCCACCAAGGGACAAAGCACTTCGTTAAATGAGTCCTATTCCATGTGCCACCCAACTGGGTGAGACCCTCCAACAGGGGTTGTCAGACACCCTATACAAGAGCAATCCTACTGGCATCAGGTTGGTGCCCCCCGAGTTCAGAGTGGGACCTGACCATTGAAAGAAAAACAAACAGAAAGCAACAACAACAGCATTAACAACAACAAAAAGCCCCCACAAAAACCTCATCCAAGGGTCAGCAGCCTTAAAGATGAGAAACTCACAGAGATGAGAAAGAATCAACTAAAAAAAGCTGAAAACCCAAAATGCCAGAGTGCCTCTTCTCCAAATGATTGCAACATCTCTCCATAAAGGGCATAGAACTGGACAGAAGATGAGACAGAAGAATTGACAGAAGTAGGCCTCACAAGATGGGTAATAAAAATCTACACTGAGCTAAAGGAGCATGTTCTAGCCCAATGCAAAAAAGCTAAAAACCTTGATAAAAGGCTAGAGGAGCTGCTAACTAGAATAAACATTTTAGAGAGGAACATAAGCCAAAAGAACAAAGCTGGAGGCATCACGCTACCTGACTTCAAACTATACTACAAGGCTACAGTAACCAAAACAGCATGGTACTGGTACCACAACAGAGATATAGACCAGTGGAACAGAACAGAGCCCTCAGAAATGATGCCACATATCTACAACTATCTGATCTTTGACAAACCTGACAAAAACTAGAAATGGGTAAAGGATTCCCTATTTAATAAATGATGCTGGGAAAACTGGCTAGCCATATGTAGAAAGCTGAAACTAGATTCCTTCCTTACACCTTATATAAAAATTAATTCAAGATGGATTAAAGACTTACATGTTAGACCTAAAACCATAAAAACCCTAGAAGAAAACCTAGGCAATACCATTCAGGACATAGGCTTGGGCAAGGACTTCATGTCTAAAACACCAAAAGCAATGGCAACAAAAGCCAAAATTGACAAATGGGATCTAATTAAACTAAAGAGCTTCTGCACAGCAAAAGAAACTACCATCAGAGTGAACAGGCAACCTACAACATGGGAGAAAATTTTTGCAATCTACTCATCTGACAAAGGGCTAATATCCAGAATCTACAATGAACTCAAAAAAATTTACAAGAAAAACACAAACAACCCCATCAAAAAGTGGGCGAAGGATATGAACAGACACTTCTCAAAAGAAGACATTTATGCAGCCAGTAGACACATGAAAAAATGCTCATCATCACTGGCCATCAGAGAAATGCAAATCAAAACCACAATGAGATACCATCTCACACCAGTTAGAATGGCGATCATTAAAAAGTCAGGAAACAACAGGTGCTGGAGAGGATGTGGAGAAATAGGAACACTTTTACACTGTTGGTGGGACTGTAAACTAGTTCAACCATTGTGGAAGTCAGTGTGGCAATTCCTCAGGGATCTAGAACTACAAATACCATTTGATCCAGCAATCCCATTACTGGGTATATACCCAAAGGATTATAAATCATGCTGCTATAAAGACACATGCACACGTATGTAGCACTATTCACAATAGCAAAGACTTGAAACCAACCCAAATGTCCAACAATGATAGACTAGATTAAGAAAATGTGGCACATATACACCATGGAATACTATGCAGCCATAAAAAATGATGAGTTCATGTCCTTTGTAGGGACATGAATGAAGCTGGAAACCATCATTCTCAGCAAACTATTGCAAGGACAAAAAACCAAACACTGCATGTTCTCACTCAGAGGTGGGAATTGAACAATGAGAACACATGGACACAGGAAGGGGAACATCACACACTGGGGCCTGTTGTGAGGTGGGGGGAGGAGGGAGGGATAGCATTAGGAGATATACCTAATGCTAAATGACGAGTTAATGGGTGCAGCACACCAACATGGCACATGTATATATATGTAACAAACCTGCACGTTGTGCACAGGTACCCTAAAACTTAAAAGTATAATAAAAAAAAAAAAGAGAGGAACATAAATGACCTGATGGAGCTGAGAAACACAGCATGAGAACTTCATGAAGCACACACAAGTATCAATGGCCAAACCAACCAGGCAGAAGAAAGAACATCAGCATTTGAAGACCACCTTGCTGAAATAAGGCATGCAGACAAGACTAGAGAAAAAAATTATAAAAAAGAATGAACAAAGCCTTCAAGAAATACGTGACTTCACAAAAAGACCGAACCTACGATTTACTGGAGTACCTGAAAAAGATGAGGAGAATGGAAACAATCTGGAAAACATAATTCAGGATATTATCCAGGTGAACTTCCCTAACCTAGAAGTCAGGCCAATATGCAAATTCAGGAAATACAGAGACCACTACTAAGATACTCCATGAGAACATCAACCCCAAGACACATACTCATCAGATTCTCCAAGGTTGAAATGAAGGAAACAATGTTAAGGGCAGCCAGAAAGAAAGGCCAGGTCACCTAAAAAGGGAAGTCTATCAGACTAACAGTAGGCCTCTCAGCAGAAACTCTGTAAGTCAGAAGAGATTGGGGGCCAATATTCAACATTCTTTAAAGAAAAGAATTTTCAACCCAGAATTTCATATCCAGCCAAACTAAGCTACATAAGTGAAGGAGAAATAAAATCCTTTCCATTCAAGCAAATGCTGAGGGATTTCATTACCACCATGGCTGCCTTGCAAGAGCTACTGAAAGAAGTACTAAATATGGAAAGGAAAAACTGGTACCAGCCACTGGAAAAACATAAAAACATAAAGACTAATGACACTGTGAAGAAACTGCATCAACTAGTGCGCAAAACAGCCAAGTAGCATCATGATGACAGGATCAAATTCACACATAACGATACTAACCTTAAATATAAATGGGCTAAATGTCTCAATTAAAAGACACAGACTTGCAAATTGGATAAAGGGTCAAGACCAGTTGGTTTGCTGTCAGGACACCCATCTCATGTGCAAAGACACATATAGGCTTAAAATAAAGGGATAAAGGAAAATTTACCAAGAAAATGGAAAGAAAAAAAAAAAAGCAGGGGTTGCAATCCTAGTTTCTGACAAAATAGACTTTAAACCAACAAATATCAAAAAAGGCAAAGAAGAGTATTACATAATGGTAAAGGGAACAACTCAACAAGAACAGCTAACTATTCTAAATATATATGCACCCAATATAGGAGCACCCATATTCATAAAACAAATTCTTAGAGACTTATAAAGAGACATAGACTCCCATACAATAATAGTGGAAGACTTTAACACTCCACTGTCAATATTAGACAGATCAACGAGACAGAAAATTAACAAGGATATTCAACACTTAAACTCAGCCCTGGATCAAGTGGATCTAATAGACATCTACAGAACTCTCCATTCCAAATCAACAGAATATATATTCTTCTCGGTGCCAGATGGCAC
The DNA here is from genome assembly GCF_009828535.3 of Hylobates moloch. NCBI lineage: Eukaryota > Metazoa > Chordata > Mammalia > Primates > Hylobatidae > Hylobates > Hylobates moloch. The sequence goes on from NW_026652281.1 coordinate 82,334,410, forward strand.
TTATTCTACAATCGACCACATAATTGGAAGTGTAACACACTTTTTTTTTCATGACAACTCCCACACCAAAACAGTACTTTATTTTGCAAATTTTGACCCATTATTACTCCCATGTTTTTTTTTTTCAGCTGTCAAGTATATAAGGTGAAGAGAAATTTCAGTTAGACAGGGGCTGCACCTGGAAAATATATTTCTTAAACTCCATAAACACATTTCAAAACTGCTGGGTCCCAGAAGTCCATCTATGAACTCTAGGGCTGCCAGCATCATGTGCAGCACATTAAAGCTACACTATCCAAATAGCTTATTAATTCTGCATAAATTAGGTCAAGCAATGTGTCAACCTGTAACAGACTGTGCACTTTAACTGAACATGGCAAAATATTTACTCTTTCGAACTTTACATCATCATTTGATGTCAAACAATGAAGCAAATCCCAACAGTATACACAAAAAACAGCTTTGCATTTACAAAAGATTGTTTCCCATACTGATTAATCCAGGCAGCTAACTCATTGGTTTATGCAACTTTATTGAAGAAAAATAAATCAATTACTAGCAGAGCTATTAATTGATCACTCATCCATTGACAACTTGCATCATTTATTCAGTGCTATATTAAACAGTGTATTGGAAGACAGATTAACTAATAGCTCCAAGCCTCCTAACAATTTAAATGAAAATTACAAAATGTTTGAGATCCTATTTTGGAATACAAAAGGTGTTTGACTTCCAATTTCCATTCTCTGTAGAACAAGAACAGGTCATTCCTTTATTGACATGCATAAAATACATCACATTTTCTGTTCTGCTGATGCCATAAATTCAATACCAATTCTCTAGCCACATCAGTTGTGAGTATAAAGTATATCATGTAACCTCAAATCTCTAACAGTGGAAGGCTTAAACAAGAATGGATGCTGCTAGAATAATGCCGTATCCTTTGATATGACAACTGAGCATCCATCTCCCTCCCCCTCAGATGATTTCTTCAGCATGTTAGAGCAGTGAGGAATGGTTTTAGTCTCATAACCAAGTTAGAGTGAAGACATTGACCACATAATACACATGCTCCATTTTTTTTTTTTAATTCTGAGTCTTGGGCAACTGTTCTCTTGTAACTACTTTACAGTTTCTAAAAGCATTTATTGTCCAAAGCTGGAAGAACTTAAGTCTTCTCAGATGAGCATGTGAATGAATGGAGGGAGGTAAACAAAAAATAAAATTAAAAAAGATGAGGTCTGATAGGGGAGCAGCCGGATAAGAAAATCAGAAAAGGAACAGTAATTTAAAGTTTATTCCAGCTATAATGCAGGCTATTCTGACTTTAAGGTAGCATCACATGGCATACTTCTGAGTCCATTCCTGAGATATTCTGTTGTACTTATCTCTGTCTGTTTTATAGATCCATGCAATCTCTGGCACTAGGGGGTCATCTGGGTTTGGATCACATAGCAGTGAACAAATGGATAAAAGAACTTTAGAAATTGTTAAAGCAGGCAACCACTGTGATCTTAGAATATCAAGACAAATGCTGCCATTACTGTTAATATTTGGATGATAAATACTTGTTGTAAATGCAACCTTAGGTGGTTTGAAGGGGTAGTCTGTAGGAAAATGAATTGTCAAAAAGAATACACTGCCTTGATATGGGCTGTCATTAGGTCCCATATTTGTGGCTTGCAATGAAACATATCATCCCCAACTGGACCTGCAGAACCTTGTGCTGGAGGGTCACAGGCCAAATCACTAAGTTCCTTATTAATCCGTTTCAGCGCCATAGTGTGTGCTTGTCGTCTGGCTCCTCACTCTCTCAGTGTATGCTCAAAGGTCCGGCCAAAACTCTTAACTATCCCAGCGGTGGCGCAGGATTGTCTCGTCTCACACCAGCTCTGCCAGACACAGGTGCAGAGGGGCCAGGGCCTCCCTCAAGCTGCAGCCTCAGCCTCCTCCCCATGCCAACACTCTTCAGCAAATACAAAATAACTGAAATCACAACAAACAGTCTCACAGATCACATTGCAACCAAATTAGAACTCACGATTAAGAAACTCACTCAAAACCACACAATTACATGGAAATTAAAGAACCTGTTCCTGCATGATTCTTGGGAAAATAATGAAATTAAGGTAGAAATCAAGAAGTTCTTTGACACAAATGAGAACAAAGAGACAATGTACCAGAATCTCTGGGATGCAGGTAAAGCAGTGTTAAGAGGGAAATTTATAGCACTAAATGCCCACAACAGAAAGCTAGAAAAATCTCAAATCAACACCCTAACATTACAATTAAAAGAGCTAGAGAGGCAAGAGCAAACTAATCCAAGAGTTAGCAGAAGACAAGAAATAACCAAGATCAGAGCAGACTTGAAAGAGATAGAGACATGAAAAATCCTCCAAAAAATAAATGAACCCAGGAGCTAGTTTTTTGAAAAAGTTAACAAAATAGATTGACCACTAGCTAGATTAATAGAGAAGAAAAAAGAATCAAATAGACACAATAAAAAATGATAAAGGGGATATCACCACTGACCTTACAGAAATACAAACTACCACCAGAGAATACCATAAATATCTCTACACAAGTAAACTAGAAAATCCAGAAGAAATGGATAAATTCCTGGACACATACACCCTCCCAATACTAAACCAGGAAGAAGTCGAATCCCTGAATTGACCAATAACAAGTTCTGAAATTGAGGCAATAATAGCCTACCAACCAAAAAATGCCCATGACCAGATGGATTCACAGCTGAATTCTACGAGAAGTACAATGAGGAGCTGGTAACATTCCTTCTGAAACTATTCCAAACAACTGAAAAGGAGGGACTCCTCAATAACTCAGTTTATGAAGCCAGCATCATCCTGGTACCAAAACTGGGAAGAGAGACAAAAAAAAAAGAGAAAACTTCAGGCTAATATCCCTGATGAACATTGATGCGAAAACCCTCAATAGAATACTAGCAAACTGAATCCAGCAGCACATCAAAAAACCTATCCACCATGATCAAGTTGGCTTCATCCCTGGGATATGAGGTTGGTTCAACATATGCAAATCAATAAACATAATCCATCACATAAACAGAACCAAAGACAAAAACCACATGATTATCTCAATAAATACAGAAAAGGCCTTTGATAAAATTTAACATTCCTTCATGTTAAAAACTCTCAATAAACTAGGTATTGATGGAACACATCTGAAAATAATAAGAGCTATTTATGACAAACCCATAGCCAACATCATATTGAGTGAGTAAAAGCTGGAAGTATTCCCTTTGAAAATCAGTACAAGACAAGGATGCCATTTCTCACCACTCCTATTCAACATAGTATTGAAAGATCAGGAAAGAGAAAGAAATAAAGGGTATTCAAATAGGAAGAGAGGAAGTCAATTTGTCTCTGTTTGAAGATGACATAATTTTATATTTAGAAAACCCAGTCATCTCAGCCAAAAAAACTCCTTAAACTGATAAGCAACTTCAGAAAAGTCTCAGGATACAAAATCAATGTGCAAAAATCACAAGCATTCCTTTACAACAAGAATAGACAAGCAGAGAGTTAAATCATGAATAAAATCCCATTCACAATTGCTACAAAGAGAATACCTAGGAATACAGCTAACAAGGGATGTGAAGGAACTCTTCAAGAAGAACTACAAACCACTGCTCAAGAAAATAAGAGAGGACACAAGCAAATGGAAAAATATTCCATCCTCATGGATAGGAAGAATTGACATCGTGAAAATGGTCATACTGCCCAAAGTAATTTATCGGTTAAATACTATTCCCATCAAACTACCATTGACATTCTTCATAGAATTAGAAAAACACTACTTTTATTTCATATGGAATCAAAGAAGACCCCATATAGCCAAGAAAATCCTAAGCAAAAAGAACAAAGCTGGAGGCATCACGCTACCTGACTTCAAATTACACTAAAAGCCCAGACTAACCAAAACAGCATAGTACTGGTACCAAAACAGATATATAGATCAATGGAACAGAATAGAGACCTCAGAAATAACACTACACGTCTACAACCATCTGATTTTCAACAAACCTGACAAAAACAAGCAATGGGGAAAGGATTCCCTATTTAATAAATGGTGCTGGGAAAACTGACTAGCCATATGCAGAAAACAGAAACTAGACCCTTTTCTTGCACCTTATACAAAAATTAACTCAAGATGGACTAAAGACTTAAATGTAAAACCCAAAACCATAAAAACCCTAGAAGAAAATCTTCGCAATACTATTGAGGACACAGACGTGGGCAAAGACTTCATGACTAAAACACCAAAAGCAATTGCAACAAAAACCCAAATTGACAAATGGGATCTAATTAAACTAAAAGCCTGGTTACCTACAGAATGGGAGAAAATGTTTACAATCCACCCATCTGACAAAGGTCTAATATCCAGAATTTATAAGAAACTTAAACAAATTCACAAGAAAAAAACAACCCCATCAAAAAGTAGGCAAAGGATATGAGCAGACACTTCTTAAAAGAAGACATTTATGCAGCCAACAAATATAAGAAAAACATCTCAACATCACTGATCAGATACATGCAAATCAAAACCATAATGAGACACCATCTCATGCCAGTCAGAACGGCAATCATTAAAAAGTCAAGAAACAACAGATGCTGGCCAGGCTGCAGAGAAATGGAAATGCTTTTACAATGTTAGTGGGAATGTAAATTAGTTCAACCACTGTGGAAGACAGTGTGGTGATTCCTCAAGGATCAAGAATCAGAAGTACTATTTGACCCAGCAATCCCATTACTGGGTATATACCCAAAGGAATATAAATCATTCTACTATAAAGACACATGCACATGTACGTTTGTTGCAGCACTATTTACAATAGCAAAGACATGGAACCAACCCAAATACCCATCAATGATAGACTGGATAAAGAAAATGTGGTACATAAACACCATGGAATACTATGAAGCCATAAAAAGGAACGAGAGCATGTCCTTTGCAGGGACATGGATGAAGCTGGAAGCCATCATCCTCAGCAAACTAACACAGGGACAGAAAACCAAAACACTGCATGTTCTTGCTTATAAGTGGGAGTTGAACAATGAGAACACATGGACACAGAGAGGAGAACAACACACACCATGGCCTGGTGGGGGCTGGGGGGTGAGGGGAAGGAACATAGAGGATGGGTCAATAGGTGCAGAAAACCACCATGGCACACATATACCTATGTAACAAACCTGCATGTTCTGCAAATGTATCCCCCATTTTTTTTTTTTCTTTTGAGGAAATAAAGAAAAACAAAATTTTTTTTTTTAAAAAGGACACATAGATCGATGGAACAGAATAGAGTACCCAGAAATAAATAGAGGCACAGGCTTACAATCATCTGATGTTCCACAAAGTCAACAAAAATAAGCAATAGTGAAAGGACTCCCTATTTAATAAATGGTTCTGGGATGACTGACTAACGATATGCAGACGAATGAACATAGACTCCTACATTTCACCATATATAAAAATTAACTCAAGATTATTAAAGATTTAAATTCAGAAATTTAAAAAAATAAAAATACTAGAAGAAAATCTGGCAAATACCATTCTAGACATTGACTTTGGCAAAGAATTTATGGCTAAATTCTCAAAAGCAATTGTAACAAAACAAAAATTGACAAATGGGACCTAACTAAAGAGTTTCTGCACAGCAAAAGAAACTGTGAACAGAATCAATAACCTGCAGAATGGGAGAAGATATTTACAAACTATGAACCTCACAAAGGCCTAATTCCAGAATCCATATGAAATTTAAATTAACAAGAAAAAAAATAACCCCATTAAAAAGTGGGCAAAAGGCAAGAGCAGACACTTCTCAAAAGAAGACATACAAGCAGCCAACAGGCATATGAAAAAATGTTACACATCACTACCCATCAGAAAAATGCAAATCAAAACCACACTGAGATACCATCTCAGAATAGTAATTATTGAAAAGTCAAAAAACAGATGCTGGCAAGTGCCAGCAGTAAAGATAATACTTATACACTGCTGAAGGGAATGTAATTAAATTAGCTCAGTCACTGTGAAAAACAGTTTGGAGATTTCTGAAAGAACTCAGAACTACCATTTGACCCAATAATTCTATTACTCAGTATATACCCAATGGAAAATGAATTGTTCTACCAAAAAGTCACATGCACTCATATGTTCATCACAGCACTATTCACAATAGCAAAAACATGGAATCAGCCTAGGTGCCCATCAGTGGTGGACTGTCTAAAGAAAATGTGGTAAATATACACCGTGGAATACTATGCAGCCATAAAAAAAGAATAAAATCATGTCCTTTGCAGCAACATGGATGCAGCTGTTATCCTAAGTAAATTAACACAGGAACAGAAAACCAAAGACCATGTTCTTATAAGTGGGAACTAAACATCGGGTACATATGGACATAAAGATGGGGAAAAGAGACAATGGGGACTCATGGGGGCAGTAAAGGAAGGAAGCAAGGGCTGAAAAACTACCTATTAGGCACTATGCTCATTACCTGGATGATGGGATCATTCAGACATCAAACCAGTGTCATGCAATATACCCATGTAATGAACCAACACATGTACACTTTGAATCTAAAATAAAAGTCAAAAGTGTATTAAAAGAAAAAAGAAACAGAAAAAAAATGGGGTCTTACTCTGTCACTCAGACTGGAGTACACTGGTACAATCATAGCTCAATGTAGCCTAGCCTCAAATTCCTGGGGTAAAGCAATCCTCCTGACACAGCCTCCTGAGTCACTGGGACTACAGGCACATGCCACAACAACAAATTAAAAAAAAAAATCTTAGACACAGGTTCTTACAATACTGCCCAGGCTGGCCTCAAGTGATCCTCCTGCCTTAGCCTCCAAAGTAGCTGGGATTACATGCACACACCACTCTGCCTAGCAAAATATCTATTTTAAACATGCTCAACCAGTTAAAGGAGAACACAGACAAATTAACAAAGGAAGACAAAAATGCATGAAGAAAATGAGGTTATGAACAGAGATTAAAACTATAAAAACACAAAGTATGGAGCTGAAAAATAACTAAATTTAAGGATTCACTAGAGGGTTCAACAGCAGACTTGATCTAGCAGAAAAATAACCCAACAAGCTTGATAACAGGTTATTTGAAAGTATATGGTCAGGACAGCAAAAAGAAAAAAAACAGAGTGTCTAAGGGACTAATGGGGTACTATCAAGTAGGCCAATGCTGAGACCAGCTCGGTCGTGGAGACCCTAACCCAGCAGCGCTAGAGGAATTAAAGACACACACACAGAAATATAGCATGTGGAGTGGGAAATCAGGGGTCTCACAGCCTTCAGAGCTGAGAGCCCCAAACAGAGATTTACCCACATATTTATTGACAGCAAGCCAGTGATAAGCATTGTTTCTATAGATTATAGACTAAAAGTATTCCTTACAGGAAACAAACGGATGGGCCGAAATAAAGGGATGGGCTCTGGCTAGTCATCTGCAGCAGGAGCATGTCCTTAAGGCACAGATCGCTCATGCTATTGTTTGTGGTTTAAGAATGCCTTTAAGCAGTTTTCCACCCAGGGTGGGCCAGGTGTTCCTTGCCCTCATTCCGGTAAACCCACGACCTTCAGCATGGGCGTTATGGCCATCACGAACATGACACAGTGCTGCAGAGATTTTGTTTATGGTCAGTTTTGGGGCCAGTTTATGGCCAGATTTTGGGGCCTGTTCCCAATAGGCCAATTTACTCATAATGGGAATTCTAAAATGCAAAGAGAGAGAAAAGAGTAGAAACTTTACTGTAAGAAATGATGGCTGAGAATTTTCCAAATTTGAGGGAGAAAATGGCCTAAAATTTAATGAAACTCTACCAACTCTAACTAGTAGCAACACAAAGAGACCCAGAACAAGACACATTATAATCAGAGATTCAAAAGTTACGAACAAAGAGAATTTAGAAGCCAGAAAAAAAAGAAACCGTGACTTGGCATATGCAAGGCCCATTCCTAGGATGACCAGCAGATGTCTCAGCAGAAAATCTCACAGGTCAGAAAGTTGAAGAATGATATATTCAAAGTGCTGAATAATGACAACTATCAATCAAGAAAATGTTTTCTGCCAAAACTATCCTTTAAAAATTTTGAAATAAGGAATATTCAAAATCCACAAAAGCCAAATGAATTCATATCCACTAGATCTGTTCTAAAAGAACTGCTAAATAAAGGCAGTTCTTCACATTGAAAAATAAAATGATGGTGAGTAGTAACACAAAATTATATAAAAATATAAAGTGTTCTGGTAATAGTAATTATATACGCAAGTAAAATATTCTGTATTATAATGATGGTGCATAGAATACTTTTAATTCTGCTATAGATTTGAAAAGTCAAGTACTTTAAAATAACCACAAATCTGTGCTAATGGATTCACAATATAAAGTGATACAATTTGGGATATCAATAAAATACAATGGAGAGTTCATAAAGAGGCAGGATTTTTGTATGCAATTAAGGTTAGCAGCTTGAGGTAAATTGTTATAACTTTAAGATGTTTTACATAATATCTATGGTAACCACAAAGCAAGTACCTATAATAGATAAACAGAGAGAAGTGGGAAAGGAATTAAAACATGTCATTACAAAAATCAACAGAACACTAAGGAAGATAGCAAGAGAGGAAAACAGGACCAAAATCGATACAAGACCCAAAACAAAAAATGAAACGAAATGCAATGGTGAGTCAAACCTTTCAGTAATTACTTTATATATAAATGAATAAATTCAAAAGACATAATTTGGCTGAATAAATTCAAGAAACAAGATCTAACTCCATGCTTTCTAGGGAAGACCAACTTTAGATCTAAGAACACACATAAGCTGAACATGAAAGAATGGGAAAAAAATAGCGTGCAAAGTAAAATACTGTCATATTAGTTAAAATACATGTTACATCAAAACATGTTACAAGAGACAAGAAAGAGCATTATATAATTATAAACGGGTTCACTATCTAGGAAGCTATAATAAATATTAACATATACGCACCTAACATCACACCTCTCAAATATATGCAGCAACTAGCAAACTTTTACAGAATTGAAGCAGTAAGTAGCCAGCAGTACAATAGTAGTAGGAGACTTCCATACTCCACTTTCAGTAATGGAAATAATAAGAGACAAAAGATAAGGAAACAGAGGACTTGAACAACACTATAGACCATTAGACCTAACAGTCACATACAGAACTAACCATTCAACAGCAGAATACACAATATCCGTAAGCATATATGGCACATGATCACTGATAGACAACCTGTTAAGCTGCAAAAAATGTTTTACCAAATTTAAGCAGATGACAATCACACAAAGCATCACTTCTTACTACAACAGAATAAAACTAGAAGTTAAAAACAGAAAGAAAAATGGCATGTCCATGAATATGTGGAAATTAAATAAACTCTCAAACACACTCTTGTTCAAGAGTTTGAAGACAATACTGTTAAGATGTCAATACTACCTAAAGTGATCTACAGATTCAATGTACTCTCCATCAAAATATTAATGGAACTTTCTGCACAAGTATTAAAATAGTCTAAAATGTCTACAGAATCTCAAGAGACCACAGATGGATAAACAATCTTCCACAGATGGATAAACAATCTTGGGAAAGAAAAACAAAGAGGCATCATACTTTCTGATTTCAAAATATACTACAAAGCTATTGTACTCAAAACAGGCTGCTACTGACATAAAGATAAATAAAAGATGAAACAGATTGGAGAGTCCAGAAATAAACACTCATGTATATAGTAAACTTATATTCAACAAGGGTTCCAAGACTTCACAATGAGAAAAGGGACAGTCTCTTCAACGAATAGGATTGGGAATATTGGAAATCCACAAGGGAAAAAATAAAGTTGGACCTTACCTTGCACATTTACAAACATGAACTCAAAATGGACCGACTTATTTTTTGTAGCTACTATAACTGGCATTTTTTATTTTCTTTTTCAGATGGTTTTCTATCAGCACACAGAGATCCCACTGAGATTTCTATGTTGATTTTGTGTTCTGCGACTTTACAGAACTTGTTCATTAGTTCTAACAGGTTTTTGGTGTCATGTTTATGTTTTTATTATATACAAGGTCATACTGTCTGTAAACAAGGACGATTTCATTTTTCTATTCCAATTTGGATGCCTTTTATTTCTTTCTCTTGACTAATTGCTCTGGCTAGAACTTCTAGTATTATGTTGAATAGGAGTGGTGAAAGTGGGTATCCTTATCACGTTACAGATCTCAGAGAAAAAGCTTCCATCCTTTCCCTGTTTGGTATATTAACACCGGTTTGTCATATTTACTGTGTTGAGATATGTACCTTCTATACATAATTTGCTTAGAGTTTTCACTATAAAGTAAGTTAAATTCTGTCAAATACTTTTTCTGTGTATACAAATAACTACAAAAAATTAACATACCCAGCAATTAACTTAAATAAAAAAGTAAAAGATCTCTACACTGAAAATCATAAAACATGGATGAAAAAATGAAATACATGTTAACAGATGAAAATATATTGTTTATATATTGGAAGAATATTACTAAAATGGGCCAGGCGCAGTGGCTCATGCCTGTAATCCCAGCACTTTGGGAAGCTGAGATGGGTGATCACCTGAGGTCAGGAGTTCAAGACCAGCCTGGTCAACATGGTGAAACCCTGTCTCTACCAAAAAAATACAAAAATTAGCTGGGCTTGGTGGTGGGTGCCTGTAATCCCAGCTACTTGGGAGGCTGAGGCAGGAGAATCATTTGAATCCAGGAGGCGGAGGTTGCAGTAAGCCAAAATCGCGCCATTGCACTCCAACCCGGGTGACAAGAGCAAGACTCTGTCTCAAAAAAAAAAAAAAAAGAATATTATTAAAATGGGCATGTTACCCAAAATGACCTATAGATTTAATGCAATTTCTATCAGAATACCAATGACATTCTTCACAAAAATAGAAAAAAAAAACAAAAACTAAATGTACATGGAACCATAAAATACGCTGAATAGCCAAAGCAATCCTGAGCAAAAGGAACAAAGCAGGCTCAAGGCATCACACCACCTGACTTCAAAATTTACTACAAAGCTACAGTATCCCAAAGAGCATTATACTGGCATTAAAACAAACACATAGACCAATATGCCCAATGAGTCCATAAATAAATTCATGCATCTAAAGCTGACTGATTTTCAACAAAGATGCCAAGAACACACTTTGGGGAAAAGACAATCTCTTTAATAAATGGTGCAGGAAAAATTGAATATCCATATGCAGAAGAGTAAGACTAGACCCCTAACCCTCATCATATACAAAAACCAACTCAAAATGGATTATAGACTTAAATGTAATGCCCGAAACTATGAAACTATTAGATGAAAACAGGGCAAATACTTTACAACATCGGACTTGGAAATTCCAACTTCAAAGTAAAGGCAATCTAAGCAAAAATAGGCAAATGAGATTACATCAACCTAAAAGACTTTTGCATATGAAATGAAATAACAGAGTGAAGAGACAACCTAGACAATGGGAGAAAACATTCGCAAACTATACGTATGACAAGAGGTTAATATCGAGTATATAAGAAGTTTGAAATCTCAAAATAAAACAAACATACAATCCAATTTAAAAATGTGCCACAGACCTTCACAGACATTAGTGAAAGGAAGACATACAAATGGCCAAAAGGTACATAAAAAGATGCTCAACATCACTAATCATCAAGGGAATGTAAATACAAACCACAATGAGATACCACCACACTCCAGTTAAAATGACTATAATCAAAAAGACAAAAAATATAACTAAAACAAGTATTGGTGAGGATGTGAAGAAAAAAGAACACATATATACTGTTGATGGGATTGTAAAGTAGTATGGCCACTATAAAAGAGTATGGAGGTTCCTGAAAAATTAAAAATACAGCTGTCATATGATTCAGTAATTCCACTATTGGGTATATATCCAAAAGAAAGGAAATCAATGTGTCAAAAACATAGCTGCATTCCCATGTTTACTGCAGCACTCTTTGTAATAGACAAGATATGAAATTAATCCAAATGTACACAAAGAGATAAAGAAAATGTGGTGTAAATGCACAATGAATTACTATTCAGCCATTAAAAAAGAATAAAATCCTGTCCTTTGCAATAACATGGATGAACCATGAGATATCATGTTAAGTGAATAAGCCATATACAGAAAGAGAAACTTCATGATCTTACTCAAATGAGTAACCTGAAAAGAAGGAAAGAAAGAAAGAGAGAGAAAGAAAAGACAAAAGAAAAGGAAAGAAAATAAAAGAGAGAAAAGAAAGGGCAGGCAGGTGGGCAGGGCACAGCGGCTCACACCTCTAATCCTAGCACTTTGGGAGGCTGAGAGGGGCGGATCATTTTAGTTCAAGAGTTCGAGACCAGTCTGGCCAATATGGTGAAACCCGTCTCTACTAAAAATACAAAAAAATTAGCTGGGCATGGTGGTGCATGCCTGTAATCCCAGCTACTCCGGAGGCTGAGGCAGGAGAATACCTTGAACCCAGGAAGCAGAGGTTGCAGTGAGCTGAGATCATGCCACTCCACTCCAGCCTGGGCAACAGAGCAAGACTCTGTCAAAAAAAAAAAAAAAAGAAAAGAAAAGAAAAGGAAAAAAAGTTGATATAAGCAGAGTATAACAGTGGTTACCAGAGACTGAAGGGGGAGGAACAGAAAGAGGTTGGTTAACAGGTATAAAGTTACAATTACATAGAAGAAGTAAGTTCTGGTGTTCTATTACACAGTACAGTAACTGGTTAATAGAAAGGTATTACATATTACAAAATAGCTATAAAAGGCCAGTCACAGTGTTACATGCCTATAATCTCTGTACTTTGGGAGGCAGAAGCAGGAGGACCACTTAAGGTCAGGAGTTCAAGGCCAGCCTGGACAATGTGGTGAGACCCTATCTCTGCAAAAATTTTTAAAAATTAGCCAGGCATGGTGGCACATGCCTGTAGTCCTAGCTACCTGGGGAGTTGAGGCAGGAGGATCACTTGAGCCCAAGAGTTTGAAGTTATGGTGAACTACAATTGTGCTACTGCACTTCAGTCTGGGTGACAGAGTGAGATCCTGTCTCTACAAACAATAAAAATTAAAAAAAAAAAAAAAACAGAAGAGAGACTTTTGAATGTTCTCACCACTAAGAATTACCAAATACATGAGGTAATGCACTAAATACCCTGATATGATCATTATACAACATACACACATATATAATTGTACCCCGTAAATATATACAATTAACATTGTATCAATTTAAAAAGCAAACTAAAACTTAAACATAAAACCTATAAATATAAAACTCCTAGAAAAATACAGAAGGGGAAAGCTTGGTCATGAAAATTGGTCTTGGCAATGATTTTTTGGATATAATATCAAAGGGTGAGGCAACAAAAAGCAAGAACATACACATGGTACCACATCCGTGTATCCAAAATATTCCAAACATATTCAAAACAGAACATGGAATAGATGTTTGCACACCCATGTACCCTGCAGCATCACTCCCAAAAGACAGTACCCGGAAGCAATCAAAATGTCCCTTTATGGATGAGCAGATTAAACAACTGTGGCACACATACACAACAGAACATTACTGAGCCTTAAAAATAAGAGACATTTTGACAAGTATTAATAAGGACAGACCTTGAGGACATTATGTCAGGTGAAATAAGATAGTCAAAAAGAAAGAGACACTGTTGGATTACACTTACATAAAGTATCTACAGTAGCCAAACTCATAGAAACATTAGGCAGAATGGTGCTCTTCAGGAGCTGGAGGGAAGTGTGGAAAGGACAATTTGTTGTTTAAAGGGTATTCACTTTGACTTTTGTAAGATAATAATGATCTACAAACCTCTTGTAAAACAATATGACTATACTTAACACTAACTATACACTTAAAAATGTTTGAGATGACAATTGTATGTTTTCACCATTAAAAATTTGAGTACCTAAAAGAGATAGTTATAAAATGTTTCAAAAACCACCTTCAAAGAACAAAAGTGTTCCTCTCACATAATTATATAGATCCAAACAATAGATTGTGAATTTAAGATTATTTCCTTAACTACTCATCTAGACAGAATAAAGCAATCATTAACAGCTAAGAAAAAAAAATATACAAGATAAGTCATGAACAAAGTAGAGGCAATATTTATACAGATGAATAACACATAGTATTTTATAAGCAACAGGCATATAGCTAATTCATATATAAATTAAACATCATATTGTCTTAAAGTGTACAGAGTTGAAAATTATCATCCAATTCATAATATCAAGGTTGAAAAGCAAAAATACAATCAACTGATCCAAGGAAACCTATCTGAAAAAAAAGAAACACAATCATATGGAATCAATAACAAGAATAAGAGAAATTTTAGTGCATAAAATAATAAATACATCATAGATATTCTATTAAAAAATAATGCTTTAGATATTTACAACTATCAACTGTGTGCACCCACGAAGAACAGGCATTTTGAATCAATGCCATTCAATGAATGACAGTAAAATGTCACAGGAAATGCATTACAATCATTAATAATTAGATCTAATGAGAAAATTTTAATGAATAAATATTTAAAAGACAGTAGAAAGACTTCTTTATCATGTTATCAATATATTGGTGCTATTCTTACATAAAATATAATGACTATAATAAAGTTTTTAGAAGCTAAAAAAAAGCTTTCTATTTCCAAATACAGGAACAACATAAATGTTGCAAACTAAGGTGAGAATTACTGAAATGTAAAGTCAGTATTTGGGATTACATTATACATCATTTAAATATAGGCTAAAAAAATATATAAATCTCAACAATTCTTTTTTGCTTGCAGTAAACTTGAACTTATAATCAAACATATTAATAAATATGTGGTACCCACTAGTAATCTAATTTACATGTTATACAATGTGTACATTTGAGCATTTTATTTCAGAACTTTTGAATCTAAAAATCAGACAAATGTGATATATATTTCAGGAAGGGAAACATACAGGATTAGAAACATAAGCAAGATGACAGAATAGGAGGCCTCCATGCATATTTCTCACAACAAAATGTGGCAGCCATGCCAAACACAACTGCCTTTATGGGAACTTTGCGATCTAGGTCACAATTTCTGACACCCAGCTGGAGCGCAAGATCAAGAAGGACAATTTGAGGACAAGTCCTTAACCGAAGGGTAGGCTTGTTGATCATGGTTCTGGACACAAAACAAAAAAATTGCTATATCTGACCATAGATTTAGCTATAGCTCACTTGGCCTTGGTCCTGCCACTCAAAAAATCATCCAAGAATCCAGGAGGATTTATTCCCACTTGAGATTCAGGTGACAGGCCTGAAGATCCTGGTCTTGTCTGTGCTCCCTGAATAAGGCAAAATCTATCTCCGTCAACTCTCAGTCATGGTCTGGAAAAAATCCTGTCCACACAGAGACCCTCAGGAAAAAATATCCATCTGTGCCCCTGGATGTAGAACTGTCAACACTGACCCGAATGGGAATCCTGAAGTGGCACTGAAACTTTGCTCCAGTTTCATGCAGCCACAGGTCAGGAGTTTTGCTCAACCTGGGACCTGCATAAAAGCACACACATCTGTGCCCCTGGAGCTAGACTTGCTGACATTAGTCTCACTATGAATCTTAAAGCAGCCTTGTAACCTAGGTCTACTTTCTGTCAGCCAGGGTTTGGGAGCAGTTCTACTCACCCAGAAACCTGGAGGGAGACATGTCATGGGCCGAGAGACAGCTGAGATTTTGGTCTCAGCTGTGTATCCTGTAGCAGCCCTATGAATCAGTTCCAGACCCTCTCAGGGGTCAGTCATGTCCATCAGTGACTTGCTAAATGACTGGATGAAAGCACTCCCAGAGACTCAGCAGGAGCCACACCTGTCCACATCTATTCTATCAGCACCCACACTCTGCAGAAACAACTACAATTCCTTATCTTAGAACCAGCCCCAATGCTCAAGATCCTGAAGAAAGTTGTCTTCCCAGAGAAAAGACGGGATCCATGACTATCTATGCCCTGCTAATAGGTCTGTCAACCATAAAATCCACTGCAGACCCAGTAGCAGTCATGTGACATGGCTCCAACACACTCAAGTGCAATCTTAGTCAAAATCTCATCAGCTCAGGGATCCGAAAGAAGAAAGTATTTATTTCCCAAAACTAGTCTATAATGACTGGAAGAGATGTTTGCTCCTTCACATTCAGGGACATAAACATAAGCCTACAAAGATTGTAAAGAATCAGGCAAACTACCACCACCAAAGGAAACTAAAAAGCCCTAGTAATCATCTCCAAAGAAATGGAGATCTGAAAGTTGGCTGATGAAGAATTCAAAATAATCATCTTAAAGAATTTCAATGAGATGCAAAAGAACACAAATAGATAACTAAAAAGTTTTATAATACAATACTTGAACAAAATGAGAGTTTTAATAGAGAAATAGAAACCATTAAAAGGAACCAGATAGAAATCTTGGAACTAAAGCGAACAATGAAAGAACTGAAAAAATGTAACAGTTTTAACAAGAGACTCAATCATGAAAGAAAAAAAAATCAGCAAACTTAAAGACAGGTCATTTGAAAGTAATCAATTAGAAAAAAATATGAAAGTATGAAGGAAGCATATAGCCTGTATAGTATATCATAAAGTGAACAAATATACATATTTTAGGATTTTCAGAAGAAAGAAAGAGGAACAAAAGATTAAAGATATAATGTCTTAAAACTCCCCAAATCTGGAAAAGGATATGAACAAGAAGTTTCATAAGGCTCAAAATATCTATGGCAAGAAGAACCTAATGAAGATTCTCCTGGGACATATCACAATTAAACTTTCAAAATTCAAAGACAAAGCAAGAATCATGAAAGCAGCATGAGATAAGAGATTCTTCGCATACAAGGGAAACTTTATAATGTTATCAGTAGATTTTTTAGCAGAAACCTTACAGGCCAAATGGGAGTGATACAATATATTAAAAGTGCTGAAAGAAGGAAAATTAAACAAACAAACAAAAAAGACAACTAAGTAGGCTATACACAACAAAGCATCTTTTAGAAATAAAAGAGAGATGAAGACATTTCAAGACCCCCCCCCACCAAAAAAAAAAGTTAAAGGAATTCATCACCACTAGACCTGTCTAGAAATGCTAAAGGACTAAAGGGAATTACTCAAGTTGAAATGATGAAATGCTAACTAAATATGAAAACATTAAAACTACAAATATCACTGGAAATGGTAAATAGTGAAATTCAGAATACTCAAATATTGTAATGGTGGTACATAAGTCACTTTTAATTCTAGTATAAGAACAATAAAACAAAAGTATTTTTTAAAAGTATAGCTACGATAATTTGTTAATGAATACAAAATATAAAAAGTTTTAAAATGTGACATATATAGTATAAAATGTGTGAAGGGGAGGAAAAGTATAGAGTTTTTCTATGCATAAAAGTTGAATCATTATCATCTTAAACTAGACTGTTATATGATGTTTTATGTAACCACTGGAGAAAAAAAAACTGTAGTAGATACAAGAAAAAGAGAAAGTAATCAAAATATATAAAAACAACAAAAACAAGACAAAAAAATTAACATAACCAAAGCATAAGAGGAAAAAAGAAACAAAATATAAAATAGAAAACAAACTTATAATAGTTACCTATCAATAATTACATATAAAGAGATTAAATTATCCAATAAACAGCCATTGATAAAGACTGAATGTCACTTCCAAAATTTAGGTTAAAATTTAATAGCCACTGTGATAGAATTAAGAAGTGGGACTTTTAAGAAGTGATTAGGCCATGAGAGCTCTGCCTGCATGAATGTATTAATGTCCTTATCACAGCAGTGGGTTAATTATCACAAGCGTGCATTTGTTATAAAAGGGAGCTCTCTCCCTGTCATGCCTTTGGCTATGTTATTATGCAGCAAAAAGGTCTTCACCACATGCCAGTGTCATGCTCTCTGCTTTCCCCGCCTCTAGAATCATAAGCTAAATTAACTTGTATTCCTTATAAATCACCTATTTTCTTATAAAATACCCTGTCATATTCTGATATAGCAGCACAAAACAAATTTAAAACAGGCAGAGAGTGGCTGAATGAATTTTTAAAAATCCAGTGACAGGTTGCTTACAAGAGACTCACTTTTGATTTAAGGACAAACATAGGCTAACAGTGAAAGAACTGGAAAGGATATTCCATACAAATGATAAACAAAAGAGTGCAGGCAGGGGTAGTTATACTTACATTAGATAAAACAGGCTGTCTGACAAAATCTGTCACAAGAGACAAAGGAGTTAACTATATAATAATAGAGAGGTTAATTTGTCTAGAAGATAGAGCAATTAGATACATGCACCCAACACTGGAATACCTAAATATATAAAGCAAACATTAACAGAACTGGAAGGAGAAATATACAGAAATACAACAAAAGAGAACGTTAGTACCCTACTTAAAATGGATAGATCATTCAAGCACAAAATTAAGAAAACGGTGCACTCCTATAACACTATAGACTAAATGTACATATAACATCCCATCCAACAATATGAGAATACACAGTCTTCTAAGAATACATGAAATATTCTCCAGGACAGATCACATGTTAAACCAAAAGTAAAAAACAGTAAGCCTTTTCCAATTTATAAAGATTAAAATTATATCAAGTTTTTTTTCTGATTGCACTGATATAAAACTGAAAATCAATAGCAGAAAGAAAACTGGAAATTCACAAATATGTAAATATTAAACAACACACTCCTGAAAAATCAATAGGATAAAGAAGAAATCAAAAGAAAAATCTAAACATATCCCGAGACAAATGAAATTGGAAACACAAGAAACCAAAACTTCTGTGATGCAACCAAAACGGTTCTAGTACAGAAGTTTATAATAATAAAGTTCTACATTAAGAAAAAAAAGATGTTGAATAAGCAATCTAACTCAATTCCTCAAGAAACTTGAACAAGAACAAAATAATCCCAATGTTAGCATAATTATGGAAATAGTAAGAATTAGAACAAAAACAGACTAAATAGAAAGACAATAGAAAAGATCAAAGAAACTGAGTTGAGTTTTTCAAAGAAAACAAAATTGAGAAACTTTCAGCCAGATTAAGCAAAGGAACAAAAAGAGAGAGGACTCAAAAAATTATAAATGGGCTGGGTGCACTTCCTCATGCTTGTAATCCCAGCGCTTTGGGAGGCCATGGCAGGTAAATCACTTGAGCCCAGGATTTGGAGACCAGCCTGGGCAACATGATGAAACCCCTCTCTCTAAAAAATACAAAAACTAGCTGAGCATGGTGGTACGCCCCTGTAGTCCCAGCTACCTGGGAGATGGGAGAATAACCTGAGCCTGGGAGGTTGAGGCTGCAGTGAGTTATGATCATGCCACTGCACTTTGGTTTGGACATCGGAGTAAGACCCTGTCTTAAATAAACAAACAAATACATAAAAGAAAGAAAGATCAGTCATTACAACTGACAACACACAAATACAAAGAATAAGAGACTACTATGAACAATTATATGACAACAAATTGGATAACTTAGAAATAGATTCTTAGAAATGAATGACTCACCAAGATTACATCACAAAGAAACAGAAATACTGAGCAGACCAATAATAAGAAAGGAGATTGAAGCAGTAATAAAAAATCCAATGATAAAAAGCCCACGACCAAATGACTTCATAGGTGAATTGTATCACACATTTAAAGATGAATTAATGTCCATCCTTCTCAAATTCTTCCAAAAAATTGAAGGGAAAAAACACTGCCCCTTAGTTTACATGTAATGAAAAGTGGGTATGTAAGTACCTGACTGCAGAACTGCTCCTCTCAGCACACTGCCTACAGGGGAGCCTCGCTCCACAGGAGCAGTCATAGAGCTGCAACACTGCCAGCTCAATAAAGCTGTTTTCTTCCACCACTACCTTGCACTTGAATTCTTCCTGAGTGAAGCCATGAACCTTCCCAGGATAAGCCCGAATTTGGCAGCTCACCTGCCCTGCAACAAGAGCAATTAGGTAAGAAAAAGAAATAAAAGGCACTCACATCAGCAACGAAAAATTGTAATTTTCTCTGCTTGCAGATTAGGTGATTTTATATACAGAAAACCCTAAAGAGTATACAAAAAGAGTTAGAGCTAATACTCATTCAGTAAAGCTGAGGTCACAAAATTACCATACAAAAATTAGTTGCGTTTCTATATACTAACAGTAAATGATCTGAGAAAAAAGTTAAGCAAACAATCCAATTTATAATAGCATCAAAACTATAAAATTCTTATGACCCCATTTAACGACGGAGGTGAAAGATCTGCTCAGTAAAATCTATAAGACATTGATGAATGTAATTGAACAAGACACAAATAAATGGAAAGATGTCCCTTGTTCATGGACTGGAAAAATTAATACTGATAAAATGTCCACACTACACAAAGTGATCTACAGATACAATGTAATCCCTATTAAAATTCCAATGTCAGTTTTCACAGAAATAGAAATAAATTCTGAAATTTATTTTATTTTATATATATTTTTTGAGACAGAGTCTTGCTGTTGCTGAGGATGGAGTGCAGTGGCGTGATCTTGGCTCACTGTAACCTCCGCCTCCTGGGTTCAAGCAATTCTCTTGCCTCAGCCTCCTCAACAGCTGAGATTACAGGTATGCACCACCACACCTGGCTAATTTTGGTATTTTTAATAGAGACAGGGTTTTGCCATGTTGGCCAGGCTGGTCTTGAACTCCTGGCCTCAAGTGATCCACCTGCTTCGGTCTCCCAAAGTGCTGGGATTACAGGTGTGAGCCACTGCATCTGGCCTTCAAATTTCTATAAAACCACAAATGACCCCAAATAGGCAACACAATCATAAGAAATAAGAATGAAGGTGAAGGCATCATACTTCATTCCAAACTATTACAAAACTATACTAAGTATTATATTGACCTAAAAAGATACATAGACCAATGGGACAGAACAAGGAAACCAAAAATAACCCCAATGTGTATAGAGTTAGCAATCTTTGACAAGGGCACCAAGATACATAAAGGGAAAAGGATGGTCTCTTCAATAAATGATGCTGGAAAAGGTGGATATTTATGAGCAAAAGGATGAAATTGAACATTTATACCATATAGAAAAATGAACTCAAAAAGAATTAACACTTAAATGTAAAACCAGAAACTGGATAACTTTTAGAAGAAACACAGGGAACAAACTCTTCAACATCAGCCATGGTACTGATTTTTTAGATTTCACACCAAAAAAGCACCATCAACAAAATTAAATAACAAAAACAAGTGGGACTACATCAAACTAAAAAGTGTCTGCACAGCAAAGGAAGCAAAGAACAACATGAAAAGGCAACCTAAGGACTGGCCTAAAGACTGGGAGAAAATATATCTGATACGAGTTTCATATCCAAAAGATGTAAGAATCTCACACAACTCAATTGCCAGTAAAAGTAAATCCGACTTAAAAATATGCAAAGGACCTGACTAGAAATTTTTCCAGGGATGACATAAAAGTGGCAAACAGGTTTAAGAACAGGTGCTCAACATAATTAATCATCAGGGAAATGCACATCAAATCTCAATGAGCCATCACCTCACATTTACAGAGAGATACCACAATGAGGTATCAAATCATGAGATATCACCTCATACCGTTAGAATGGCTACTATCAAAGAGAGAAGAGACACAGATGTTGGTGACAGTGTGGAGAAAAGGAAACGTTGTACACCATTGGTGGAAATGTAAATGGATCCAGCCATTATGGGAAAAAGCATGGAGGCTCCTCAAAAAATTAAAAATAGAAGTACCATATGAACCTCAATTCCACTCCTAAGTATATACCTAAAAGAAATACAGTCTGGCAGGAGCAGTGGCTCACGCCTGTAATCCCAGCACTTTGGGAGGCCAAGGTGGGCGGATCACTTGAGGCCAGGAATATGAGACCAGACTGGCCCACATGGCGAAACCCCGTCTTTACTAAAAATACAAAAAAATTAGCCAGGCAGGGTGGCACAAGCATGTAATCCCAGCTACTTGGGAGGCTGAGGCGGCAGAACAGCTTCAACCCGGGAAGCGGAGGTTGTAGTAAGCCAAGATGGCGCCACTGCACTCTAGCCTGGGCGACAAAGTGAGACTCCATCTCAAAAATAAATAAATAAATAAAATCAGTATGTTAAAGAGATAACTGCACCCCTATGTTCATAGCTGACTATTCACAATATATAGTGGAATATTATTCAGCATAATGAAGAAGGTAATCCTGCCATTTCTGACAACATGGATGAATGAACCAGGTGGACACTATGGTAACTGAATAAGATAGAGAAATACAAATACTGTATAATATCAGTTATTTATGGAAATCTAAAAAAAGCTGAGCTCATAGAAGTAAAGTGTAGAACGGGTCCCAACACCTGACAGGTGGGAAAACTGGGGAGATACTGGTCAAAGAGTATAAACTTTCATTTAAAAGATAAAATCTAGGGATCTAATGTACAGCATTGTGAATATAGTTTACAATACTCATATATACTTGAGATTTGCTAACACAGTAGATCTTTAATGTTCTCTCCACAAAAAACCTGGCAACTATGTGAGATGATTAATATGTTAATTAATTTCTTTGTACTAATCAATAAACAATGTATACATATATAAAATCAAATGATCAGGATGCACCTCTTAAATATATATAATTTACAAGTGTAGGGAAAAAATCCACATGAAAGAAGGAAGGAAAAGAAAAAACAAAAGAAAAAGAAAGAAAACGAACATAAAGAACACATTCTCATTAAGCTTCACAGTTAACCAGACAAAATTATAAAATGTTATGAATGTATAAGGTAAGAGTTGAAAGTTTACTATATACTGGACAATATTCTAAGCTCCCCATAGACATTCATTTAGCTAAGAATTCTACACAGTAAGTAATATATTAAATGATTTTAAATCTGTGGAATTTATGCATACAGAGATTATATTTCTAATCTTAGTTTAGGCTAGAAAAGATGAAAAGTTGAAGTGAAATACAGGATCAGATTTTTTTATATTTAGGAAGATGTTTTGCACTCTGATGAATTACTGAGTCTTAATTTTTGTAGGATCTCCACCATAGGATTCGAAATTAACATACCAGAAAATATGTGACCCACAGAATTCCTGGGACGTTTGAAAAAAATCCTACTGTCCATCACTCCCCTCACACACTTCTGACATGAGGCAAAACCAGAACTTTAGAAGCGGTTTCACATAGAGGTAGAAACATGCATAGACTTTCCCAGAGCCCCCACATCAAAGGAAGAGCAGTCAGATCACGCAGGCCCTCACAGGCCAAGGGGAGCACTTTGGCTGTCACTGTGAATTTGATGGTGGATCACAGAAGGGGAAGGAGAATCATCAGATAATTTAAGAATATGAGACAGAAGATGTCCCTCTGTGACAGCACCAAGAGAAAGAAATAAACCCAGGCATCTCAAAAATCATTTCCATGGGAGAACTTCCCAGTCCACACTTCAAGGTCTGGTTCTTTCTTGACCACTGGACCTCTCACCCATGTCATCTACTTCATTCACTCCCACCTACCTGGCTGGATGGCTACTGTCTCCTCACTCTTCACATTCCAGGGCTCTTTCCTTTGCTCCAAAAAGGTGATCAGGTCCGGCTTAGAGACAGCGAGACCTGTTTTATTAGAAAAAGTCACATGACTCTTGCTGGGAGTCCTTTAATTGCCAGCTCAGTAGGATGCTCAGTAAAGAGGGAACATTATAGAGGATCCTGGAAAATTACTTCCCCAAATACTGTTTCCTGTCAGCTTCTTTATAATGTTTAGGAAACATTTTAAATATGGGAATCCTGAGCTTCACTTCCAAGTATGACTGAATCAAAAATAAGGAGAAGGAATTGGATTTTAAAGTGTGGGCAATGATAGTTTATGTCACTCAATTTCTAGAATCACCACTAAACTAGAGTGAAGCTTCTACATCACCTCAAGAAAGAAGGCAAATGTCAAGATCAAACATTAGAAGTCTTTTCTACATCAAACCCACAATTTTTTTTTCCTGGAAGCAGGAATCTGAATTCATTCATATCAAGCATAAGCTCCCAAGTGACATTCGACAAAGGAAAGAAATAAAACCCTTAGTTATTAGATATTAGATATTCCAAAGGCAAGTTATCCTCACCGAGAGATACCAGGTTTCTGTAGTTCTCTAACATCACATCCCCATATAAAAGCTTCTGATTTGAATCCAGGTGTTCCCACTCCTCCCGAGAGAATTCTATGGCCACATCCCTGAATGTCAACAGTCCCTGAAATAAAAATAAATGGCACATTAACCATGTGGCCATGGGCAGAGTTCATCATTTGACAAACCAAGATGAAATGAGAGCTAAGAAAACTGACTGATTTATATGAGTGACCTGAAATATTCAATAAGATACTTTTAAACACAATAATATTTTCTAATGTATTCTCTAACTCTGTGGAAAGAGAATGATATAAGATCCACAAAACCAGTGTAGATACTATGCCTATATAGAATATAAAGTATAAAACTAAAGCATCAAGGCCGGGCGCGGTAGTTCATATCTGTAATCTCGGCACTTTTGGAATGCCGAGGTGGGTGGATCACCTGAAGTTCGAGACTAGCCTGGCCAACAAGATGAAACCCCATCTCTACTAAAAATACAGAAACTTAGCTGGGCGTGGTGGCACATGCCTGTAATCCCAGCTACTCAGGAACCTGAAGCAGGAGAATCACTTGAACCAGGAGGCGGAGGTTGCAGTGAGCCAAGATTGCGCCACTGAACTCCAGCCTGAGCCACAAGAGCAAAATTCAGTCTCAAAAAAACAAAAACAAAAAACTAAGGCATCAACATAGGAGTATACATTTTTGAGTCTATATTTACATCATCCACAATCAGTTGTGTATAATTCTCAGGTGGAAAAGTCATGGTAACTTAGAGGCATACTTCTTAAATTTTATTGTATTCAACAATAAACTGCAGAACTGGTTCAAATGCAGATTCTGATTCAGGAGATCTGGGGCTGGGGCTGGGGTTGCGTTTCTGCATTTTTAACAAGCTCACCAGTGATGCCAATGCCTCAGGTCCAGAGGCCACACTTTTGAATAGCAGAGAGGTAGAACACTGAGGGAAGAATTCGGGGATGATGTGAAATTGAGAGTTTTATGAAATTTACAGGTTATAACATAATAGCAAGAATAGTAGAATCCTTTTTGAACATTTACTGTTTACTAGATGTCATCCTAGCAGTTTTTCACG
This sequence comes from Hylobates moloch, assembly GCF_009828535.3. NCBI lineage: Eukaryota > Metazoa > Chordata > Mammalia > Primates > Hylobatidae > Hylobates > Hylobates moloch. Next base: position 82,359,820 of record NW_026652281.1, read on the forward strand.
TATTGATAAAAACCATAAAAATAATCTATATGAGAAATAATACTATTCTTCCTCTTTAATAAAAATATTTTGCTAACCCTTCCCCTCACTGTCTCAAGCCTGAAAAAAATTTTTTTGCCAAATATCTAGTATATAGTACAGCTTATTTTATTATTTATTTATTTTTATTTATTTATTATTTATTTATTATTTTACCCCAGTATCTAACTTAGAATTCATTTTAAAGGGACATACAGGCCAATATGCAGAGATAAGTATAAAAGAATGTTCAGAGCAGGTGTTACAACTGAGAAGAATGATGAAAACAGGAAGGCAGCAACACAAAACTGATCAAATGATGCTTGTGTCACACACACATATGTACATAGAAATGGTAACTATACATACATGAAAAGTGACAGAGGATTTCTTAATTAAGAAATATTTTAAATTGTGTTAAAACTATAAAACTCTTTATGGATGATGCCTTTTTCTGTTTTTTAACAAACTATGAAGACTAATACATACAATGATATAAACTAAAATAAGAGCTTGTGTTTCTGAGTCTAGTTTTTTCCAAGTTTTTATTTATTCTAAGTGCTGTGTTATATTTTAGAATTTTAAGACAGTAGATATATTAATTATATGTTAATTGTTATCTTTCTCTGAAAATACAGAGAATAAAGGAGTGTATGCTTGTGAAATTAGTAAATTAAAATGGAAACCTACAGAAGTGAGGCTTGTTTCAGAATTCCCAGTTTCAAAAACCAGTATTTACGGTCAACAAATGTGAGAGCCTTCACCCTCCAAAGCAACCCACAAGCAAAGGGAAACTAAAAAGACATTAGTAGTCTCTGGATTAAACGTCATGGTTTATATGCATCACTCAGTAAATCTTCCCTCCCAGATATCCATTAAAAACAAAGAGAAAAATAACTAGTGAAGGAATCTGGCAGAGAGCACCTGAACCAGGTGAATGAAGTTAGCATCGGCTGTCATGAGACGAATTGGTATCAGTGCTGACGCACAGATGGACCCATAACCATTGTATATTAGTGGGGGAAAAAAGTAAATCATAATCTGGGTATAATAATAAACAGAATCTGTGGAGGAACATACAGGTGGCCATATTTCTTCAAACTGGCCATGTGACCCTACTTAGAAGCCCGAGCTGAGAATCACTTAGCTAAGCATTCCCTCTCAAGTTTCAATATGCATACACATCATTTGGTATTCTGGGGCCCGTGCTAAGTACTGTGATTCTGCAGGTTTGGAAAAGTTCCATGAATTGGCTTAAGACCCATTGTCGGTAGCACATAGCTAGAGAAAGCGGGCACAGCACACAGGGTCCCTTACACCCAATACTCTAATCACAACGCAAATACTTTTCATTCACAGCGAGGACCACCAACCACTGTCCTGAAAAATCACATCCTTTGCCAGCCATTTAAAGTCTACAGAGGCTGGAGAGGACAGTAACATCTAAGTCAGCATTTGGAAAACAGCATGGATACATGCATTAAAGCAGTGTTTATTGAGCTTGTACTATGTGCTCACAGTATGCACTGTGCTGGCAACATCACATGGTGTGAGTTAAGCCACATAAACCCCTGGGATGTGGGTCCTGAGTATCCCATAATTCCCAGCAGGATTTAGATAATGGCCCAGACTTTCTCTCTTCTTCTGTTTCCCTGTCACTATAAAAGCTAACTATAGACAGATGGTAGGGATACGGAAAAGAAGGGTGAAGTTTAGTTCATAAGGATTTCTCACTGTAGTCTTTACATTGACTTTGTTACTACTTGTGGAGCAACTACTGGATCGGCAGGAATGGAAAAAAGGTGCCAGGTGGGATGTCTCTAGAAACACTGTTTTCAATGAAGAAAAAAATTCAGGCCCCCATATTGTCCTTTGCTCCCATTTAACTGCTTTTGGGTTTGGGGAAATTCTGAGCACCAGCTCTGGAGAACCAGCAAGAGCAACCACTCAGAAGTCTGATCTCCAACAAACAGTTCTGTGAAGGTAGGCTCCAAGGTGGGGCCAGACCTGAACCAAGCTCAGAAGAGGGTGGATTTGGGTAGGGTTGGGGCAGAACAAGGCTAGGGACACGGGGCAGGCCCTAGGCTTCCCATCTCTATGTTGCTGATTTAAGTCCTGTCTTTCCTAAGCCTGACCATAAGAACTTGACCCCCAGAGTTTGTCTGATTTTAACTGTTTGTTTCATCCTTAAGTATTTTGTAAATCCATTAACAAGCAATTTAATCAAAACATGTAGGGCCTTCTGGGAAAATTATATTAAAAAGCAAATCAAGAGAAAATCAATAGAAATAATAATAACAACTCTTCTGTCCATGGGTGGCCCTTCGGGTGGTGACATCAGAACTCACAATGTCAACATAAGGGCAGTGTCCCAAATCAAGCCCAAGTTCCCTGTATACCTCCATGCTTGCACAGGACCACATGATGCTGAATTTGGCCATTATCCATCTGCTCTACACGGAAAGTTCCTGGATGGTAGGGACTATGGCTGCTACAAGTGTTTTTCTAATGGCCATATGAAATGGAAGCAATTGGTTTACCTATCAGTATGAGTCTCCAGAACTCCTCTTTGTTCTTCATCCACGTATTAGAAAACTGGAGCAAATCCCATTTGTATACCAAATAAAGAGATTCCTTCTGTGAGTGGAGGAACAAATCCTGGATGATGCATTCCTTTCCTTCTGAGATGGAAAGAAATTAGACCCCGCAGTCAGCTTGACCTCAGTCTGCACAGGACATCACCAGATGTCCCAAGGACTCCCAGGTGCTGGTGGGGGAGTTTCTGGTGATCCTGTGCTGATGCCCCAGTAGTGATTTGGGCAGGAGAGACTCAGGCTGACTCTGTGGGGCCAGGATACAAAGTGGAACTGCCCCAGTGGAACCACAGATTCTGGATCCAGGTGTAATATTACCTATACCTGATCAGCTAACTCTTGGGTACAAGAAAGGACAAGATTACCCTACTCCAGTAACACAGCTCACAGGTAGGTGTAGCTTCACTCACGGCTCTGGACAGTTGTGGCCCTGCCCTCCCTCTGCTAAGGGCTGCTTTACACTTACAGATTCTGCCACCATATTCTGCTTAGACCAGAAGGCCCTCACAGAACTGCAGCAGCTCACTGGACAAGATCTGGAAAACCTGAAAGACCCCACATAAAAAGTAGGGCTTTACAAGGTCTATGTCAATCTCTCATAATGCAGAAAATGTCCCCCGGATTTTCTATATATCCTCAGTCCAAAGTCTGGCCCTGTCTTGTGGATCCCAGGTAGGAGACCAGCCTTTATGTGCAGACCCCAGGCGGAATCAACCTGGCTCTGCATTCTTGGGTGTTGCTGTGAAGAAAACTAGGAGACAGCCCCTCAGGAAGGCTGCTCTCACACATCCTGGAGAACCCCAGGACCTGGGTTGGAGCTGCAGATTTAGGTGTTGGAGGGGCAGGGAAGTGGCATGCGCCCTCTGCACATTCATGGGCATTTGGGCAAGAGGATGAGGGGAATGTTGAGATTCTCAGGCCTACTCAATGCATGTGTGTGCCTGGTTGGTTTCCTGGCCCCATGGTCTCTGAATCAGTTTCAGGTCTGAAGATGCCAGGGGCATGGAAAGACAGAGCTGGAATGGCTAACTGATGCCCTGAGAACTTATTTTTGTAGAAATCTGGCCAAACTGTTCTAAAAGGGATTAAAGATTCCGAATAAGCAGAGAGACTATTCTGCCTGCAGATTTTCGGGGCAATGGGCACTTTGCTGCACAACTGTGGGTTGTGACAGGAAGTCTTAGAGGGAATGTCCCCTCTAGAGTGCGGCCTGGTGGGCACCTTACATTTCTCAGTGTTTGGGAAATATAATTAAAAACAGAATCACAAGAAAAATGATGCACAATGGTAGAAAAGAAAGCAAACTGTTTTATGACACACTCAGACCAGAATGTGAAGGACATTACAGGCAATCTGCTAAGAGACTGGAAAAACACTCACTCATGAAAAGTCACCATAATTAGTCCTCAGTAGAAGACCTGACAGCACCATTTGTCAGATAGAGTTCATCTTAAATTCACCTGTGAATTGGGAGGCCATCTGTTTTTTATTTGGCTACAGTTAAAGGAAAAATAAACTTCACGTCTTCGCGACAGGTAAATTTGCAACTTGGAGCCAGGGGCCTGAAGGTAGATGCCTGCTCTCCTAGAGAAACTGTAAGATACGGCTCTATCTTCTTTGCTACCTATATTTCAAATCAATGATTCTCAGTTCCTACAGAAAGAATGTCCCGAATCAAAAAGACTGACAGCCAGGCACAGTGGCTCACGTCTGTAATCCCAGCACTTTGGGAGGCCGAGGCAGGCAGATCACCTGTAGTCAGGAGTTTGAGACCAGCCTGGACAACATGGTGAAACCCCATCTCTACTAAAAATATAAAAACTAGCCCTGCGTGGTGGCAGGCCCCTATAATCCCAGCTACTTGGGAGGCTAGGCAGGAGAATCGCTTGAACCCAGGAGGCAGAGGTTGCAGTGAGCCAAGAATGCACCACTGCACTCCAGCCTGGGCAACACAGCAAGACTCAAAAAAAAAACAAAAAAAAACAAAGACTGACAAAAGACAAAAGATCTGTTTAGCTGTTACAATGATTTAGACATATTTCCAAAAGGCAGAAAAAAATTTACATACAAAAATTCTCTAAAGTAAATGATTCAAGAAAAGGAAGGAGAGAAACATGTCTTCCCTTATTTTCAAGAAGGGTTAAGTCTCATATTTTTAATTTGTATTTGTTCTCACAACTGGGAGATCTAGGGCCATGATCTTGAATTAATGGACATCTGAATTCCAGCAGGCGCTAGATTCAGGCACCTGAGGATTGGCCTTGGACACACTGCGTGCACATAAAAAGGGGTTTGTGGGCCAGGCATGGTGGCTCACGCCTGTAATCCCAGCACTTTGGGAGGCAGAGGTGGGTGGATCACTTGAGCCCAGGAGTTCGTGATCAGCCTGGGCAACATATTGAGACCCTCCCTATCTCTACAAAAATTACAAAAATTAGCCAGGTGTGGGGGGCACACGCCTCTAGTCCCAGCGATTTGGGAGGCTGAGGTGGAAGGATCACCTGAGCCCAGGGAGGTCAAGGCTGCATGATCATGCCACTGCACTCCAGCCTGGGCGACACAGTGAGACACCCTGTCAGGGTTTGTGGGGAAGTTAAAAGGAAGAAGGGAAGGTGCTACTAAGAACTCTCACACGGGGGGCAGTGCAGAATTGGTGGAAGGACTGATTTGGGCTACAGATACTGGCCCAGGTGGGGCTATGCTCTGACTTACTCCTGTGTCCATGCAGGCAGATGAGACTATGATTGGGTGGTCCACAAGCCTAGGTTGATGGAGGGACTGGGTTGCTGCTGCAGTTTCAGGGTCTGGGGGCAAGGATAAGCCAGGAGTCCTCTAGGCACTTGTATGGGAATTTTGGCTGGAAACTCTAGGAGAAAAGGTGCTATGGGCACAATTCCTGAGGGTCACGTCTTGTCCTGAAAGGGGCGTGGCCACGCCAGTGCCTAGTGGGTGTGTTCAGAGTGGGTGTCAATTATGTGGTGACAGCACAGTGGGGGCAGGGGTCTGTTCTCAGAACTTCTTCCCTTTCTGTCCTCAGTCGCCTCGCACCCCGGGAGGAGACGTGGAATCACAGCACAATGTGTAGGGTGACAGCCTGTGTGCAGGGGAATACAGCCTCCCTTCCTGGAGACACCCAGAGTCTCTCTCCAGCCCAGGTCCCTGTGCTTTTTTATGACACTGTGTGGAGTTTGCTGAACACCAGCCAATTCTCCAACACCAACTGGTTGTCCAACAACTCAATTCTGACAGCACCCAGAGGCAGCACAGACCCCACAAGTTCAGAGTTAAGTGCCGCAACACTGCCCCCTCTACAAATGCCAGTCACAATCCCCCAGGGGCCATCTATACTTCTGAGCTACTGCCTATAAATTGGGGTCTCCCATAATACCCTAGTCAAGTTCATTAATTTTATACAAGGATTCACAGAACTCAGCAAAGACTGTAATTGCATTGACCAGTTTATTATAAAAGATACAACTCAGCCTAATGGGAGAAATGTGTAGGGCAAGAGAAAGGAGTGGGGAAAAGATGGGGTAGATAGTTAACCCTGGGAAGCAGCTGTGATGAAAGAAATCCCCCTTCCTTTGTGTTCTTCAAGAGCAGCTTACTGCAAAGAATCCTCTTCCCGTTATGACTTAGATGACGCTCCCTGTTTTAGGTATCACAAAGCCACAAACTCTTCTATTTCCTTTTTTGTCCCCCCTCATAAGCAGTTAAATAGTTTTGTCTTCGGTGGTCAAAACAAAATATGTGTTAACCAAACTTGCTTAAGTTTCTCCCCTTCTCCAGGTCCCTGAGGTTTGTCCCACGCACAGCCTGAGCCAATATTCAACCCCTCTTTATGCCCCTCCTGAGGATAGGCTGACTTCAGGGTGAAGTCATTCTCTGATCAGGGATCTGATTTTGCCCCGGAGTCGTGCCCTTCCCCTCCCACCTTTAATCATGTTTCCTCCTCCCTATGAAAGAAAGGCCTTTCCTGCTTCAACTGTGAGATCCACAAATATCTTACAGTTGGTGCTTTCCTCCTCTTGCAATACTCCTTTAGAATTAAGGAACTTCTTACCTATATCCAGATGTTTTATTTGACAAAGTCAAGAAACAGCCCCAGGACGCTAACAATTCCACCCTCAGAAAGAGCTTCCCAATCTCCCTTCCCGCCCAACCTCGACCACAACCGCCTGTGAATCCAGAACTCTGCAGCTTCTCCCAGTACAAAGGGCTCCCTCCATGGCTGCTGTGAACCTCAGGGACACCTGAAAGGGACGCTCCCCAGGAAGAACTAACTGGGCCTTCAATGACCTCCTTTTGCAGGCTCAAATAAGACTGAGGTCTTCTATGCCTAGTCAGGGTTATTCCACACACCCGCTTCTCACTTCGCAGGCTCTGTCTTTCAGGTCCATCGAGGTGGGGTGCCTTCCTCTCACCTCATCACTCTCCACAAGCATCTAGCGAGCTCTAAAACCTACCCCAGGATGGCAAACGTCAGACCTTCCTCCACTCTCCCCGCACGGCACGCCTTCTGGGGAGTGCTGCCAATCCTACCTCAACTGAAGGGACAGGGGCAGGTGCCCAGCCAGTTAGATGTTCAGTGACCTAACAGGTTTCAGGAAAATAGCTAAATCACTCAAACACAGTTTTTATAGAAAGGAAGGAAACTGTAAGGCACTTAAACTTTATACTTCAACAGGTAAGGCCAAAATACCTCTTTCGGGCAAGAAACATGTCATTTAATTATTTCCATAATAGCAGATCATTTAGTATACGTGAACACTTCTAGGAGGTGCCAAGTCCTGTCTCATAACACTTGGCATTCAACTCGGACATCCAGATAGCAGTAGAATATGGAACAGAGATATCCACTGTCACAAATCCTCCACTGCAAAAGAGAGGACCTGATGTTTTAATGAATGTTTGTAATTGACCAATTAATCTAGCACACTTTCTGTGGAAATGTATTCGTTTTCTACAGCCATAGTGGAAGAGAGACTGTCCCTATTTCTTTTTCCCCAGCAGCATTCCAAAGCTGAGCCCTGGGATTTTGAAATCGCTGCTCCAGAGGACCCTAAACCACAAACCACCGCGATAGGCTTCCCATTTCACCAATCGCTGTTGACCCAAATAAACCCTTTAACGCTTTAAGGGTGACTCCCTTTAATTTGTAAGAGGAAAAAGGAGACTGGGACACCACGGGGCACAGTATCTTCCCACACACAAATCACACGCCGAGTTGGGGTTTCCCCTGAGACCCTCACGTTCTCACCGCACAATCTGGGGAGACGCGGGCTGCGGCGGCCCAGAAACAGCTCCGGCCAGGGCCGAGGTCGCTCTGCGGGGTTGAGACGGGACGGGACGCGCGGGGTACAGGCTGCCGGCCCGGCCGCCATCTTGCGACGGAGGGGACCAAGGGCCGAGTTGCGCCCGCGGGGACTCGGGGCCCAGACCCCGGAACTGACCTCGGGGAGGCCCGAGTGCCCCCAAAGCAGGTTCCCGCCGCTTTCGACCGCCCCTCTCCCTCTTCTGGCGACCCCCGACCTGGCACATTCACCATTTCCCAGCTTCCGGGATGTCCTGGCGTCTTAGCTACGGATCTCCCAGTGCCTGCAGGTCACAGAGCAACAGAGGCTCTGTCTATTCTCAGAACGCGAAGCCGCCTGGGCCTCCCAGATGGAAGGACTCTGGAGACCAGGTGAAGGGACCCGAGCTCTTACTGCAGCCAACAAAGGCCCCCGCCAAATCCCGGAAGCCGCCCCTGCTCTCCGGCTGCTCCCGATTGGACGATTTCCACTCCAACGCCACTGATTGGGTAAAGTTCCAGGCCCCGCCCCCTCATTCTCTCTGTTTTTTGAATGGGAGACAGGCTCATCGAGGTGGGGGGCCGCCTGCTGAGGGTATTACAGCTAATTTAAGGGGTGAGCTGGGACTTGAAATGCACTTGCTTTCCCGTACCTGGTTTTGCTTGTATAAGGCATCTTATTAGCTAGTTAAGTATAAGAAGGAGGACATTTGAACACCGTTAAAACAACTTTTTAACCGTTCTAATAACACAGGAAAGACCCTCATCCCATCCCTTAGCACCTCTCTCATCACACGGTACCCCACTGCTCAGGACATAACTGTGGGACTGCAGAGGAAACTGCTGGGGGTTTTGGGGAGCATGCAGGAGGCTTCAATGGCCAAGGTAATGGTGGCTTCCCTTGGGTGTCACTTAAAATCTTGGTGTCAGAGACATCTTTTTTCCAGTTGGCTCAGGGAAACTAACAGACATGAGAATTGTATTTTTTTTTTTTCCTTTTCTGAATTTCCAAGAAATAAAGGACTATCCAAGCATCCCAAAAGGCATTCAATTATACATGAAGCTGATGGCCTCCCTGCTCTGGAGGGGGATGGCCTGGCAGCAGCCACCAGCTGCAGTGAGCTGACATAGTGCCACTGCAATGAGCCTTAAACTTGCCCTCTTGTAGACAGGCCACCTCCACACACCCACTTCTCACATCGCAGGCTCTATCCCTCTAGTCCATCAAGGTAGGCTGCCTTCTTCCCATGTCATTAGCTCTCCATAAGCATCTAGTTAGCTCTAAAACCTACCACAGGATGGCAAACGTCAGACCCTCCTCCACTCTCCCAGCACTGCACGCCTTCTGGGGAGTGCTGCCAATCCCACCTCAACTGAAGGGACAGGGGCAGGTGCCTAGTCAGATGTTCAGTGACCTACCAGGTCCAGCATGCCCAGGGCCTGACTCCACAGCCTAGCACCCCTCCCCCACCCGGCCTTCACTCCAGCCTTTTTTCTCCAATGACAGGGGATGTTCACCTGTGCCACAATCCCAAGAGTCTAGTGACTGGGCCAGGTAAATGCCAGCTGAGTGCCTGTGACTCCACCCTCTTACCTCCCACTCAGGTAACATTATAAGCATAACCTTGAGTTTGACCTAATTTATACATATTCCTCTCCTAGTAACCTGTCTGACAACAGCCCTTACAATCCAGAGACTGGGGCAGTAGGTTTCAAAACCTCACTTTATTCCAAAGTGAAATGAAGACATGATGGTTTAAAAATGAGAAAAAGTTCCTGATAAGCTGTGGGGGTGCTTCACTTGCCAGCTCATGCCCATTCCCTCTGAAACAAGGTGTCTCGTACCCATAAGCAGCTCTCTGCAAAGCCCCACATAGAGGTCACAGCCAGACAGGCTCCCTCAGGCTCACAGGGTAGCAATCTCCCCCCCCAGTCCAGGCTCCCACAGCAGGCACAGACAGGTGCAGAGAGGAGCAGCCATGGCCTGTGGGGTCCCGTGCCACCCTCAGAGCTAGTCTCTGCAGAAGGTGCTGTGTGGCAAGCAGTAGGGCTCTACAGAGAGGTGACAACCCCTCCTGGGTCTGTAACCTTTCCCCAGGATCCATGATTCAACCCTGGTTCCCCAGGCCCCTTACCCACCCCACCCTCCTTGTGTCAGGCAGCTCAGGTTAAAATGGGGAGAATGATATATTCCAACTGTAGACCCCAAGGTTATGTCCATCTGGGGTACAGGGAGTAGGGACACCAGTCAGAGCCTGTGGCAGCGCCTCCTGCTGGGCCTGAGGACAGACAGGCCAGGGCTGGCCACAGGGACATCTGGGGGACCACCACTGACAAACCTGTCCCTCTCAGCCTGGAGCTATGGCCAGGCCAATCATGATTAATAAAACCACTGCAGCCTTCATCCTGCCACAAAACTAAAGTGCACCACAACCTCCAGCCCTGCCACAAAGCTCTGGCTCCCCATCTTTTTTTGCTTAAAACTTAGACATTAAGCCAGGTTGGGCCTGGGAGTTGTGGCAGTAAAAGCAGTAGCCGTAACATCAACCATGTAAATGAGCTGAGGAATCCACCTGCACATCATCCACTCAGAACTGCCTCGGGGCGATGTACAGGCTGGGAGGGACAGATCAATACTCGTGGCCATGGATGCACTCCACACCCCTGCTGGAAGATGGGGAGGTGAGGGGAATACGGGGAGCCCGAGGGGCCCCTCAGCTGGGAACTGAGGACCGTACACTCCATTCACAGGTCTTCAATTAGGCCTTTGCTTGTATATTCACTGAATCAGTGCAAAAGCAACTTTTAGGGGGGGTATGCAGGCTGGGGTCCCAGGAGGATGGTCGGGGTGGAACATGGTAGAGGGGCTCACTTCCTCTATCTGCAAGCATGCCCCCTTCTCCTGGAGTCTGCATCACTAACATCAGGGCCGCTGACCATCTCTCTCTCTCTCTCTCGATCCCTGCAAGCTCAAGGAAAAAGGATCCTTGGCAGCCACAGGGCTGGGAGCTCAGTTCCTCTGGGCCAGCTGGCTCAGACTCAGTGGCCATAGGCTCCCCACCCCTAGCTCTGTTTTTTTGAGACACGGTCTCACTCTCTCACCCAGGCTGCAGTGCAGTGGGACAATCATGGCTCACTGCAGCCTGGACCTCTCAGGCTCAAGCGATCCTCCACCTCAGCCTGCTGAGTAGCTGGGACTACAGGTCGCGCCACCACACCAGGTTAATTTTTGCTTTTTGTAGATGGGGTTTCGTCATGTTTCCTAGGCTGGTCTCCAACTCTTGAGCTCAAGTGATCCACCCACCTCGACCTCCCAGAATGCCCTATCCCTGTTTTTCCGGACTCCTGGAGCTAGTGGCGCTGCACCACCTCTGCTTTCAGATTCTCCTAGTCTTCTGGCTGAGTAGAAGGTGGGAGAGGAGGTAGGTATCAGACTGGGCCCCCTCTAGCTTGGTTAAACTCCCACTTGGGACAGATCAGGCTCTGTGCCATATTCAGTGAGACGTGTGGAACAAGTACTTCCCTCCCCAGAGCAGAAAGATCCCTAACTGCTGACAGTCAGGATTCCATGCACTTGACTCGGCCTAGGGCCTGGCTGCCTCTCACCCTTTCACCTGGTTCCAGTCGCTGCACTCTGTGGCCTCCCTGCCACCAGATCAGGTGTAGACAAGGGGTGTGGGACAGGGCTGCTGACACCCCTGGCTGACCAAACCCCTTTCCCACACTGAGGGGAGAAAAGGCAGGAGGTTAGGGGCTCCCGAAGGCAGCACTGCTTGTGACAGCACTGCAGGAGTCCTCAGGGCCTGCTCCTAAGGCACACTTTGCACTGGAACCAGAGGCAGCCGGGGAAAGAATAAAGCCACTCCTTAGGAACTGAAATGGAAGACCACCAAGATGTATTGTTAAGTAAACAATAATAACCTTCATCTGTGGCATGCCACAATTCCAAAGAAAAGGGGGGGTGGGGAGATCACATGAAGTATTTCTGGAAGGATTCACAAAGAACTTCTCATCACTGGCTACTTTTCAATTTTGAGCCATGTCAGCCTATTACATATCTTAAAAAAACTAAAGGCCAACTTCTAAGTAGGGAGCCATGGAGGGGCCTCAGCTGAGAGGAATGAAGACAACGTTAATGATGACCTGGAGCTGCTCCAGACGCTGGCCATGCTGGGGGCTGTGAACTCAGGGGCTGTGGGGAGGATGAGCTGTGAGTGAGACTCATCCTACCCAGGCCAGGTGGGGGCCCAGCTCCTCCCAGCGATATACCTGGAGGGGCAGGATGCTGTCACTGCAGGCGACTGGTATCTCCCGTTGATGGTGCACTGCTGGGCCACGGCCTGCTGGGCCAGGCACTTGAGGTTCTCAGAGCTTTCGTTCTCCTGGTTCTCACCCAAAAACAGGAGAGTGAACAGAGGCAGGAAAGGATCAGCTGACCACAACCCACAGGCGCAGTTCTGCCTGCCGGCCCTGTGACAGCCCACCTGGGCCTTATAGATGGTGTCAGATTCCTTCTCCTGCTGCAAGCCCAACCAGAACTCAGCTTTGCTCTCAAAGACCCAAGGAACAAGGTGGTGGCTGCCAGATCTCCCCAGATAGGAATAAGACAGCCGGAGCATGGAGGTTGGGGAGAGGGGTCCACATTCAGACCAGGACTCTCAACAGAGACAGGAATGCCACTGGCTTCTGGAAAAGAGTTACTCGTGGTGTGGGAAATTTAACATGGCCAACTCCTAAGCACTAAAAACCAGCAGCACCAACACTCAGGGACTGTGACCTTCACAACCCACCCAGCGACTTCCAAACGCTCCTCAGAACAGCACAGCTCAGCTGGGTCACTGGTTTGACTGCTCACTGGCTTGCAACCAACACAAAGCTCCAGATTCTGCATCTGGGAGCCTGATGGCAGGTGGCTGGGGGATGGGAAAGGGGCTCTAGTGAGTGTGGCCAGAACGAGCTCTTCTTCACTGTCCAGAGCTTCTCCAACGATCCAGCCCCAGAACCACCCAGGGTGCCCATGCCCACAGCAGAGTGCAGCTGGCTGCAGCCTCAGCCTCACAGGGCTGCTCCTCAACTGTGCTCCATGAGGCGTCCACCAGCTCCTGGCACAGGCGACAGAACATGTGCCTAGGGGTGCAGGGGAAGCTGGCATGGGAGCACTCCTCTGGCAGCTCCTTGTGGGGCACAGGCAGGAAGCTGAGGTCAGGGGCAGTGGGCTCAGCAGGTAGAGAACGTAGTGGCACCTGTCATCGCCAGTGAGGCCCTTGCCCTCAACCGAGAAGAGCTCCGCCTCATCTTCACGATGGCTGAGCATGCAGTTGCTCAGGGTCTTGAGCAGTTAACATGTGCTCCAGCAGATCCAGGCAACACGGGGGCAACACTGCCATCTTGCAAAGTCAGTGGAGCCACAGATGACACTCTGCTCCTGGTCCCACTAAAGGATGCCAGGGATGAGGACTTGGAACCTGACCCAGTAGCCGCAGTCATCCACCTCTGCTGTGTTCAGCATGTACAGACCCTCCATGTCCAATGCATTGTGCGAGTGCTCACCATTCAGGTCACTGGTGAATGCTATGGAGGCTGCCACATCCCCGGCAAAGTCCTTGTAGTGGCCACTAACAAAGCCCAGGCTGAAGATGATGCAGCTCCACGTGAACATGTGCAGCTTGGTCTCCTCACTGGGGCTGATGGCCATGACGATGCCTCCCTGACTACCATGACGCCCCATGTGGCTGCCACTCTGAAGTTGCTGTGTACCTGGGAGGGACCAAGGCTGGAAGGGTGATAGGCCATGCCCCAAAAGCCTCAGGCTACATCCACCTGGCCCAGCTCACCAAGATGGGGGAGGCAACTAGGCCTGCCTTGGGAGCCAGAGACCCTTGCCTCAGTTTCCTTATATTTACAGAAGGGCAAGAAAATCATTTCTACAAAAAACTAAACACTTATGCTTAAGGAGGCGCAGAGTTTGGTGGCTACCAAGGAGTATGAGGGCTGGGGCAGGTTTGGGATCCACCAGTTATGTGCTAGGCAAACCTGGGCAAGTAACTTCAGACCCAGTTTCTTGTCTATACAACGATGATGACGGAAAGTACTGACATTTACAAGAGGTCCAAAAGATTATAGGAAATAATGCTTATAAAGCACTTGGAATCTTCCTGGTGAAGTTAGTACCCAAGAAATTGTGGCTGTTACTTCTTGCATGTTATGCAGTAAGTTTAGGAGAGATTTTTTTTAAAACAATTATTTTTTCCTCATTTCTCTTAGTAACCGCACTAATGACTTTTAAGCCCCAGCAAGCTGCAAGTGCTATGTCAATGAGCCCCTGCCCTAGAAGGGCCACGGTTGGGCACCATGTGCTCAGGGGAGGGCCCCATGGCAGTCAGTGGAGGGTGGGAAGCTGGATGTCCCTGGCCACTCAGCCCAGACAGCAGGGAGGACCTTCTCCTCTCAACGACTCAAAGTCTCAGAGGCCAGAGAAAGGTGCTGGGATGGTCTCGCAGGAAGCAGAAGGCTAGAAGGCCCTGCAGGGCAAATCGGGCCTTCAGGGCACCTGACAGGGCTAGGACTGCCGGCTTCCATCACTTCCCTCCTATGCACAAGAAAACCTTCCAGCAGAAGCCAGGTGGGCCTGAGGCTGTAAGGCTGTCACTCACTCACCAGGGGCTTCGGGCACCTTGAACGTGGCTTTTTCTTGAAGCAGCTGCTCAGGTTGGTTCTTGTTGGGCAGGTCCCTCATCATCTGCAACTCCTCGTTCCAGTACTGGGGCTGCAGAAGGACCAGGGAGGGAGACATGGTCTCAGCCTGTGCACTGCAACCTGCTCTGGGAAGTCCCTTCTCTTCTCTCCCCACAGACAGCCCCAGACTCCCCAATGAACAGACCCGTGGCAAGCCTCAGGGAAGTGCACAGAACCCCACCTGGCACCCAGGAAGGAAGGGGGTTCCCAGTGAGGACCAGGCGAGGTCACAGTCCCCTATGCAGGAATGTCTCCTCACAGCCCAGCCTCGAGGTGCAGGCGCCTCTCCACACATGCAGTCCACAGTGTGCTCCGTCACAGGGGCCATCCAGCTGCACACCTGGAATGAGGTGGCCCCCTCTTGAATGGGTGGTACTGGACCCCATGGCAAGCAGGGGAAAGGCAGAAGGGGCTTCCCACCAATCTCAGGACCCTGCCACGGGCTCCTTCTTCATCGAGGCCCTCACCTGCTCTGGGTTCTCCTGGCCCTGAAATGCTGTCCTGAAAGGCGCGTCAGAAGCACATGGGCACCACTCCCAGGGCTGCTCTTGCCAGAGCTGCCTCATAGCTCCCTAGAGGGAGACTTGGGCACTGGGGGCCTGGGGACAATTTCCTTGGGCAGAAGCACTGAGTTTGGGCTAGCCGAATCATCCCAGACCCCCGTGTGACATGAGCCAGGGCAGGAGCAGATGGGGCAAAGGCGCTCCCCTTCCCCTGACGCAGGGCACAATGTTCTGTAAAAGGCAGTCAGATCTGGCAGAGCAGACCCCCTGGGAATGGCTTAGGAGGCGGGGGCTGGTGGGCTTGCGGCTGAAGTGACAGGCTGGGGACCTACAAGGAGAACGTGGTCCCTGAGTGGGTGGCCCTGCTAGGCTGGCAGGGACTCACCGGTTATGGTAAAAGCCCCGTGTGGATGTGGTGATGCTGCCTCGCTGGTCCTCGGCTGTGATCACAAACAGGTACACGAGGTCCCTGTGCATCTCGCAGTTCCCAGGGGACAGGTACCAGCCGCTCATGGCAAGCACTTTCAGGGGCTGCAGGAATAGCCAAGCATGAATGGGCCAGGCCTCCTGGTGTGTGGCCCTCCACCCACCCGGGGACCCTCTTCCTTGGTCCTCCCTGGAGTCCCACCTTTTAGCCACCGTTCTGGGGCTGCAGGGGACACGGTGGCTGTTCCAGGTTCCCTAGCAGGATGTACTTGGGTGGTGTGCAGTCGGTGGGGTCCATCTCCAAGCCTTTCTGCTCCTGCCATCTGTGGGACCTGAGGCTGGTGGTCAGCACACGGGCACCCAGGGCCAGCTGCCTCTAACTGTGGCCCTGGTCTAGGTTCCTCAGGCCCAGGTCCCTCCAGGTAGAAAGGCCTGGCCTTGAGCCCCCTTTGTCAGCCTCTGGCCTCCTTGCTCCCTGCCCCTCTGCCCCCTACCCAATCTCTGGCCCCAGTGCCTCTGCACCTCCCAGGCCACTGTCAGTGAAGATGCTCAGGAAGGACAAGGAGCTGCGTCACCTGGGTCCAGGCTCCTGAGCAGTCTCAGATGTGGCACTCGTCACTGTGGGCCTTGTGCACTGTGCAGGGCTCTGTCAGGAACAGGAGAGGGGCAGGTGTTACCAGGTCCCTGCACCCTGGAACAACCCACCCAGTTTAGAAAATAGTTGGCAAGGAAACTCCATGGATAATTTTAATTTTCAACTTTAGGCTTCCATTTTCAAATTCCACTATGGACACATAAGCTAGAGTTTGGTTTCAATACACACGTGTGTGCGCATGCACCTACACACACACACAAACACACACACACACACACACACACACACACACACACACACCCCCTGGCTTGCTGAGGGCAAGAATCCTTGATTGCAAAGAACCTCCTGCCAGTTGCTTCTGAAGCACACACAGGCTTTGGGGAGCCCACAAGGCTTCCTGCGTTTTGTGTGCTAGTGTCTCGGGTGGGCAGGGCCTTCGGTGCTGCGGGGCCTCTGCAGCCTCACCCTGCTCTCCTGGGGCAGCCTTCATGCAGGGGTGGCCTGAGAACTTTCTAGGGCTGCCAAATTCAACGTCCCCATTGAGTTTCATGGGATTTTAATGGTCATTGTTTTGGGGGAGGGGAGAGGTTGTGATGAACTGTGGGCCCCCTTGAGCTACAAACCTTTTCCACAATTGCTTTTAATAAGTAGTCAGGCCCTGGGAACCTGAGTGCTTCACCCAGGGAACTTGAGTCTATGGAAGCTTTTATTTGACAACCAAGCCAGATTCACCACACCAGACGATGGTGCTGCTTGGAGCCAACTTCCCCACTCAAGGACTGTGAAACTTTATTTAGTTTCTTTAGGAAACTAAGCATTCATCTCCTCATAATTTAATAGGGCTGATTCCAAGCCCTAGCTTCATACTGCCTGACTTTCTTTTCAGAATTTCAACTGTTTTTTCACCCCTGGGCCATGAAGTTAGAGAGTGCAGGTATGATGCCCTGAAAAGCAGACCTGTGCTCCAATCCCACCTCCACATGCTCGTCTGCGACACAGAGGCCCCAGCTGGGGCAGTGAAGTGTTGCCTGGCCCTGCTTACAGGGGCCCTCCCTGGGCAGGCAACCCAACTTCTGGACCAACCTTCCACCACGTGAAGCAGCAAACCTGCCTGCAGCCCTGCCATGCTGCGCAGCTCTGAGATGTGGTCCAGCGTGCTGCCACCCAGGTGCGGTGAGAAGTGATGTGGCGACATGGGTATTCATGGTCCATGAACACCTGGTGGATCTCCAGCACCGTCTCCTGCAGGGACACTGGCCAGGGAGAAGGCCCAGACCACCCTAGTGAGAGGCCACAAGGTAGGGAGCAAGGACATACCCCTTTCCCCAGCCCAGAACACCTGGGTCCTGAGAATAAATGTCTCAAATACTCAGTTTCCCACTTTTGGGCTTTTACATTCCAGGCCCTGTCCATACACAGCATGCCCATCGGCACCTGTGTGCCTAAGTGCAGGACAGAGCCTGGCCCCACTGACTCTTCCTGCAGCCTAAGAGCAACCCCCGAGCAGAGGAGAGGGAGATGGAAGAAAGGGGGAGGGGGAACGGCAGGCTTGCTCTTGCCCTTGCCTAGTGCCAAGGGCTGAGTGCCCCAGGGCAAATGGCCTTTTCCTTCCTGAAGGGGTGCTCCAGGGCCCAAGCCTGTGAGCAGAGAGGACATGAGAGGGCCTTGCTTGGCTCCCCACCAAGTTACCAGCATGCAAGTCCTCTGGGTTGGTTCTGTCCTTGGAGAACACCCAATACCACCCCCCAGGCCCCGGTGACAGATGGTAAGGTCATGGCCCAGAGAGAGGTGACTTGCCTGAGGGCACAGAGCAAGAGGCTGGGGCGTCCTGGGACCTGACACTACCCACCCGCTACCACTCCTCTCCCTGAACAGGGCTGGTAGGCCCAAATGGTAGCTGTCTTCTAGCAATAAGGCAGTAACTGAACCTGGACTCCAATCCCACATTAGCAGAGTGACCTCAGGCAGGGCCCAGGGCCCTCCATTTCCTGCCTACAGCACAGGGCCAGGAGGAGCCAGGGCAAGGTTGGGTTTTCCAGCCTCATCCTTCCTAGCAGGCTCAAGCCCTGGTCCCCAGCTCCCCTCCTCCGTCATACCTGCAGGGTAAAGGGTTCACTCTTAGGGCCAGGATCTCCACAGAACAGCCTAAATCCTGAATGGTGACTTCTATTCAGTAGTGTCATCTCCTGGCTTGGCCTCATCCAGCCCATGTTCCCAGGATGGCTCAGCCTCCTCCTTCCTCCTTCAGGCTCCTCCTTCTTCAGGCTCTCCAGGCAGTTCCCACTCAAGAACATGAGTGATGGTGGCTCTGGGGGTGACAAGAAAGGCACTGAGTTGGATGGGCATTGCCGGTGAGGGAGGACTGTCCACTTCACCCCACATGGGTGGGCACAAGTCGTATGGAACGGTGTCTGCATGCCCTCCTGAGCCTCGGCTCCACAGTCCCAGCTCACCCTCGGCGAGCCTGCAGGCCGCCGCCTTCTCCCTTTCACATCCTGTGCCTTCATCCTCGACTGCTCCTTGGCCCACCACAGTCTGGCTTCCACCTGAGCTCGCTGTCCAAACCACTCTCCCCACATCACCAAGGCCACCCTCAGGGCCAAGCCCCAGGGGCTTCTCCAGCCCAGGTACATCCGTCCACTCAGCAGCACCCAGGCCACCGCTCATTTCCTCGCCTCCTCCCTGACCAATGCCACACCCTCGTCCCTCCCTCTCCAGCTCCATCCTCTTCCTCCAGTCCTGAGCTGGGAGTGTTGGGCACCCCTGGCCTCTCCTCATTCTCACCTCACCCTCTCCCATGGCTTCAAAGGTGCTCCCATTTCCCAGCTCTCATAGCCAATCCTGGCCTCAATCAGACCTTTCAGACCAAGGAGACAGCTGTTTCCTGGGCATCAACATGTGGCTCTCCCTTCAGTATCATGGAAGACCCATCCTGCAGGGATGAAATTCATCTTCCTCCACAAACTGGTCTCTGCTGTGTGAAGGCCCCCCACCACTTATCTAGTCACCCAACCTCAATCTCCCATCTCCTATTTCAAGAATGCCCCTTGGAACCCTTCTAAGAAGCACACTGCTCACAAAACCAAGCTGCTTTTTTTTTTCTTGAGATGGAGTCTTGCTCTGTTGCCTAGGCTGCAGTGTGGTGGCGTGATCTCGGCTCACTGAAACCTCCGCCTCCTAGGTTCAAGAGAGTCTCCTGTCTCAGCCTCCCAAGTAGGTGGGATAGGCGTGTGCCACCACGCCCAGCTAATTTTTGTATTTTTAGTAGAGATGGGGGCATGTTGGCCAGGCTGGTCCTAAGCTCAGGTGATCCGCCTGCCTCAGCCTCTCAAAGTGCTGGGATCACAGGCGTGAGCCACCACACCCAGCCAAAATCAAGCTGCTTAAGCCAGTGCTCTCAGGCGCCAGCCCAAAGGCAACCCCAGCTCCTGCTGGCTCCTCCACTTAGGTCTACATTCCCCAAACCACAGAGGACTGAGAACACCTGAAACCTGCCCTCCCACCTCTCTGCTTTTCCATGCTGCCCCTGACATCTCAGTCTGCCGGGCAAACACTGACTCATCCTTCAAGGCCTAGGTGAAAGTGTCTACAGGTAGACTATTGCTACCCACCTGCCGCCCATCCTCCTACCCAGAGATCAGTGAATGAAGGATGTGGAGCCCCAGAAGGAGGGAACTATGTTTTCTGATCTGTCCACAGCCTTGACCTCCAAAGTTTAGATGTGGATGGAGTAGAATAAAGGCAAACTTCTTTGTTTTGCAATTTGGCCTTGGCCCTAATGATCAGGCTGCATCTGCTTGAAATCTACCATAAAGAGCAAATAGTTGATAACGTTGTGAATTGCAGAGGGGAAGCTGGCAGTTGAGAATCAGGGGAAGGAAGTGAAAATTTAGAATTTTACTGAAAGCCTTAGAAGAATTAGGTTGGGGGAAGAGGGTGGTGGATTTGAGACCCTGCTTGCCATACATTTGCAAAATGCAGGGAAAATCAGTCCCCCTGTGGGGTGTTAAAATAATTAAATGGGAGGCAATTAGGCTGAAGTGGCTGTAGTGCCCTGGGTTTCTACCTAAGAAAACCAAAACGTAACTCATGCATTTCTTAGAAATAACTTAAAGGAAAACAAAACAGTCTTAACCAACCACAAACCACCAATTAACCTTTGATTACATAATCAGGGAATTTCCGCCTGGACAGTTCAAATAAGGGGACTACATAACTGTAGCCAATCAGTTACTGAATTGGCTTTGTTTCCTCACGCACCTTATTAAACCCTTTCCTTCAAGCCCCTCCGGTGGACTTCAAACCACAATCCATGGTTGTGGCTTCCTGATTCATGGGTCGTTATTTGCTCAAATAAAATCTTTAACGTTTTAACCAAACCTCAGTTTAATTTTTAACAAAAGAAAGAAAGGACTGCGGACCCCACGAACCACAGCTCCTCCCACGCCCGAACCCCGAGCCGGGGTTCTCCCGTAAGGCCCCTCCCGTCATCACCGCAAAACGCGGGGAGACACGGGGCTGCGGGCGCGAAACTGCCCAGAGAGGGCTCAGGGCAGGGCCAAGGTCGTCGCGCAGGGACGGGACGAGGCGCCCGAGGTCCCAGCTGCACCGTGCGACCGAGGAGACTCCGGGCCCCGACCCCGGAGCCGCCAGGGGGAGGCCCAGTTCCCAGCCGACCCCTGCCGCGTCTCGGGAAGCTCAGCCCCGCAGACTCACCATCTCGCGGCTTCAGGAGCGTCCCAGTATCCTATCTAGGGACCGTCCAGTACCTGCAGGTCACACGGCAAAGGAGGCTGCGGAATGAAGGAGAAAGAGCAGGGTACACAGATCAAGCAGGGAAGCGCACCTGGGAGAGGAAAAGGCCAGCCTAGAACACAGGAAGTGCGCCCCCTTTTTCGGCTGCGGGCCTGATTGGACAGGGTCGACAAGGCGCCGCTGAATGGATAGGGCTCCAGGTCCCGCCCCCTTACCCCCGAGTGACAGGAGATGCGATCACAGGTGTGGCTGAATGAGGCCTGAATGAATGATTGTCTGCAGCCCTTTTCAGGCAGGGCTGACTCCCTGTGCTGGGACCTGGGGCTGCCCCGGACATTGGTATTTAACTTTGCTCATAAGATTATATCAATTTATGAGTAATATAGGTAATATGTAAAATTGAAAATTATATAATAACGATTCTTTTAAAATTTCAGATTTCATAACCTTCATGGCCTCTGGTCCCTTGAGGAGGCAGCATGAGATTTGAAAATGGAGGGAGTCTTCTAAGTTAGAAATGTCCCTAGGAATAAAATTGAGCCGCATGTGTCATTTACAGTAGTCTAGTGGCATCATGAAAGGAAAACAGGTAAAATTGATGGTAATACCTTAACCCGATATATCCAAAATATTATCACTCAAATATGTGAGCAATATGAAATTATTAATGTAGACCACCAGAGAATGCTTCTTAAGTTTGGGGTACTAAATCTTGTAAAGTCACTCTGTATTTAAACTTCTAGCACATCTCAGTTCCAACCAGTTCTATCCAAAGAGCTCAGCAGCCCCACGTGGGCAGTGGCTTCCGCATTGAAGAGCAGATCTAAGGGCACTTGCGCCTCTAACCTCAGGGAAGTCGAGGGCCTGGACCCCCTTTCCTGCCAGACGAGAGCGAACACCCTCATCCTGCCCATCTCTTTCCTCACGCCCAAGGGTGGGAGAGGCAGTGTCCAGTGAGAGAGCCAGGGCTGCAGGCAGGAGGTGTCCGCAAGTCGACCACTGCTGCCCACCTGCTTCTGGGCAGGGCTTCCTCACCCTTCCAAAGGTCAGACAGTGAATGAAGAGTGTCAGGCTTCAGGAGGAAACCCCTGACTTCAGATCTGTCTATAGCCTTGACCTCCAAAGTTTGGATGTGGAGGGAATAAAGGCAAACTTTTTATTTTGCAATTTGCCCTTGGCCCTGATGGTTAGGCTACAGCGGGCTGTTTCCTCCTATGGTGTGCGGACTGTATGAGTTTAAGCACCAAGCATGTCAACATGCATTTCTGTATAATTTATCCCTATCCAACAAGAGGTGCCACTTTAAATAAAGGGAAAAGCAAATCAATACCTTATACAGTGCCTTCTGTTTGCCGGGTAACAACAAGTAGTAACCAACCTGTCATTTGAATCCTGGCAACCTGACTGCAGGTGTATGTATCAGTTAGCTATTGCTGCATAAAAAACCACCCTAAACCTTATTAGCTCATGATTGGGATGGTCAGTCATTTAGGCTGGACTCAACTGGGCCATTCTTCTGGTCTCAGCTGGGCTCCTTCAGGCGTGTGTGGTCCAGCTGCTGGTTGACTAAGTGGCTCTGCTTCTGGGTGTCAGCTGGGGCACCTTGGTTTTCCTCCTTAGTGGGATCTCATCCTCCAGCAGGCTAACATGTGCTTGTTCTCATGGAGATGGCAGGGTTCTAAAAGAAAAAGCAGAAGCATTCAAGGCCTTACGTCCCTAGACCCCAAACTGTCACACTGCCACATTGATAGCTTTCTGTTGCCCAGAGCAAATAAGGCCATCCCGGATCCAAGCATCAGGAAACAGATTCTGCCTCTATGTTGGAGCAGCTGTAAAAGCATGTTCCAAAGGGCATGGACACCAGAGCCATTTTGCAATCAGTATCATTCTGTCTTTTCTTACAGCAAGGTTTATATAGCTGTTCCAAGTCAAGGAACATGTCCAAAGCACTACAGCTACTAAGTGGCTGGACTGGGACTCTGGATCAACTTTGCCTGACTCCAAAGCCCATGTACCTCCATAGACCTCACAACTCAAGCAGCTTCCCTAGGCCTTTGAGATCCTGAAGCATATGGACTAATAAAAAAAAAAAAATCGTGTGTACACTTGCCAGCATCTTTTGAGATGCTCATCCTTCTAGTAGGATTCTTCACAATTAGGAGTAATCCCCACCAGAGAATGCTTCTGAAATGTCTTGGAAACATTTAGATTAACTTGGGAAAATAGCTGACAGCTGAGTTTAAAAAATCAAGGCATAATTTTTCATTTCTTACCATAGGAGAGATCTGAAAACACATATAATGCACGAAGATGTGTGCAAATTATTTTCATCCCCGTTCGTTATTTGTAGGCTGTTTATGATTTTTAATACAGACTAAATTAAACTACTCTTTCTAAAACAACCTTTTACTCTGAAAGCAAGAGACACAAAGGTAGAGCTGCCGAGAAGACATTTCCTCCTGCCTCAATTTAGCCAAACAGCTGAGTACGTCTTAAAGTCAGCCTTCAATTTCTAACAAGTCAAGCTGTTTGCCAAGACCTCAATCAGATCATAAGAGTGCTTCAGCTACTTCATCATCCTAGAAGGTTGACCAGACAGATAGAAGCTCTGAGGGTGGAGTGGTGAGAGGACCCGCACTAACAGGTGAGCAGCCATAGGTCCATAGATGAGTCA
>NW_026652281.1:82388412-82405331 GCF_009828535.3 Hylobates moloch
GCTAGGTGTGGTGGCGGGTGCCTGCAATCCCAGCTATTTGGGAGACTGAGACAGGAGAATCGCTTGAACCTAGGAGGAGGAGGTTGCAGTGAGCCGAGACTGCACCACTGCACTCCAGCCTGGGCAACAAAGCAAGACTCCATCTCAAAAAAAAAAAAAAAAATAAAGAAAAAAGAACTGAATTATACAACTCCCAGGCTATTGATTCAGAGAAATCTCCATACATTTTGGTGACAGAAGTCACAGAAGTATTCTGTATTGATTGTCAAGTGAGGAAAAAGGAAAAACACTTTGGTTGATTTGTTTTTTCTATATCTCTCTGAGTTAGAAAAGTGAAAAATAAGGTGAGGATGTGTATATATTAATGACAAAAGTTGTTCAAGAGAAAGATGTTTCAAACTGGCATCTACAAAGGAGAAGTGGGTTTGATGAACTTACACCAAGAAATGTGGAGAAACAGTTCCAAGAAACACATTCCACTGGAGCAGACCATCGTGTTTGTGAACATCTCCCTGGGAGGTTCTCACATGCAGCCTGGGTTGAGATCTGCAGCCCTAGAAGAAGAGGGTTATCTTTGTCACGAGCTGTTGTGAGGAGAGGGGTGACCTTTGTGCTTCCTCATCTTGTTTTTTTTGAGACACAGTCTCACTCTGTCGCCCAGGCTGGAGTGCAGTGGCATGACCTCAGCTCACTGTAACCTCTGCCACTTGGGTTCAAGCGATTCTCCTGCCTCAGCCTCCTGAGTCGCTGGGACTACAGGCACACGCCACCACATCCCGCTCAGTTTTGTATTTTTAGTAGAGACGGGGTTTCACCATGTTGGCCAGGCTGGTCTCCAACTCCTGACCTTGTGATCCACCCGCCTCAGCCTCCCAAAGTGCTGGGATTACAGGTGTGAGCCACCATGCCTGGCCTGTCCTTCCTCATCTTAATGTGCCACAGGGAGGCGAAAACTTCAGTAAATGGGAGTCGCACCCAGGTGAAGATTAAAACTCTCTGCTGAGGGTTTTACCATCCTGTGAGGTCCCATCCCAGAGATTCTGATAGGATGATCCAGCTTAGGGCCCTGGCATCAGCAGGCCTGAAGCTCCCAGGAGGCCCTGATGCTCCCAGGAGGCCCCGCCAGGGCTGGGCTGCTGACCCCCAGAGGGTCCCAGTGCCCAGAGAGCTTTTTCTCCTGAGATAATGAGGAGAGCTTCATGGATGTCTTGGGGCCTGGGGCAGAGGACTAGGGTGTGACCGAGGAGCTCTTCTTGAGATAGACTCTGGAGGGGTGTGTGGGTTCTATACTAATGTGTTTTTCAAATCTGTTTAAGGCTGTTTCTCTTCTTGAGGATATGTCAGGAAATGCTTGTGCTCGGCTTTCTAGCTTAGGGAAACTAGTCAAACTTAAGGAAAATTGTTTCCATAATTCTTGGGTAAATGAAAATAATTTCTGATCCCATGATACAAAGCTCCATGAAGTCTGTGTTTCCTTCCATCTGACTGATAGAAATACAAAAACATTTTATTTTTGCCCTCTTTTTGGTAGGTACAGGTTTCTTTGGTGATAAATGAGAAAAAGAGAGGAAAGAAAATAACTGGGCTGTGATGGGGACTGGTCTCTACCTGTTTTTCTGAGGGTGTGGCTTCAAAAGAGTTAAAATCACACGCACCACTACAACAATTAGCAGTAGCAATCCCTTTCTTTTCAGATAATAAAATGGAAAATACCCAATGGACATAAACATGATCAAAAGGTTTTTCCTTTTCCCTCTCAAGCCAATATCCACCCTTATAAAAAAAGACAAATGGTTGTATGATTGGATGCTAACTCCATCGGACATTCTATAACTCACCCAGCCACTCGTCCCCCATAGAGGTGAGAGGAACAGGCAGTAGGTTTTATTCGTCATGTTATAATAGTAAACAGATATTTTAATGAAAGCTTATTTGATTTCCATTGTTCCTTTGAATCCATATGAAAAAGCATGGCTGTCATTTCCTGCCCGTATCTGACCATATTCAGATGCTCTGGGAACCAAAAAGAAAGAAAAAAAATATTTACTCCAATGTTCATTAATTGGTATTTTAAATTGATGTTTCTTCCATAGAGCCTGAGGGTGGTGAAAATGTGACAGGGGCTGCTGTGGTTTCCAGAATGAGCTCCCATCCTCTGGAGGTCCTGAGATGGATTGATCCTGGAGTCCTCTCGAAAGACAATTGTCCTATTGGATGGAACATGGGTGGCTGAAATCCTGGGGGTAGCAGCAGGACACACCAGGAGCTGGTGGCCAGACAATGGTCACCACAGCTGGAGGAGCACGTGGGGATATGTTGCTGTGGTTGGCAGATACATCTGCTGCTGCTGCAGGAGGAGGAAGAGTTCCTGTTCCTGGAAGTGCTGGAATAGGTGTTGGCTGGATCCCAGCCTGTGGTTCTGTCCTTTTTCTTTTCCTCTGGCTGCTTGGGATGCTCTCCATTTTCTACTGAGTCTGCAGCCCTTGACAATCAACTTATTAAAGGATTTCTCTGCAGCCACTTCTGTAGCCTGCCCTGTGGAAACCTGGATGAAAGCACACTACTCTCTGGTCTGCACAACAGTGATCACTCAGATCTTCAAATAACTAGAAATGATTATTTAGATCTGTCTCAGCAATGGCATCACCCAGATCACCAACACAGAGTGTGGTGATAACCTTGTCCTCTGGTGGATCTGGACAATGCATGGTGAAGCCTGCTTTAGAAGTGTATCTGCTCCAGAGTCACTGATTCCATATCAGTCTTTAATATTCTTATCAGCAAGGGGATCATCTGGATCTGTAGGCTTCTCATGTCTATATGGGCCCTCCTCTTCTCCCTCACACTCTCCTTTCACCCAGCAGGAGCAAATGTGCTTATTCCTTTGGTAGTAGGGTGTGGTCTGTGCCAGTTTGTACAGCACGTCACTGGTGTATGTGACTCTCCCCAGCCGGCCAACTGGCTGTGTTCTGTCTGTTATATTCTGCATATGGTACTCTTCATTGATGTCTGACTTTGCCAAGTCATCTTTTAAAGACAATTTTGTATCATGAACCTGAATGGACAGGCCATACTCTAAGACTAAGAGGCAGGCCTGGCAGATGTTCCTCAATGTCCTGCAGGCTTGGCACACTTCAGTCTTCTTGAAATGCATGTGGATCCCAGGGTATCAGCAAAACACTGTGTATGGCCTGGAATAGATTTTCCATTTTGTCTCATACTTTCCTTTGGTCATTCAGATATATGGGTTTTCTCCAAGACACAGAATAGAGAAGTTTACATCTTCCCAGTTTTGCTTATTTTAGGTATTGCAACCAAGAAATGTCACCATCTTGAGAGGGTCTAGAGACAGTGGTAACATTCGAGGTGGTAGCCAGGACCACCACACTCCCGTCAGCCCAGCTCTTCTTCACGCCCCTGTTCTTGAGACCCTGGGCAATTGCCTTTGACACTATAGTTCCTCTTTTTTGTCCCAAAGTGAAACTCTCTTCCAAGGAATCCTCATTCTTTTTCGCTGTCGCCCAGGCTGGGCTCACTGCAGGCTCCGCCCCCTGGGGTTCACGCCATTCTCCTGCCTCAGCCTCCCGAGTAGCTGGGACTACAGGCACCCGCCACCTCACCTGGCTATTTTTTTTTTTTGTATTTTTGGTAGAGACGGGGTTTCACTGTGTTAGCCAGGATGGTCTTGATCTCCTGACCTTGTGATCCGCCCGCCTTGGCCTCCCAAAGTGCTGGGATTACAGGCGTGAGCCACCACGCCCGGCCGGAATACCCATTCTTGTAAGAAGCTCTGGATTTCCTGACCTCTCCAAGGACTGGCCTGGAAGGGACAGAGAAATGCGAATGCCCCTTGAAACTACTCACAGCGTATAGTTGAGTGGTTTCCAAAGACTCCCTCTATGCTGCCAAGCCCTAAGCATACTCTCGTATCTGTTGGTGGGAGATAATAAAACCTCAAATGAGAAGAGCAAGAACCAGGATCCCTGGGAGAAGTAACGTCTAATCTTTAAACTCATGGACATGTCAGGAAGCACCTGTCTAGCTATTTATCATGTTCAATAATGGATAAAGACACCTGAAAAGTGAATGAATGAAATGATTTTCAGGCTAAGTATTTCTGCCCCGGAAGGGTTCTTCTTTTGTTTCAGACATAGTAATCTGCCCTGAGAAGAGAGCTTGGGTCACCTTCTGGTCACCAGGGGTTGCTTGGCAAGAGCCCCATATATAATGAGCCATAGACCCATCATCTGTGGAGCTGCCTTTGTTCCCCAGAATAAAAACTCAGGGCTACCAAGAGTGACTGAGGCTAGAACAGAAAGATTGTGGGTTGGTGGGGGAAGAGAGCTAATTCAACAAATTAAAGAAAAAGATATTCTAACATAAGACAATCTCTATTCCTGCCTTGCCTACGAGTTGATTAAATATGGGAAATCACAGTACCGGAAATAATTATCTAAAATTCTACCTACCAGGAACTGAGCTACAATATTTGTGTCACTGTAAAGTAATAGAGAATTTATCTCAGTCCAAAATTGATAACAAAGAATTTCAAAATCAATTTAGAGCTTTGCTTTCTGTGTATGTGAAAGAACAAGGTCCAGACTCCCTCCAGCATCAAACAAATAGAAAGCCAGATCCACTATGTGACCCGAATGTGTCCAGACCCTGGAAAGTATCTGACAGGAGCACAGGACAGTGGCCTGGAGGCTGAATCCAAGGGAGGGGACCTCCTGGCTGCCCCAGCTCAGAGCCTGCAAAGAGCGTCCAGGAGGGAGAGCAGGCAGGCAGGATCTGGGCAAAGCACGGAGATCCCTGAGTTAAGGAAACAGGGTTGAGAATATAAAGAGAAAAGCAGCTGCAAGACACAGGGCTGGGTACCAGAGAGTAGGAGGGAGTGGCTGAACTGAGGTAAGACTGGAGAGTAGAAGATGGAGGTCATTGAATCATTGGCAGATACAAGGGTAATTACCAATTAAACAAATTTGTCCCAGTGAAAAAGGGAATAGGAACCCTGATTTTTTCTTTCAGAGCATTTTTTTAAAGAAAAATTATGCTTATGAGTTTCTTCTGTGGCCCTTTGTGATATATGGAAGTCTCTTCAAAAGTTAAGTAGGCTCTTGCCAGCTTCCAACCAGGACTATCTTTCTCAAGGGCCTGGGAGCCATCTCTCTGAAATGGAATCATTAAGGGAGAGAGTTCCTGTGAGAGGGTAGGAGCCCAACTTCCACCAGTGCCTGGCTCTAACTTACTAACCTACTCCTGCCATAAACTATGAGACACTGATCTTTTCTTGTCATAAATCCGATTAGCAAGCACTGTGGCTACCCTTGAGGGACATGTAAAAACAGTGCTGTCAAGTCCCTTCCTTGAGGACTGGTTACCGTTTATCTCGGGAACACACATGCACTGGTTGTAACTGCCTGCCTATGCACGAGGGTGAGATTTCCTTCTTTCTTGCAATATGCTCTTATTGTCTGTTTTGTGCATTGCAATGCAGTTTAATGATTCTTCAATGAAACTGTTTTCTTTCTCTTCTGTCTCTCTAGAGAGATTTCCTGGGTTTGCAGGAGACTTTGTTGTTAATCATATTCTCCACCAAGATAGTGACATCACTGTGCTAGAGGGGAGCTCAAGACCTGAGTGGCAGCATCTCTCCCTGCTGCTGCAGCCAAGGCCCCAGTGCCCAGGAAGGGGTGCAACCACCTGGAGTAGAGTCTTAGATGGGAACTAATACCAGTAACTTGATATTTCTGCTTGGATAATGGGCAAACTAGAGATAGCTCAGTTTAATCCATTCACAACCAAGCATTTCTGCTCTGGGGAAGACAAGGCTAGACATACATGTCTCTATTCTTCCCAATAAGTACAATTAAAATCCCTGGACATTATAAGTAAAACAAAATGGAGAAAGCTCTAAAAGGTACATTATTGGCTCTTCCAGGTGAAGAAAAAGAGGTCCTACGACTTTGAGTCTAAGGGTATGCTACAGAACATTTACTAAATTCAGGACAGTATGACATGGCCCTGAACAAGTAGTCAGTTTTTCAAATATTTGAGCCATATTTGGGATGGCAGCACATATGGCCAGAGTCACCCTATTCAGGTCCTGATAATCAACTTTCATTCTCCATTTCCCTTCATGTTTTGGCATCAACCACACCAGGCTATTTTGTGGGCTCTGTGAAGACACACAAATTCCACCCTCTCCTGTTTCTGAATAGTAGCTATTATCTTGTGTGCTCTCCTGGGAGGCAATATTGTTTGATACACACCAACCCTCTTGGGTGGAATAACATCACCAGCTTCCCTTTGGCTTCCCCTCAGAGCATCCTTACCTGGAGACAGAACTTGCCTAAGCCTGCTTCAAGGACAACTCCCAGGAGAGTTTCAAAACCCAACATGTGCTGTGGGATTGGGGCTCACTATAGCCAAATTCCAAGCAGTTCCAAAGCAGACAAATGAATCGTTCTTCCCACATGAGCCGCTAATCTCCCTCAGTGGCCTTACATTGAAGGGAACCTTGGACTTTATGTCACATCTGGTGCTGCGGTTCTCTTTTAACTCTCTGTCTCTTTGCTTCCACCAGTTGGAACCCAGAGCCCCTGCTACCCAAAGCTCCCTTAGTGCTGGGACTGGAGGCCATGAGCTCCCCACATGCCTCTCCACAGAGCCCCTCTTTTTTCACCTTACCCTCCACGTGGGCAGCTAATAGAGTGGCCCACGGTGGAAGAGTACAGGTCTTTCTGTAGTTGCAATTCCTTCTGTAACTCGGGACCTTGCTCTCAGCCACCAGCTGAGCAGGCTGCCTGTGGCACAGAACAGCCTATCCCTTTCCTCCCCATCAACCACTGGGCTTCCTTACTACTGACCCATGGCAAACCCTCCATGAGGCTCCCTCAAGCCTGTAGAGCTTTGTGGTATCTTGGCCCTCCCGGGGCAGCCCGCAGGCATCAGGAAGATGGGTGACAGAGCCCCACATAGTCCCTTGTAGGCACTCTGAGATCCTTCTGGTAGGATTCTGTTTTCCCCAGCTCATTTCTTGGAATGCTATTGATCACACCAAGGCTCAAATTTCCTCCAAAGTGGTAGCAGCAGAGTTCCCACAGGGACTGCCCCAAACCATCCTGAAATGGGGCCAGTTGGTATTCCAAAGAAAGAAGCACTAAACCTCAGGGTGATAAGTTCAAAGTATGTATTAGAACATACACATAGGGGGCTATGGCATATCCTCCTGAGGGACAAAGAGCTAGAGATGTTCTTCCTGGGTATGTCCACAATGAGGAGTCTGGTTATGGAGTTTGTATGAGGGCTTAAGAAATTTGGCTTAGGACCAGGGCTGGTATCTTTCAGGGTTTTGAGCAACAACCTAAACACCTTTATCAGTGCCTGAGAATGTTCAACGCCCCGGCTTGGGTTTAAATCATCAGGGGAAAACATGCAGCTGGCCACCTCACAGAGCGGTCAAGTTACTCTGTAGTTGTCAATCAGGACAGAGAAAAAATGAGAGAAAATGGGGGAATCACTGTTGTCCTTGGTAGTAAGAATTAATCTTGAGAAGTGTGAGTCATTCAATTTCACTTTTCTTTTTTAAGGTTGTTTTGTGTATTTGGTTTCCTGTGCATATCCATATTGTTTTGTTTTATTTTGTTTTTGGAGAGGGGCCTTGTCAATTTTTACAAAAAAAACATAGCTGGGAATTGAAAGGTATTACACTGAATCTGTAGATCAATCTGTAAAGTATTGTTATCTTAGTATTAAGTATTTTTATCCTTGAAAATTGGATATCTTTTCATTATTTCAGATCTTCTGTGACTTATTTCAGCATTTTAAAAAGTGAGTGTAAAAACTTTGCACTTCTATTGTTAACTTTTTTCTAAATATTTATTTTTTTGATGCTATTATAAATGAAATTGTATTCTTCATTTTATTATGTTTTCATTATTGGTTGCATTCATTCAAAGTACAATTGAATTTTGTATGTGGATCTTGTATCTTGTGACATTGATCAATTAGTTTATTAATTATAGTGGTATTTTAGTGAATACCTTACACATTTTTATAGAGAAGATTCTGTCATCTGTAATAAAGACAGTTCTACTTTTCATTTTCCAATCTGAAGGTGTTATTTATTTCTATTGTAATATTTCTCTGGCTAATACCTCTAGTACAATGCTGAATAGAGTGGTAAAAGTGGAATTCTTGTCTTGTTCCCAATCTTTAAGGTAAAGCATCCACTTTACCTAATAGTAAGCTTTACCTAATAGTGAAAGCATCCTTTCACTATTAAGTGTGATATTAGCTGCAAGTTTTTCATAGATGTCTTTTAGCAAATCTCACAAGTTCCCTTCTATTAGTAGTTTGCTGGAGGTTTTGCCATAAATGGGTGTTTGATTTTTGACATTTTCTTTGTGTATTTAAACTATCACTTTTTGTCCTTTATTTTAGTAATATTGGGCATTAGCCTGTTTGACTTTTGGATATTAAGTCACAATTGCATTTGTAAACAAACAATTATTCTTGGTCTTGGTGTATATTCATTTATTATGTTGTTGGATTTAGTTTTCTAGTGTTTTCTGAGGCTTTATGAGCCTATATTTATATGGTATGTTGGTCCATAGTTTTCTTTCCCTGTCATGCTTTTGTCTGGCTCTGGTATTATGGTAATACTGGCTTCATAAAATAAATACAAAAACGTTCCTTCCTCTTCAGTTGTTGAGAGGTTTTGTGAAGGATTGGTATTAATTATTCATCAAACACTAATAGA
Source organism: Hylobates moloch (assembly GCF_009828535.3). NCBI lineage: Eukaryota > Metazoa > Chordata > Mammalia > Primates > Hylobatidae > Hylobates > Hylobates moloch. The sequence continues at coordinate 82,397,177 of NW_026652281.1, forward strand.
ATTTTTCATTTTTTTTTACCCTGGAATTTTTTTTGTAAAAGTATTTTAACCAATTTTTTACTTGTTATATGACCACTCACATATTATATATATTCATATATTACTATATTCTTATATATTTCTTATGTTTGCTTTTATAATTTGTACCTACCAAAATGTTAATTTTCCATTTATACTTTTTCATATGTAATGGATTTAATAGTTAGTTAATATGAGATGATAATGTAGAATGAAGCCTTAACCCAATTAATAAATGACCTAAATGTTCTTCTGTTATAGGATAGAGACTATGAATATAACTATTATCCTTAATAATAATCTTTATAGTGAGGCGAATAAGCCTCTGAATATAAGGAAATTAGTGAAACTTCCATTTAGTTTGGCTTTTATTAAGAAGATAAGCTGAGAATAACTAATTTTAATCAATATTTAGATAAGTCAGAAAAATACTTTTAATAAGAACAAATATAAAATATCTTGTATTTGAAGAACCACCTGAAAAGATAATTTGATGAATCAGATTGGTTAGTACTTACTTAGCACATACAATACATTAGGCAAGATTCGAACTAATTGTACATTTATAGACATTACTTAAGAGTTAAAAATGAGAAACCCAAAGATTCATTGGCAATGACAAATTGGCATTTTCTATCGTATGAGGTGAAATAAAAACCATCATAAAAATTCACTGTTTTGGTTTAAGACAACTAAATGAACATAAAAAAATTGAATAACTTTATCAGAAAGTTTGACTAGGCATAGAGATAAATGAGTAGCATTTTTGAACAGTAAGCAAAAAACACACATTATCAAATATCAGACAAAAATATTTTACATGGAAAAATATCAGGCCTATAAAATTTCATTGACTTTATGAGATCAGAAATAAAACAGATTACATTTTTAGGCAGTATGACATGGTAACAGACATGATGAATTAATGTGTAACCAGAGTCAAGTGTGCTCATTATTATCCCCCAAAACTGTTAGAACTAATAAACTAATGCAGTGAAGTTGGAGGATAGACAATCAACCTAAAAAATCAGTTCTGTTTCTATATGCTAATAATGAACTCTGAAAAATAAATCAAGAAAACAATTTTATTTACCATAGTATCAAAAAGGAAAAAATTAATCAAACCAAAGAGTGAACTATTTGTTCACTGAAAACTATAAAATATTGATGAAAGCAGTTATAGAAGAAATTTTTAAAGTGGAAAAATGCCCCAGGTTTATGGATCAGAAGAATCAATATCGTTAAAATGTTCATACTGCCAAATGTGATCTGCAGATTCAAAGCAATATCTATCAAGATACCAAAAGCATGTTTCATAGAAATAGAAGAAAATCTAAATTTAGTATGGAACCACAAAAGACTCCAAATAGACAACACAATCTTGAGCAAGAAGGAAAAATCATGATAATGGCATATAAACACATAGTTTGATGAGAGAACCATGAAAGAGTCCAGAAATATATGCATGCATATACAGCCAACTAATTTTCACAATGGGAAATAAATAAACTTATCGACATATGCTGGGAAAATGGAAAATTCGCCAGCCAAAAAAATATGAAATTGGAACTATCTCTTACACCATACACAAAATTCAACTTAAAATGGATTAAAGTGTTGCAGGGAGAGCCAAGATGGCCAGCTAGAGAGAGCCAGGAAGAGCTTCTCCACTGTGAGAAACCAGACCATCAAGTAGATTGGCACACTCTGAACAGATCTTTGGAAATAAGGCATTGAATGGGGATGAAGGGAGGATGTTGACTCTGGGCTGAAAAGGGAGAAAGCTGAGAACCCTGCACAGGGTTGTGGAGCACCAGGACTCATTCCTGGCCCTGAGCAGCTCCTGGAGAAGGAGTGAGTGAAATAGACATGGAGTGGCCCACTCTCACCCTGAACCTCAAGAATCCTAGCTGCAGGAAACTCCATGACCCCATGGACATTTGAATTGTTAGAGAGAACTTCCCAGTGAGTTGGCAGATACAGAACTCCAGCCTGCATGGAGCCCGGAGGATTTGGTGCAGGAACGGCTGCAGTGGAGCAAAGCTAGGGGAGCCCTTCACCCAAGGCTCACCATGCTCTTCTAGGTGACTTTAGCCTCTGGTGGCAGGTGGACCTGGACATAGCAGGCCTATCTTGCCCACAGGATGGGGCCAGTCTGATCTGAGCATGACCCTGTCTGCCTATCCCAGGGTCCCAGCCTGGCTTCACCTGCTTGTAGTGCAGCCTTGGCTGCCTAGCCAAGGTGCTTGCCAGCAGCCACCACCACAGATCTTTCACCAGCAGACCCTGCCTAACAGTCACAGAGCTTCTGCAGGCAGCCCTCCAACAGCATACACTCACCCACAGTCCTCCCCGATAGGCACACACTTGTCTTCCAACTGCTTAGCTGGCACACACTCACCCACAGCCTCTCCTGCTGTTTTGCTGCCATGCATGTGCATGCAGGACCTGCCACTACCCACTGCTACTGGTGCACATGCACATGGGGACCCAGATGCTCACTGCCATCTTGCCAAAGTGCTTTCACCAGCACCCCCATCACAGTGTTGTTGCCAGTCTACTGCAGTTCCAAAAAAAAAGCAACAATAATTAAAATAAACAAATGGAACCTGATTAAATTAAAAAGCTTCTGCACAGCAAAAGAAATAATCACCAGAGTAAACAAACAACCCACAGAATGGCAGAAAATATTTGCAAACCATGCATCCAACAAAGGACTAGTATCCAGGATTTACAAGGAATTCAAACAAATCAGCAAGGAAACAAACCAAATAATCCCATCAAAAAGTAGGCAAACGACATGAATAGACATTTCTCAAAAGAAGATATATAAATGGCCAAAAATCATATTCAAAAATGCTCAACATCACTAATCACCATAGAAATACAAATTAAAACCACAAAAAGATACCACTTTACTCCTACAAGAATAGCCATTATTAAAAAGTAAAACAACAAAAAAATAGATGTTGGCATGGATGTGGTGAAAAGGAAATGCTTATACACTTATACGCTGCTGATTTGAATGTAAATTAGTACAACTTCTGTGGAAAACAGTATGGGAATTCCTTAAAGAACTAAACACAGACCTACTATTTGATCCAGCAATCCCATGATGGGTATCTACCCATAGGAAGTGAAGTCATACCAAAAAGACACTTGCTCATGTATGTTTATTGCATAATTCACATTCACAAAGATATGGAACTAACCTAAGTGTCCATTGACCAATGACTGGATCAAGAAAATGTTGTGTATATACACCATAGGATACTACTCATCATTGAAAAGGAACAAAATAATGTCTTTTGCAGCAACTTGGATGGAGTTAGAGGCCATCCTTCTAAGCGAAGGAACTCAGGAGTAGAAAACCAAATACCATATATTTTTACTTATAAGTGGGAGCTAAGCTATGTGTACTCAAAGGCATACAGAGTGATATAATAGACTTTAGAGACTTAGAAGGGGGAGGGTGGCAGAGGAGCGTGGGATAAAAACCTACACATTGGGTATAATGTATACTACTTGGGTGATAGGTGCACTAAAATCTCAGAATTCACCATTGTATAGTTCATTCATGTAACCAGAAACCACTTGTACTCCAAAAGCTACAGAAAAAAATATTTTGAAAACAGATTCTTTTTTTTTTTTTTTTGAGACAGCGTCTCGCTCTGTCGCCCAGGCTGGAGTGCAGTGGCACAGTCTTGGTTCACTGCAAGCTCTGCCTCCCAGGTTCATGCCATTTTCCTGCCTCAGCCTTCCAAGTAGCTGGGACTACAGGCACCTGCCACCACACCTGGCTAATTTTTTTGTATTTTTAGTAGAGATGGGGTTTCACCATGTTAGCCAGGATGGTCTCAATCTCCTGACCTCATGATCTGCCTGCCTCAGCCTCCTGAAGTGCTGGGATTACAGGCATGAGCCACCACACCCAGCCTAGAAACAGATTCTTAAAGGAATGCTAAATATGAAACTTAGAGACTCTTACCTGCCACTACAAAAGCACACTTAAGTACATAGTCCACTGACACTATAAAGCAACTATACAATCAAGTCTATAAAACAACCATCTAACAATATGATGACAGGTTCAAATTCTCACATAGCAATATCAAGCCTGAATATAGATGGACTAAAAGCCTCGTTCAAAAGGCACAGAGTGGCAAGTTGAATAAAAAAGCAAGGCTCAACTGTATGCTGTCTTCAAGAGACCCACCTCACATGCAATGATACCCATAGGCTCAAAGTAAAGGGATGGAGAGAGATCTATCAAGCAAACAGAAAACAAAAGAGCAAGGGCTGCTATTCTTATTTCAAACAAAACAGACTTTAAATCAACAACAATAAAAAGACAGGGACATTACATAATGATAAAGCATTAAGCTAAACAAGAAGACTTAACTATCCTAAATATACACACATCCAACACTGGAAAACCTAGATTCATAAAACAAGTTCTTAGAGATATGTGAAGAGACTTAAATAACCACACAATAATTGTAAGACTTCAACACCCAGCAGACAGTGTTAGAAATATCATCAAGGCAGAAAACTAACAAAGATATTCAGGATCTAGACTTGAAGCATGACCAAATGGACCTAATAGACCTCTATAGAACACTCCACCCAGCAGCAACAACAGAATATACATTATTCTCATCAGCACGTAGCACATACTCAAAGATTGATCACACCCTTGCCCATAAAACAATTCTCAATGAGTTCAAAAAACCCCAAATCATACCAACCACAGTGCAATAAAATAGAGATCAATACCAAGAAGATCTCTCAAAACCATACAATTACATGAAAATTACCTGCTGCTGAATGACTTTTCAGTAAAGAATGAAATTAAAGCAGAAATCAAGAAATTATTTGAAACAAATGAAAACTGGGACACACCTAAAGTGGTAAGAGGAAAGTTTATAACACTAAATCCTTACATCAAAAAGTCAGAAAGCTCTCAAATTCACAACCTAACATCACATCTGGAAGAGCTAAAAAACAAGAGTAACCCAACCCCAGAGTTAGCAAAGAAAAGAAATAAGATAAATCAGAGATAAACTGAATGAAATTGAGATGTGAAAATCCATACAAAAAATCAATGAAACAAAAAATTGGTTCATTAAAAGAATAAATAATATTGAGGGAGCACTAGCTAGACTAATAAAAAGAAAAGATCTAAATAAACACAATCAGAAATAACAATGGTAACATTACCATTAACTTCACAAAAATATTTTTAAAAAACCCTCAGAGACTACTATGAATGCATACAAACCAGAAAACAGAAGAAATGGATAGATTCTTGGAAACATACAACCTCCTGAGATTGAACGAGGAAAATGTTGAATACCTGAACAGACCAATAACAACTTCCAAAAGAGAATCAGTAATAGAAAACCTACCAACCAGAAAAAGTCCTGGACCAGACCAATTCACAGCCAAATTCTACCAGGCATATAAGGAAGAGCTGGTACCAATCCTACAAAAACAATTCCAAAAATTTGAGGAGGAACGATTCATCCTCAACTCATTCTATGAGGCCAGCAACCTCATGACACCAAAACCTGGTGGAGGTATAATCAAAAATTACAAAAAAACTTCAGGCCAATATCCCTGATGAACATAGATGTAAAATATTCATAAGATACTAGTAAATGAAATCCAGCAGCAGACCAAAAAGTAAATTATCCATGATCTGGCAAGTTTCATTCCTCAGATGCAAGGTTGATTCAACATACGCATATCAACAAATATTATTCATCACATAAACCGAACTAAAAACAAAACCACATGATCATCTCAATAGATACAGAAAAGCCTTTTGATATCTCCTCATGTTAAATACCATCAACAAACTAGGCATTGAAGGAACATATTTCAAAATAATGAGTCATCTATGACAAACCCACAGCCAACATCATACTGAAGGGGCAAAAGCTTGAGCTTGACCAACTCCCCTTGAGAACCAGAGCCAGGCTGCCCATTCACCACTGTTATTTAAAAGTACTTGAAGTCCCAGCCAGAGCAATTAGGCATGAGAAGGAAATAAAAGGCATCCAAATGGGAAGAGAAAGTCAAAGTATCTCTTTCTGCTGACGATATGATTCTATACCTAGAAAACCTCATATTCTCTGTCCAAATGCTCATAGAATTGATAAACAACTTCAGTAAAATTTCAGGATACAAAATCAATGTACAAAAATTACTAGAATTTCTATACACCAATAACATCCAAGCAGAGAGCCCAATCAAGAATGCAATGCCATTCACAATAGCCACAAAAAGAAAAATTACCTAGGAATACAGTGAAACAGGGAGGTGAAATATCTCTGCAGCATGAATTACAAAACTGCTGGAAAAAAATCAGAGATGGCACAAACAAACGGAAAAACATTCCACGCTCATGGATAGGAAGAATCAATATTGTCAAAATGGCCATGCTGCCCAAAGGAATTTACAGATTCAATGCTATCCTGTCAAACTACTGTTGTTGGTTTTTACAGAATTGGAAAAAAGCATTCTAAAATTCATATGGAACAAAAAAAAAGCCCAAATACCCAAAGCAATCCTAAGTAAAAAGAACAGAGCCAGAGGCATCACATTACCTGACTTCAATCTATGCTACAAGGGTACAGTACCTAAAACAGCATGGTACTGGTACAAAAACACATAGATCAATAGCACAGGTTAGAGAACCCAAAAATAAAACCACACACCTACAACCATCTGATCTTCAACAGAGTTGACAATTAGAAGCAATGGGGAGAAAAGTACTTATTCAATAAGTGGTGCTGGGATAATTGGCTAGCTATAGGCATGAGATTGAAATGGAACCCCTTCATTTCACCATATACAAAAATCAACTCAGGGTGGATTAAAGACTTAAACATGAAACCAAAAGCTATAAAAACCCTAAAATAAAGCCTAGGAAATACCATTCTGGACATAGGCTTTTCATGACAGAGACCCCAAAAGCAATTGCAACAAAAACAAAAATTGACAAGCGGGACCTAATTGACAAGCAGGACCTAATTAAACTAACAAGCTTCTGCACCGCACAAGAAACAGTATTAACACACAATCTACAGAATGGGGAAAAATATTTACAAACTATGTGTTGAGGTGATCAAACCCAACACCAGGTCGTGGGGGCTATGAAGTCCGGTGGAGTCAAAGGAATGAGACAAGACAAATTAAGAGTACATAGGGTGGGTCCAGGGGGCCAATGTTAGCATATGGTGGCTGCGAAGGCACTGGGACTATTTATTGGTAATCAAACAAAGAAGCAGGTGGTGAGGATGTGCAGATGTAGACAGGTGAGGACGTGAGGACGTGGGGGTAGAAAGGTAACAGTGCATCAAGCGTAACTGTGACAGTTTAGCATATGCTCTGCTACTTGAGATAAGGGAGAACAGGTTCTTCTGATGCAATATACAATCAATTTATGATCTTGGGAGATCAAGAAGCAAGGGGTCAGCGAGTCTGGACACATTCCAGAGGCTACAAGGGGTTTTACGCCCTGAGCCCTGGGTTCTCTCCAAGCCTCAAGGAGTTTTTATGCCCTGGGCTTAGATTGTAGTGTGGCAGGGCAGCCTTCCACACTTTGGCACAGAGCTTGGTGTTCCATAGGCCACAAGGGGTTTTAGACCCTGGACCCAGGATGTGTTCCAAGACTCTTTTACATTATGTCAGACAAGCAAGCCCTGCCTCAGCTCTTCCGCCAACATGTCTCCCTTTTTTGTTCTGCAAAACTGCCACAGCTATCATTGCTTGTTCTCGGCTTGTTCTTGGCCCCCTGGACTCACCCTATGTACTCTTAATGTGTCTTGTCTCATTCCTTTGACTCCGCCGGACTTCATAGCCCCCACGACCTGGTGTTGGGTTTGATCACTTGGCGGCTTTCTCTGCAGAGGTGGCTTCCGCATCTGTAGACTGAAAGGAGACAGCATAAGCACCTAATTATTAGAACAAGGTTTACAAGTGCAGAGTTTCCAATGGTCTTAATCCATTTAAGAGGATTGATTGCAGACAACCCATCGGCTGCCTTGCTTAAAATATCAGTTCCAGGGAGCAGGATTAAGTGAGCCTGAGAGGCTTCAAAAACCTGCTCTTTCAGTTTTACAATATCAAG
>NW_026652281.1:82405431-82421460 GCF_009828535.3 Hylobates moloch
GAACACAGTGGTGGACTTGAGACTCTGCGTGCCACACGTTAGGAAACCGCAGGGGGAAAATCAGTTCCCCTGGGCAGTGTTAAGATGATTAATGAGCACGCGATTATACGGAAGTGGTTATAGTGCCCCAGGTTTCTAGGGAGAAAAACCAAAACCAAACTCAAATGCATTTCTTGTAAATTACAACTTTAGGGGAAAACAAAATTCAGACTTAAGGAACCACAAAGCTTCAATTCACCTCCACCTGCACAGTATAAATAAGGCAACTACAGAACTGTAACCCATCGGTTATTTAATTTGGTCCGCTTCCTCATGCACCTTATAAAAACCTTTCCTTCAAGCCCCTCTGGGGATCTCCGAACCACAAACCAAGACTGCAGGCTTCCCATGTCACAAATCGCTATTTGCTCAAATTCTTCAACGTTTTAACAGTGACTCCCTTTAATTCTTAATAGGAGAAAGAAGTGACTGAGGACCCCACAGGGCACAGTTTTCCCACACACCGAACCTGGGTCTCCCCTGAGACGCTCCCGTCCTCACCGCACAATCTGGGGGAGACGCGTGGCTGCGGCGCGAAGCTGCCCAGAGAGAGCTCCGGCCAGGGCCGAGGTCGCTCTGCGGGGTCGGGACGGGACAGGACGCGCGGAGTCCCGGCTGCCGGCCTGGCCGCCATCTTGCAGCGGAGGGAACCGAGGGCCGAGCTGGGCCCGCTGAGACTCGGGGCCCAGACCCCGGAGCTGACTGCGGGGAGGCCCAGGTACCCCTACAGCGGGTTCCCGCCGCTTCCGACCACCCCCCTCCCTCCTCTGGGGACCCCCGACCCCGCACACTCACCATTTCCCAGCTTCCGGGATGCCCTGGCGTCTTAGCTACGGATCTCCCAGTGCCTGGAGGTCACAGAGCAACAGAGGCTCTGTTTATCCTCAGAACGCGAAGCCGCCTGGGCCTCCCAGAACGAAAGACTCAGAGCTGTGGGGAGGAGACCCGAGCTCTAACTGCAGCCGACAAAGGCCCCCGCCAAATCCCGGAAGCCGCCCCTGCTCTCCGGCTTCACTCCTGATTGGACGGTTTCCACTCCAGCGCCCCTGATAGGATAAAGCTCCATGCCCCGCCCCCTTATTATTAGTGCTTTTTTTTTTTTTTTTTTTTGAAAGGGAGATTGGCTTTTTGAGGTGGGGCCGCCCGCTGCGGGTATTACAGCTAATTAAGGGGTGAGCTGCCACTTGAAATGGACTTGCTCTTTCCCTTACCTGGTTCTGCTTGTATAAGACATCTTATTAGCTAATTAAGTTTAAGAAGAAGTACATTTAGACACCTTTAAAGCAAGAAAGACCCTCATCCCGTCCCTTAGCACCTCTCTTACCACACTGTACCCCACTGCTAACGCCACCGTTGGAGGGGGCCCCTCAGCTGGGAACAGAAGACCCTACACTTCATTCACGTGTTTTCAATTAGGCCCTTGCATGATACATACACTGAACCAGTGCAAAAGCATCTTATAGGGGCATGCAGGCTGGGGTCCCAGAAGGATGTTGCGGGCGGTGGTGGAACGTGGAAGAGGGGCTGGCCTCTTCTAATCTGCCCGCATCTCCTGGAGTCTGCATCACTGGTAACGGGGCCGCTGACCGTCTGTCTCTCTTTCTCAATCCCTTCAAGCTCAGGGAAGAAGGGTCCTTGGCAGCGACAGGGCTGGGAGCTTAGTTCCTCTGGGCCGTGCTGGCTCAGGCTCAGTGGCCATGGACTCCTCAGCCCTACCTCTGGTTTTTGTTTGTTTTTGTTTTTGTTTTTGTTTTGAGACAGGGTCTCACTCTATTGCCCAGGCTGGTGCAGTGGTGCAGTCATGGCTCACTGCAGCCTCCGGGGCTCAAGCAATCTTCCCACCTCAGCCTCCTGAGTAGCTGGGACTCCAGGCACATGCCACCATGCCCGGCTGATTTTTGTATTTTTTGTAGAGATGAGGTTTCACCATGTTGCCCAGGCTGGTCTCAATCTCCTGAGCTCAAGCGATCCTCCCACCTTAGCCTCCCAAGTAGCTGGGGCTACAGGTTAGTAGTCAGTTCTCCAACTCCTGAGCTCAAGTATTCTGTCTGCTTCGACCTGCCAGAATGCCCTATTCCTGTTTTTCTGGAGTCTTGGAGCTAGTGGCGCTGCAGCACCTCTGCTTTCAGATTCTCCTAGTCTTCTGGCTGAGTAGAAGGTGGGAGAGGAGGTGGGTGTCAAACTGGGCCAGGGCCCTCGGCCCCCATCTAGCTTGGTTAAACTCCCACTTGGGACAGATCAGGCTCTGTGCCTTATTCAGTGAGACGTGTGGAACAAATACTTCCCTCCCCAAAGCAGAAAGATCCCTGATTGTTGACAGTCAGGATTCCATGCACTTGACTTGGCCTGGGGCCCAGCTGCCTCTCACCCTCTCACCCAGTTCCAGTCGCTGCACTCTGTGGCCTCCCTGCCAACAGATTAGGTGTAGACAAGGGGTGTGGGACAGGGCTGCTGACACCCCTGGCTGACCAAACCCCTTTCCCACACTGAAAGGAGAAAAGACAGGAGGTTAGGGGCTCCCAGAGGCAGCACTGCTTGTGACAGCACCACGGGAGTCCTTAGGGCCTACTAAGGGGCTGGGCTGGAACTCAGGGTCAACTCTGCCTGACTCCAAAGCCCATGCACCTCCATGGACCTCACAACTGAAGCAGCTTCCCTAGGCCTTCGAAATCCTGGAGATTGACTCTTTTGCAATAGAAGAAAGATTCCTTTTGATTCTCATCCTTCTAGTACTCTTCACAATTGGAAATAATCCCCACCAGAGAATGCTTCTGAAATGTCTTGGAAACATTTAGAATAATTTGGGAAAATGGCTGAAGGCTGAGTTTAAGAAATCAAGGCCTAACATTCTATTTTTCATTTCTTATAGGAGACATTTGATAGCACTTATAATGGACTCAGTATGTCTGCAAATTGTTTTTGTCCCCTTTCAGTATTTGTAGGCTGTCGATGATTTTCGATACAGATTAACTCAAACTACTGTGACTGAAACAAGCTTTTACTCTGAAAGCAAGAGACACAAAGGTATATCTGCTGAGAAGACATTTTCTTCTGCCACAATTAAGCCAAACAGCTGAGTACGTCTTAAAGTCAGCCTTTGATTTCTAACGAGTCAAGCTATGTGCCAAGACCACAATCAGACCATATGACTGCTTCAACTACTTCATTGTCCCAGAAGGTTGACCAGACAGATCGAAGCTCTAGGGGTGGAGTGGTGAGAGGACCCGCACTAGCAGGTGGGCAGCCATAGGTCCATAGGTGAGAATCACTCATTAGGTGAGGTGTTTTGAGGTCCTGATATTTATGACACAATTATTGTATATATTACTAAAAGTAAATTATAGAACATTACAAATAATAGATCTGTATATAAACTAAACATGTCAGCAATTACAACTACTGTTATTTATTATTATTCTAAGTGTGATCATCATTATTACCACAATTAGAAATAGTAGTTGTGGTTGCTGCTGCTGCTGCTGTTGCTGGAGGGATGGTGATAAAAACACCGAGTAAGGCTCTGCTGCCTCCTCCGCCTGTGGCATCGGGAGCTGCTGGCTCACTAGTTTGGTGCACACTCTGGACCTTTTTGGTGAAGCTGCAGCTGAAGAGCCTTCAGGCTCCCCTGTGGCAGAATTTGAACGTGGCAGGTAGGATGGTCCCGGGATGCAGTTGATGGTGAAGAGGCGCACACTACTTAGTGAATGAGTGAAAGCCTTTGGTGAAGGCAGAGTTTGTCCATGACACAGATCAGATTCCACTTTGACTGGGGCCAATCAGTGAAACAGACACATCTGCAGAACTGGAAATGGAGGACAAAGATTCAGTTGATGTGTTCCAGAAGCAGACAAGAGTGTCTACTGAGAACATACTCACTGCTTTACCCCAGAACTCTGTTCCTACAGAACAAGCAGACATTCTCACGTAGAAAATTGCAATACGGTTCCATCACGTCTACTGGTCCAGCATCCCTTTCTCTATTCTTCACTTTCCTGTTCCTCATTCCTTTATTGTACATAAATTATCGGGCGTAGCTGTACAAACATATTGATAATTTTTGTTTGTTTCCTTGTTTGTTTGTACTGAATGAACAACAATCATTGATTTCCTATGGCCATTGAGTCATTGGTGTTGAGTGATTTCCAATGAAGACAGCTGAGGGAAAACACTGGTTGTGTGAAAAGACTCCCTTTCTCCACCAGGGACTGCTCACTCACCATTTATCTCTATATTCCAGGACTTTAACAACAACAATATAAAAAATATAATGATCCTTTAGGCTTGTTGGGGGCAGGAAAAAAAGTGGGAATAAGCTTTGCATACTTTGTTCAATTAGAAAATTTTATTTTTAAAAATATATCATTGTAACACTAAGGACAATTTTATAACTTTTTAAATGTAGCTGTTACACATAGAACAAATCTGTCCTCACACTAAGGACTAAGTGACAATTAAAAGAACAGAACAGATCCCAGATATGTTCTTCTTCAAATCCAGGATCTGGTTGTTTAAATACACATCTTGTGTAAAATGAAAAGAAAAAATTTAATATATACATAAAAACAGGAGGTAAAGTTTCTCTAGCCACCAAGTGTGTTAGTTGGACTGAAAATGAGGAAGAAGGGGTTTCTGTCTGCAATAAGCTTGAAGTTCCCCCAGGAGCCAGGGAACTGTCCACACCCTCTGAGGCTGCCCCCTCCTCTTCTGCCTAGAGCAGGGTGCCTGTGAGATTTCCATGCCCTGACCCAGGAGGTACATGGAGGGTGAGAGGTGGTCTGTCTCACACCCAGGCAGACACCGCTGGTGCAGGGCCCTCTGGAAGATATTCCCAAGGTCTCCATAGGCTGCCAGGGTCGCACCCTTCCAGAAAAGTTATATAGGTAAATTGACCCAAGAAGGGGTCAGTCCATGGGTGATACCAAGCCACATTGCACCCTGGATAGAGGGCAACGCATCTCATGCAACTGCAAACTGCAGTAAAGCTCTATCTGCTGACAAAATCTGAGAGGAAGGAAATGAGACGTCCTCCTTATGCTTTGAAGGAAAAAACAACAGGCTAGAAGTGGTTGGCTCATGTGTTCATGACTGCCATTGTCAGGGTAAGCTGAGAAGTGCATGAGCTCAGAAAAGGACTGTGCCACATGACAAGCTGGAGGGGGTGTGACAGGAGAGAGAGGAAGATGACAAATAGACTATGGGAAGCAAAATGGAAGCTCCTCTTCATGGAAACATAGTACATTCTTTCCTCACAATGAAGAAAAAAGGAAGAAGAAAGAAACTTGAAGACAGGCTTTATTTTAAAAAGAAAAAATACATTCTATAACAAAGTCCTAATTCATCTGTGGATAGTGTATCTGTGCTTTCATGCAATGATTGGATGAAACCTGCTACCAGCACATCAATCCAATTGGCAACAGCATTCCAAAAAAATAAGAAAAAAAAACGGGGTGTGTAGTCTCGCCAAAGACACCTGAGAAACTCAATTTCCATGCATTACCATGAGAAGAAAAAAAAATTACCCAGATTGAATCAGGGACAGGACTAATCACTCCTGGGATGAAAGACATGCAAATAGATTAAAATGGTGCTTGTGGTGCACGCATATGTGCACGTGTGTGTAGTGTGTGTGTGTGTAGTGTGTGTGTGTGTACTGTGGTGTGATTGCCACTGAGTACAAGAAACGCTGCCTGCTTGAACTAAAGGAAATGCTTAGTCCTGTGGAATCCAGAATCCTCTCACTTAGTAGGTGGCTCTTGAACCTCAGGTTTCGGTCTCAGCTCCTTTGAGAGCAGCCACACAGCAGACCAATCGTGGTGGGTGGGGGACTTGGTGGAGGGTGCCAAAGGTTTTGTTGGGGGACAGGCCCTAATTTGGGAGAATTCTGTGAAAGAATACATTCCCACCCACATCCGAGAGCTAAGTCCTCATTTGGGCTCCAGAGGCAAAGTGGTCTCTTCATTTCTCACCCCTCTGCTTTCTTCCCCACTCTGAAGTTGGCCACCAGGTGGCGGCGGAAGATCAAAGATAGTATCACTAGACCCAGAGCAGGCTGTCTTTTCTTTTTCACTGACAAATAATAATTTTATATATTTATGGGGTACAATGTGATCATTTTGATATATGTATACATTATGTAACGATTCCATCAAGCTAATTAACGTAGCCATCCACTCACCAATTTATCTTTTTTTGTAGTGAGAACATTAAAAATTTAATTTTGCAATTTTGAAATGTACATTATTCACTGTGCTTGCCATGCAGTGCAATAGATTACTTATTCCTCCAGTCTAACTAAAGCTTCGTATCCTTCCATAAATCACTTCTTTTTCCCTATCCCACCCTTCCCCCTGACACAGCCTCTGGTAACCACCTTTCTAGTCTCTATTCTTTGTTTCTGTGAGATCAATATTTTTAATTCCACAGCTAGGTGAGATGATACAGTATATGCCTTTCTGTTCCTGGTTTATTTAACTTAGCATAATATCCTCTGGCTCAATCCAAGTTATCACAAATGACATAATTTCCTTCTTTATAAAGGCTAAAGAGTACTCCATTGTGTATATACACATTTCTTTATTCATTCATCTGTTGAAGGACACTTAAATTTCTTGTATATCTTGACTATTGTCAATAATGCCAAAATAAACACAGGAGGGCAGATCCCTCTTCAATAGCCTAATTTGAATTCTTTTGGATATATACCCAAAAGTGGAATTGCTGGATCATACGATGGTTTTTTTTTCTTCAATTTTACTTTAACTTCCGGGGTGCGTGTGCGGCAGGTGCAGGTTTGTTACATAGGCAAACATGTGCCATGGTAGTTTGCTGCACAGATAAACACATCACATAGGTATTAAGCCCAGCATGCATTAGCTATTCTCCCTGATGCTCTCCCTCCCCCATCCCCCAACAGGCCCCAGTGTGTGTTGTTCCCCACCATGTGTCCATGTGTTTTCATTGTTCAGCTCCCACTTAGATTCGAGAATATGCAGTATTTGGTTTTCTGTTCCTGCATTAGTTTGCTAAAAACAATGGCTTCCAACTCCTTCCATGTCCCTGCAAAGGACATGATCTCATTCCTTTTTATGGCTTCACAGTATTCCATGGTGTATATGCGCCACATTTTCTTTACATGGGATACTTTTATTTCTAGGTTTTTGAAGAACTTCCATACCATTTTCAGAATGGCTGTACTACTTTACATTCCCACCAACAGAGTACAAGGGTTTCCTTTTCTCCACATTCTTGCCAACACTTGCCTTCACTGGTTTTTTTGATAAGAGACATTCTAACAGGCCTGGGGTTACAGACATTACTCTCTTTTATTCTCAATTAAGTGGTAAGAATGGTTTATTTAAAGTCTTTAAATGACCTCAAATTCTCCCATTGAAAACGATTTCTCATGGTATTAGCATAATTTCAAACTACTCATCTGAATGATAACTTGCCATGTGAGATGACATGGGATGGGGAGAGCAATTGAGAAAGCTGCAGCCAGAACACAGACAAAGGAGGAGAAGGGCTGGGATGCCTGTGGAGCTGGTGGTGAAACTTAACAGACAGAGAGGAACAGGGGAGAATCAAAAAATGAAGCCAGCAGAATTCTTGCACCACCGAATCAGTGCTGCAGCCTGGGAACAGGCGTCCTCTCTCCACATGTAGAAGCATCACCTGGATGTTGCAGTCTTTTGCCTGCAGATACAATTTCACTCTAATAGGACCATTTCTTAGCCCCACCGCAACCTCTGAGGAGGCAGAGAGGCTGAAAGTTAAGTTGATCACCAATAACCAATGATTTAATCAATCGTGCTTATTTAGTGAAGCTTGCAGGGAAGCCCAAAATGAAGAGGTTTCTAGAGCTTCTGGATAGCTGGATACATGGCAGTTCCTGGAAGGTAGGTTGATAAACTCATCCCAAGAAATGTGGAGAAACAGGTCTAAGAAACACGTCCTATTGGAGCAGGCCATCATGCTTGTGAAAATCCCCCTGTGCAATATTCACATGCAGCCTGGGTTGACATCCACAGCCTTAGAAGAACAGAATTCTCTTTGTTATGAGCTGCTCTAAGGGTAGGGGTGACCTTTATCTTTCCTCATCTTAATGTACCACAGGGAGGCGAGGACTTCAGTAAGTGGGATTCACAGCAAGGTGCAGATTAGAACTCCCTACAGAGGGTTTCACCATCCTGTGAGGTCCCATCCCAGAGATTCTGATGGGATGACCCAGCTTAGGGCCCAGGCATCAGCAGGCCTGAAGCCCCCAGGGAGCTCTGATGCACCACCAGGGCTGGGAAGCTGACCCCTGGAGGGTCCAATGCCCAGGGAGCTTTTTCCCCTGAGATAAGGAAGACAGCTTCATGGACGTCTTGGGGCCTGGGGCAGAGGACTAGTGTGTGACTGAGAAGCTCTTCTTATCATGATAGAAAGCTCCATGAAGTCTGTTTTCATCTGGCTAATAGAAGTAAAAAGACGTTCTATTTTGTCTTTTTTTTTTTTTTTTTTGGTGCATATGGAAGTAAAACTACTACTCAGATCTCTTTGGTGGTACATGAGGAAAAAGAGAGGAAAGAAAAGATCTTGGCCATGATGGGAAGTGGTTTCTACCTGTTTTTCCGAGGGTGTGACTTCAAAAGAGTTAAATCACACACACCACTACAACAATTAGTACTAGTGATCCTTTTTTAAGGTAATAAAATGGAAAATACCCAATGGACACAAACATGTTCAAAAGGTTTTTTTTCCCCCTCAGGTCAATTTCCACAGTCATAAAAAGAGACAAAATGATTATATGATTGGACTGCTAACTCCATTGGACATTCTATAACTCACTCAGCCACTCGTCCCCCATAGAGGTGAGAGGAACAGGCAGTAGGGTTTATTAGTCATGTTATGGTAGTAATAAACAGATGTTTTAATGACAGCTTATTTGAGCTCTATTGATCCTTTGAATCCATATGACAAACCATGCCCATATCTGACCACATTCAGCTGCACTGGGAACCACAAAGAAAGAAAAAATATTTACTCCAATGTTCATTAATTGGGATTTTGAAGTGATGCTTCTTCCATAGAGCCACAGGGTGGTGAAAATGTGACAGGGGCTGCTGTGATTTCTGGAACAAGCTCCCATCCTCTGGGGGTCCCAAGATGGATTGATCCTGGAGTCCAACACAGGATCCAACACAGTGGATTGATCCTAGAGTCCTCTGAAAAGGAAGGCAATGGTCCTATTGGATGGAACATGGGTGGCTGAAATCCTGGTCATAGCAGCAGGACACACCAGGGGCTGGTGGCCAGGTAATGCTCACCAAAGCTGAAGACGCACATGGGGGTAGGTTGCTGTGGTTGCCAGATACATCTGCTGCTGCTGCAGTAGGAGGAAGAGTTCCTGTTCCTGGCAGTGCTGGAATAGGTGTTAGCTGGATCCCAGCCTGTGGTTCTGTCCTTTTTCTTTTCCTCTGGCTGCTTGGGATCCTCTCCATTTTCTACTGAGTCTTCAGCCCTTGACAATCAACTTATTAAAGGATTTCTCAGCAGCCACTTCTGCAGCCTGCCCTGTGGAAACCTGGATGAAAGCACTCTACATCTGCACAACAGTGATCATTCAGATCATCAAATAATTAGAAATGATTATTTAGATCTGTCTCAGTAATGGCATCACCGAGATCACCAACAAAGAGTGTAGTGACAACCTTGTCCTCTGGTGGATCCAGACAAGGCATGGTGAAGCCTGGTTTAGAAGCTTATCTGCTCTAGGGTCATTGATTCCATAATATTGGATTCAGTCTTTAATATTCTTATCAGCAAGGAGATCATCTGGATCTGTAGGCTTCTCATGTCTGTATGGACCCTCCTCTTCTCCCTCACACTCTTCTTTCACCCAGAAGGAGCAAATGTGCTTATTCCTTTGGCAGTAGCATGTGGTCTGCGCCAGTTTGAGCAGCATGTCACTGGTATATGTGACTCTCCCCAGCAGGCCAACTGACTGTGTTCCATCAGAGTCCAAAATTGCTCTGTGTGTATTCTGCATGTAGTACTCTTCATTGATGTCTGACTCTGGCAAGTCATCTTTAAAGACAATTCTGTATCATGAACCTGAATGGACAGGCCAAAGTCTAGGACTAAGACATTCATTCTTCATTGTCCTGTAGGCTTGGCACACTTCAGTCTTCTTGAAATGCATGTGGAGCCCAGAATACCAGCAAAACATTGTGAATAGCCTAGAATAGATTTTCAATTTTTTCTCATACTTTTCTTTGGTTATTCATGTATGGGTTTTCTCTAAGAAATGTCTGACACAGAATGGAGAAGTTTGCATCCTCCCAACTTTGCCTATTTTAGGTATTGGAATCAGGATATGTTCCCATCCCGAGAGGGTCTAGAGGCAGTGGTAGCTTTTTGGATGGAGACAGGACCACCACCTGTGTCAGCCCATCTTTTCCTTCTGCCCCTGGTTCTTGAGATCTTGAGATCATGGGCAATTTCCTTTGAAAGTATGTGATTCCTCTTTCTTGATTCAAGGTGAAACTCTCTTCCAAGGAATCCCCATTTTTGTAGGAAACTCTGGATTTCCTGGTCTCTCCAAGGACTGGCCTACAGGGGACAGGGAAACGTGAATACACCTTGAAACTACTCAGAGTGTATATTTGAGAGACTTTCAGAGACCCTCCCTCCATGCCACCAAGGCCTAAGCGTGACCTTGTGTCTTTTGGCAGGAGGATGATAAAACCTTAAATAACAAGTTTGAAAATGAGGATCACTGAGAGAAGTAATTATCCTTAAACTCATGGACACATCAGGAAGCATCTGTGTGTCTGGATATATATCATGCTTACTAATGGATAAAGACGCCTGAAAAGTGAGTGAACAAAAGAATTTTCAGGCTAAATATTCCTTCCCTGGAAGGGTTCTTCCTTTGTTTCAGGCTTAGTGCTCTGCCTTGAGGAGGGGCCTTGGGTCACCTTCTGATCACCAGGACTTATAGAAAGCCAGATCCACTATGTGACCCGAATGTGTCCAGACCCTGGAAAGTATCTACAGGAGCACAGGACAGTAGCCTGGAGGCTGAATCCATGGGAAGGGACCACCTGGCTGCCCCAGCTCAGAGCCTGCAGAGAGCATCCAGGAGGCAGTGCAGGGAGGGAAGATCCCAACAGAGCATAGAAATCCCTGAGTTAAGGAAACAGGATTGAGGATATAAGGAGAAAGGCAGCTGGAAGACATAGGGCTGAGTACCAGAGAGTAGGAGGGAGTGGCTGAACTGAGGTAAGACTGGAGAATAGAAGATGGAGGTCATTGAATCAGTGGCAGATACAAGGGTAATCACCAATTAAACAAATTTATCTCAGTGTAAAAGGGAAAAGGAAACCTGCCATTTTCTTTGAGAGCATTTTTAAAAGAAATCTCGTCCTTATGAGTTGGTTCTCTGTCCCTTTGTGATGTATGGAAGTCTCTTCAAAAGTTAAGTAAGGCTCTTACCAGCTTCCAACCAGGACTATCTTTCTCAAGGGCCTGGGAGCCATCTCTCTGAAATGGAATCATTAAGAGAGGGAGTTCCCATGAGAGGGTAGGAGCCCAACTTCCACCAGTGCCTGGCTCTAACTTACTAACCTACTCCTGCCATAAACTATGAGACACTGATCTTTTCTTGTCATAAATGCCATTAGTAAACACTGTGGCTACCCTTGAGGGACATGTAAAAACAGTGCTGTCAAGTCCCTTCCTTGAGGACTGGTTACTGTTTATCTCGGGAACACACATACACTGGTTGTAACTGCCTGCCTATGCAGGAGGGTGAGATTTCCTTCTTTCTTGCAATGTGCTAAGTTATTGTCTGTTTTGTGCATCACAATGCGGTTTAATGATTCTTCAATGAAACTGTTCTCTTTCTCTTCTGGCTTTCTGGAGAGATTTCCTGGGTTGGTAGGAGATTTTGTTGTTAATCATATTCTCCACCACAGGCAGTGACATCACTGTGCTAGAGGGGAGCTCAAGACCTGAGTGGCAGCATCTCTCCCTGCTGCCGCAGCCAAGGCCCCAGTGCCCAGGAAGGGGTGCCACCACTTGGAGTAGGGTCTCAGATGGGGACTAATATCAGTAACTTGATATTTCTGCTTGGAATATGGGCAAATTAGAGATAGCTCAGTTTAATCCATTCACAAGTAAGCGTTTCTGCTCTGGGAAAGACAGACTAGACATACATGTCTCTACTCTTCCCTATAAGTACAACTAAAATCCCTGGATATTATATGTAAGACAAAATGGAGAAAGCTCCGAAAGGTGGAAGAAAGCAAGCATACTCTTTGTAAACCGAAGAAAGATGTGATAACAGAGTGGGGTGAAACATGGGTTTCTTTGCCCATATATTGTACTCTTGGAGCTAAAGAAACTGGCAACTCAGATACACCAATGGGCAAAGGCAAAAAAATAAAACCAGAAAACTTTTATCCAGTGACTGCCCTACTACAGCCAAAACCACTGAAAAGCCATGGCTGCCTGCCCACGTATGCCACCAAAAGTCAAATGAGAGGCTAGAGTTTCACCTATGCCTGGATGAAATGCAGACAGCACCATAGGCTTTCTTTCCCTTTTGTGTTTTATAAATTGTATTTGATGCTTTAAGGAAAATGGTATGATTTTCAACTATGATAATTTCTGCATATAATGTTCTTGATCACACACTACAAATGCTATTATGTATTTATTGGGCTTTAGGCACCTCGCTGGAGCCCTGAGCTCAGAACATAGCTTGATGAGCCACAATGTCACATTTTAAGTACACATTGCATGCTTCATAGCATATTTGCTAAGTTACACAATCATAATCTCGGTCTAATTTAAGTATATTTCTGTTCATCTCTAAAAAGACTTTGTGCTATTTGTAGTCACTCTTCATTCTCTTCAAGCCATAGACTGCCATTAGTTTATATTCTGTCTCCAGAGATTTGCCTTTTCTGGACATGTCTTATGATTGGAGTTCTACAGTATGGGATCTTCTGCTTCTGCTTTCTTCTTAGCCTTTTGATAAGTTTACTCCTCTTGTACCGCGTGTCATTGTATGCCTCAATTTTGCTTGCTGAATATATTTCATTATAAAAACATATATATATATATGTTTTTTATTTTACTTTTAAGTTCTGGGATACATGTGCAGGACGTGCAGGTTCGTTACATAGGTATACATGTGCCATGGTGGTTTGCTACACCTATCAACCCCTCTTCTAGGTTTTAAGCCCCGCATGCATTGGGTATTTATTCTAATGCTCTCCCGCTTCTTGCCCCCAACCCACTGATAGGCCCTGGTGTATGATGTTCCCCTCCCTGTGTCCATGTGTTCTCATTGCTCAACTCCCACTTATGTGTGAGAACATGTGGTGTTTGGTTTTCTGTTCTTGTGTTAGTTTGCTGAGGGTGATGGTTTCCAGCTTCATCCATGTCCCTGCAAAGGACATGAACTCATTCTTTTTTATGGCTGCATAGTATTCCATGGTGTATTGTTTTTCCTCATTCTCACTGATTGATATTTGGGTTGTTTACCCATTCAGCTATCATGAATAGTGCTGCAGGGAGCCTTTGTGTACACATAGGTTTTCATATCTTTTAGTTATATAACTGATAGTGTCACATGAATAGTTTGCAAATATTTTCTCCCATTCAACAAGTTGTCTCATTACTGTTGATTGCTTCCTTTGTTGTGCAGAAGTTCTGTAGTTCAATAAGGTCCCATTTTCTAGTATTTGTTTGTTGCTTGTGATTTTGTGGTCTTAGCCATAAAATCTCTGGCTAGATCAATATACAGGAGGATTTCTCTTATGTTTTATTCTCATAGAGTTATAGTTATGGCTCTTGTGTTTCAATCTTGTATTTTCAGTTGATTTTTATATATATAGTGAGAGATAGGGGTCTAGTTTCAAATTGAATTGAATAGCTTATGCATATAGCTAACGAGTTTTTTCAGTACCATTTATCGAAGAGGGTATCCGCCCAATGTATGTTGTTAGTGCCATTGTTGAAAGTCAGTTACCTGTAAATATGTGTTTTTTTTTCTGAATTCTCTATTCTGTTCTATTGGTCCCTGTGTCCTTTTTTATACCAACACTATGCTTTTGGGATTGCTCTGACCTTGTATTATATTTTGAAGTCCGGTGGTACAATGTCTTCAGCTTTGTTCTTTTGCTCAGGATTGCTTTGTCTGTTCAGGCTCTTTTTTGGTTCCATACACATTTTAGACTTTTTTTTCTGTGAAAAAAGTTGGTATTTTGATAGTGATAGCATTGAATCTGTAGATTGCTTTGGTTATTTTAACAATATTAATTCTTCTAATCTATGAGCACGGAATGTCCTTTCATTCGTTTGTGTACTCTTCAGCTTCTTACATCAGTGTTTTTTGGTTCCCTTAGTAGAGGTCTTTCACCACCATAGTGAAATTTATTACTAGGTATTTTCATATTTTGTAGCTATTATAAATGACATGGCTTCCTTGACTTCCATTTCAGCCACTTCCTTAGTATATAGAAATCCTCCTGATTTCTGTATGTTGATTTTTTATCCTGCAACTTTGCTTATTTACCAGAGCTAATAGTTTTTGGTGGCATCTTTAGGTTCATCTAAATATAAGATCATGTCATTTGTACAAAGCAACAATTAAACTTCTGCTTTTCCAATTTGGATGCCTTTTATTTCTTTCTCTTGCCTGATTACTTTGGCCAGGACTTCCAGTACTATGTTTAAAAGAAATAGTGAAAATGAACATCTTTGTTTAGTTCCAGGCCCTGGCAGAAAAGTTTTAAGCTTTTCCTTATTTAGTATAATGTTACCTGTGGATTTGTCATATTTGGCCTTTATTAAGTTTCTTTTGAGAAGTGTCTGTTCATATCCTTCCCTGACTTGTCGATGGGGTTATTTGTTTTTTTCTTGTAAATTTGTTTGAGTTCTTTGTAGATTCTGGATATTAGCCCTTTGTCAGATGAGTAGATTGCAAAAATTTCTCCCATTCTATAGGTTGCCCATTCACTCTGATGGTAGTTTCTTTTGCTGTGCAGAAGCTCTTTAGTTTAATTAGGTCCCATTTGTCAGTTTTGGCTTTTGTTGCCATTGCTTTTGGTGTTTTAGACATGAAGTCCTTGCCCATGCCTATGTCCTGAATGGTATTGCTTAGGTTTTCTTCTAGGGTTTTTATGGTTTTAGGTCTAACATGTAAGTCTTTAATCCATCTTGAATTAATTTTTGTATAAGGTGTAAGGAAGGGATCCAGTTTCAGCTTTCTACATATGGCTAGCCAGTTTTCCCAGCACCATTTATTAAATAGGGAATCCTTTCCCCATTTCTTGTTTTTGTCAGGTTTGTCAAAGATCAGAGGGTTGTAGATGTGTGGTATTATTTCTGAGGGCTCTGTTCTGTTCTGTTGGTCTACATCTCTGTTTTGGTACCAGTACCATGCTGTTTTGGTTACTGTAGCCTTGTAGTATAGTTTGAAGTCAGGTAGCGTGATGCCTCCAGCTTTGTTCTTTTAGCTTAGGATTGATTTGGCAATGTGGACTCTATTTTGGTTCCATATGAACTTTAAAGTAGTTTTTTCCAATTCTATGAAGAAAGTCATTGGTAGCTTGATGGGGATGGCATTGAATCTATAAATTACCTTGGGCAGTATGGCCATTTTCAGGATATTGATTCTTCCTATCCATAAGCATGGAATGTTCTTCTATTTGATTGTGTCCTCTTTTATTTCATTGAGCAGTGGTTTGTAGTTCTCCTTGAAGAAGTCCTTCACATCCCTTGTAAGTTGGATTCTTAGGTATTTTATTCTCTTTGAAGCAATTGTGAATGGGAGTTCACTTATGATTTGGCTCTCTGTTTGTCTGTTATTGGTGGATAAGAATGCTTGTGATTTTTGCACATTGATTTTGTATCCTGAAACTTAGCTGAAGTTGCTTATCAGCTTAAGGAGATTTTGGGCTGAGATGATGGGGTTTTCTAGATATACAATCATGT
>NW_026652281.1:82421470-82444256 GCF_009828535.3 Hylobates moloch
AATAAGTGCAGTGTTGTGCTGAGAAGAATGTATATTCTGTTGATTTGGGGTGGAGAGTTCTGTAGATGTCTATTAGGTCCACTTGGTGCAGAGCTGAGTTCAATTCCTGGATATCCTTGTTAACTTTCTGTCTTGTTGATCTGTCTAATGTTTACAGTGGGGTGTTAAAATCTCCCATTATTATTGTGTGGGAGTCTAAGTCTCTTTGTAGGTCTCTAAGGACTTGCTATATGAATCTGGGTGCTCCTGTATTGGGTGCATATATATTTAGGATAGTTAGTTCTTCTTGTTGAATTGATCCCTTTACCATTATGTAATGGCCTTCTTTGTCTCTTTTGATCTTTGTTGGTTTAAAGTCTATTTTATCAGAGACTAGGATTGCAACCCCTGCCTTCTTTTGTTTTCCATTTGCTTGGTAGATCTTCCTCCATCCCTTTATTTTGAGCCTATGTGTGTATCTGCACGTGAGATGGGTCTCCTGAATACAGCACACTGATGGGTCTTGACTCTTTATCCAATTTGCCAGTCTGTGTCTTTTAATTGGAGCATTGAGCCCATTTACATTTAAGGTTAATATTGTTATGTGTGAGTTTGATCCTGTCATTATGATGTTAGCTTGTTATTTTGCTCATTACTTCATGCAGTTTCTTTCTAGCATCGATGGTCTTTACAATTTGGCATGTTTTTGCAGTGGCTGGTACCGGTTGTTCCTTTCCATGTTTAGTGTTTCCTTCAGGAGCTCTTGTAGGGCAGGCCAGGTGGTGACAAAATCTCTCAGCATTTGCTTGTCTGTAAAGGATTTTATTTCTCCTTCACTTATGAAGCTTAGTTTGGCTGGATATGAAATTCTGGGTTGAAAATTCTTTTCTTTAAGAATGTTGAATATTGGCCCCCACTCTCTTCTGGCTTGTAGAGTTTCTGCTGAGAGATCCACTGTTAGTCTGATGGGCTTCCCTTTGTGGGTAACCTGACCTTTCTCCCTGGCTGCCCTTAACATTTTTTCCTTCATTTCAACTTTGGTGAATCTGACAATTATGTGTCTTGGAGTTGCTCTTCTCGAGGAATATCTTTGGGCATTCTCTATATTTCCTGAATTTGAATGTTGGTCCGCCTTTGTACATTGGGGAAATTCTCCTGGATAATATCCTGCAGAGTGTTTTCCAACTTGGTTCCATTCTCCCTGTCACTTTCAGATACACCAATCAGATGTAGATTTGGTCTTTTCACATATTCCCATATTTCTTAGAGGCTTTGTTTGTTCTTTTTATTCTTTTTTCTCTAAACTTCTCTTCTCACTTCATTTCATTCATTTGATCTTCAATCACTGATACCCTTTCCTCCAGTTGATCGAATTGGCTACTGAAGCTTGTGCATTTGTCATGTAGTTCTTGTGCCATGGTTTTCAGCTCCATCAGGTCATTTAAGGACTTCTCTACATTGGTTATTCTAGTTAGCCATTCATCTAATCGTTTTTCAAGGTTTTTAACTTCTTTGCCATGGGTTCTACCCTCCCCCTTTAGCTTGGAGAAGTTTGATCGTCTGAAGCCTTCTTCTCTCAACTCATCAAAGTCATTCTCCATCCAGCTTTGTTCCATTGCTGGTGAGGAGCTGCATTCGTTTGGAGGAGGAGAGACACTCTGATTTTTAGAATTTTCAGTTGTTCTGTTCTGTTTTTTCCCCATCTTTGTGGTTTTATCTACCTTTGGTCTTTGATGATGGTGACTCCATGTTGGTTAGGCTGGCCTCAAACTCCTGACCTTGTGATCCACCTGTGAAATTATGCTGAATTTCTGAATTAGAAAGAGAAAACATTTTTTCTAATAAAATCATAAATGTCTTAGGGCCATACCCCAAAAATGATGAAGCAGAGAGTGTAGGTTATTTAAGACCATGCTGTGGGCCAGGCACAATGGCTCATGCCTGTAATCCCAGCACTTTGCGAGGCCGAGGTGGGCAGATCACGAGGTCAGGAGTTTGGGACCAGCCTGACCAGCATGGTGAAACCCCATCTCTACTAGAAGTGCAGAGGTTGGCCGGGTGTGGTGGCGTGTGCCTGTGGCCTGGCTCCTCAGGAGGCTGAGGCAGGAGAATCACTTGAACCCAGGAGGCGGAGGCTGCGGTGGGCCGGGGTCGTGCCATTGCACTCCAGCCTGGGCTGGACTCTGTCAAAAACAACAACAACAACAACAACAACAAAAAACACTGCTGCAAATGCTTATTCCCTCACAACCATGCTAGTGAAAAAAGAAGTAATGGGTTAGAAGGTAATTTTAGAGTATGTTTCTTACTCCATTGCCCTGTAAAATTTTTGTCTTTATTACTTGCCGTATTTGTACTTCAGCAAAATATGTCATGAATTTCAAGTAAATATGCTCCCACATATATTCTCCCTAGAAGGGTACTGTTGTATTTCCAGTCAAGTTGTAGCATTTCTGGCCTTTGTGCTGCTGTGTTTGTGTGAAATAAGGCAGGAAGTAAAGCGGAGTCAACCATGACATTTCTTGTTTCTAAAGCCATAGCCTCTAAAATTTAGTGTTATTTCAACTAGAAACAATGACAGTATTTAAGAACTAAAAAAAATTATTTATTTTTTTATACTTTATAAAAATTTATTTTTGAATTATAAGTTAAACAACTTGAACGTGCAGATACCTAAAAGTGTCATCTAGGTGATATTATTAATATTTTAATAGCTTATAATTGTGAGTCACAATTGCCCCATTGGGTTTACTGAAAAGCAGTTATTTATCTTCCATGTGTGAATGGCAACAGGCTTTTTATAATCCTAAGCATACAGATCTTTTAAGATTAGTGCTATGCTTAGGTCTGAATAAAATTTATAGGCTTGCAATAACAGAAATTTTAATACTTTTTTCTAATAGAAGTGAAAAACAGTAGAAGTAATTTGTTAAAATGAGTTTAAGAGAAGCTTCACATGTATTCATTAAATAACATTTAACCCACATTGTAAGTTACTGATCAGTAATTCCAATCTATTTTATTTTATAAATAGATTGCTGAAAAAGCATAACATTCTTTAATTATTCAATCAGAAACAGTATTCTTATTAGTGTTTCTGAAACTTCTAGCAACTGTAGACCACTCAATGGATGACAAGTTTCATGCAGACAACAAATTTTCTATATAATAATAGGCTCATTTTAACTTTAAATATAAACACTCAATATATTTCAAAAGTAAAATTAATGGTTCTTTTAAGTCATAAGAGGAATATTGTTATAATTCATTTACTGAAGTGTTGGTTTCAGACTTTGTAATGAATACTTTAAACGAATAATTAAGTTCTACATACTATCTATGGATAAAAAGAAGTGGTTTGTAAATTTCTCTTTATTTTTACTAAATTAAAAAATTCAAAGCCAAAATGTTAGGTCAGGATTTAAAACAAGCATTGGGTTGACATGGTGTTTGGGCATAATGGTTAAGATTGAAATTCGATATCAGCTGGTTCCTGATCGCATCCCTAACTTTAGGGGTTTGGTAAAATTAAAGTAATTAATGCAAATAAAGGTGCCCAAAGAGCACCCAGCATGTAGCTGTCATTTGTTGATTCTGTTAGATCTTGATCAATGTTAAGCCTAAAAACAAGATGGCCACATCAGTGGTTTGTAACCCATGTTTATTCTAATCAGTCAGTCTGGGGCTATAATAGTAGTTGAATGTTTATAATACTACCCTTGGAAAATTCCCATATATTCACACCCAGCATGGATATAAATATGGAAACATTTCTCACTGAGTACTTCTCTTTAGCACTCCAGTAACACTAGACAAATAAGCACCTAAATGCCGAGTGTTTGTCACTTTTAAAATCAGAAAAGAAGGCAAGTTTTCTTGTCTACTTGTTTAATAAATTTTTTATTGCCAAGTACATATGTTCATTTGATTTAATACATTGAAATGTAGTTTAAAATATATATTCAAATATCTTTTCCCTAACAAGTGAAGGAATAATTTATTTACAAATGTAGAAATAATTTTACTCTAAGCAGTTGCTTTAGGGGCTGTCTTTTATAGTATTGTATTATTTTGAATATTAAAAATAAACATTTTATTCCTGAGTGTTGAGTTTAGACTATTCATTATAAGTTTACTTATGGCTGGGCGCGGTGGCTCACACCTGTAATCCCAACACTTTGGGAGGCCGAGGGAGGCAGATCACTGAACAGGCAACCTACAGGATGAGAGAAAATTTTTGCAATCTATCCATCTGACAAAGGGTTAATATCCAGAATCTACAGGGAACTTAAACAAATTTACAAGAAAAAAACACAACCCCATCAAAAAGTGGGCAAAGGGTATGAACAGACACTTCTCAAAAGATGACATTTATGTGGCCAACAAACATATGAGAAAAAGCTCATCATCACTGGTCATTAGAGAAATGCAAATCAAAACCACAACGAGATACCACCTCATGCCAGTTAGAATGGCGATCATTAAAAAGCCAGGAAACAACAGATGCTGGTGAGGATGTGGAGAAATATGAACACTTTTACACTGTTGGTGGGAGTGTAAATTAGTTCAATCACTGTGGAAGACAGTGTGGTGATTCCTTAAGGATCTAGAACCAGAAATACCATTTGACCCAGCAATCACATTGGATTGTGGTGTGGCTGCAATACTAGGCAGCCATAAAAAGAATGAGTTCATGTCCTTTGCAGGGACGTGAATGAAGCTGGAAACCATCATCCTCAGCAAACTAACACAGGAACAGAAAACCAAACACTGCATGATCTCACTCATAGGCAGGAGCTGAAAAATGAGAACACATGGACACAGGGAGGGGAACATCACACACTGGGACCTGTCGGGAGGTGGGGGGCAAGGGGAGGGAGAGCATTAGGACAAATACCTAATGCATGCGGGGCTTAAAACCTAGATGATGGGTTGATAGGTGCAACAAACCACCATGGCACATGTATATCTATGTAACAAACCTGCACGTTGTGCACCTGTATCCCAGAACTTAAAGTAAAATTTTAAAAAATTATGCCAATTTAGATTTTAAATTTAATCTAAAAATTATTTCAAATGGTCTTAAATACAGTTTACATGTGACTAGATATTATTTTCGTTACACAATCTTTTCCCACCTTTTTTGGAGTATGATTGACAAATAGAAACTGTATTTAAAGTGTAAAAACTAAAATATATGTTTTGATATATTTATATATTGTGAAATTTTACCACAATAAAGCTAATGAACATATCTGTCATGTCACATAGTTACTATTTTTTAATGTGGTAAGTTCATTTGAGATCCATTTTTCTTAACAAGGTTCAAGTATACGAGATGTAATTATTAAGTATGGTCATAATGCTGTACATTGGGTCTCTAGTATTATTTATCTTGTGACAACAGGTTTGTACTCTTTGACCAATATCTCTCATTTTTTCCCAATCCCTCAGCCCCAGGTCACCACCATTCTGCTCTCTGTAACTATGAGTTCTACTCTTTTTTAGATTCCTCATAAAATGAGTTCATTCAAAATTTGTATTTCTATGTCTGCCTTTTTTCACTTAGCATAATGTCTTCAAAGTTCATCTATGTTGTTGCAAATGGCAGGATTTTCTTTCTTAGGGCTGAATAGTATTTCATTTGATAGACAAATAGATATATTAACAGATATTTCATATATTCTTTATCCATTTTTCTGTTGATAGACATCTACGTTGTTTTTCTATCTTGTCTATTATGCATAATGCTGTGGTGAGTATAGGAGTGCAGATATCTCTTCAAGATAGCAATTTTATTCCCTTTGGATATTGTTAATGGTTTGAATGTTTGTCCCCTCCAAAACTTGTGTTGAAATTTGGTTGTGGCAAATGTGGTTGTGAGGTAATAGGGCCATGAAGGTTCTGTCTTCACAGTTGGGTCTAATGTCACTATCATAGGGTTAGTTTGGTACCTTGTGCCTTTGCTTTTCTGCCACATGGTGGTGTAGCAAGAAGGCCCTCACCAGATGCCACCACCATGATCTTGCACTTCCCAGCCTCCAGAACTGTGAGAAAATAAATATCTATTCATTACAAATTACCCAGCCTGAAGTGTTCTGTCATAGAAGCACAAAATGAACCAAGGCAGATAAATATCCAGAAGTGGGATTGCTGGATCATGTGGCAGTTCTAGTTTTAATTTTTTGAGAAAACTCCATATTGTTTTCCATTATGGCTTTATCCACTTACATTCCCACTAACAGTGTGCAAGAGTTCTCCCTTCTCCATATCATCATAAGCACTCATTATCTTTTGACCAAGAGATATAGAACTGTAGAGACAAACTCCTGAAGTTGTTTACATCAGTGCTAGGAAATGACAAGTGAAAAAGTTTATCATTTAACCAAATACTATATTTGGTATCCAGACGTGAGGTTTTCCTTTGGGAACCTCTGGTTGTGCCACCCTGCCACTGGGACTACTAAAGAGAATGCTGGCTATTAGAAGACAAACTGCAGGCCGGGCACAGTGGATCACACCTGTAATCCTAGTACTTTGGGAGGCAGAGGCGGGTGGAATCTGAGTTCAGGAGTTCGAGAGCAGCCTGGCCAACGTGGTGAAACCTCTAATAAAAATGCAAAAATTAGCCAGGTGTAGTGGCGGGCACTTGTAATCCCAGCTACTCAGGAGGCTGAAGAGGGAGAATTGCTTGAACCTGGGAGGTGGAGGCTGCAGTGAGCCGAGATCACACCACTGCACTCCAGACTGGGCAACACAGTGAGACCCTGTTTCAAAAAAAAAAAGGAAAGAAAAGAAAAGAAAATAGAAAACAAGCTGCACAGAGGACAGAAAGTATGTAAGGGTCCACAAAACCCATCTAGGATCAATCACCAAAATCTAGGATCAGTCTGGGTTTCCTCCTCCTATCACAAGGGATTTAATCTTTCTCTTGTGGCTTATATGATTTTTTGTTGCATTATTAATTTCTTATTGGATAACTAGCAAATAATTTCATCATGCATAAATGCCATTCATTTTGTACTACTCTACAAAACATATCATGCTTTAATTTTCAGTTGTCTTGGTCTGGGGTTGCAGACAGAGTGTGTGTCATGGCTACACAAAAAGTTACAACATACACTGTGTGCACCTCAGCCTGACTACTCCAAAATGGACAGAATAACAGGTGGTGATTTTCTTATACAAAACGTAATAGCCAATTATTTCACCTATTCCCGCCAAAATGTCCATGATCACAGAACTCTTCTGATTCCCACTGCAATGTCAATTCATATGTTGTAATATTTGTTTTGAAATTATATATACTGGGCCAAGTGTGGAAGCTCACACCTATAATCCCGGCACTTTGGGAGGCCGAGCAGATCACTTGAGGTCAGGAGTTCAAGACCAGCCTGGACAACACGGTGAAACTCTGTCTATACTAAAAATACAAAAATTAGCCAGGCATGGTGGTGGGCACCTGTAATCCCAGTTACTCGGGAGGCTGAGGCAGGAGAATTGCTTGAGCCCAGGAGGTGGAGGT
Source organism: Hylobates moloch (assembly GCF_009828535.3). Classification (NCBI taxonomy): domain Eukaryota; kingdom Metazoa; phylum Chordata; class Mammalia; order Primates; family Hylobatidae; genus Hylobates; species Hylobates moloch. The sequence goes on from NW_026652281.1 coordinate 82,428,975, forward strand.
TGCAGTGAGCCAAGATTTGTGCCACTGCACTCCAGCCTAGGTGACAGAGCAAGACTCCGTCTCAACATCTCTTAAATGCATAGTGTTGGTAGAAGAGCTGAGGCAGGGCTCGCTTGTCTGACATAATGTAAAAGAGTCTTGGAACATGTCCTGGGTCCAGGGTCTAAACCCCTTGTGGCCTATGGAACACCAAGCTCTGTGCCAAAGGGTGGAAGGCTGCCCTGCTGCACTACAATGTAAGCCCAGGGAATAACACCCCTTGAGGCTTGGACAGAACCCAGGGCTCAGGGCATAAAATCCCTTGTAGCCTCTGGAATGTGTCCAGACTCGCTGGCCCCTTGCTCCTTGCTCTCCCAAGATCATAGATTGATTGTATCGTGAATTAGAAGAACCTGTACTCCCTTATCTCAAGTAGCAGAGCATATGCTAAACTGTCACAGCTATGCTTGATGCACCGCTACTTTCTACCCCCACATCCTCACATCCTCACCTGTCTACCCCCACATCTGCACATCCTCACCATCTGCTTCTTTGTTTGATTACCAATAAATAGTGTGGGCTTCCAGAGCTCAGGGCCTTTGCAGCCTCTATACACTAGCGTTGGCCCCCTGGACCCACCATATGTACTCTTAATTTGTCTTGTCTCATTCCTTTGATTCCACGGGACTTCGTAGCCCCCATGACCTGGTGTTGGGTCTGATCACCCCAACATTTCTGGTGCCCAATGTGGGGCTATGAAGACCCCAGTGAAGGAGTGCTAGGGTGTCTGGAAGTGGAGGACACATCATCAAAGGACATCCGAGGAAGACTGAAAGAAGCTCGGTGGGTAAGCTGGGTGCTCAGAAGAACCAGGGTAACAATGGGACAGAATGAAAGCAAACATTCTGCTTATTTAACCTTTGTAAGGTGTTTATTATGGAGAGGGGGAGTGAAAGCTAGTACTCAGAAATTATTAACACTCTTTAGTAGAGTAGAGCAGTTTTGCCCATGGTTCCCAGAACAAGGGACTATGGAGTTGGATGAATGGGAAAGAATTGGCAGAGATTTTAAAAAGGGGTATAAAGAAGGAGCCAAAATTCCAGCTCCTGTTTGGTCAGTGTGGGCATTGATAAAGGCAGCTCTTGAGCCATTTCTAACAGATGATGAGACAGATTCAGATGAGGAAGAGGAAAATGAGTGTAAAAAACTAACCTCAGATTCTAGATGTGAGGAGCAAAAACCAGAGGAAATTAAAGAAAGAAAGGGAAACTAAAAAGGGTATGTTTTACTAGCCCATCGGCTCCACCTGCTGAATTAAGTGAATGGCCACCTCCTCCCCCTCCCCATAATGGGCGAGAAAATGAATTACCTGTAAAACTTACTGCTCCTGTAGTTGCAACATCAAAACCTGGAGCAACTGGTGATGCTATACAAAATTCTATTCAAAATGCTAGGGCTGAGGGAGACCTTGAAGCATGGCAATTTCCCATTACTATCACCCAGCAAGAAGGGCAAAATACAGCTAATTGGGCCACTTTTCCTTTTAAGCTATTAAAGGAATTTAAGCAAGCCATTAGTCAATGTGGTCCAAATTCTCCTTTTGTACAAACTTTACTAAAAAAATGTGGCTCTTGAGAATAGATTAATATCATATGACTGGGATTCTTTAACAAAATCTGTCCTCACTCTGTCTCAGTACTTACAGTTTAAAACCTGGTGGGCTGATGAAGCGCAAAGTCAGGCAAGGGAAAACACACAAGCACAGCCACCTGTGCCTGTTTCTTTTGAACAGGTAATGGGAGTCGGCCCTAACTGGGGTCGATTAGAAAATCAAGCAGTAATGGAGAATGTTGCCATTGTTCAGTTACGCACTGTGCGCTTACAGGCGTGGGAAAGAATAAATGTTACAGGAGAAAAATATCCTTCTTTCAGTTGTGTCCAACAAGTACCTAAAGAACCATATACTGATTTTATCGTTCGGCTCCAGGAGGCTGTGTAAAGGCCATAACTGACAAAAGAGCTCAAGATGTTGTAATACAGCTTCTTGCATATGATAATGCTAATGCAGCATGTCAAAATGCTATTAGACCGATGAAAGAGAAGACTCATTTGGCTGAATATATTAAGGCTTCTGATGGCATTGGGGGTAACTTACATAAGGCTACTTTTTTAGCTCAAGCTATGGCTGGACTAAAGGTGGGAAAAAATATGCCCCACTTCTCAGGCTCTTGCTTTAATTGTGGGCAATTTGGACACACAAAAAAGGAATGTAGATAAGGAAATCAAAAGGCAAAACTATTACCATAAATCAACAGAAAAGTCCCAGTGTATGCCCCTGGTGTAAGAAAGGCAATCACTGGGCAAATCAGTATCATTCTAAATTTAGTAAAGATGGGCAACCTCTTTCAGGAAATGGGAAGAGGGGCCCGCCTCAGGTCCCTCAACAAACCGAGGAATATCAGGCACAGTCAGTCCCTTACAAATGTACAACAATTATCCCCAGCCACAGCAGGCAGTGCTGCTGTAGATCTCTGCAGCACAATTCCTGTCTCCTTACTTCCTGGGGAGCTGCCAAAGAAGGTCCCCATGGGAGTTAGGGGCCCTTTACCCTCAGGAACAGTTGGTCTATTGCTTGGAAGTTCTAGTTAAATTTAAAAGGTGTCACTGTGCATACAGGAATAATTGATTCTGATTATGCCAGAGAGATTCAACTAGTTATTAGTTCCTCAACTCCATGGTCTGCTTCTTCAGGAGAAAGAATTGCTCAGTTGTTGCTGTTACCTTATACAAAACTGGGAAGCAGCACTGTAAAAAGAACAGGAGGCATTGGTAGTACTAACCCAGCAGGAAAAGCTGTATATTGGGTTAATCAAGTGTCTGATAAGAGACCTATTTGTACAGTAACGATTCAGGGAAAGGACTTTGAAGGGTTAGTGGATACTGGAGCTGATGTTCCTATTAGTGCTTTAAATCAATGGCCCCGGCACTGGCCCAAACAAAAGGCATCCATCGGTGTTGGAGTAGGAGCTGCTTCAGAAGTTTTTCAAAGTTTCTTGATTTTACCATGTCTAGGGCCAGATGGCCAGGAAGGGACAATTCAACCTATTATTACACCTATTCCTGTCAGTCTATGGGGTAGAGACTTATTGCAACAATGGGGTGCTGAAATATCTATTCCTATGGATCAGTATAGTAATAACAGTAAACAAATGATGAAAAACTGCAGCAGGATTAATCATAGCCCCTGATAAAATCCAAACTTCTACTCCCTTTCAATATTTAGGAATGAAGGTAGAACAAAGTACTATTAAGCCTCAAAAGGTTCAAATTCGAAGAAATAATTTAAAAACTTTAAATGACTATAAAAATTGTTAGGAGACATTAATTGGATTAATCCAACTTTAGGCATTCCTACCTATGCTATGTCTCACCGTTTTTCTACCTTACAAGGTGATTCTAACTTAAACAGTAAATGCTCCCTGTCCAAAAATTGTGGTGCAAGCCACACAAAATATTGAACGTGCTTTAATTCGCAATGTGACTGATGAACAACTTAATCTTTTATTTCATTCTTTACAACAAGCAGTACAACAAAGACATTCCCCTTTCTATATTACTCATATAAGAGCACACACTAACCTCCCTGGCCCTTTGACTAAACTTAATCAAAGGGCAGATGCACTGGTTTCTGTGGCTTTTGCTGATGCACAAACATTCCATTCCTTAACCCATCTTAAAGCTGCAGGCCTCAGAAAAAGATATGGCTTATCCTGGAAGCAGGCTAAGGAGATTGTAAAACACTGCTCTGCCTGTCAAGTCTTGCATCTGCCACATAAAGGAGCAGGAGTTAACCCTAAAGGTTTATCTCCAAATTCCATCTGGCAGATGGACGTAACACACATTCCTGCTTTTGGAAAATTGTCCTTTGTTCATGTTTCAGTAGATACTTATTCACATTTTATCCGTGCCATATGTCAAACAGGGGAAGCTACAGCTCATGTTAAAACACATCTTTTCTCTTACTTTGCAGTTATGGGAATCCCAGAAAAAATCAAAACTGATAATGGTCCAGGGTATTGCAGCAAAGCCATGGCTGCATTTTTTCAGCAGTGGAATATTACTCATACTACAGGTATTCCATAAAACTCACAAGGACAAGCAATAGTTGAATGAGCTAATGTACCTTAAAAACTCAGTTACAAAAACAGAGAGAGGGAGACCAGGAATATAAAACCCCACATATACAATTACACCTAGCTTTATTAAAATTACATTTTTTAAATTTACAAAAAGATCAACCCATGACAGCAGCTGAACAACACTTAATAGGACAAAAGGAAAATAAAAAAGCTGGACAAGATATATGGTGGAGGGATGCACATACAAAAAGTTGGGAAAAAGGAAAAAAAATTACATGGGGAGGAGGATTTGCTTGTGTCTCTCCAGGTGACAATCAGGTGCCTGTGTGGGTGCCCACTAAACATCTAACGATCTTCTGGGAAGAGCCAGAACTCCTGATACAAGTGATGGCACAAATGAACATCTCAGAGACAAAGGAAAAGACCTAGAATAGTCACCAGGCAGACCCTCCAAACATGGGGACAAATCAAGAAACTGGCACAGATGGCAGACGACAATCTGAGAGCACAGAACAAACCAAAAACAACTAGTAACCTAATGGTGGCCATGCTGGCAGTACTCACTGTGGCAGTAAGCCTCCCTACTGTAGGAGCAACTCAAAATTTTACTTATTTGGCATATGTCCCATTTCCTCCTTTAATTAGGTCTGTGAGTTGGATGGACCCTGTTATTGAGGTGTACACCAATGACAGTACCTGGATGCTTGAGCCCATAGATAACTGAGGGCCAATGCATCCTAATGAGGAAGGGAAGAAAATGAATATATCAATAGGATATTAATATCCTCCAATATGCCTAGGACCTGCCACTGGATGCTTACAAATGGGCACACAAGTCTGGTTGGCAGTAATCCCTGGAAAAAATAAATCACAGGCAACTTTACATATGATTTCAGGACAAAGTTTAAAATATAACCATTCTAGCCCTAAAACTCAGCAGTTCCACCCAGACAAACATGAATGTAAACAAAACAGAATTTGGTTTGATGGTGTGGATGCTTGGAATTGGGAAAATTGTATAGCAAGTAAGGCTGAGGTGCTAGAAAATAATTCCTATGGAATCATCATTGATTGGTCCCCTAAGGGGATTTTTAAGAAAAATTCCAGCAGAAGGCCCTCTTGTAGAAAAAATGAAATAAGCTGATGGAATTGTTGGAAAGAGAACCATACATAGTATATTGAGACGGAAGCTGATGGCCCTATCATATGGAGCCTTGGTGGCACTGTCACTCCTAGTCCAAAAATGATATCTCCTGCCATAGAACAGCAGCATTCAGAATTATGAAAATTAGCTATGGCTCAAAGTTCAATCAAAATTTGAGAAGGTAAATATAATAAGTATAAAGGGGAAGGAGGTAAAGATAAATATGTCCTTTCTTGTCTTTCTAACAGGACCTTTTGGTTTCAAAGTTGTGTCCTGCCACCTTTTATGTTAGCAATAAGAAATATTACTCTTGACATGAATACCCATTTTATCACCTGCCACGAATATCGCTTGTTTACTTGCATTAACTCAACCTTTGATAAAAATCAAACTATCTTGTTAATTAGAGCCACAGAAGGAGTTTGGATCCCTGTGTCTCTAAATAGACCATGGGAGGCATCACCATCCATTCATATTATAACTGAGATCCTTAAAAAACTCTTATCTTGTTCAAAAAGATTTATACTTGCTCTTATATTTGCTGTAATTGGCCTCATTGCGGTTACCACTACTGCTGCAGTGGCTTTACACTCATCTGTGCAAACTGTTTAATTTGTTGATAAATGGCAAAATAATTCAATGAAATTATGGAACTCTCAAGCCCAAATAGATCAAAAGATAGTTGATCAAATTAATGATCTCTGTCAGATGGTAACTTGAATGGGGGATCACATCATAAGTTTAGAGACTAGAATTCAAATGTGACGTGATTGGAATACATCTGATTTTTGCATTATTCCTCAGTTACAATGAAACAGAATACCAATGGGAAAGAATTAAACGCCATCTAGAGGGTAGAGAGGAAAGTCTCACACTTGATATTGTAAAACTGAAAGAGGACTAATCCTAACTCTATGAGGAGCTGCTAGATTCTATAGTGCCTGATAGATAGCTCTCAGGAGCTGTTTGGTTTTTGCACATTTCCAAGATAAACAAACATCTTGTGTGAAACCCACTGTTCTTGTTAAAGGAGGGTCCAGACAATCTTTTTCTTTAATTCATTTTGATGAAGTTTGTTTTGGTAAGCAAATTTATCTTTCTGAGTTCTCAAAGTTTCAGATCCTAATTTTATGACAATATAGTTGTTTGCATAAGTTTCAATAAGAGTCGTTAAAACAATTAGAGACTTGAACTAAAGTGGTACATTTTTAGGTAAGGTGCTGGCAAAGCCAACTTAAAATGAGTCTGTGGCCAATCAATTCTTGCTGCATTTTATGCAAATAATCCGGCCAACCATGATAAGACTAAAACTTACTTGGCACACAAAATGGTCTCACTATAATGTCACTTCAGCAGAAAAAAAAGTGCAGATAGAAAAATTGTTTCAAAGGAAAACCTTAAGGATTAGAACTAGATTTCAGTCTTAACTCTTCTAAATGCAGATTAAATCACTATTTCTTTGCTATAATAATCCTCTACAGAGTACCAGATCATAATTTATCTGCATATTTTTAGCTGGTTCCCCAATGAAGTAGGTTCCTTTTTACATTCTGACACACAAATTCTCTTTTGATTCTGCAGGTTCCCCATGGCAGGGGGAAAAGCAATGGAGCCCAAATCACAGTCTTTAGTTGGGAAGCCTGGGGGGCCACCTGGAGGATGGGAAGGTTGGCAGGTGAGGGAAGGTGCAGAGGCGGAAAGGGCACCAGATGTCCGTTTCTCTATCACAAAACACGGAATGGGACTGGGCCCCAGACATGTTCTTCCTGTCTCCTGGGGAAAGTCAGGGGGCACGGCCTGACCTTTTCCTGTTCTACAGGCAGCAAGACCTGCAGAGGAAGGCTCTCCTCCAGACATTTTCCGGGAAACCTCCAGAGAAGCCGCTGCCAAATCCAAGAGGATCCACGGAATCTTGTGATGATCTGAGGGTGAGTGTCACCCTGGGCCCCTGGTCTTTTTCGCCTCTAGGTCGCCCTGGTTGATTTCCTTTCAGCTTCCCGTCTGCGGGAGGGAATCGGGGAACCCCTCTTTCTTGCCTTCTTGGGGTCAGGGACTCCATGATCCTTCCAGGTCCATTTGATTCCAGGTGAAGGCATCTGAAGACACCGTATTTCCTGTTGCTTTCTTTCTGTCCAATTACGGCAAGCCTGCCAACAACATGTTCCTAGTGGCATGAGGAAATTCGTCCCTCAGAGGCCCCAAACATGGAGAAGGCTAAACCTAGGAACATGCGTGTTTTCAGAGAAGACGTCCTGAGAACGCTTGAGCCACGAACCTGCCTTCAGAACGGCATTAGTCCCTTCCACTTCGAGGAAGGCTGAGTGGAGGCACTCTGATCCAGTTAATGCCCAAGACATTGTTCTTTCGAACAATGGTGTGCTTCGATCAGCTACACACAGCTCGAGAGCGCATCTTTCATGTGTCTTGTCCTGATCAGCACTCAGGTGGAAGGTCTGTCCCTACTTCCAAGGACCACCTGTCGATTCCGTATTAAGAATTTCATGGCGCGTGCACCTTGTCTGTGGACGTGGCTGATTTTCGTGTGGGCTCCATGCTGAGGAACTTGTAACTTGTGTGGTTTCCTTTCTTTCAGGTTGCAAGCAGGCCAGTGCCGCTCCACACAACCAGTAAGAGGCCACGCGTGGACCCTGTCCTCACTGATGGCTCAGCTACCGAAATGTCTGACAGGGGCTCCGTCTTGGCTTCACAGTCTCCCCTCAGAAAAGCCAGTGTGAGCTCCCCCTCTAGTCTTGGACCAAAGGAACGACAGACAGGGGCTGCGGCCGACATCCCTCAGCCTGCAGTCAGGCACCAGGGCCCGGGGCCTCTCCTCGTGGTGAAGCCGACACACAGCAGCCCGGAGGGTGGCTGCAGAGAAGTTCCCCAGGCTGCCTCCCAAACCCACGGCCTGCTCCAGGCCATCAGACCCCAGGCACAAGACAGACGTTCTGCGCTGACCTCACAGCCCTGCCCACCAGCCGCCACACGCAGCTTGGGCCTAGGCTCCAATCTCAGCTTCAGGCCAGGAGCCAAGAGACCTGCCCAGGCTCCGATTCAGGCTTGCCTGAACTTCCCCAAGATACCGAGACTGGGTCCCTTCCAGATCCCCGAAGACGCCATCCAGGGAGGTGAGCTGGGGGCCCCGGACACTCTCCAACCTCCGCCGGCCGCAACCGAACTGGGACCGAGTACGTCGCCCCAGATGGGCAGGAGGACACCCGCCCAGGGGCCCAGCATCGACCGGCAGCCTCGGCACAGCAGACCTTGCCTGCCTACTGCCCAGGCCTGCACCGTGTCCCGTCACCCAGCGGCCAGCCATGACGGGGCCCAGCCTCTCAGAGTGCTCTTCCGGAGACTGGACAATGGATGGTGGAGCTCCAGCCTCCTGACAGCTCCCTCATTTCACTCTCCTGAGAAGCCGAGAGCCTTCCTCGCTCAGAGCCCTCATGCCTCAGAGAAGTCTCAGGGTCCCGGTGTTCGTGTCCCACCGAGTGTCCTCTATGAGGACCTTCAGGTTTCCTCCTCCTCAGAGGACAGCGATTCTGACCTGGAGTGAGACTGCAGGTGGCAGGGGCTCCTTGGCCTCCCGCTCCCGTGACTTGGAGGGGACTGTGGGACTGAGGAGCGCAGAGCAGCGAGCAGACTCTGTGCGGTGACTCCGAAGCTCCCCGGCTGTGGCGCTTCTGCGGATGTAGGAGCCCAGGCCAGGCAGGGAGCCGATGCAGGGACTCTGCCTCATTGAATTCTGGTGAGGGACATTGTAGTTCGCAAGGCTCTCTGGAAACCCGCCAGGAAAAGCTTCCGTGCCAGTGATTGGTTGCCTGAGAAACTGGGCGACGCGCAGGAGTCAGACTTCCGCTGGGACGTCAATAGGAAACTGGGGAATGACTGTGTATTTGCTCTCTAGATGACTGAATAAGGGAAAAGTTCAGGAGCCCTGAGAGGTGCAGCCCTTCCGCTGTGCCCCGCCCCGAGAGCAGTGTTTGGGACGCTGGGAGGCGTGCTGCGCTACGCGCTCTCGGGGTCTTTCCTCAGCCTCGAAAACTGGGCTCTGGCATGCCTTTGTAAATATGTGTGTTTAATTTATTTTGAAGTGAATAAAATTCTCAAAAACATGACATGTTGTCTTTTGACTCTCATTCCGTGTTTGTGTTTAACTGATTTTCCAAGGGCTTGAAAATTTCTTGACTTGTTAGCAATCGAAATCGTTATGTCTCTGAAACAGAGTTGACTGAGGGGACAGCAGGGCTGGGCAGGACCTTTGACTTCTTATACATCCACGGGAGCAAGAAAACCTCAGCCCCACTCTCCCAACACGCACCAAGTAAAATTCCGACAACTGAATCTCACGCAGGCTAACACGTGGGGAGGGTTGCTTGCACCGCGAGTCCCCATTTGGCTCAACCGCCGACACCAAGTGTGTGGTTCCAATTGCGACGGCCACCATGAAGTGGCTTCCGGATGTGGGTATGAACCAGGCACAGTTTCATTCCCCAAGTAGACCCCAGCAAAGCTGAAGTTAACTCCCAGATTTGGGATGTACTTCAGAGGTAAAATATTCATCCTGTCGTCTTTCCGGATGTCTGACACCGGGCCTTTCCGTGGTTCTCCCCCGATCCTAAGAGCAGCTGAGGTAGAGACTCAGTGAAAGATCTAGGCAGGGATATCCCATCGTGCACAGACTACCTCCATTCTCTGACCTGGGAATAACTCTGACCAGGATTCCACATCTAGGAGCCCTGGGAACTGAGCGGGATTCTCTGAGACACACCAGATGGCTGCTCCCTTTCCGCCGCTATTGAGGGTCGTTATCTTGATTATCCAGATCACCTAGAAAGTATCAGTATCCAGAATCAAAAAGATCAACTCTCTGCTCCTCTGACAGCAGAAGGAGGATGACCGCGGGACCACAATGATGAATGCCTCTGTCTTTCTTTCCAGACACGGGAGATAATCAACAAAGAGCCAGGCTCCCTTTTAAATCCAATAAGAAACGTTTTGCAACCTACTCCCTCTCAAGTCTACTATCTGAAGGTCTCCTCTGCACAGTAAATCTTGGCCTCCCCAACTCTTTATCTTAACCTAAACATTTCCTTTCAATAGATCCCTGGTCTTAGATCAACTTGTCCAATCATCAACCAGATAATTTAAATCTACCTATAAGCTGGAAGGGCCCCTCCTTCAAGTTGTCCCACCTTTCTGGATCAAATCGATGTATTTCTTAAATGCACTTAGTTGAAGTCATGCCTCCCTAAAATGTATAAAACCAAGCTGCACCCTGATCACCTTGGACACATGTTCTCTGGACCTCCTGAGGGCTGTGTCACATGACATGGTCAATCACATTTGGCTCAGAATAAATATCTTCAAATATTTTGCAGAGTATGACTCTTTTCCTCAACAAGGTCATGATGATAGGGTCGAAATTCACCAATATGAAGGACAGCCCCAATTTCTCGACTCACAGAAATAAAGCAAGAGAAAACACCTGGAGGGGAGGAGGAGGAGAACCTGGAGCTCCCACCTGCCCCTGGGTGAGTCCTGGAGGTGGAAGGAGAGGGACTTGATCCTGAGTTGGCCCCAGCTCCACCTGCAACAGAACCCTGGAGTGCCACTCCCTGAATGGGGCCCAGCTCTACCCAGGTTAGACACTCCCTTGCCCTAGAGCCTGGGTCCTCCCTGGCCCCCACTACCACCGCTTCCTCAGAGCCCAGGCCCAGTGCACCACATCCGCCCCGGGCAGCTCTTGGAGGGCTGCACCAAGGACAATCTAGTCCCAGTAGGGACTTCCTGGACACAGGTGGGTCCTGACACCCTGAGGACACAGAAGAGAATGGCCTTCGCAGAGGCTGCTGTCTTGGGCCTCACAGAAGCGGCCTCTCCAGCGACCAGATTCAGAACCTACCCAGTGGCCCAGGCTGGTGAGGATGCCCTGGCTGGGCCTTTCCTGTGGATGAAGGCGGTTCCCACCTCAGCCGACGTCCAAAACCCTGAGGAGAATCAAACATGAAAGGGTGCCTGTCCTCCTTCCCAGAGGGGAAAGGCAGTTCCTGAAACCTCAGTAGAAGAGAAAATGCTGTGAGGGTTCGAGGGACCAAGGACGCCCTTCCCAGGCCAGCAAGGCCAGAGTAGGAGGAAGCTGCACCCACCTCCAAGGGACATGTGAGGTTTTAGAGGCTCAGGCAAGTCAAGGGCAAACGCCCTGCACTCCCTGCAGGGCCATGAGCACTCCCCACCTACTGGAGTTGGGCTCCGGGAGGCCAGGACATTATCCCCGCATCTCCCCTGCCTCCAGGACTCAGGCCTGGGCTCCCAGGTTGACCAGGAAAAGGTGATGGTAGCTCCAGCTGGCCATGGACGTACAGGCTGGGACATGCAGGCCAACAAAGAGGTGCTGGGCCCTCAAGAGGACTGCTAGATTTCCTAGACACTCCAGAGACACAGGGACACCCAGGCAGGACAGGGAGAGCCTGGGAGCACCTGTGAGCAAGCGCAGGTGCCCATCCCAACACACAGAGCTAAGCTCTGTTCAATCATTTGCTAAGCCAGACCAATCCCAGGACCCAGAGGTGCAAACAGTGACCCCACTCAGGACTTGGAAGGAGGAGCACAGGAAAAGCCCCAAATTTGCCAAGAAAACTGTCAGAAATGTGGCAGTTATTTCATAAGTACATGAATAATAAACCCAAACAATGGAAAACAAAACTAAACAAAGGCAAATGTGAATGGAAACGTGATGAGTGTGAGCAGGAGAGTGTCTCAGTTGGAAGCAAGCACAGCAGTCACCACTACTTCATTCAATCACGTCAAGATTTATTCAAAAGCATTGGCCTGGGGAGTGTAGGGAACCTGGACTAAGACAAGGAATGGGGCACATCTTGGAGAAAAAGGGGAGAGTCTCAGGGCAGAAATAGAGCACCGGCCTTAGGAATTATTTATTGTGGCATCAGACCAATGACTACAAGGACATCAGCATTCAAGGGGCAGTGTTAGCCCCGGGAGTGAGCAGCTGTCTTCAGATGAATTTTCAGGCCACGTCATGCTGGAAGCAGAACTCACACATGGAGCAGTCAGGGATTCGATTGAGTGTGGTTGGATGTATGTGGTTAAATAGGAAGAGAAAGTCTAAGGGACAGTGTGTGTGAAGTGAAATGTGAATGTTTTATTTGAACTCCCTGCGGTTCTCCCCCTCCCTGCAGCATCTGGGACCCTCCACTGTTGAAGACAGTGGGTGATGATGGGAAACAGCAAAGGGGAAGCAAGCGGTCCTTGGAATTACTTTCTCTCCACATTTCAGAGAATGCACTGACTAAGGACTTGGACAATCTCTGACCTATCAATGCAGGGGGTGGCTCTTGTGTTAAATCACTTCCTAAGGAGACATCTCCGTGCCCTGCTGGGAGGCCTATGGTGAACCCTGTGATAGACCTGGGGACAAGGACTTGGTGAAGGGGGCATAGGGCTGAGGGAGGAGGTGCACAAGAGCTCCATACCATGCAGGCTGAAACTGCAGTCAGCTGGTCTAGAGCGTCCCACGGGACTAGGTGTGGGCGGTAGAGGGTAGCGTTGGGGGAAGGCTGCCAGACAGCATGGAATGCACAATGGGGTTACTAGAAGAAAACTGCTGATCCCAGCTATGTTGTTTGCTAGGGATATCATCAAAGGCTGATGATATAGGTGTGCTGCCTCCCCTTCTTCTGCAGGTGAAAGAGGCACGTTCTCTCCTTTCATGTCTGAGATGTCTCCATCTTGAGCATGGCACTCCAAGGTGAAGTCATCAACAGAAGGCATGATGTACTGGATCTGCACAGGGGACTGCAGACCAAGATGTGACCTCAGGATATGCCAGGAACAATCACAAGGACTGTGTTCTCCACAGTCAGCTGCAGCGCTGTCTCTGGGGCAAAGATGAGGACGCCCTCTTCCAGGCTCAGCCTCACCTCTGTCCCTTGTTCCAGGACTATGATGAGCTCCTCAGTGCTGGAATCCTGCTGCTCCCGTGAAAAGATGGCTGTCAGTATTCTCCAAAAGGCTGCAAATGATGCTCATGTGGAGGGAGTTGCCAGGAGCTTCACCCTCTACAACTTTAAAATACACTCCCTCCCAGAATTGGCTCTCATGCTGATCCACCTAAATGTACATCCACTGGATGTCCCTTGAGCCTGAAGATTGTGAAGCACTGTCCAATCTTTGCCATGCAAGGACATACGCACTTACCTGGTGAGGTTTCAGGGACTGGCATGAATTCATGTGTGGAGCTCCTGGAATTGAGGGTGTTTTTGCACCTGCAGAGAGATCACAGTGAGGGAGGTTAAGGCTCTTCCAGCAAGAGTCTCTTGTATTTCAGAATATGACCTTCAGAAATCCACAGCCCACCACAGGCCAGCCTCAGGACACCAGCCCCCATTAATCAAGCATGACTTTCTACTCATCCTGCAGAAAGCATCCTCTCCTTTTATAATATTGTGAGACATGACACTGACCACCAGGCAGGGAGATCTTAAGAAATATTAGGGAAAGTGCCTTACCTAAATTGGGACCCTGCTCCACTTGGTGACACTTGGGTGGATTCATTTGTGTGGTAGCCAAGCTGCAGGACAGAAAGGGATCCGTTAGTCTTCCACACAGAGTGTGACACAGAGTCTAATTCTCACAAGCCCCAAACTCCATTTATCATCCAGCACACATTCTTTCTGTGTCCCTCAGTCAAGTGCACTTGTGTTGGGCTCCAACTCCTACCTGCATCCAGTAAGTCCTAATGCTCATCTCCCAACCTCAACTTTTCTAATGGCTTTTCCTATTGGTGAATGTGTGTGATAAGGGATGGTGACCACAAGAAACAGTTTGCTTTCTCAGGAGCTCATCCACCTGAGAAGGGACATCTAATTTGGTCTGAGGACTTTCAGGGAAGAAGTTGATATTTCAGGTATCTGAGCCCTGTATCTATGCAGTTACAGTGTGAATGGAGTGAGAGATGATGGGAAATGTTTCATTTTCTAATGAGCACAGGGAAGAAATTTAGATCATGCCCACAGTTTACCTGTCTCTGCACAAGAGGTGACTTTCATTTAGAGAGGGAACATAGATCGACAGTGGGAGGAAACCTGAGATGAGCCCCCTGACAGGTCCAGAAACCCCCCATGCTGGCAGGATCCTGTGACCTCCACTGTGGGGTCTCATGTCTCCCGCAGGTGTTCTAAATTTATAACGTTCAATGTCATGGCAGGCCAGGGTGCCTTCTCTGCCCTAGTTTGACCCTTTATCACACATTCACCACACACACACACAAATGCACACAGTCACACACAGTCACATGGCAACCTCCTGGCAACCCAAGGTAGACACACCCTAGTGTACCTGTTCTCTCCTTCATTGTCATTCTGCGATTCTGTCCAGGAATCACTGAGGCTTCTATGGCACCAGTAACCATAGATAGTAAAGGTTCTCTAGACTAGCTTGTATCAGAAAATCTCAATCTTCATCTTATTTTCTATAAATCTATACAGTCTATGACTTGATCTTTTACTTTTCCTGAAGAAGATGATCAGCTCAGCACAGCCAGAACATGGAATAGTGTGCCCTGGCCTGGGACAGGTCGAATGATGCTATGGCAGAATGAAATCTTGGGCAAATCCCAAAAGTTTTATAAGAGATAGAGCTGTGGGATTTTTCAAAATGGATGAAAGCGATTGGCTAGTGCTGCTGATTAAATAATAGGAGGGACCTGGATGGGAGTGCTTTTATCAAAACTCAGTTGATATGGGTGTGCCTCTATTAGAATTAGCCTAATCTAATCAAAATCAATCGAATGTAACCTCTACTCTGATTCACCATATAAATGTGATATAAAATATCAGTATTTTAAAATAGTGCTATTTACATTCTATTGTATACTATTCATTAATTAGGAAAGAATTATTTTCTGTAAGTTTCATGTGCATAATCATTTCTGGGTAAATATAAAGGATTGGTTCTAGGAAACTTTGAAGGTAACAAAATTTGTGGATGCTCCAGTTCCTT
>NW_026652281.1:82444266-82457874 GCF_009828535.3 Hylobates moloch
GTCTTTTCTGAGGAGAACAGCAGACACTTTGCTGAAGATCAGATGTAGTTTGTTTGTTTTTCAGACGGAGTCGTGCTCTGTTGCCCAGGCTGGAGTGAGGTGGCGCAATCTGGCTCACTACAATCTCCACCTCCTGGGTTCAAGCGATTCTCCTGTCTCAGCCTCTTGAGTATCTGGGATTACAGGTGTGCACCACCATGCCCGACTAATTTTTGTATTTTGGTTAGAGACGGGGTTCCACCATGTTGGCCAGGCTGGTCTCAAACTCCTGACCTCAAGTGATCTGCCCATCTCAGCCTCACAAAATGTTGGGATTACCAGCGTGAGTCATGGTGCCCGGCCAGATGTAGTTTTAAAATTGGATTACTTGGCCGGGCACGGTGGCTCATGCCTATAATCCCAGCACTTTGGGAGGCTGAGGCAGGCGGATCAGGAGGACAGGAGTTTGAGACCAGCCTGGCCAACATAGTGAAACCCCATCTCAACTAAAAATACAAAAAATTATCTGGGTGTGGTGGCAGGCACCTGTAATCCAAGCTACTAGGGAAGCTGAGGCAGGAGAATACAAGATCATGACATTGCACTCCAGCCTGGTGACAGTGTGAGACTCTGTTTCAAAAAAAAAAAAAAAAATTGGATCACTTCTCTACATTTTCTCTGGTTGTAGGGATCAGGTTGAGATAGTCAAGAAACAGCTTACACTGAGGGTTCTGGAGTATGCATATTTTATGGTCAAGAAAGAGTTCCCTCATTGTGAGTTTCCGTGTGTCAATTCTAGCTGAAAACCTAGTAGAAGAATAAAAATATGAGGGACTTGCCAAATAGTCTACCTTTATAATCGCTTTGACTATAAACAAAATGTGTGTTTTAACCAATAAATTAATAAGGTTATAGCTTAAAATCTCAGGATATACCTTGCAACACAGAATAATGACTTATTTTTGAAGAAATATTTAAGCTATATATTTTCATTTGGGGTCCAAACTGTTGTACACAAGTGTACCTCTTCCCGTTGCCTTTGTAATTAAAACCATTTTTTAAATCTGCAGTGCTATGATGAAAAGAAAGATGTGGCTCTGAATGCTTTATCGTCAACAACTGAATGTTGAATTAATGTCCCTCTCTTTCATTGTCTATTTTTCAGTGACTTTAGCACTGTAGGAAAGATGAGCCCCTCCCAATGTGGAAATGCACGGATGCAGAGCGCGGGTTTCCCTGCAAGGGCCCCTTTCCCACGGGCTGCATTGAAACTCTGTGGCCCTGCCCTGGCCCGACTCCTTCCTCTGCAGGGTCCCCGTATTTTGTAGATTTTCCTCACAATTCTTGTTTCTCCTCACAATCAATCCTCAGTGAGGTCACAGGGAGGACATGTTACAGCCTGCTTCTATTATCTATCAGAAAGCCCTCCCCAATCTCAAATTTATACATTTGTAAAATAATGCTAAAATATCCCCACAGAAAATACAGAATAAAACACGTGGCAACTGCCCTGAAAATGAAGTCTTTATTGCTGTTTCAGAAAAATATCCGGGATACTCTGCAGCGAATCTCCCTTCCCAGCAGTTAGGGTTGAAGACAGGAAGTTTTCCTCCTGATGGACATCGCCTGAGTTGCCCCAAAGCCGGGGCGGCACCTCCTCCCTGACCAGAGGAAAGGAAGCTCACATACTTCCTGGAGACCCAGCCCCGCCTCCGCAGGCAGAACGCGCATGCGCCCCGAAGGGCGGGACGGCCTGTTCCCGCGCCCTCTGCCGGCCGTGGCGTTGCAGTGCAGAAGGCTTGGCTTTTACTGCTTAGCGATGGACCTAAGTCTCTGAATGGCTGAAATTCTGGTTTAGATTATTCAGTACCTTTCTTTTGGAGGATCAAATGAAAATAGACCACGGCATCACTTGCTTTGATGGAAGATAATTGAAATAAAGAAGCAACGTCCAAGGACCATATACAAAAGGCGATTGATTCCCTGTATGTGGACGGAAGAGGAGCTTGAATAAGAGAAGGGTGCTGTGATACTTTAATGCTGGAAACCTGCTGCCATTTGTCAAATCCCATACAATTTTACCTCATAAATAGTACATTTTAATGTGGCTCAAGACTACAGCTTATGTCATACATGATTTGGGGGAAAATTACATATGTAATTAAATAGGTTAAACTGTGAACAATAATGTGAGCCCTTCCTGGACCAGACTGCCTGCCAAGCAGATTGCCATCCTCATCCTCATACAGTACTTGACATAAACTCTGGCTTCAGTGTAGAATCACTTGTGGAGAATTTTTAGGATGTACCACTTTCACCTGTGAATTAGCCCATTTAATTGGCCTCAGTAAGGTCCATGGTTTCAGGATTTTGCAGTTTGCTAAAAGTTCAGTCTCATCCCAATTTATTTCCTGGAACCATTTCTCCTTGAAGTTTACATTCAGTACTGAGATTTGCTGAAAGCCAATGCATTTCCAAGTTCTAGAGTCAAATCAGAGGACGCCTCCTTGGTCAGAACTTTTATTTTGCTTGTGGAAAAGTATATTGAATCAAAGATAAGAAGGGTTTGCACGGTGGCTGAGAGATTAAGGTGCTTTATCTGCTATTCCGCAGTAAGGGGAGCACAACTGTGTCCTCTGTGTCATAACTCAGGACTCATGAATAAAACATGGAGTGTCAGGAGATGAACTTCTACTCCCACTTAGGGGAGTTTCAAGGAAAATGTCCCAGGGGCTTTCTGAGGGAAAGAAGAGCAGGGATGCCTAATTCTCTGGCCCCAGGCAGTTGTTCATGGGTAGAGACAACGGCTGGGGTAATTCAATGGTTTATACTGGGTGTTTTTGATACTGCCCTCATTTCCCTGTTAAATCTGTGTAATGGATCACGGAGAAACCTGGCACCTGGGGCTGAAGATCCCTGTTGTGTCAACTCCAGGGATGGATCCAGAGAAGCGGTTTTGGTGGAAGTTGGAATGAATGGAGTTTGGATGTGGAAAGAAAAATAAAAGCTGTTGAAGATGGGGAAATGGGAAGAGAAGGATGAAATCTCTACTCACATGCCAAGAATAGCTTATGCACATCTATGTGTCAGACCTGCATAAATAAAACTAGAACTTTAACAACATATTAGATTTTTCAGCAACAGGTTTTATTGTTTCAATATTTGCAAGTATTTTTCTATTAAAAAATAATAAAGTTGCTTACGTAATTTTGTATTCAAAATTCCCAGGTCACATAACTATTATACATTTACACTTCACATTTTTAATGAATAGATACATTCTCTAAATTATGAATTATTTGCTCAATTGTATGTTAGTTTTTTTTTTTTTTTTATTCTCCATGACTCAGTTTTCTGACCTGAAATCTGCAGTATTTGGTAATCCACAAGATGATCGGTTGCCCTTGTAAAGACTTTCCTATTTCCTTCTCAAGAAGGTATTTTTTACTGAGTTTTTTTTGTAACATACCAAGGGTGGTACTGGGCTGAATGTTGGTTCACAGTGAGTAGAGACCAAGGCTTCTCTTAATTGGAGTCCCAAATTCCTTACAGAGCTAGGAATTCTCTACCCTGAAAGTCCTGTGTGTTATAAGTTAGAGCTTTTGCAAACTATTTATTATATTGACAGTTTTCATTCTCATGTCATTTATATTCATTTATAGCAACAAGTGTCCCCTCCTAGTTGGAGAGATAATTTTGTTCTGTACTTAGTTTAAAAAGTCTTGACTCTCCCCCCATCAAGCTGCCTTGACATTCTGTACTTGGGACTTGGGGCAGGCAAGGTCAGTAGGAGATGCCAGTAGAGAGTAACCACCACTAGCTTCACAAGAATGATGTGCTGTGACAAATTGTGTTAGGGTTTATCCTTATCCTTCCCCTAAAGATTCTATACCATATTTCATACTCTTGAGCAAGAGCAACTTCTTTCTCACGGTTTTAATCACAATAATCTGATTTCAAGCATTTAATTCCTTTTTTTCCAGAACAACTCATTGAATTTTCAAAAATATGAAATTAAGGATACCTACTTAGTGGCTTGAAATACCTCTGAGCAATTTAGTAATCATGAACAGAATGGCACTGTTAGAACAAAATTCCTGATCACTTCAGCCCATCCTTGAAAATTTGCAGAGAGAGGTCAAGGGAACATACACTTCCCTGAAGACTGTATTTTACAGACCCAGTTAAAAGGCCATGTAAAGAAATAATGGAGACAGTAGAAGAATGGACTTACTGATTAAACTAGGTTTTGACTGTTAATATAAAAATAAAAATACCCTTTCCAAGAGCACATTGAAATAGTGTAAAATCCTTTACTGAGTACTAAAAGATGTTTCCAAAATATAGTAAAGACTGAAAATCTAAAGAGGCCTCATCATCTGAATCTGAAACAAAATTAAAAGAGAATATAATTAAGACTTTTTAAAAAAACCCTAATGAATTGGGGATCTATCTTTCCTTTACTCCTCTGCTGTGGTTGGTCAGAATCCCCTTTCTATTCTGTCCTCCACCTCTCTCCTGATTCTCTTTGTCTATGTCATCTATCCCACTGTTTCTTGCCCATGTAACTTTCACTATTTTTTTTAACACCTTCTACAAAGCTTCTAGAACTCTTTCACTATCACTGCTTTTCAAAATCCATCAGAGACAGCTTCCCAATACTCAATTTTACCTTCTTTTTCAATCTCACTCTCCCTAGCTCCCTGGATCTCTGGTTCTCTTTTGGCCTCTCTTTTCTCTTTATCCCCTGGCTTCACATCTACATTCATAAGAAGAGAATGAAGAAGCCCCTTCCCAATAAGAGCACGCCTTACATTGGGACACCAAAATCTAAGCACACCCTGACAGGCACAGCCAGTGGAATGAGATCTGGGACAGAAGATCACAGGGCGTCACAGGACTGTGGCCGGTGATGTCCAAGCCGAGGGAGTTCAGGGGCCTCCCCGAGTCTGTGACTAAGGAAAGGCCTGAGGGCAGCAGGGCAGGGTCCCAAGAGACGCGAGGATGAAGGAGGGGTGCGGGCAGGGCGGAGGGCCTCAGAAGACTACTGATGTCTAAGAAACCCCAAAGCCAGTGGGAGGTTGCGGCCTTCCTCCTCCTGGCGTTGCCCACAAAGGGCCGCGAGGGGTGAGAATCCACTTCCGAGTGGGGACTTAGACGGGGCACTGGGTAGGGAGGGGAGATGGTGAAAAGACAAAAGACAGAAAAGCGTGGCGGGGCAACAACCTCCCAGCGTCTGACAGCGACGTGTCTGACCGCGGCTGAGGCATGTAGGTGCGGGGATTGTGACCTCGGCAGTGAAGCCAGACGCTAGATCCTAGGTGTGGAAGATGGTGACACGGAGTCGTGAACAGAAAATATCAAAGTCCACTCCAGGAAAGGGGCCTTTCATCCGGAAAATCTGCATCCGGGTCCGCCGGAACCTGCGGTCTCAGGGTGGGGTAGTGGGCCAGAAAGAGGGCAGAACCGGTGTGGACCAGGCCTGAGCTTCCCTGCTCTGTCCCCAGGGCGTATCGGGATCTGTCCCCACTTCCGGACAGTGCAGCCTTGGTCTCCGCGTTTGCCACCACGCGAGTGTTTTATGTGCAATGGGGCTAGGCTGCTTCCACCAGCTGCAAGTTGAATGTTTCAGATACTTTATGGTCAAGGTAGTCAGACCACTTACAGTGGTTGATGACCCGGTTCATTCTGGACAAATTAAAAGCAGTTTAGGAGGCTGGGTGCGGTGGCTCGCACCTGGAATCCCAGCACTTTGGGAGGCTGAAGTGGGCAGAGTTTGAGACCAGCCTGGGCAACAGAGCGAGACCTTCTTTCTACAAAAATACAAAAACTTAGCCAGGTGTGGTGGTGGGTGCCTGTGGCCCCAGCTCCTCCGGAGGCTGAAGCATGAGAATCACTTGAGCCCAGGAGGTCGAGGCTGCAGTGAGTCGTGATGGGGCCACTGCACTCCAGGCGGAGCAACAGAATGAGACCGTGTCTCAAACCAAACAAAACAAAACAATAACAACAAAAGTTTATGGCAGAAGTTCTTCTTCCTCTCTAGCGTGAGTGGGTGGAGCTGCACATCTTGAGTGGAGCAAGTGGTGGCGCCTTCACGACCCAGGGGCCCCTGGCTGGAGGTGGCTGGACCAGGACCCCCACCAGCCCAGTCAGAACGGGCCATTTATTGTCAGAACTACAATGTGAATTGCCACACTTGGCCGGTGGGGAGCGTGCAAATTCACACCAAGGATGAGGAATGTAGGTTCCTTTTCTATTCCTCATTCACCCGGGAGGCAGGGACAAAAGCAAGGGCTCTGTTCCAGGGACTTCTTGGGCCAGGACCTGAGCTGGACCCAGGAGGCCCAAATCATTGCTTTAAAAGAACAAAAGTTACTGTGTATATTAATAAATTCCTTTATCCGTCTTTATATTTAATGTGTACTTTTCACATTTCTTAAGATGAATCATAAATCTGAATTCCTTTGAGACAAACGTGGATGACATCCCCTAATTTTCTTAGGTAATCGTTTTAGAATATATTGTAATTTCACATATTTCAGTGTTTTCAGAGCTATTTGAAAAAATATTTTTAACTTAAAATATGGGATAGTTTAATGTTTTGTTTTCTGTTTCAGAGTATTTTGTGTTAACTATGGATATTGAGGCATGTAAAATGCCTACCTTTTAGGAAATACATGATTTTGTCGAGAACTAATGAAAACTTAAATGTTCAATATTTCCATGGACATTTCCCAAGGGATGTCTATTCTCACACAAGAAAGTTTTTTAAAATAGCAAAACTGCATTTTCTGTTTTCAATAGCCTCATTAATATCCTTAATAAATGTTAAAGTGAAATATGTAAGTTAGCATTTCATTTTCTACATTTCCTGATTTTCCTTTTTCTTAAGTGCATGCTAGCTGGATTTTGGAAAGACCAAATCCCAACTGTTCACACTGCAAAGATTTCTCAAAGATTATTTCCAAATGAGGGTGCCCTTCTGGTTTTCCCATAACTAACACCAGTTTCTTTAAATTTTAAGTTTTTTAAAAAAATATATCAATATTTTGATTCAAAATGGATTTAAAATTTGAATAGCTTCCCTGAGGTAACTGAACAGAAAGAACACTGGGATTCATCAGGGTATTTGGGGGATCAGCCCTGCTCACTGCTTCTCCAGATTTCCAGAGCTAAGTTTGTTTCCCCTGAGCTGAGCTCATACCTCCCATACCTGCTGGGAAGTGGACACAGATTAAGGAGCCAGGATCGTATGCAATTTCAGTTGAAGAAATTCATATACCTGAGCCCTCCCATTTAGTTTTTCTGCAGCTCCCTCTCTCTTCACATAGGAGCCAAGTAATGTAGCTCTGCCTGTATGTACCGTTCAGACACTTTGACCTTCTCTACCAAGTATTTTGTTTTTTGGTTTCTACAAAATATGAGTTTGGGGAGTCTTCAAATAGACTGAATTGATTCCTCTTGAGTCTGCATGGCACACACATTGTCTACATTTGGAAGACCCTTAGGAGAAACTAACCCACTAAATGAATGTCTGGGTAAATTAAGGTCTGCTCACTGTGTCTCTGAGTCTCTGATTCCTTGCCTAGAAAACGGATCTGATAAAAGCTGAGGAGTGGGCCGGGTGCGGTGGCTCACTCCTGTAATCCCAGCACTTTGGAAGGCTGAGGCGGGCAGATCACGAGGTCTGGATATCGAGAACATCCTGGCTAACACGGTGAAACCCCGTCTGTACTAAAAATACAAAATATTCAGTGGGCGTAGTGGCGGGCACCTGTAGTCCCAGCTACTCAGGAGGCTGAGGAAGGAGAATGGCATGAATCAGGAGGAGGAGCTTGCAGTGAGCCAAGATTGCCCCACTGTACTCCAGCCTGGGTGACAGAGCAAGACTCTGTCTCAAGAAAAAAAAAAAAAAAACTGAGGAGTGAAAAAAATGACAATGCATTGAAGCATAATTTTTAAAATTATGATTTATTATTACTATTTAAAATAAGATTTTCCTGTCCTACATTAGAAAATTTCCTTAGCTTTTCCAGAAGAAACTACAATGCTACCAAAGCACAATGGTTGTAGGAAGGTTGTTTGATTGGTTCACTAACAAGTCCTGATGAGAAGATG
Organism: Hylobates moloch; assembly: GCF_009828535.3. NCBI lineage: Eukaryota > Metazoa > Chordata > Mammalia > Primates > Hylobatidae > Hylobates > Hylobates moloch. The sequence goes on from NW_026652281.1 coordinate 82,452,364, forward strand.
GTCCATCTAAAATGCAATGCAGTGTATATAAGGCAACATGTGTCCACATCACTTCCTGGGCATAACCAGCCCTACCTCCTCAGAGGGGATCTGATCCTAATGCACATGCATTTCCTTGGACAAAGGTAGGGAGTCTGATTCAGAGCTGCTCCAAAGCCTGTCCATGCAGAAGACTTTGTACCTGTAGTTCTTGTTCCTACCTTGAATGTGAAGGAGTACACTCAGTTTCAGAGTGAGAGTTTTGATCTCTGTAAGTTCTATTTGAAAAGACCAGGGGTTGACAAGAAAAAAAAAACGTACAGCCAAGGATTAGAATAAAGTCATAGGAACAGAGTCAAGCCCAGAAGAGCAGCAGTATTGAAGGACAATGGGTTAAGTTGCTAAGATTGATGGTGATCCTTACAAGTCAGCCCCTGTTACACTGTTTGCCTTGGGTCCACAGAGATTTGTCATAGCTCTCTCTTGTAAGTTTCTTAAAATCACTAAAGAGGATTGCTTGAACTCAGGTGTCTGAGAGCAGCCTGAGCAATATAGTGACACCTCATCTCTACTAAAATAAAAAAATTTAGCCAGACATGGTGGCATGTGCCTGTAATCCAAGCTACGATGGTGCCACTGCACTCCAGACTGGGCAACAGAATGAGACCCTGTCTCAAAAAAAAAAAAAAAAATCAGGAAAGTGCCCCATTTTCTACTACTCAGATCTTGTTCAGTTTCAGTGATGAAGCAGAGGTGGATCCAGACACCTGGAGGACCTCTTACTGCAGTTCATCTAAGTCAGCCTTTACCTAGCCTGCTCTGCAGTTCACACAGCCAGAAGGGCTTGGGCACGGGTTAGACGACTACAGTTCTTTCTGTCATCAGTTTTCCTGGTTTCTCATACAGCCCCTTCTCCATATATAGATACCGGAGATTTTGCCCAGTGGATTCCCTCAAGGTCTCAGTTTCATTAAACTTGTCAAGACTTCCACAGATTGTTTTGCCACCTAGTGAGACTTGTTTCAAAAAAAAGAAGTGAAATGGGAAAAAAATTAAGTGGCAAATGAGAATGATAATAGTCCTCACAGGTGAAGGTGTCCATAGAGACAGGAGATAGATGGCTTCATTTTGGTCAGCAGCTCACCTGGGCCAGTGGAATGTCTTTGTTTGGATAAAAAGGACCTTTCTACACCTCAATATAGACAACCAGGGACAGAAGTGCACCATATGAGCAGAATGGCTTTCATAAGAGAACAGAGAGTCCTTAACATTTTTGGTTCAGTTCCCCAGAAGAATGAAAGTGAGCAGTTTTGAAAGGAAATAATTGTCAAATGGGAACATAACTACAAATATATTGGCAAAGGAAGTTTAGCAACAACACTCCTTCAGTTTCAGTTAAAGTGATTTACACTAAGTTGATAAACCAGTTGGTTTAAATGGTCACAGGCCATTTTGTCTGTGAAAACTGTCTGCACCCCAATGACTCCAGTCATAATTAGTCTAACTGCGCATGTTCTAAACTCCCACAGGTCTCGGATCAGGCTGTAGAACTTAACACATGGAATGTTCGTTTGCTGTACATGTGTCTGTCTACTCAATAAAGTTTGAGCTTCTGTTCCTGAGGTCGAACAAAGTGAACCACTTGGTCACGCCCTCTCCATACCTCCTTTACAAATGGAAAAGTGCAACACAGTGATATGCCACTGGACATGAAGGCAGGAATCCTGGATTTGAGCCTGGATCTATTTCTGCAAATAACTGGAGGTGTGGGACAGAGATCAATGGATCTCAGATGCTTCTGTGTTCAGTGATCAACAGGTCTCAAATGTCACTGTGCAGGAGACTTAATTGGAAAAGTCATTTTACAAATTTAGATTCTTAAGAGATCCCCATTTGAAAGTGTTAGAGTGGGGCATAGAGCTCTAATAATAACTATTCTAGGCTAGTTACACTGATTATAATTAACCAATAAAGTTCTGGAAACAGGGACTTAAGTGATCTCTAAGGCTACTTATAGTTCTAATATTTGAGTGTTCTAAGGATTTGTAGACATCTGAATATAAATCTTAGACTAATTTTTATGGTTTGTCAATTCACATGGGTGTGTGTATGCTCATGTGTGTGCTCATACATCATGAAAAAGTAGAACTGTTCCTTTACTTCATGCAAAGTTCAATCCACAAATAATAAGTAAATTTTAGATAATTGGTAGTGAGGATGAATTTGTTAACACCAAGTTTGACAGAGTAAGAGTAGAGGCTGAAGATAATAAGGCACTGATCTAGAACAACATCAGTGAGGAGAAAGAGGCAAGGAGATAATTGCATTAAGATTTACAGGGATTAATGAGCAATTTTTGCAGATTAATGTCATGAGTAAATTGTGTGACTTATTCAGAAAAACAACCATTCCTGAGTAAACCTCTACTTATAACCTGAATGTCAAGTAAACGATAACAATATTTTCTAAGATTTAGAATATTAAATGAAGGCCAGATTTGGAAGCAAACCAATAAATTGCAATAAAGACATTACCTTTGAAGTGCCTATCAGAAATCCACTTAGAGTAGCTCAGTAAGCTTAAATTGGATACATAAGAAGTGGAAGGTTGAAAAGGCACAGAGATAGGAACAAAGGAGTAAACGTACTCTCAGGGGCTAGCGCTCAAAATTATCTTACTTGTATGCAGCTAGAGTTTGAACCTATGAGGAGGAGACACAGTACCAGGTGCCCAGGTCTCTTAGTGGGTTACACCACATAAGTCATGCTTAAAATTTTAAGGGAGCAATGCTCAATGACTGATGCGCAGGCAAATGAGGCAGAGGCACTTGATAGCCAGCGTTCAGACTTCTGAGGAGGAGACACGGTCCAACAGGTGCTTGGATAGACAAGGTGCATAGAAAAGCAGATTGTAGCTCAGCCGGTCCTCTTACAACCAAGGAGGTAGAGCTAGGATGCTGCTGGTCCTTTTCTGGGGTATTTGTAGGGCTGCTGAGAAAGTGGAAAGAATATAAAGCCTGAAGCCTGGAGCCAACCATCTGCTACTATTGGAATGCTGCTGGAAAAAACGGCATAGGAACAGATACCTTCACTCCTTGTCTTGTTTTCCACTCTCCTGCTAATACCTTTCATTAAAGGTGCTAATGAAGCTAACTGGCCAAGCAGTATGACAAATGCAGTTTTCAGAGTCCTAGCACAGCACCACAGAGCAGAGTAAAGAAGTCATAAAAGTAAAGAAGTAACACCATGTCATTAGTCCATAAAGAGTGGGAACCATGAGAATGGAGGAGATTGTTTGGAGATAACACGTATAATAAGAAGAAAATGAAACATAGGTGAAAGCAATCCTAGCCAAGAGAATATTAGGAAGGGTCAGCAAAGAAGACTGGGAATGTGTGGAGAAGACAAAGAGAAATGTCCAGCAGACAAAGATTCTCACAGCCAGAAGAGAGAGAAATTAAGGTGCAGGAGATAGATCACCTTGCAAAATGCTTCAGAAAGGTCCTGAAAGATGAATACTGGCCATTGGTCACTGGAGTTGTCCCTGGTAATTTATTAAGAGAAAAACTACTATTAACTGACTAAGGAGGTACCTGGTACCTTTCTAAAGAGAAATTCCAGTAGTACGATGAGAGCTAAAATCTTCTTCTTCTTTCTTCTTTCTTCTTTCTTCTTCTTCTTTTCTTCTTCTTCTTCTTCTTCTTCTTCTTCTTCTTCTTCTTCTTCTTCTTCTTCTTCTTCTTCTTCTTCTTCTTCTTTTCTTCTTCTTCTTCTTCTTCTTCTTCCTCTTCTTCTTCTTCTTCTTCCTCCTACTCCTTCTTCTTCTTCTCTCTTTCCTCCTTCTTCTTGTTCTTTCTTCTTCTTCTCCTTCTTCTTCTTTTGAAACAGGGTCTCTTCTTTTTTTTTTGAGGCAGAGTCTCCCTCTGTCACTCAGGCTGGAGTGCAATGGCATGGTCAGGCTCACTGCAGCCTCAACTTCCAGGGCTCAACCCCCAAGCAATTGGGACTATGGGTGTGAGCCACTATACCTGGCTTTTTGTTTTTTTTTTGAGAGTAGACTTGCTCTTGTCACCCAGGCTGGAGTGCAATGGCATGATCTTGGCTCACTGCAACCTCTGCCTCCTGGGTTCAAGCAATTCCCCCGTCTCAGGCGCCCAGGTAACTGGGATTACAGATGCATGCCACCACACCTGGCTAATTTTTGTATTTTTAGTAGTGACGGGGTTTCACCAGGTTGGTCAAGCTGGTCTCAAACTCCTGACCTCCTGATTTGCCCACCTCAGCCCCCCAAAGTACTGCGATTACAGGTGTGAGCCACTGTGCCCAGCCTAAATTTTTAATTTTTTGTAGAGATGGGGTCTCCCTATGTTGCCCAGGCTGGTCTCAAACTCCTGGGCTCAAAGGATCCTCCTGTCTTGGCCTCCCAAAGTGCTGAAATAGCAGGCATGAGCCTCCATGCCCGGCTTTAGGACATTTCTATAGGTTGAGAAGGAAATAGGGTATGAAAACACTGAAGACAGGAAATGTATGCTGTATTTCAAGTCATTTGACACTGACAGAGAAAGAAGAAGAAAAAGAAAAAATGAAGAAATGAGAAAGTCTAAACACACTTAGATTCTCAAAGGCAGTTAGTTTTATCTGAGACAATGTTTAAGGAATTTCCAGGGAAAATGCAGAACAGAAAAAACCCTCTGATTGAAACAGACAACTTTACACATTTTCCTCCAGCACAGTTTTCAGAATAAGAAAATTAGCACCATGAAGACAAGTGGCAATACCAGAAGATCTTTGAAAAACACATTTTATTTCTTATTTTAAAACATTTTACCCATTGTCTTGTTCCAGAGTTTTGTTTCTTTCTTTTATTTACATCTCTACAGGAAGCCAGCTTAATTGAATAGAGAAGGACATTTTCTAGAGCAGCACAGAGGGATTTTACTTCTTCTGTTCTGGGATGGTGTACTGTAAGTCTTCTATGGTGACATGGTCTGTGATACATGCTTTCTTCTGCTAGAAAGCTGGGACTCCAAATTTTGGCAAATTAGGGAAAAGACAAGCCTCAGTTTGCCGTTGTTATGCTCTGAAAGGGCAGGGATTGCAGGATTACAACAGAGATTTTAGAAAGTGTCTTTTTTTCTTTCTATTTTTTTTTTCAGTTTGTTTCAATTTCTTCCTCCATTTAACTGTTCACCTGAACCCGCTGAGAAACGTTCCATCTTTAGGACTGCCTTTTGTTGTTCTATTATCTTCCAGCATGCAATTTTGTGGACATGCTAAGCAGACAAGTCCAGAAAGCCCGAAGTTGGAATATAAATGTGACTAAGTCAGTAACTGTATAATCTTCTTGAGTCTCACTCTCCTCATTTGTAATAAGGGCATTGAATTCGATGACCTTTGGGGAACCTACTGCTTCAGAAACCCATGATTTGATCAATTCTCACTGCAAATGGCCAGAATGAAGATGTTGCTCAATCTACAGCCAACTTGAATTTTGAGATGGGTGCATTTCATTCTAAAACTTGATGTTCTAGAT
>NW_026652281.1:82458127-82465457 GCF_009828535.3 Hylobates moloch
TGAGCCACTGCACCTGGCCGCAATCTGTTCAGGCTGGGCGTGGTGGCTCACGCCTGTAATCCCAGCACTTTGGGAGGCCGAGACGGGCAGATCACGAGGTGAGGAGATCAAGACCATCCTGGCTAACATGGTGAAATCCCGTCTCTACTAAAAAAATACAAAAATTAACCGGGCGTGGTGGCAGGCATCTGTAGTCCCAGCTACTCAGGAGGCTAAGGCAGGAGAATCGCAATGGCATGATCTCAGCTCACTGCAGCCTCCACTTCTCGGGTTCAAGTGATTCTCCTGCCTCAGCCTCCCGAGTAGATGGGCTTACAGGCGTGCACCACCACACCCAGCTAATTTTTGTATTTTTAGTAGAGACGGGTTTTCGCCATGTTGTCCAGGCTGGTCTTGAACTCCTGACCTCAGGTGATCCACCCACCTCAGCCTCTCAAAATCCTGGGATTACAGGCATGAGCCACCACGCCTGGCTGGTCACTTACTTTTTTTTGTTGAGACGGAGTCTCACTCTGTCGCCCAGGCTGGAGTGCAGTGGCACAATCTTGGCTCACTGCAAGCTCTGCCTCCTGGGTTCACGCCATTCTCCTGCCTCAGTCTCCCGAGTAACTGGGACTACAGGCGCCCTCCACCACGCCCGGCTGATTTTTTGTATTTTTAGTAGAAATGGGGTTTCACCGTGTTAGCCAGGATGGTCTCGATCTCCTGACTTCATGATCTGCCCGCCTCGGCCTCCCAAAGTGCTGGGATTACAGGCGTGAGCCACTGTGCCCGGCTGCTAGTCACTATTAAAGAATTTGCCTCAATCATGGTACCAAGGGAGAAGGCCAGCGCCATGGGCTAGCAGGCAGGCCCAGGTGATAGAGAGCCCCAGCTGGAACAGGAAGGTGTGAGCAGGTTGGGTCCAGCCCACTGCACCACAAATGCTGGGCCATACATGGAGGTCGGGAGGAGGCTTCTCAGATGGTGGCAGGGAGATACTCACAGGTCAAACACCAGGAACATGAAGCTAGAAGACTCGTAGGAATCGATGAGGGTGACTAGGGAGAGAGGAAGAGAGGCAGAGAGACAGAGATGGAAAGGAGCGGATGCACATTAACGGGGCTTGGCCACCCTGGGACAGCAGCGGGCTGTTACTGGGAAGAAAGGAGAACCAGAGGAGGCAGTGGGGGCCCAACGGATGGCCACTCTTTAGTGGAATGAAGGGAGGAGAAGCGTGGAGGCAATGTTGGTGGAAGTGGGCTATGGGCAGGGCCAGCAGGAGGTGGGGGGTCGTCTGCTAACAGGAGCAAGGAAGACAGCCTCACTGATGTGGGGGTGGCCGGCGACCTGACGAAGGATGTGTGTCTCTCGCCGTGTGGCTTCCCGCACCTCCTCCAGCTGCTCAGGACTCAGCCGCTCAGCTGTCACTTCCATAATCTTCACTGCAAACTCGTGGCCAGTAGCTCGATGAACACAACGGCGGACCACAGAGCTCACTCCTCTGCAAGAGCCGGAATAGCACAAGTCAGGGCTTCTGTGCTCACATTTCCGCACAGGCTGGGGCCTCAGCATCCTCATGCCCGCTGTGCCAGACTCTGAAGACCCATCTGGATCACAGGGCAACAAGCTTAGGAGCTCACCCTGGCTTCACAGCAGCCTCAGAAACCTGAGTACCCAGCAAGGCACAACACAAAGCTCACAGGGAAGGCAGGTAGGGCCTGGGTTCAAATCCAGGCTCTGCCACTTCCTCCATGGCAAAGCCTAGGCAAGTCCTTCCCACACTGAGCCTCAGCACTTGTTCCTTGCAGGAAGGGGGAAGAAAGATCTAAGTCTCCCTCCATATTCCACTCACACTTGCCTAATTACCCCATCCAAATCCCAAAGTTCCCTCAAGTGTAGGAAGCTCCAAATAAATATGAAGCCATTGACTAGAAGACCAAAGCTGAAAATTAGACCTTGGTGCAGACCCCAGATTTGCTGCCAATTAACCTAAGTGGTCCCCTGACATAAGGTTCTTGGACTTCAGCTCCTGCAGCTGTGAAATGCAGCCAACAGCATCCTGAAGGGATGTTGAAGGGCATTCATGAGGCACACACAAAGTCCTAGACAAGGATTTCCTTGCTCAGGCTATCACCAACTCCATATGACCCTACACATTCCTCAGACTAAGGAGCAAATCCCTCCAGGATCCAGCCTCAAATCCTGTTTCTTATGCTGGTTCCCTGGCTGCTCTTCACAGAGCCTTACTGCTATGCTCTCTGGGGCCTCCTTGGCCTCACATAACTCACTTGGGAATTCGGCCACCTACATCTAGTTAAATCAAGGGATGTAAACTATTGATCCACAGGCCAAACACAGCCCTCAGATGTGTTACGTTTTGGCCAGTGCAACTTTTTTTTTTTTTTTTCACACAAATCTGAATTCACACATCATAGGTGGGGCAAGAACCCTCCACCTTCCATAACGCTTCCTACTCTCTTACTCTTGGCCACTTCACGGTTTTAATTTCCTGTGCAACCACTTAGGGCATCTGAGTTTGAGGCCATGTTTTAATTATGATCCAGCTTTAATGAGCCTCTTCGAGAATCTGATGAAAGCTGGAGACATCTACCACACACATACATTTTTGCGATTTTAAAGACCCCCCCGAACTCCTACTCATACCTCAAGACCCAGCCCAAAGGTGACTCCTCCTGAGAAGGTGTGCTTTTCTGGAATCCCGTAGCACTTGATACAGACCTCTACCTATCTAGCCTGATGCCTTTTTTTTTTTTTTTTTTTGAGGAGTCTCCCTCTTTCATCCAGGCTGAAGTGCAGTGGCGCGATCTCGGTTCCCTGCAGGCTCCGCCCCCCGGGGTTCACGCCATTCTCCTGCCTCAGCCTCCCGCGTAGCTGGGACTACAGGCACCCGCCACCTCGCCCGGCTAATTAATTGTATTTTTAGTAGAGACGGGGTTTCACCGTGTTAGCCAGGATGGTCTCGATCTCCTGACCTCGTGATCCGCCCGCCTCGGCCTCCCAAAGTGCTGGGATTACAGGCGTGAGCCACCGCGCCCGGCCCCTGATGCCTTTTTAACGTTCACGTGTCAATTTCAGTCACTGGGTGGAGTACCTCCGGGGCATACACATCTTTTCTGTCCTCCCCGTGTTGAGCTTTGTGTTGAAGGCATAAATGAATGAATCCGTGAAAAAATGGGGTTGACCCAAGGTAAGGGTCTAGTCATCAGGTGTTCTCCACTGACCACTGATTCTTCCTATTTAGAACTATTCAGTCATCCGGGCGCGGTAGCTCACGCCTGTAATCCCAGCACTTTGGGAGGCTGAGGCAGGCAGATCACGAGATCAGGAGTTCAAGACCAGCGTGGCCAATATGGTGAAACCCCCTCCTCTACTAAAAATACAAATTAGCCAGCGTGGTGGCGCGCGCCTGTAATCCCAGCTACTCAGGAGGCTGAGGCAGGAGGATCACTTGAACCCGGGAGGCAGAGGTTGTAGTGAGCCGAGATCGCGCCACTGCATTCCGGCCTGGGTGACAGAGCGAGACTCCGTCTCAAAAAAAAAACTATCCAGTCCTCTCCTGAGAAAACCTCAACTTGAAAGAAATACACACACACACACACACACACACACCACACACACACACACACACACTATCCAGTCCTCTCCTGAGAAAACCTGAACTTGGAAGAAACACACACACACACCCCAGAACTCTCCAGCTCTCAAACGGAAGCGGGAATGCTGGGGCTCGACCTCTTTGGACCTCCGTTTCCCTGGCCGCGGCCTCACCTGCCGATGACGTCCTTAGGGTCGTACTTCTGGTAAAACTCCTTGGCGGCGGCCCAGTCGGGCAGCTCATCCTCCGGCCCCACGTCCAGCGTCATCCTGAAGGAGGCGGGGACCTGCGTGGAGGAGGAGGGCAGTGAGGGCAGGGAGGCCCACAGACTCTGAGACGACCCGCATCGCGGCTCCCGGGGGCGCAGCCCTTGCGGCTGGGGCGCCAGGGTCCTGGGGGGGTGGGGGTGGGGTGGGGGAAGGACCCGGACTGGGGAGACCCCGCAGAAGAGCCTGGGGGCGGGAGGATGGCAGGGCAGGGAGGGGAGTGGGGAGATGTGCCCAGGAAGCAGGGGGAAGGGGCGCAAGGGCAGGCGGCTGTTGCCACGCAGGCGCATTCGGGCGGGCGCAGGAAGGGGACGGGGGTCTAGCGCAGGCTCACCCGCGGGGGCAGGTACAGGAGCCAGGGTCGACGCGATCTGCGCTGTCGCCGGATTCGCCTGCAGTCGCTCCCCTTAACCCCCGGCGGCGGGCGACGACCCAATGCTCCGCCTCCATCCTGCCCGCCAATGGTCAGCGCCGCCCGAAGACTGAGGCTCAGAAGCCCTTCCGATTGGAAACCGGCCGCCCAATTGGGGCTGGGGCGTGCGTCGGAGCTCGGCGTGACCTAAGGCTGCGACGCGACGCCGGGGCGCGGCTTCAGACACGGCCAATTACCGAGTGGCATCTGCGGGACAGCAGAGGGCGGAGCTTGTTGTCACGTGGGCTTGGAGGCCTGGAATGGGATCCGGAAGTCGGGTTTACTGGGAAACGTGATCTCTGGGTGGCGGGGAAGCAGGACCTTCCCGCGCCTCTAGTTCCCAGACTTGAGCAGAGTTCCTTCGGTCTCCTCCAAGCATCCCTAACTGAATTCAGCATTTTCTCTTTTTTCAGACAGGGTCTCGCTCTGTAGCCCACGCTGAGGCTGCAGTGTAGCGATCATAGCTGTAGAAGCGATCATAGCTCACTGCAGCCTTGATCTTCTGGGCTCAAGCGATCCTCCCGCCTCGGCCTCCCAAAATGCTGGGATTACAGGCTTGAGCCACAACGCCCAGCAAGCTCTTTTCAATATTAGCAGCCTGGCCCAAAGCGCCTGTCTTGAGTACACTCCAGCCCTTAAAACATTTGGACACCCGCAGCTTGGACCCCAGCTTGGCCTCTTAGTTCGGACTTAGAAGGCCAGAAAAAGCCTTCTCTTTCTGTGTCCGCTTCAACTCCTCCTGAATACATCCAAAGCCCTAGCGTTTACTATCTGGGATTTATACACTTTCTTAATCTTCCACCCTCTCCCAAAAGCCTTGTATCACACTCTGTTCTAAACCCACCAGGTTGTTAGATTCTGCCAGGAGCGACTCAGTGCATAGCTCAGACCTGGCATTCACTAACAAATTTTTATGACCGTCTAAGACCTAGGGACTAGACTGACAGCAATGAAACACACACACACCCCTACCCTGTGGAGGTTATGTTCCAGCCAAAGAGGAGAAGAATTAACTTATCTTCCAACAGCTATCTTAGAAATGACACTTTGGGAATACAATTATGAGGGAAGAAAAATGAATTCAGGTAACTTTTTACAGAGTACTTTGACTCTATACCATCAATCTAAAGGCAAAATTGCAAAGAAATCTTGAACTTTACTTAGATTTGTTGTTTGGTAATATAATGGGATAATTATTCTGAAGCTGAGTAATCAACATATTGATGTGACTGGAAGCCAAGGTTCTTTTTTTTTTTTTTTGAGATGGAGTCTCGCTCTGTCGCCCAGGCTGGAGTGCAGTGGCACAATCTCGGCTCACTGCAACCTCTGCCTCCCGGGTTCACGCCATTCTCCTGCCTCAGCCTCCTGAGTAGCTGGGACTACAGGCGCCCGCCACCACGCCCGGCTAATTTTTTTTTGTATTTTTAGTAGAGACGGGGTTTCACCGTGTTAGCCAGGATGGTCTCGATCTCCTGACCTCATGATCCGCCCACCTCGGTCTCCCAAAGTGCTGGGATTTCAGGCGTGAGCCACTGCGCCCGGCTGAAGCCAAGGTTCTTAACTGGGAATCTGGAATCTGGAATGGGGAAAGTGGAGAAAGAACCCTATGATTGACTGGAATTTTTTAAATGATTTTTTTTTTTTTTTTTTTTTTGAGACGGAGTCTCGCTCTGTTGCCCAGGCTGGAGTGCAGTGGCACGATCTCAGCTCACTGCAAGCTCCGCCTCCCGGGTTCATGCCATTCTCCTGCCTCAGCCTCTCCGAGTAGCTGGGACTACAGGCACCCGCCACCACGCCCGGCTAATTTTTTGTATTTTTAGTAGAGACGGGGTTTCACTGTGGTCTCGATCTCCTGACCTCGTGATCCGCCCGCCTCGGCCTCCCAAAGTGCTGGGATTACAAGCGTGAGCCACCGCGCCCGGCCTTAAAATGATTTTTAAAAAGATTTAAAATAGATAACATTAACTATTTACTGGCTCTTACCTCTGCTTTCAGCATGCCCCAAGCAGTAACTTCCCAGTAGAACGCCTAGTGTCTAGATGCTGATTTCTCAATAAGCCCCAATAAAAGGAACCAAGGCTGTTCAGGAGAAATGGCCAATTTCTAGGCTTCAGCAGGGAAAGTACAAGGTGAGTCTGGAGTGATTTATGCCAGAAATTACTAATGAGTGGGGCTTATCACAAGGACACAGGAACCAGATTGAAAGAGTTTCCATAGGTCAATATCAGGGATAAAAATAATAATGAAGAGCATGAGGGACCTTGCTGATGTGCTGCAAATGTTATATTCCTATAGATGGTAAGTGACTGACCACACAGGTTTACTTACGTTAAAACATTCATCGGCTAGGCACAGTAGCTCACGCGTGTAATACCAGCACTTTGGGAGGCTGAGGTGGGCGGATCACAAGGTCAGGTCGAGACCAGCCTGACCAACATGGTGAAATCCCATTTCTACTAAAAATACAAAAATTAGCCGGGCATGGCGGCACGTGCCTGTAACCTTAGCTACTCAGGAGGCTGAAGCAGGAGAATCACTTGAACCCAGAAGGCAGAGGTTGCAGTGAGATCACACCACTGCACTCCAGCCTGGGTGACAGAGGGAGACTCCATCTCAAAAAAAAAAAAAAAATTAGTCAAGCTGCACACTTAAAATCTGTGCATTGGGCTGGGCGCGGTGGATCACACCTGTAATCCCAGCACTTTGGCAGGCCAAGGTGGGTGGACCACGAGGTCGAGATCGAGACCATCCTGGCCAACATGGTGAAACCCCGTCTCTACTAAAAATACGAAAATTAGCAGGGCATGGTGGCTTAAAAACTAGATGACATGGCTGGGCGCGGTGGCTCACGCTTGTAATCCCAGCACTTTGGGAGGCCGCGGCGGGCGGATCACGAGGTCAGGAGATCGAGACCACGGTGAAACCCCATCTCTACTAAAAACACAAAAAATTAGCCGGACGTGGTGGCGGGCACCTGTAGTCCCAGCTACTCGGAGAGGCTGAGGCAGGAGAATGGCGTGAACCCGGGAGGCAGAGCTTGCAGTGAGCCGAGAT
>NW_026652281.1:82465557-82465767 GCF_009828535.3 Hylobates moloch
AAAAATTCTTATTATCTTTTTCTTCGGCAGAGTGAAGTAGTAAGTTTCTCAGGTTTGTTCTTTTTTTGGGAGTAATTTAAAACAGAATCTCAGGGCTCACCTTTTGGAAATGCTGCCAGGGAAAAGAAATGGAGAAAATCTTTCTTTCATTATTGGTTGTAGAAAGTGAATACATTTTCACAACAATGTGTGGTAAATTGGTGAATTACA
>NW_026652281.1:82465777-82485955 GCF_009828535.3 Hylobates moloch
TGCACAAGCTCTCTCCTCTTGTCTGCTGCCATGTGAGATGTGCCTTTCACCTTCCACCGTGATTGTGAGGCCTCCTCAGCCACACAGAAATGTGAGTCCACTAAACCTCTTTCTTTTGTAAATTGCCCAGTCTTGGCTGTGTCTTTATCAGCAGTTATGAAAACGGACAAATACAGTAAATTGGTACCAGTAGAGTGAGGTGCTGCTGAAAAGATAGATACCTGAAAATGTGGAAGCAACTTTGGAACTGGGTAGCAGGCAGAGGTTGGAACAGTTTCCTATGAGAAGAAGTTAGGAAAATGTGGGAAAGTTTGGAACTCCCTAGGGACTTGTTGAATGGTTTTGACCAAAATGCTGATAATGATATGGACAACAAAATCCAGGCTGAGTTGGTCTTGGATGGTGTCTTAGTCTGTTCTCACACTGCTGATAAAGGCATATCCAAGACTAAGTAATTTACAAAAGAAAGAGGTTTAATGGACTTACAGTTCCATGTGGCTGGGGAGGCCTCACAATCACAGTGGAAGGTGAGGAGGAGCAAGTCACATCTTACGTGGATGGCAGCAGGCAAAAAGAGAGGGAGCTTGTGCAGATAAACTCCACTTTATAAAACCATCAGATCTCATGAGACTTATTCACTGTCACAAGATTAGCACAGGAAAGACCTGCCCCCACAATTCAATTACCTCCAACCAGCTGCCTCCCACAACTGGCAATTCAAGATAAGATTTGGGTGGGGATGCAGCCAAACCATATCATTCCGTCCCGGCCCCTCCCAAATCTCATGTCCTTACATTTCAAAACACAATCATGCCTTCCCAATAGTCCCCCAAAGTCCTAACTAGTTTCAGCATTAACTCAAATGTCCACAATCCAAAGTCTTATCTGAGACAAGGCAAGTCCCTTCTGCCTGTGAGCCTGTAAAATCAAAAGCAAGTTAGTTACTTCCTAGATACACTGGGGGTGCAGGCATTGGGTAACCATTTCAAATGGGAGAAATTGGTCAAAACAAAGGGGCCATAAGCCCCACGCAAGTCCGAAATCCAGCGAAGCAGTCAAATCTTAAAGCTCCAAAATGATCTCCTTTGACTCCATGTCTCACATTCAGGTCACGCTGATGCAAGAGGTGGGCTCCCACAGCCTTGGGCAGTTCCGCCCCCGTGGTGTTGCAGGGTATAGCCACCCTCCTGGCCACTTTCACTGGCTGGCATTGAGTGTCTGCCGCTTTTTCAGGTGTCCAGTGCAAGCTGTCAGTGTATCTACCATTCTGGGGTCCGGAGGACAGTGGCCCTCTTCTCACAGCTCCACTAGGCTGTGCCCAAGTAGGGACTCTGTGTGGGGGCTCCAAACCCACATTTCCCTTCTGCACTGCCCTAGCAGAGGTTCTCCCTGAGGGCCCTGCCCCTGCAGCAAACTTCTGCCTGGGCATGCAAGCGTTTCTGTACATCCTCTGAAATCTAGACGGGGGTTCCCAAACCCCAATCCTTGACTTCTGTACACTTGCAGGCTCAACACCATGTGAAAGCTGCCAAGGCTTGGGGCTTGCACCCTGTGAAGCCACAGCCTGAGCTCTCTGTTGGCCCCTTTCAGCCACTGCTGGAGCGGCTGAGATGCAGGGCACCAAGTCCCTAGGCTGCACGCAGCATGGGGACCCTGTGCCTCACCCAGGAAACCCACTTTTTCCTCCTAGGCCTCTGGGCCTGTGATGGGAGGGGCTGCTGTGAAGACCTCTGACATGCCCTGGAGACATTTTCCCCATTATCTTGGTGATTGACATTCGGCTCCTCGTTACTTATGGAAATATCTGCAGCTGGCTTGAATTTCGTCTCAGAAAATGAGATTTTCTTTTCTATCACATTGTTAGGCTACAAATTTTCTGAACTTTTATGGTCTGCTTCCCTTATAAAACTGAATACCTTTAGCACCACCCAAATCACCTAGGTTACAGAGCTGCTTTAAGATTCACAATGAGACTAATGTTAGCAGGCATGCCTTTATGGGCACAGATCTGTGTGCCTTCAGGGAGGTCTCAGGTTAAGCATAACTGCTTCTGAACTGTGGCTGCATGCAGCTGGAGCCAGGTTGCAGTGCCACTTCAGGTCCACATTCAGATAATTGTTGATGGTCCTATGTATAGAACCACAGATAGATTTTTTTCCCTGAGAATCTCTGTGGGCAGGACTTTTTTTCCAGACCATAGGTGAGAGGTGAAGAAGGTGGGTTTTGCCTGATTCATGCGTCATAGACAGGACCAAATTCTGCATGTGTGTCACCTAAGACTTAGGTGGGTCTAAGTTGTCCTTGGTTCTTGGCAGATGGTCCTAGTGACAGGACAAAGGCCAAGTGGGTTATAGCTAAGTCTACAGTGGGATGTGGCAAGTTTAATTCTGTAGCCAGGACCATGATCAGCAAGCCTGCCATTTGGCCAAGGGCAATGTCTAAGGTTGACCAGCAAGGTCACATTTTTCAAGAGTAGTGATTCTCTCTTCCATGTCTTCCTTTTGGGCCATGGCTTTATGGACGTCTTCTTGCAATTTGGCGTTCATTTTTTCAAATTTCATGAAATCTTTTCTAGATTTGATGAAAATCTTTTCAGATCCTCTTCCAGCTCTGTCACATGACTGGAGAGGGCAGCCAGGTACTCTTTCATTTGGCTCTGCTCCCTTGACTGTTTATGATTTCTTGGACTTCACTTACTTTAGCAAGGTCTTCCTCATAGCTTAAAGAACCATCAGAAGATCTCTTTCCATTCATGTTTGGTGTATTTTCTTGTTCATGGTTTATGTTAAGCACTCCACCTGTTAGTGTTTTTTTTTTCTGACAATTCTGTTCTTTAAGAATCATTAGCTCTTTGTGTGTGACACCTAATTCTTCTGCTAACAAACTTCAAGTGCTGCTCATAATCATGCTCTCACCTTTTCATCCAGAGCTTTGTGCTGTTCAGATAATGACTTCAGTGCTTTCAGCACTTCAGCTTCACTGGACACGCCTGCTGGAGACTGCACTTGTTTCTTCACCACTGTCATCCTAAGATACCACTCATGCCTGGAGACAGGGCATTCCAAATGCTCTAATAGCAGCCTGGTGGTGTTCCTTTCTGCTTTCATTTTTCAACAGTTTCTTCTTTCCTCTCAAGGAGCTGTTCCCTGCATACATTGACTTTTTTAGTAAGTGCCATGAACTCCTGTGGAGGTGGAGTGTTGAGCTGTCTCTGCAAGGAATCTCTTTCATGACCAACCTCTTGTAATTTCCCCTGGGTTAGTGCCAGCATTTCTGGAATCTCAGTGTGTCAAGAAGACAGCCTCTTTCTTCTAGCATGCAGACCATCAACTGTTCAAAATATGAATCTGCGTCTGGCTGTGAGGGGGAACCAGACCCATGGCTCCCACTTCCTCCCAGGGGGCCTTCTGCTTTGCTGTTGGCCGACATCACCTCTCATATTATCTTGTTTGCCATGGGAGCGGGCGAGGAGGCTCTGCAGTGTCTAGCAGGTGGGTGCGAGCTCTGGGTGAGCTCGGGAGCTGACGAAGGCAGCCCACGGCCAGACATTGGCAGACAAAGTATTTGTTTTTCTACATATGGCTTATTTCCCTTAACATATGAGATTCTCCAAGTCCATCCATGTTGTTTCAAATGACAGGATTTTATTCTTTTTTAATGGCCAAAAAGTATTTAATAGTATGTATGTACAGCACATTTTCATTATTTATCTGTTGCTGTACACTTGAATTGGTTTCATATCTTGGCCATTATAAATAGTGCTGCAATAAACATGGGAATGCAGATACCTTTGTCAAACTCTGATTTCCTTTCTTTGGGGATATATACCCAGTAGTGGAATTGCTGGGTCGTATGGTACCTCTATGTTTGATGATTTTTTGAGGAATCTTCATACCATTTTTTATAGTGGCTATACTAATTTATAATGCCACCAACAGTGTTCATGCATTCCTTTTCTTCACCTCCTCACCAACACATTTTTGTTACTATGTTTTGTCTTTTTGATTATACCCATTGTAACAAGTGAGGGGGTCCCACTGGGTTTGGATTTGCGTTTCCTGTGTGATTAATGATTTTGAGGGTTTTTTATGTACCTGTTGACCATTTGTATTTCTTCTTTTGAGAATGTCTGGTAAGGTCTTCCACACATTGTAAAATTCGGTTATAAGTTTTTATTATCTTGAAATTTTAAAGCTTCTTACATGATCTAGATATTAACACCCTTTCATATGTATAGTTTGCAAATATTTTCTCACATTGTTTAGGTTGTCTTTTCACTCTGTTAGTATTTTCATTTTCTATTTAAACTCTTTTTAGTTGGATGTAATTATATTTGTTTTTTCTTTTGTTATCTGTGCTTTTGAAGTCTATTTTTAAGAGACAGGGTCTCTGTCACCCAAGTTAGAGTGAAGTAGCATGATCATAGCTCACTGCAGGCTTGATTTCCTGGGCTCAAGTGATCCTCTTGTCACATCCACTTGAGTAGGTTGACTATAGACATGTGCCACCACACCCAGCTAATTTAAAACCTTTTTTTTTAGGGACAGGATCTCACTATGTGGCCCAGGATGCCCTCAAACTCCTGATTCTCCCACCTTGGTGTCCCAAAGCATTGGGACTAGAGGCATGAGCCACTGCAACTGGCCATGCTTTTGAAGTCTTATTTGAAAAATATTTTCCAAGTCTGTTGTGAAGCATTTGCCCTATGTTTTTATCTAATAGTTTCATAGTTTGGGCCGATTACATTTAATTCTTTAATCCAGTTTGAGTTGATTTTTTGGTATATGGTGAGTGGTAGGGGTGTAGTCTGATTCTTCTGCATATGGATATTCAGTTTTTCCTGCATCATTTTTACATGATTTTGTGTTCCTCCCTACCATGATTTGATTTTTCAATGTAAAGAACTGACTCCTTTAGCATTTCTTGTATGACAGGTCTAATGGATATAAATTCATTTAGCTTTTATTAAGAATTCTTTCTTTCTTTTTTTCTGAAACGGAGTCTCGCTCTGCCGCCCAGGCTGGAGTGCAGTGGCGAGATCTTGGCTCACTGCAAGCTCCCTCTCCCGAGTTCATGCCATTCTCCTGCCTCAGCCTCCTGAGTAGCTGGGACTACAGGTGCCTGCCACCATGCCCAGCTATTTTTTTGTATTTTTAGTAGAGATGGGATTTCACTGCGTTAGCCGGGATAGTCTTGATCTCCTGACCTTGTGATCCTCCGTCTTGGCCTCCCAAAGTGCTGGGATTACAAGCATGAGTCACTGTGCGCGGCCTCGAGAATTCTTTATTTCTAATTCATTTTTAAAGCATAGTTTGGGCAGATGTAGTGTTCATAGTAGGTAGTTGTCATTTTTTCATCACTTTCAATATATCATCCTGCCATCTTCTGGCTTGTGAGATTTTTTGCTGAGACATCTGTTGATCATTTTGTAAGAGTAAAGACTTGGCCTTGTATGTGCCAAGTCATCTTTTTCTTTCTGACTTCAAGATTCTCTTTGTCACTTTTGAATTTCTGATTATAATGTCTCATGTGAGTCTCTTTGCGTTGCTGCTAGAGTTAGTTGAACTTTAAATTTTAGGCCATTTTCTCTGTCAGATTTGGAAAATTCTTAGTCATTATTACTTCAAATAAGTTTTCTGCTCTTTTTCAGTCTAGAATTCTCATCAGTGTATTGGCCTACTTGATAGTATCCCATAGGTTTACTAGGCTCTTTTTTCCTTCATTTTTTTATCCTGTTTGCCTTCCTGACTCTAAAATTTCAAATGACCTGTTATCAAGCGTGCTGGGGATTTTTCACCTGCTACATCAGGTCTGTTGTAGACCTCATCTAGTGAATCTTTAAATTTAGTTTTTATTTTTTACCTCCACACTTTGTGTTTTTATAGTTTTAATTTCTTTGTTCATTTTCATCATCCATTTTCTCTTTTAGCTTAGTTGTGTTCTCCTTTAGTTGATTGAACATTTTTAATATAAATATTTTAGCCAGTTGTGTAGCTCATGCCTGTAATCCCAACTACTTTGGAGGCTGAAGTCAGAGGATTGTTTGAGGCCAGGAGTTCAAGACCTGCCTGAGCAATATATTGAGACCCTTTGTCTATAAAAAATAATAAATATGACCGGGCGCGGTGGCTCATGCCCGTAATCCCAGCACTTTGGGAGGCTGAGGCAGGCGGATCATGAGGTCAGGAGATCAAGACCATCCTGGCTAACATGATGAAACCCTGTCTCTACTAAAAATACAAAAAAAATAAATAAATTAGCCGGGCGTGGTGACAGGCGCCTATAGTCCCAGGTACTCGGGAGGCTGAGGCAGGAGAATGGCATGAACCCGGGAGGCGGAGCTTGCAGTGAACCGAGATTGCGCCACTGCACTCCAGCCTGGGCGACAAAGCAAGACTCCATCTCAAAAAAAAAAAAAAAAATACACTAGGTGTGATGGTGCATGCCTGTAGTTTTAGATAGGAAGCTGAGGCAGGAAAATCAGTTAACTTCAGAAATTTATGCTTGCAGTGACCTGTGATTGTGCGACTGCTCCCTGGTCTGAGTTTTTTTTTTGAGAAATGTCCCTTCAAATCTTCTGCCCGTTTTTGATTGGATTATTAGATTGTTTCTTATAGAGTTGTTTGAGCTCCTTACATATTCTGATTATTGATCCTTTGTCAGATGGGTAGTTTGTGAATATTTTCTCCCATTCTGTGGGTTGTTTCTTCACTTTATTGAGTATTTCCTTTGTTGTCCAGGTGCTTTTTAACTTGGCATGATCCCATGTGTCCATTTTTGCTTTGTTTTCCTGTGCTTTAATACATTACTTAAGAAATGTTTACACAAACCATTGTCCTGGAGAGTTTCCCCAATGTTTCCTTATAGTAGTTTCATAGTTTGAAATCTTAAAGTCCTTAATCCATTCTGATTTGATTTTTGTATATAGTGAGAGATAGGGGTCTAGTTTCTGTTTTTAATGAATAGGTTGTTTTCATATATGTGGATACCCAGTTTTTTTAGCACCAGTTATTGGAAAAAACTGTCCTTTCTCTAATGTATGTTCTTAACATCTTTGTTAAAAACGAGTCCACTCAAGGTATCTAGAATTGTTTTTGGGTTCTCTATTCTGTTGCATGGGTCTGTGTGTCTGTTTTCCTGCCAGTACCATGCCATTTTGATTACCACAGCTGTTTAGTGTAATGTGAAGTCAGATAATGTGACTCCTTAAATTTTGTTCTTTTAGCTTAGGATAGCTTGCTATTCTGAGTCTTTTGTGGTTCCATATATATTTTAGGATTGTTTTTTCTAATTCTATGAAGAATATCATTAGTATTTTGATAGGGATTGCACTGAATCTGTAGATTGTTTTGAGTAGTATGGATATTTTAACAATATTGATTCTTCCAATCCATTGACATGGGATTTTTTTCATGTGTGTGTGTGTGTCCTCTTCTTTTCTTTTTATTTATTTATTTATTTATTTTATTTATTTTTTTGAGATGGTGTCTCCCCCTTGTCGCCCAGGCTGGAGTGCAGTGGCGCGATCTTGGCTCACTGCAACCTCTGCCTCCTGGGTTCAAGTGATTCTCCTCCTGCCGTCTCCCAAGTAGCTGGGACTCCAGACATGTGCCACCATGCCTGGCTAATTTTTTGTATTTTTTGTAGAGACAGGGTTTCACCATGTTGCCTATGCTGGTCTCAAACTCCTGACCTCAAGTGATCTGCCCACCTTGGTTGGCCTCCCAGGGTGCTGGGAGTACAGGTGTGAGCCACTGCACCTGGCCATCCTCTTCAATTTGTTTCATTCATGTTTTATAGTTTTCAATGTGCAGATCTTTCACTTCTTTGGTTAAGTTAATGTCTAGGTATTTAATTTTATTTGTGGCTACTATAAATGGAATTACTTTCTAATCTCTTTTTGCAGATTCTCTGTTGGCATATAGAAATGCTACTGATGTTTGTATGTTCATTTTATATCCTGCAACTTTGTTTATCAGTTCTTATCGTTTTTTGGTGGAGTCTTTAGATTTTTCTAAATATAAGACTGTAACATCTGCAGACAAGAATAATTTGACGGCTTCCTTTCCGATTTGGATGCCATTTAGTTTTTTCTCTTGTTTTACTGCTGCTGTAGCTAGCAGTTCCAGTACTATGTTGAATAACAGTGGTGAAAGTGGGCATCCTTGTTATGTTCCAGATCTTAAAGACTTTCAGATTTTTGTCCTCCATTCAGGATGATACTAGTTGTGGATCTGTCATATATGGTTTTTATTATTTTGAGGTATGTTCTTTCTATACCCAGCTTTTTGAGGGTTTTTATTATCAAAGGATGTTGAATTTTATTAAATCCTTTTTTCAGCAGCAGTTGAAATGATCATATGATTTTGTCCTTCATTCTGTTGATATGATATATTGATTGATTGCATATGATGAACCATTCTTGCATCCCAGGGATAAATCCCACTTTGTCATAATGAACAATCCTTTAATGTGTTGTTGAATTCTGTTTGCTAGTATTTTGTTATTTTTACATAAATATTTATTATAGATATTGGCCTACAGTTTTCATCTTTTGATGTATCTTTTTCTGATTTGGGTATTATGGTAATACCAGCCTCAAAGAATGAGTTTGGAAGTATTCCTTCCTCCTCTGTTTTGGAACTTTTTGAGTAGGGCTGGTATTAGATCTTTAAATGTTTGGTAGAATTTAGTGGTGAAGCCATCAGGTCCTGGGCTTTTCTTTACTGGGAGACTTTTTATTATGGCTTTGAACTTGTTACTTGTTATTGGTCTGTTCATGTTTTGGATTTCTTCCTTGTTTAATCTTGGTAAGTTGTATATATCTGGGAACTTACCCATTTTTCTTAGATTTTCCAATTAGTTGGCATACAGTTGTTAATAATAGCCACTAATAATCTTTTGAATTTCTGCAGTATCAGTTACAATGTCTTCTTTTTCATCTCTGATTTGATGTGGGTCTTCTTTTTTTCTTAGTCAAGCTAAAGGTTTGTAAATTTTATATATCTGCTTAAAAAAATCAACTTTTCATTTCATTGATTTTTTTTGTATTTTTTATTTGAATTTTATTTCTACTGTGATCTTTATTATAATTTTTGTTTTGCTGTTTTTTAGTTCTTTAAGATGCAACATTAGGTTATATGATTTTTTTCCTTTTTGATGTAAGCACATATATCTATACATTTCTCACTCAGTACTGCTTTTGCTGTATCCCATAGGTTTTGGTATGTGTTTTTTCATTATTTGTTTGAAGAAATTTTTCAGTTTCCTTCTTAATTTCTTTATTGATCCAATTTTCATTCAGGAGCATATTATTTAATTTACATTTGTTTGTATAGTTTCCAAAATTCTTGGTACTGATTTTTAGTTATATTCCATTGTGGGCAGAAATGTTTGATATTATTTCACTTTTCTGAATGTTTTAAGACTTGTTTTGTAACCTAAAATGTGTGTATCTAAAAATTTTCTATGTGCTGAGAAGAATGTGTGTTCTGTAGCCATTAGATAAAATGTTCTGCAAATATTTATTTGGTATATTTGGTTTATAGTACAGATTAAGTCTCATGTTTCATTCATGATTTTCTATCTGTAAGATCTGTACAATGCTGAAAGTGGTGTGTTGAAATCTCAATTATTATTGGGGCCTCTCTCTTTAGCTCTAATACTCTATGTCTCAATGCTTTAGTGTTGGGTGCATGGATATTTAAAATTTTTATGTTCTCTGACTGAATTGATCCCTTTATCATAAAATGACCTTTGTTCTGTCTTCACAGTTTTTGTCTTGAAGTACATTTTATCTGATATAAGTATAGCTACTTTAGTTCTTTGTTTTTTTGTTTTCATTGGCCTAGAACATTTTTCTATTCCTTTATTTTTCAGTCTATGTGTATCTTTATAGGTGAAGTGTATTTCTTGTAGGCAGCAGATAATTGGATCTTCCTTTTTTCTTTTTTTCACCCATTCTGTGTCATTTAATTGGAATGTTTAGTGCATTTCCATTCAGCGTTATTATTGATAAGTATGTGTTAACTCCTGCCATTTTGTTATTTGTTTTTGCATTTTCTTTCCTTTGTCCTTCCTTCCTGTCTTCATTTTAGTGAGCATGATTTTTCTTGGTGGTATGATTTAATTTCTTGCTTTTTTGTTTCTGTACCTGTTGTATGTTTTTTTATTTGAGGTTACCATGAGACGTACAAATACTGTCTTATAACCTGTTGTTTTAACTGTCAACAACTTCACACTGATTGCCTGAGTGAACAAATAAGGAACAAGAAAACTAGTAAAAACTCTACCCTTTAACTTTGTTTCCCCATTTTTAAACTTTTTGTTGGTTCTCTTTATGTCTTATTGTACTGTCTTGAAACATTGTTGTAGTTGTATTGAGTCTTCATTGAGTATTTCTACTTGAGTATTTTATACATCACAATTACCATCTTATAATATTCAGTTTTTCTCTGTGCTATTACCAATGAGTTCTGTAGCTTCAGATGACTTCTTATTGTTCATTAACATTCTCTTCTTACAGATGGAAGAGAATGCCCCTTAGTGTTACTTGTAGGACAGGTCTGGTTTTAATGAAATCTCTCAGTGTTTGTCTGGGAAGGTCATTTTTTTCTCCTTCATGGCTATGGAATATTTTCACAGGATACACTATTCTAGTGTAAAAGTTTTGCTACTTCAGCACTTTAAATATGTCATGCTACTCTCTCCTGGCCTGTAAGGTTTCTACTGAAAATCTGCTGCCATACATACTGGAGTTTCATTGTATGCTGTTTCTTTTTTCTTGCTGCTTTTAGGATCCTTTATTCTTAATTTTTGGGAGTTTGATTATTAAATGTCTTGAGGTGGTCGTCTTTGGGTTCAATCTGCTTTGTGTTCTGTAACCTGGTTGTACTTGGATATTGATATCTTTATAGATTTGGGAAGTTCTCTGATTGTATTCCTTGAATAAACTTTCTATGCCTTTCTCTTTCTCTCTTTAAGGCTAATACCTCTTAGATTTGCCCTTTTCAGGGTGTTTTCTAAATCTTGTAGGCATGCTTCATTCTTTTTTGTCTTCTCTACATATTGTCAAATTGCCTGTGTTCAAGCTCAATAATTTTTTGTTCTGCGTGATCAATTTTGCTATTAAGAGACTCTGATGCGTTCTTCAGTATGCCAGTTGCATTTTTTAACTTCAATTTCTGCTTGATTCCTTTTAATTATTTCAATCTCTTTGTTCAATTTATCTGATAGAATCTGAATTCCTTCTCTATTTTATCTTGAATTTGTTTCTTCAACACAACTATTTTGAATTATCTGTCTGAAAATTTACTTATTTTGTTTCTCCAGGATTGGCCTCTTGTGCCTTATTCAGTTTGTTAGGTGGGGCCATATTTTACTGGATAGTCTTAATGTGTAAATGTTCATCTGTGTCTGGGCATTGAAGAGTTAGGCATTTATTGTAGCCTTCACAGTCTGGGATTTGTGTCCACCCTTGTTGGGAAGGCTTTCCAGAATTTGAAGGTACTTGGATCTCGAATTCAATAATGTTGTTCTTCCAGACTCATAGAGGTACCATGCTGTTGGTCTTGGTTAAAATGGATGAATTATCTGGATTACCAAGCAGAGACTCTTGTTCTCTTCCCTTAGTTTCTTCCAGACGAATGGAATTTCTTTCTCTATGCTGAGCTACCTGGAGCTGGGGTGGGATGACACAAGCTTCCCTCTTGCCCCCACCACTGGGACTGTGCTAATTTAGACCTGAAGTGAGCACAGCACTGGGTGTCACCCAAGGCCCAGTGTGATTACTGCCTGGCTACCACCTAAGTTTACTCAAGACCTTAGGCCTCTACAATCAGCAGGTGGTAACCAGCCAGGTTTGTGTCTCCTCAGGGCAGTGAGTTCCCTTTGGCCCCAGGTAGGTCCAGAGATATTGTGTGGGAGCCCGATATTGAAGTCAGCAGCCTATTTATCTCATGTTCTATTCTACTGCAGCTAAGCTGGCGTTCAAATTACAAGACAACATCCTTCCCACTCCTCCCTCCCCTTTCTGCAGGCAGAGGAGCCTCACACTGTGTCTGCCACCACCACCAGCCACAGGGGTTTCCACTGGGCTATCACTGATGTTCACTCAGTGCCCAGGCATTCTTCAGTCAGCTTGTGATGACTGCTTCCACATCTGGGACTTACTCTTTGGTGCAGGGCAGGTCCAGAAATGCTGACTCAGGGACCCTAAGAGTCTGCTTGGTGCTCTTCCCCGCTGTGGCCAAGCTGGTACCTCAGGTGCAAGACAGAATCCCATTTACTTTTTCCTATGCTTTGCTCAAACAGAAGGTGTCTTTCACTATACCCACCACAGTGGGAAATGTTCTAGGTCACATCTGAAGCCAGCACATCTCGGAGTCCAATGTTCATGATGTGTTATTGTGGTACCACTGTTGGTTATTCGGAGACCAGCAGCTCCTAAGTCAGAAGATGATGAATCCTGCCAGGTCTGTGCTGTGATAGGGCAGCACTGGGTTCATTGTAGTCCCCTAGTCACTGTGCTTTCCATCTCCCAAATGAACAGATTTCTCCCCACCATGCAGATGCTGCTGAGGGGCAAGTGCGAGGTGGCACAAGCACTCCCTTTCCTCCACTGTTGGTGTCTTAGTAGTTCACATGCCACTTTATTGTAGCAAAGTTATTGTAGTAAAGTTTGTATATCAATTGAGAAAACAGGGCCTCAGGTGTTGCACTTAAGTGTTGTTATATTCTTAACTTAGCATAATTTTGTATATTAGATTTGTAAAATATATGTACCTGAATCTAGTAATTGGAATTCTTAAAATTTTTATATCTTTCAGTTGTGTTTTCACATTATAACAAGGACCTGTTGACAGAGCACTGCACAGAAGCTTCATTCCAAAAAGTGATATCGAGGAGACATGGGAACTGTGATCTTGAGAATTTACATTTAAGAAAAAGGTGGAAAAGGGAGGAGTGTGAAGGCCACAATGGATGTTATGATGAAAAGACTTTTAAATATGATCAATTTGATGAGTCCTCTGTTGAAAGTTTGTTTCACCGGCAAATACTTTCTTCTTGTGCCGAAAGCTATAACTTTGATCAATATAGGAAGGTCTTTACTCATTCATCATTGCTTAATCAACAAGAGGAAATAGATATTTGGGGAAAACATCACATATATGATAAAATTTCAGTGTTATTTAGGCAGGGCTCTACTCTAAATAGTTACTGAGATGTTTTCATTGAAGAGAAAAATTATCATTGCAATAATTCTGAAAAAGCTTTGAACCAAAGCTCAAGCCCTAAAAATCATCAGGAAAAGTATTTTCTAGAAAAACAATACAAATGTAAAGAATTTGAGAAAGTCTTTCTTCAGAGTATGCATGGGCAAAAGAAGCAAGAACAGTCTTACAAATGTAATAAATGTGTAGAAGTTTGTACCCAGTCATTGAAACATATTCAACATCAGACCATCCATATCAGAGAAAACTCATATAGATGTAATAAATATGATAAAGACCTTAGTCAGTCATCAAATCTTAGAAAGCAGATAATCCATAACGAAGAGAAACCATACAGATGTGGAAAATGTGGGGATAGCTTTAACCATAGTTTGCATCTTACTCAACATCAGATCATTCCTACTGAAGAGAAACCTTATAAATGGAAAGAATGTGGCAAAGTCTTTAACCTTAACTGTAGTTTATACCTTACTAAACAGCAGCAAATTGATACTGGAGAAAACCTTTACAAATGTAAAGCATGTAGCAAATCTTTTACTCGTTCCTCCAATCTTATTGTGCATCAGAGAATTCACACTGGAGAGAAACCATACAAATGTAAAGACTGTGGCAAAGCCTTTCGCTGTAGTTCATACCTTACTAAACATAAGCGAATTCATACTGGAGAGAAACCTTATAAATGTAAAGAATGCGGAAAAGCTTTTAACCGTAGTTCATGCCTTACTCAACATCAGACAACTCATACGGGAGAAAAACTTTACAAATGTAAAGTATGTAGCAAATCTTATGCTCGTTCTTCAAATCTTATTATGCATCAGAGAGTTCATACTGGAGAGAAGCCTTATAAATGTAAAGAATGTGGCAAAGTCTTTAGCCGTAGTTCTTGCCTTACTCAGCATCGGAAAATTCATACTGGAGAAAATCTTTACAAATGTAAAGTATGTGCCAAACCTTTTACTTGTTTCTCAAATCTTATTGTGCATGAGAGAATTCATACTGGAGAGAAACCCTATAAATGTAAAGAATGTGGCAAAGCCTTTCCTTATAGTTCACACCTTATTCGACATCATCGAATTCATACTGGAGAAAAACCATACAAATGTAAAGCATGTAGCAAATCTTTTAGTGACTCCTCAGGTCTTACTGTGCATCAGCGAACTCATACTGGAGAGAAACCCTATGTGTGTAAAGAATGTGGCAAAGCCTTTAGTTACAGTTCAGATGTTATTCAGCATCGGAGAATTCATACTGGCCAGAGACCCTACAAATGTGAAGAATGTGGCAAAGCCTTCAACTATAGGTCATACCTCACTACACATCAGAGAAGTCATACTGGAGAGAGACCCTACAAATGTGAAGAATGTGGCAAAGCTTTCAACTCTAGGTCATACCTCACTACACATCGGAGAAGTCATACTGGAGAGAGACCCTACAAATGTGATGAATGTGGTAAAGCCTTCAGCTATAGGTCATACCTCACTACACATCGGAGAAGTCATACTGGAGAGAGACCCTACAAATGTGAAGAATGTGGCAAAGCCTTTAACTCTAGGTCATACCTCATTACACATCAGAGAAGTCATACTAGAGAAAAACTTTAAAAATGTAAAACATGGAGCAGTTTTTTTACTTGTTACCCATGTCTTACTGTGCATCAGATAATTTATATGGGAGTGAAACCCTACAAATGTTAACAATGTGGCATAACCTTTAACCATTTTTCAAGCC
Source organism: Hylobates moloch (assembly GCF_009828535.3). NCBI lineage: Eukaryota > Metazoa > Chordata > Mammalia > Primates > Hylobatidae > Hylobates > Hylobates moloch. Next base: position 82,480,738 of record NW_026652281.1, read on the forward strand.
TTGCACAACAGCAGAGAATATAAACTGAAAAAATCCATACAAATACTAAAAATGTGGCAAATTATTTTAAACTGTGCTCAAACCTTACTCAAGATAATCCATACTAGGGAAACACTATAGATGTAAAAATGTGAAAAGTTTTATTCAAAATATCAACTTATGAGTCACCTAGGGGTTCATAGAAAAAGTTTGCAGATGCAATAAATGTGAGGAAGTATTTAATAAAAAATGAAGTCTAAATGTGTCAGAGAATTTGTGTGAGAAAGGACTAAAGCACAGACACTTTCAGCCTTTATACTAAAGAAGAGTATTTTTTATACAGAATAAAGGCAAAATAATTAGATAATTTATTTGCTTATATGTTTTAAAGTAGCAAGAACATTGATGTTTTGACAGGTATATTTCATAGATACTTCATTTGTATTTACAGTATTTGAGGTTTTTGGAAAGCAAATATTATTTATATAATTCAGCTTTCAAATCTGCTGCTGCTTTTCCTTAATCCATGGCATTCATGTGAAAATATGTGTTCTGGTTTTTTTTCTGCATCAGAGCAATGTGAGGTCCTTCTACGTTAATATCATTAATGTCAATATTTTTCATGGAAGTTTAATGCCAAATGTAAAACACATGAAGAAAATTTTTAAAAATACACTCTTTGTGTTTGAATAAAGTAGTAATACATGTAAACATATACTTGTTTAGAGCATTTTTCTATATTGAAGTAAGAGGGATATTCTGAATTTTTGAAATTACTTCAATTCCTTCATAAGTTAAAAAAAAAAAAAAAAAAGACTTCATTTAAAGCAGAGGTCCCCAATCCCAGGCTGTAGACCGGTTACTGGTCTGTGGCCTGTGAGAAACTTAGCTGCACAGCAGGACATGAGTGGTGGGTGAGCAAGCATTACCACCTGAGCTCTGCCTCTTCTCAGTTGAGTGGTGGCATTAGATTTTCATAAACCCTATTGTGAACTGTGCATGTGAGGGTTCTAGGTTGTGTGCTCCTTAGGAGACTCCAACTAATGCCTGACGACCTGAGGCAGAACATTTTCATCCCAAAACCATCTCTCTCCTTGCCAGTTTGTAGAAAAATTGTCTTTCATGAAACCAGTCCCTGGTGCCAAAAAGGTTAGGACCACTGAGTTGAAGTACTAACATATCTTTAAAACAGAATAAAGTAGGAGTCTTTAGCATTATTTGATGTGATAGAAGACATAGTGAAAAAGTTGAGTATTTGATGTGATGAGAATAACATCTTCACCTGTATCAGGGAAATGTGAAGATAATTCCTATCAACATTCACTAAATAATTAGCCTCACTTTCAAAAAAAGTAGAAAACAGAACTGCAAGATTAGTATGTTGGAAAAAAAGAATGCTTCTTGAGTACTTGTAACGGATTTTGACCAGGAAGAATATAGTGGACTTTAAAATGCTGTAGACTATGGGTGAACTTAATTTCTTTTAATAAAATGAGTTGGTTTTTCATGTTTTAACACTGATGTACAATGAATGAAATGTTGTACTGACACCAATGTTAAACTATTCCATCTTATCTAAGATTGTGGTTAACAGATGGAAATAATATACTATGGGTTAACCGTGAAATGTCTTCCCTAATATTCCTTTTGTAGGAGGACTTAAACTTTCCATAATTTGGAGAATAGTTTTCTCATAGTGACTGTCTTGATAATGATTAGATAAGGCAGGTAAGACTGAAAGGCCACAACTTAGCAGCAAATGTTTTACATTCATTTGAGAGCCAGTTTGTAAGTAGTCCACCAAAAGATGTTGGGTTAAAGCAGTGGTTTGAATTAATTGCATAGCATCCATATAACAGAATACATCTCAGCCATACAAAGAAACAAAGAACTAAAGCTCACACCCTATATGAATCTCACAGACCTCCTAAGTGAAAAATGTTAGACATAAAATTGTGTTTTGTGTATTTATGTATTGTATTATTTCAGGCAAAATAAACCTATGATGAAATAAACACATTGATAGCCTCTGGTTGAGGAAGAAAAGATAGGTGCCTGGGACAAAACAAGTGAATTTTCTGAAGATGATGAAAATGTTCTGTTTCTAAACTAGGTGAAGGTCGTGAGGGTTTATTTGTTGAAAATTTACAACTAGAGTTTGTGTCAGCCCATTGGTGCTGCAGAGTCTGTTTTCCTTTGGGTTGGGACCTCATTCCTGAGTTGGGACTTCACCTCATTGAAGTCCTGGCAGAGTCACTAGAAGAGGTGTGATGATCTTGTCCCAGACCCCAAGAGTGAGTTCTTGAATCACACAGGAAAGAATTCTTGGTGAGTTGCAGAGTAAAGTTATAACGGTTTATTAGAGACCACTGAGTTACAGAGTAGGGCATCCTCAGAAAGCAGGAAGAGGAATGCCTTGCAATGAGAAGAGACAGTTTATTGAAAGCTCCTCTGTTAGAGTAGGCCTTCCTCAGAAAGCAAGAGGAGAAATGCACCCATTTCAAATGGTTATATAGGTTATTAAGAATGGTATACTTTATTACAGAGGCTTGTAATCAGCTTGTGACAGGCTATTAGTATTGTTACCTTTCTATGTTACTATTGATTTCAGCAAGAATTTATGAGTGTACTATTTTTAAAGCAAAACATACTTAAACTAATAATGCTTTTTCTTAAAGTACTGGGACATTTTCTTAAGTTTTGAGTTCTTATTTAGTTGATTAATGTCATTAACTCAGTGTCTCAACCATAAACATCATGTGACCAAGAGTGCCCAGCCCCCTTGGAAAGTAATCCAGCAGGTTTGGCTTTTTTTTTTTTCTTGAGACAGAGTCTCGCTGAGTTGCCCAGGCTGGAGTGCAGTGGTGCAATCTCGGCTCACTGCAATCTCTGCCACCTGGGCGTAAGCCATTCTCCTGCCTCAGCCTCCCGAGTACCTGCCACCACACCCAGCTAATTTATATATTTTTACTAGAGACAGTGTTTCACCATGTTAGCCAGGCTGTTCTTGAACTCCTGACCTCAGGTGATCTGCCCACTTCAGCCTCCCAAAGTGTTGAGATTACAGGTGCGAGCCACTGTGCCCGGCCACAGGTTTGGCTTTACCTGGCCTTTATTCAAGATAGGGTCACTAGTTAGGATACTTCTGGCAGAATTAGCATGATTGTTATCTGAGAGCGGTCTATCACACTGCAGTAAGGAAGGGTGTTGAACAGCGACTAAGGTGTCATGGCTGCTCATTTGGCTACAGAAGTCCAGCTAGCAGCAAAAGTGTAATGCCTTGAGTAGGAATTACAGTTAGGAAAAGGATTTTTAAAGAGCTCTATAGTCAAAAGTTGATTTAATAAAAACTGATATTTGCTCTATGTACATACATACACGTATGCATGGTTTTAAGATCTCCTCTGTAAAAGTCAAATGAATTCTGTTTCTCCATTTACTTCTGTCGGTCCTTCATCTTGCCACTCCAAATGCCACATGAGGGCCCCCCCCCCAAAAAAAAATTCTAACAGAATTCTAAGCCTAGAATCACAGAAAACAGAAAAGTTGGCACAGTCTCCTCCTTTTGGGGGGAAACTGCTTTTTCTCATGAGGCCCTCAGAGTTGTAAGCAGAGAGATTCCTCTCAGGTCTAACACTCTGCTCTTTTTTGCATTGCATTACTTGATCTCCTTGGCTTTGGGGAATACCAGAGACTATTACATTGTACTGTGAGAGAACTTGACTAGGTGGATGTAATTACTGGTGAGTCACTGGCAAGAGCTATGGTGTTAGAGGGCTGACAGCAGTCACTTACAGTAAATGTTTATTACTCTAGAGAGTTGCTTATTTCTTTGGGTGTTTGGATAGAAAAAAGTATGGTTTAGAACGTAGAGGCTACAGAAACAGCCCCCAAGCTACCCCACCGAGGGGTAAGACACCCATGTGGGATGCAGCAATCACAATGTGTGCTGGCATAGGATTGCCTACCAACCTCAAAGGCATGTCCCTCTACTGAGGTGCACTGTGGAATCATTGAACTGCCCAGTCCTCTGGCATTTCCTTTCTTTTGGGGGCTCAGAATTCAATGTAAAACTGGGATTCTTGATTAGGGAGGATCTAAGTGTTATGCCTTCCAGCTGCTCCTGCTTTGCACATATTTAAATATTAAGCCCTAAAAACTGCATGCTTTCTTTGCTTTATTTATTAAGTGGCTCCACCCTGAAGCCAGTAATCTAATTAAGAAACACTAAGTTAAAAAGCCCATCTATCCAACTAAAGCAGTCTCCAAGATGTGCAACTTTCTGACATTTAGCTGGCTGGTTTGCTACTCTTTGTAAAAAACACAGGAATGCTTTTCTCCAGGACCTGGGAACAATGTATTTGAAATATAAATATGAAAAAAGATAGTACCCGATCTCAAAATTTTGCAGTAAGATAGAAGCCTAATTTTATCAGGCACTTAGTTCCAAGTTGCAAAACGATTTTCTGTCACAAAGGTTAGAAGTTTATTTTTCCTTTTTTTTTTTTTTTGAGACGGAGTCTCGCTCTGTCGCCCAGATTGGAGTGCAGTGGCGCAGTCTTGGCTCACTGCAAGCGCCGCCTCCAGGGTTCACGCCATTCTCCTGCCTCAGCCTCCCGAGTGCCTGGGACTACAGGCGCCCGCCACCCGCCACCACGCCCAGCTAATTTTTCGTATTTTTAGTAGAGACGGGGTTTCACTGTGTTAGACAGGATGGTCTCGATCTCCTGACCTCATGATCCACCCGTCTCAGCCTCCCAAAGTGCTGGGATTACAGGCGTGAGCCACCGTGCCTGGCCTATTTTTCCTTTTAATAAAGCCAATTATCAAACCTAGACCATCTTTCTGGTTACCAGGTGAATTTAGGATAAACTGTGCCAAATGGTGCTGTCAAATTTTCCTGCTTGAAGGCTATTAATCTTGACAATATATATGTTTTATAACTCAATTAAACCAGACTGTGATGTTTAAACACTACATGTTTTGCTTCTGATGCACATCACAGTCTGGTTTGAGTTATAAAACAATTTTTATCTCTCTTCTACCTTTGTGGAGAGGCATTCTAGGTTGGGAGGCAATGTTGTTTTAATTATATTTCCCAAGCACTGTTCAGAATTACAAGATCAAATATAAACATAAAAGGTGCCGATCAGGCTTCATACTAGAAGGGACTTTGGCAGATACCCATCAAATTTTCTTTCAGGCTTTCTTCCCCCAAGCCACAATTGTTCAGTGAAGA
>NW_026652281.1:82486055-82544021 GCF_009828535.3 Hylobates moloch
CCACATCTTAACTTACTCAAAATAATGTGTTTCATTATCATTATCTGTTTGTCAGAGTCACAACTACATCCACATTTTGTTATGCCCAGAAACATCACTACTGACAGAGATGGGTAAGTGACATTACAGGCAACACAGGAAAATCCAGTTACTAGCTTCCTTTAAGAGTGAGCCCAATAAGTATGGAATTTTTGCTGCCCAGCATTAAGCTGATAATTTGGAAAATTTTGTTATCTAAATTCTCAGACTTTAAAATGAACAACTTAGTTTTTAAAAAAAAACATACAAAAGGTATCTGCAGAAATAAATCTTCACTTAGGTTTCTGGTTTCATGACAATGCTTACAAGTAGTAGGACAGACATTATGTACTACTACACAACATGGCTGCAAAAAAGTCACCCACTGGCCAAGCGCGGTGGCTCACATCTGTAATCCCAGCACTTTGGGAAGCTGAGGCAGGCAGATCATTTGAGCTCAGGAGTTTGAGACCAGCCTGGCCAACCTGGCAAAACTCCATCTCTACTAAAAATACAAAAATTAGCCGGGCATGGTGGGGCATGTCTGTAATCCCAGCTACTCCAGAGGCTGAGACACCAGAATCACTTGAACCCAGGGGTCGGAGGTTGCAGTGAGCCGAGATAGTGCCACTCTAGCTTGGGTGACAGAGTGAGATTCTGTCTGGGGGGAAAAAAAAAAAAAACTAAGAAAATAAAACTTAAAGTGGATGTACTAAACATATGTGATACTTAAAATTTTTTCTTTAAGAAAATGTGATGATAGAGGGATTACTTGAACATTTTCAATCATCTGTATCTTACGGCTACTCTAAATCAAATGAGTTCCCACTGCAAGATGCTTACATCATGGTAAAAAACAAATTTTGTTCTTCAATATGATCTTTGGATTTGTATGATTTAAAAAATAAGTCTGTACAACATCTTTAAAGGTCAATTAAATACAGAGAATAAAGATATTCATTATTGTCATGTCTCCTGCCCATTTAAGTTAAGCTTCTTTCTTGTCTAACCTAGGCAAGTACCTAGTACTCATACTCACAAAGCTAAATTATTTATAGTATAATTAAATTAAGATCATTGGTATGATAAAGATGTAACAGAAACAAATAATTGAAAAAAATGTTTAAAATTCATTATTCCCAAGTCAGAGCATTTATCCTCCAGTGTTGGAAGGTCTTACCTATCAATTAAAGCAATGATTATGTTTTTCACGTTGACACTCTGGTGTAACTCAGCACAGGCTCGAAGAAAAGGATTCAAAGTCTGGAGGTGAAATTCATCAGAGAAAACCTGCAAAACAAATGATCAATACAAGTAAAAGTATTTCGCTTAATATTCTGAACTCACATATGGTAAAGTTCACATCTGTGGGAAAAAAACACTGTAATCTTATACAACTAAATTCAAACACATTACTTCTGAAGCTCTCTACTAAACATAAGCTCAGACAGAAATATTCCAATAAACAAAGTGTGCCTACAATTAAACTAAAGCTACAGAGATCTAGAAAATCAGATTACTCATTCCTACATCTTGGAGGAAAACAAACCACATTGATACAAAGACCAAGTTATAAGTTAGAAACAGAAAATTCCTGTTTCTAAATTATTTCCAGAAGAAGCAAGATTACATGAACAAAAAGAAGCATTAAAAATTATTTTAATTTTTGATAGAAATGACATCTTGCTATGTTGCCCAGGCTGGTTTTGAACTCCTGGTCTCAAGAGATCCTCCCACCTTGAACTCCCAAAGTGCTGGGATTACAGGTGTGAGTCACCACACCCAGCAAGGAAAATTCTTTATTCAGGAAAGCTTATTTCCTATTCCATCAACATTTTTTCAAAACAATTAAATTTAATGAAAGATAAAATAGGCCCTTAAAAAATGAAATAAATGTTCCCACCTACCTGAATAACACATTCCATGAGATATTCTTGAGCCAAAGCATCCCTACAGTTTACAACTTGCTCCAATATGCCGGTCAAAACAATCTAAAAGAGAAAAAAAAGAAACACATGTAAGGGTGAAAAACCTGTTTTCAAAATCTTAAGCTTTATTCCCACAGTAACACATCTGAACTACTAACTTGAACATCGTATTGAGATTTTTCTCACCAAGACTTCACTTCTAAACTTTAAAAGCTATTTTCTTTTTGAGATAAGGTCTTGTTCTGTTGCCCAGGCTGGGGTGCAGTGGCACACTCTCCACTCAATGCAACGTCCACCTCCTGGGCTCAAGCCATCCTCCCACCTCAAGCCTCCTGAGTAGCTGGGACTACAGGTACATTCCACCATGCCCAGCTAATTTTGGTAATTTTTGTAGAGATGGGGTCTCCCTATGTTGCCCAGGCTTGTCTCAAACTCCTGGACTCAAGTGATCCATCTGCCTTGGCCTCTCAAAAGTAAGCTTTTTTCTCCATGGCTTGTGCTTTTTTGTGTATCCTCAGAAACCTTTGTGTAATCCTAGGTCACAAAGATTTCCTCTGTGTTTTCTAACAGTTTTCGGTTCTATATTTAGGTCTCTGATCGATTTTTGTTTTTTCTCTATATGGTATGAGGGATTGGTCAAGGTTCAGGGTTTTTTGCTTGTTTGCATATAAACATCCAATTGTTCCAGAATCACGTGCTGAAAAGGTTGCCTTTGTACTTTTATCAAAAATAACTGATCATAAATATCTGAGTCTATTATGGATTGTCTAGTCAGAGATCGGTAAACTGAGCTGCTGCTTGTTTTTACAAATAAAGTGTTTCTGGAACACAGCCATGCCCATTCACTTCCATATTGTCTGTGGCTGCTTTTGCACCATTATCTGCAGTGTTAGTAGTTGTAGACTGGGGTGTTCAACCTTTTGGCTTGAAGAAGAATTAGAAGAAGAATTCTCTTGGGCCACACATAAAATACACTAAGAATAGCTGCTGAGCTTTTTTAAAAAAAGCAAAAAATCTCATGTTTTAAAGTTTACAAACTTATGTTGGGCCATGTTCAAAGCTGTCCTCAGCCACAGGTTGGACAAGCTTGTTGTACAGCATATGTCTTGCAAAGCCAAAAAACATTTATTATCTGGTCCCTCACAGGTAAAGTTTGCCATTCCCTGTTTTATTCCCCTCCATTGATTTGTGTGTCTGTCCTTTTCACCAATACCACACAGGCTCTCACTGTGGCTTTAGAGTAAATCATGAATTCGGGTTGTTTGGGTCTCAACTTTGTTCTTCCTTTTCAAATTTGTTGCAGCTGTTCCAAGTTCTCTGTTTCTTCACATAAACTTTAGAATCAGCTTCTTAATTTCTACAAAAGTCTGCTGGGATTTTGACTGAGATTACATTGGATCTATAGATGATTTTTTAAAAAAGATGCTATCTTGACAATATTAAATCTTCCAATCCACAAACACTGCATATATATCTTTCTGTTTATTTAAGTCTTCTTCAGTAAAAGCCATTTTAAGATTTTTTCAATGTAATATTATATAACAAAAATATTCTGATTTTAAAAATCAGATTTCAGTTTATCTCAGAACATAAGAAGAGGTAACAAAAATATACAAACCTGTTTGTAACGTTCCACATTTACACCTTCCAACTGACTGAGGCGCACCAAATTTGTTCCCACTAAAATTCTCAGTTCTTGTCTTTCTCATTCTCTCTTTTCTCTATCTCAGCTACGTCCCTGATGCTGCATTCGCACCCAGAGCTTGTTCATTCCTGCAAAGTTGAGCAGTACAAAATCCATGGAATCACTGATATCTCCAGTTGTTTCTTCGCTGCAAAGAAACAGAAAAGCCTTTACACAGTATTTACAGGACCAACTTACTGCTATCCCTCTCCTTTGTGCATTTCCCACTTACCTCTGTAGTACACCAATGCTTTATAAAAAATCACTTTAAATTTCACTGGCTTAGTGTTAAATTTCAAAGGGAACAGAATCTAGGGAAAAAAGTACCTGGAGAGGACAGTATAAATTTAAAGGGCAAATTACTTTCCCCAACTCCCTATCCTGGGCCAAGTGGACTTGCTCTTATGGCAACTTCCTTAATTCAAAAAGGCTAGAAGAGTGGGCATGGTGGCTCATGTCTGTCATCCCAATGCTTTGGGAGGCCAAGGCAGGAAGATCGCTTTAGGCCAGGAGTTTAAAACTGGCCTAGGCAACATAATGAGACCCCATCCCTACAAACCAAAAACAAAAACAAAAGGCTAAAAAATTAACACTTAGCGTGTACTGCTAACTACATCATTTTACTGTTGAATATTTTGTTTCTAATTGGCATGTAAGCTTTGTGAGGGAAGAGACCATGGATTTCCTGCTTTATTTTTCTACATCTCCTAGGATGGAGACCTCAGTAGCTTTCAAAAAATTTTATTGATTGCCTAATTAAATGCTCAAAATGGACAGTCAAAATGTAATAAAGCAAATAACTTTATCAATTTCTCTACATTGTTAAATTTTTTATCTTTTCTGTACTGATTAAAAAAGAAATTGATGCAGATATATTAAAAAACATTGAATTGTACACCTTAGAAATAAATGAAAATATTAAAAAGAAAAAACCAAAATCTGTTGGGGCAAACTGAAAAAAGATTAAAAATTAAAGAAAGAAAATAAATGAATAAACTTTTTTAAAAAAAGGAATGAAGTTCTTTAATCTGGGGACCTGTCATGTGAACAGCTCACCCCACTGAAGACCACAGTTGGCTTCCCACCTGCCCCTGCTGTGGGATAAAAGTACAGTAGACTTCGATTCTAGAATACTGATTACACAAAAGACAGGAGTGTCTCCGAATAGCTTTTATTTTTTCTTTTCTGGAGTTAATAGCTAACTTGTAACAGATAGTTCAAATCACTTATATTCCAAGGTAACTAGCAGTCTATAAATTATAAAAACTGACAGACATTAAAGGAACAATTATGAAATCCAGCTGGCTCACACTTCATTATTTCATTACAAATTCACTTTCCAAATATAACCCCCTTTAAAAAGTTGTATTTTCAAGGAATATTTAATGTAGTGGAAAAATGCTCAATTACATGAAATAAAAAAAGCAGGTTCTAATAATCCAAAGATAAACTTTGCATGAGTACATTTTAGATCATACCACATATACCGAGGAGTTCTATATGACAAAGGAAATCTATATACAAATGCTACCTAAATGGCTGACTAGGTGGAAGAATTATTCATACTTACTATATTTCTGTACATGTTTCCACACTTTTATACATTCTGCAATGAAAGAAATATTGCAACAAAATCAAGAAAGAAAATCACTTACTCTGTTGGCTCTCCATCAGGTAAGATATTTCTGGTACACTGAAGAAAGTAATTTTGAAGAAACAAACCCCTCAAGGGATGCTGCACACCAGGGCACATTTCTACCAAATCTTTCAAAATGTCCTTCCTGGACTGAGGAAATGACTTGACATATACAACTCCAACTGTGATCAAAAGGTAACTAGGAGAATTATGAAGAAATGCTGATTAGAAATAAAATATTCAAATTCAATGTGTTATTTCCAAACACATTGAACAAAACATTAAATAAACAGGACAGGAACCATGTTGTTTTCTCCTGCATGATAAGGAAAATACCTGATTTAAAATATAACCGCTGACTGACCTCTAAAAAAAACTATATATATATTCACTCGCGCGCGCGCGCACACACACACACACAGAGACATATACTGTATATATACAAGATAGATATTACCTTTAACATATTAGGAAGATAATAACTGTTATATTAATTTTTCTAACACTCAAGACATTAAACAAAATAGCAAACATGTCCATTTTTTTCTGTTTCCAAAATTCTTCAAATATCTACATTATTTGAATCATCTCATTGGAAATGTCCCTAACACACTGCCAGAAAGCGGCCGGGAAGTAGTTTCTTCAACCTAACAGCTGGTTCCCTATGAAAATGTTACCGGGCCAAGCACGGTGGCTCACGCCTGTAATCTCAGCATTTTGTGAGGCCAAGGCGGGTGGATCACGAGGTCAAGAGATAGAGACCATCCTGGCCAACATGGTAAAGCCCCATCTCTACTAAAAATACAAAAATTAGCTGGGTGTGGTGGCGCATGCCTGTAGTCCCAGCTACTCAGCAGACGAAGGCAGTAGAATCGCGTGAACCCAGAAGGCAGAGGTTGCAGTGAGCCGAGATTGAGCCACTGCACTCCAGCCTGGCGACAGAGCAAGACTCTGTCTAAAAAAGAAAAAATGTTTCCAAGGGAACCTAGTAAAATGATTCTAAGAGGGAGCTTTGTGATCAGAATGATCAGCGTGCAAATACTGCCTATACTTTTTTTTTTTTTTTTTACACAGGGTATTGCTCTGTGGCCCAGGCTGGAGTGCAGTGGTGCTTTTTGCCCCCGCCACCGCGGCTTTTTACCGCCGTGGCTTTTTGCTCCCCGCCGCCACGGCTTTTTACTCCCCGCGTCGCGGCTTTTTGCCCCCATCGTCGCGACCTTCTGCGGTTTCTGGCCCCCGCCGCCGCGGCTTCTGGCCGCCGCCGCCGCTCGCCGCCGCCGCCTCTCGCCGCCTGCCTCTTGCCGCCGCCGCCGCCTCTTTGCCGCCGCCTCTTGCCGCCGCCTCTTGCCGCCGCCGCCGCCTCTGGCCGCCCCCTCTGGCCGCCGCCGCCGCCGCCGCCTCTGGCCGCCGCCGCGGCTTTTTGCGGCTTTTTGCCCCCGCCGCCGCTGCTCTGAGGGTGGGAGTGGCAGACTAGGCTGCCAGCTCTACGGGCATCCTGGCTGGGGCAGCGGCTAGGGGCGCTCCTGTTGTGTTTATGTTTTAGGTTTTTATGAAACTGAGGTGCTGTTTGAGGTTGTAAATCAAACTGTGTGGTTGAAGAGAGGCTGGTATCCCTGTAGACTTAGCCAGCCATGAAAGGTTGCCTATTGTTGAAGGAGGTGTTTTACAAAAGGAAATAGGGTGTCTCCTGGGCATCGCATTAGCACTTAAATACATGTATCACTGAAATGAAATGTAATGATGAAATGAAATGATGAAACGAAATGATGAAATGATGAAACGAAATGAAGAAATGATGAAATGAAATGATAAAATTATGAGATGAAATGAAATGATGAGATGAAATGAAATGGTGAAATGATGAAATGAAATGATGAAATGGAATGATGAAATGAAATGATGAAATGAAATGGTGAAATGAAATGAAATGATGAAATGAAATGATGAAGTGAAATGATGAAATGAAATGAAATGATGAAATGATGAAATGAAATGAAAAGATGAAATGATGAAATGAAGAAATGATATGAAATGATGAAATGAAATGAAATGATGAAATACTGAAATGAAATGAAATGATGAAATGAAACGATGAGATGAAAAGATGAAATGACATGAAATGATTAAATGAAATGACAAGATGAAAAGATGAAATGAAATGATGAGATGAAATGATGAAATGAAATGATGAGATGAAATGATGAAATGAAATGATGAGATGAAATGATGAGATGAAATGAAATCATGAAATGAAATGATGAAATGATGAGATGAAGTGAAATGATGAAATGAAATGAAATGATGAGATGAAATGATGAAATGAAATGATGAAATGGAATGATGAAATGAAATGATGGAATGATGAAATGGTGAAATTAAATGAGGAAATGAAATGAAATGAAGAAAAATGATGAAATGATGAAATGAAATGATGAAATGAAGAAATGATATGAAATGATGGAATGAAATGATAAAATGAAGTGAAATGATGAAATAATGAAATGAAATGAAATGAATTGAAATGAAATGAATGACGAGATTAAAAGATGAAATGAAGTGAAATAATGAAATGATGAGATGAATAGATGATGAGATGAAATGGAATGATGAAATGAAATGATGAGATGAAATGATGAAATAATGAGATGAAGTGAAAGGATGAAATGAAATGTTGAGATGAATTGACGAAATGGAATGATGAAATGAAATGGTGAAATGAAATGAGGAAATGAAATGAAGTGATGAAATGAAATGCAGTGAAATGATGAAATGATGAAATGAAATGATGAAATGATGAAGAAATGATATGAAATGATGGAATGCAATGAGAAAGTGAAATGAAATGATGAAATATTGAAATGAAATGATGAATTGGTGAAATGAAATGATGAAATGAAATGAATGACGAGATGAAAGATGAAATGAACTGATGCGATGAAATGATGAGATGAAGTGAAATGATGAAATGATATGATAGATGAAATGATGAGACGAAATGATGAGATGAAATGATGAAATCATGAAATGAAAGGATGAAATGATGAGATGAAATGATGAAATGAAATGAAATGATGGAATGATGAAATGAAATGATGAAATGAAATGGTGAAATGAAATGAGGAAATGAAATGAAATGATGAAATGAAATGATGAAGTGAAGTGATGAAATGAAAAGATGAAATGAAATAATATGAAATGATGAAATGAAATGATGAAAGGATGATGAAATGAAATGATGAGTTTAAATGAAATGATGAAATGATGGGATGAAATGATGAGATGAAATAATGAAATGAAAGGACGAAATGAGATGAAATGATGAAACAATGAAATGAAAGGATGAAATGAGAGGATGAAATGACGAAATGAGGAAATGAAATGATGAAGTGAAATGATGAAATGATGAAGTGAAATGAAAAGATGAAATGATGAAATGAAATGATGATATGAAATGATGAAATGAAATGATGAAATGAAGTGAAATGATGAAATCATGTAATGATGAAATAAATGAAATGAAATGATGAATTGATGAAATGAGATGAAAAGACGAAATGAAATGAAATGATAAAATGAAATGACGACATGAAAAGATGAAATGATAGATGAAATGAAATCTTGAGATGAAATAATGAAATAATGAGATGAAGTGAAATGATGAAATGTTGAGATGAATTGAAATGAAATGATGAAATGAAATGAAAGAATGAAATGAAATGATGAAATGAAATGAGATGAAATGAAATGATGAAATGAGGAAATGAGGAAATAAAATGAAATGATGAAATGAAATGAAATGATGAAATAGATGAACCAAAAATACTTACTCATTTTTTTTCTCGGCATCCTTCTAAGAGTATTTTACCGAGGTTAATTTCTAAAACTAAATTGCTATTCAATTGCTATACAGTTGCACTTTGCACCACAGGGGTTTGAACTGTGCAGGTCCACTTAGCAAAACCAACAATTCTACATCCTTCTCCACACCCTGCCCATGAAAAGGATGAGGATGAAGACTTGTTTGATCATCTACTTCCATTTAATAACTAGTAAATATATTTTCCTTATGATTTTCTTTTTCTTTTCTCTGGCATGTTTGTTAAGAATACAGTATATAAGACATATAACATATTAAATATGTGTTAATTGCTTGTGTTATTTGTAAGGCTTACGGTAGGCTATTAGTAGTTAAGTTTTGTGGGAGTCAAAGTCATAGTGGATTTTCTACTGTGCAGGGGGGCCAGCACCCCAACCTCCGTATTGCTTAAGTGTTAACTGTACATGTTATTTCCTTTCCTGTAAGAGAAAAATGATGAGAAGGTCTTTTCTACAATAAATGTATTCAAAATGTAGCAGACTTGAAATGTGTTGGCGCCACCATTTTGCGTCTCACTTTGAAAACTTATGACTAAAAATCGTACTAAAGCCTACCTTACTTTTCCAACCTTAGAAAAAAGTTACAAAGAAAAGGGATGAAACCATGCTAGTTTGCACTGAAATTTGAAATTATGTTTTACTTTAATTACTTCCAAAATAGAGATCAGTTGCATACAAATGGCAGGTCACCCTAATCCACCCTATGACTGCACTTCGATTCATGAGGAATTGTGCCATCTAGAAAGGGCAGAGAAGAGGAATAGAGTGCTCTGCGTCTTGAAACAGAAACATGCATGTAGCCACATGCTTTGATTCTGTTGTCACTGTGTACTTACTGCTGGGAAGAGGGCATGTTTGTGTATTTTTATGCTAATTATTGTCCAAGTTGTTAATGATTTAGGCTTTCAGAACCATATAAAGTTTTTTTTCCTTTCAGATATAAACCATCTTTCACTGTTCTTCTGATCATATGAGGGATAATTTTCCCTAAATATTCTTCAGACCATAATATTATGTCCATATAAATGCCAGTAGCAAGAGTAGAATCAACCACAACTGCCTTTGTAATTATTTAAAGCTTGCGTGCCTATAAGTAATTGGCATTTTATATAATCAAGAATCTTTGATATAATAATCTCTCAACTATTTGAAACATGGCTCACATACATTAATTTTATATGCAAATATATATATAATATAATTGTATATGAAACTAAATTTTGGACTTCAGAACAGCTTCTTAGAATCTTGACTTAAATGTCTACAGTAACAATTGACTTAAAAAAAATTAGCACACTGTCACTATGATGAAAAAAATACTATAAAATTATTTAAAAATTTTTTCCACCCTAACATTTAAAATATTCTCACAATGGTAGTTAAAACCTATTGTGATTGTTCTTAGAATTTAGATTAAAAATGTTCCAGAAAGTTTGAAGAGAAGCACTTTAGTCAATTTTTAGTTGTTCAAGCATGAAGAAATGGCATTTCATTGACATTTTGAAAACTATTCAGATTCCCTCTTTGAATTCAAGTGTTTCAAAGATATCTTATTTTAAAATATCAAAATAGGAATAGAATATGAAGGGCTGTTTATGAGGAATATGATGCACTTTTATGAGAGGGTGAGATTACAATAACAATACCTCCTCTCATAGAATAGCCAGCAAGGCTCCACTAAATAACAGTGCCTTGATTTTGTAGATGTCTAATCATGGATATTGAGTTAATCTGAACCATTTGTAGACACAGGAGTTTATTACAGAATTATATAGTATCTTTCAAGTATTTAGGATAGTGTTGAAATTAAGCCTGCATCCCCACGATTTTCAGAGGTTCTGATGCCTAATAAACTCAACCCATGCATGCCAAAATTGGCTTAAAGCCCAGCCATTACCCAAGCTACACTTCAAGCATCAAGATTCAGAAATGTGATTTTATGCAAGAGTTTGAGGAATTCACTACTCACACTTTCTTGAACAGTATATCCAAGTGCATCAAGAAAATGTGAGTAAAGAAATTTTGACCAAAGGATTGATAGTAACGTTGAATATATTTCATAGTAGATCTAAGATTAAAAGGTGAGAGTGAGGGTGAGAAGAGTGTATGAATGCTTCGTGTTCTGATAAAGAGAATGTAGCACCCATGTCGTACCTGCTTGGCTGCATTGCCAGTGCCCACGGTAGGCTATTTTATCCAGGTTTTTAGATTCTGTTTTGTTTTTTTCTTTTCAGCAGAGTTAGTCCAAGACCAATAACTCCATAACTGGTAGAATTGGAAGACTTCAATAGTGCTTAACATTTTATCCATAGCTTTATAACAGTTTTCTTTTTCTTTTTTCCTGACAGATTCTTTTCAATATAACCCATCATGGTTGAACTCAAAGTCATTGCATATTTAAAATCTACAACTGCTGACGTTTTGTATCCTTCGCATTCCAGGTAATTGGTTTTTTGAGCATTTTCTGTATTTTTCTCCGTCAGTCTACCTAGATATTTGTTAGATATAATATTTTAATATTTTTCTGAAAAAGTGAGATTTTGCATTTTTAAATACATACTCAGTTGCTTTAATTCTGCTTATTTCCTCTCTTTTATTTTTTTTGAGACAGAGTCTTGCTCTGTCGCCCAAGCTGGAGTGCAGTAGCGTGATCTCTACTGACTGCAACTTCCACCCCCCACGTTCAAGCAATTCTCCCACCTCAGCCTCCAGAGTAGCTGGGATTACAGGTGCATGCCACCATGCCAGGCTAATTTTTGTATATTTAGTAGAGAGTGGGTGTCACCACGTTGGACCAGGCTGGTCTCGAACTAATGACCTCAGGTGATCCACCTGCCTCAGCCGCCCAAAGTCCTGGGATTACAGGCATGAACCATGGCGTCTGGCTATTTCCTTCATTCTTTATTTTACTGGTTTTATCTCTCTCTCTCTCTCTCTCACTGTTTCTCTCCTTCTCACATTCACTTTGCAGTTGTCAAATAGCCCAGGTGATGTTACAGATTTACTCCCTATAAAAGGAGGCATTACACATTACACATGCATCTTATTGGCCTTACAAAAGTGTTTGGTTCATTTGTATTGACTATTCACCTTTAAAATATTTCAATATTCATTAAAATACCTTCCAAACAACATTATTAGACTTATGTTTCTAGCTTTCTTTTTTGTATTGCTATCTACCTTCATTGCTGTTTGTTTAGGAAATATATTCTGTGTCACGTTATTACCGTGAAAATTGTTTGAATTTGTGGTATGGTCTAGAAAATGTTAATTTTTGTAAGAATTCTGTATGAACATGAAAATAACATGAATTATAATATTCATGTTCCTTATATAACATTTGCCCTTTTTAAAATCCACTAGCTTCTTTTAAAACTTACTCTTTTAATTTTTTCTTTTATCTATTACTGAAGGATGTGTGTTTGAAATGTCTATAATGATTTGTGGGCTTATCCATTTCTACTTACTTTCTGATAGTTTTGCATTATATAATTTGATTCTCTAAATGTGTGTGTGTGTGTGTGTTTGTGTGTGTGTGTGGTGTGTGTATATATATGTATGTATGTATCAGGCTAATGCACATTTAAGTCATCACATCTTCTTAATAACTTTAAACTTTTATCACACTGGTTAGACTAACTTATTTTAATAAATGTTTCTAACTTACGTTCTTTTGTCTACATAGCAACTTTTTAAAAAATTATATTCATGTATGTTTGTATGTATACCATATATACACAGTATCTGTATTGTTTGAACTTCAAAGTTTCTGTAAATTTAGATATTACTTGCCTCTCCTAACTATGATAGAGACGGATTTTTTTAATTTTGCCAATCTTTCTATTTTAACAGAAACATTGTCTACTTAGGTTTAAGTTAATCTTTGTTCATTTATATTTAATTTGTTTTATTAATTTGTTGTGTATATTTACATATAATGTATCATTTTCTCCTATCGGTTTCTGTCTTCTTGTTTTTAAATTATGACTTTTATTTTTATTGTTTTCATAGATACAACGGAGAAATGCATAATGTCCAGTAAATTTATTAAACTTCCAAAGTCAGTCGCGCTCTGTGTCTCACGCCTGTAATCTCAACACATCAGGAGGCCGAGGCTTGTGGATCACGAGGTCAGGAGTTGGAGACTAGCCTGACCAATATGGTGAAACCCCGTCTATACTAAAAATACAAAAATTAGCCAGGCATGGTGGCACGCGGCTGTAATCCCCGCTACTCAGGAGGCTGAGGCAGGATAATTGCTTGAACCTGGGAGGCAGAGGTAGCAATGAGCCGAGATGGGGCCACTGCACTCCAGCCTGGGTGAAAGAGTGAGTGAGACTCCTTCTCAAAAAAAAAAAAAAAGTTGCAAAGTCATACTCACCTTTCTGCTCTTGTCAGACAATTAAGGGGTCTTTCAATACTTCAGCCCTAATAATTTGCTTCCTAACGTACACATTGCATTGCTTATCTAATTTTAAATATCTTTTTGTTTCAACATCTAATTTTTAATTTAGATCTATCTGTATGTTTACAATATATTTTGCGCTTTGTTCATTCTTTGATTTCAGAACTTCAACCTTTCTGAAACATGTTTTCAGAGTTTCTTTTTAGTTTCTTCAGTGGAATTCTGCTGGTGGCGTTTTGTTTTTTGTCTCTAAATATGTTATTTAGCCATAGGTTGATGAATATTTTTCTTGGTTGAGAATTTCAGAATGACATTATTATTCTTAAGAAATAATATTGTTTATTTTACCTTCCATTCTTTCAGATTTCAATATGATTAAAGGTAACTTCATTTTTCTAGCGCTAATTGAAATATTGTTCCCTTCCTGATTGTTTACTATTTCTCTAGGAGATGTGTAGGTTTTTCTCCATTGTAGCTTGCTTTGAATATGCGGATTAGTGTCTTACAAAAGTCTAGAGAACTTTCAGCCAAAATTCCATCACATATTGTCCCTTCCCAGTTCCCTTCTTCTATGAGAACACTCAGTAAACACATGCTACACTTTCTCACTGTATCTTCCATGTCTCTTAATGATTCTGTCCACATTTTGCATTTTTTAAAATTATCTGTAATGCGTTCTGAAACATTTATTAACTCTCAACATGGCCATGTCTAATCTGATGAGTTCGTTTTTGAGTTTTTAATTTAAAATACTATATTTTTATACAAACTACTTTTCAAATTTGCTACATCAATTTTTTGGTCTCCTAAAAATATATTCATTTTTAAAAAAAATTTTTAAAGCAAATGTGCTTTATAATCTAACAGCGATATTTCTACTAATGAACCTTTGTGGATCTGTTTGTACTCTTTTTCTGCTTTCCTTTCAAATGGTGGAATATCATTTCCTTGTGTACTTAGATGCCTTTGAATGACAAATATTTATTTTTCTTTGAAAATTATTTTTGTGCACTTTTGAGGATTAGTAAGAAGAAAATTTGCCAAGGAGAATTTGAATTTTTTTGTGAGTCTACTAAAGGCACCACCATTCTGCGACCACATTATGTTAATTCTTGGCCTAAAGGTGATTGGACGTATGTTTGGACTGCACATTTAAACAATTTTTAAATTAATTGCTGTAAATCATTAATGATTGAGTTTCTTTAAATCTGTCCAATCTCAAGTCATTTTTACTTGCCATTTCCAGGGAATGTGAAATGGGACTAATTTACCTCTGATTCTTCTTTATACTGAGGATATAAATTTTAGTCCTAGCTTTAGGGAGGAGCTCCTGTGTGATGCCCTATCTTGGCAAAAACTATGTATTTCTTGACTGCCCTATGTGATGTATGACAGTAGGAATCCGCACTCATTCATTCTGGTACATGTCTGTAGGGCAAAATCAGTTTCGGTGTTTGGGTATATTTTGTCTGATCTCTGCATTCCCGTGGTTTTGACCTTCTATTTTACTTTTTTTTTGTGAACATACCAATGCTTCAATTTTTTTTCCAGTAATATCATCAACTATATTATAAGAAAGAGAACAATTTTGATAAAACACAAATTTCATATTTTCCTACTCTGATTGGCATTTATGTAAAAATACAGGTAAAATTTATTTGTGCTTTTTTGCTATTTCTGTTTTGCTATTCTCTGTTTGTCTATGTCTTCTCCACAGAGACACAATACGGGAATTTTGTACACTCTTGTGCCAACTGCCTTGATAGTAACAAAATATATTTCTCGAACTCCTAGGTATAAAACTCAAGTATCCACAATTTAAATTCTTTTTCCCTCAGTTCTGTTTCCAGTCGCAATAGAAATCAATGCCAATCGAGAAATACAAGCATTATTCTAATACTTCTCACACATTAAAGATATAGATTAAATTTTCCAGATCTCCTTAAATACTATCATTTTTCACTACTTTTATCTTAACTGTTAAGTTCAACTTTTTCTATAATATTAATATATTGTGAAAATTTCCTTACTTTCTTATTTGTCCCAGGTTAAATGTTTTCCAGTCTCTACCTCACCCTGTGAAGCATAAACATTTTACATGCTGTACAAGTAATACATAGTTCATGTACTTAGAGATTGCACAATTTTTGTTTGGTTGACAATAGCTAATGTTTTCTTCTTCATTTTCTATTTCCTGATTTTTCTTTATTTAGTAGATACTACATTATCGTAAAAATAAGAACGTTTTACAGACTAAAGCAAAATCAACCCTAGGAATAAAATGCACAAATAAAATATATAAACATACAATTAGATGTACCGTGTACACTTTTAATATATTTAGACATTTAATTTCAGTACAATTTTAATTAAAGTCTGTGTATTACCTGTCATCGTCTTAGTAATTTTTATATAACAAATTTTGTAAATCAAAAAGCCTCAATGTCATTATAAACTATCTTGGCAGAGGTTGATCTCCATGGAATAATTCCTCTCCCAAATTATGCCAATCAGAATTTCACTCTACCATAATTCTTTTAACCAGTTTCAGAGGAATAATAAATTTCAAAATTGTTCAAGGTACTTGTTGTAGTTCAAGTACATTTTGACAGGTGTAAAACTGTAGACAGATACAAACATATTCTAATTGACTTAAAAATATATGGGACCTATTTTAAAATCTAGATTTTAAAATGTCATGTCGACATATACATGTTCTCCTTGTGAAATAATTGCTTTTCATTCTCTGGATAGAATAATTTAATCTTGAAACCTTCAATTCACTGTTAAAAACAAAATATTACATAAAGATATGCTTATAAAAATAATTCACAACTAGCTTTTCAATTCAGAAATATATGTGAAAAATCATCAAACATCTAATGGATTTCAAGGAGAAATGGGCTAGTAATGTATTCCATATGCCTCAATTTTTCCTAGACACAAGGCTTCCTTTAAAATAATTGTAGGCATTTAAGAAACCATGTAAACTAAAAAGAAGAAATTGTGACACTGCTGCTTAGGTTTTTGAAATCTTTGGACATGAATCAATATATTTGTTTAATTTTATCTTAATTAGACATTGTGAGTTCACCATCTTACTGTCAGTATAGCATCCAAGCTGATTATCATAGATTACAAGTTCAACTATCAACTGTGTCCTGAGAGTTTAAAAACATAAATGAATGTATTTGTTTGGGTATTCTTAAGGCAGGAGCGAGGACACAGCGAAAGTGAGACAAGGAAGAGAGAACAATATAAAACAGGAAAGACAGAAATGCCAATAGCACATGTGTTAAGAGGCAAGTTCCTGTGTTAGATATCTGGGCTTAATTCTATGGGAAGCTATGTGGAACATGCCTCAGAATGACATCACTGAATCCAGGGAGATTCTTCTTAGTTACCCTCACCTTTTCTTCCCACTACATGCCCAGTAATAAGCTCCCGTGCTGCTAGAGAAAGTCCTCAGCTAGAAACAGGTGCAAATTCTGGAGATGAGACCTTGTAGAGTGTTAAGAATGGTATTTTTCCCAGCAGCTACAGGTAAGGAATAGGGGCTGGGCTATTAATCCATCTGCTACAAATCAATATACCCCTTATGCTCCTTTTGGTGATCGACAATGTATTTAAAAAGATTAGATGATCAAGAATGGCTGCAGAGAGGATGAAACAGAAACAAACAGCACACCTCTTGGTTGATTTTTATTCATTTCATCAGATTCAAGGAAAATGTGTTGGGAGCTCCTGGCATAGAGAATGTCACAAAGACATGTTTTCAATAGTGGTGCTATCCCTAGGGCAGAGAAGACCCAGAGAAAGCCCAAGTGGCTGCTGGAACAAAGTCAGACACCCTGCCACCTGTCCACATTCCTTGTCTCTGCCATCATGCTGAAGATTGGTTTAAAGGACTGGCTTCCCTTCGCCCAAAATTAAAAGAGCACAAACTGAGAAACCGAATGTAGGAGAGAGCAGTGCATTATGCTGTTCTCAGGGGTCACCGCAGGTTTGGAACATTCTTTCAAATTAACCCATCTCAGGACATCTGCAGGGAAGAAAGATTGTACCTAACATTTTTTTCTTGTCAGCATTTGTTTAGGGGTGTTTTATTGACCAAATATGTTCCCATAACCTAGTTTTTGGTAACTAACTAAATATAGTAGATTTTTAAATTTTATCATCAAAATCTATAGACAATTTTTGATTAAAATAGGCTCCACATCTATGTCCTGCTTTTCTTATTATTATTATTTACATTGCTGTATAAAAGAACAAGACTTCAGAATCAAGAATATCTTGTCTCTTCGCATTGAATTTATACAAGGTGCTCTTTCTTTAATGTTGTGTCAAAGGACATATTTTTACTCATTAAAAAGGAAGATCGGAATCTACTTGTATGCACAGCTCCAACATATTAATAATTAAAATTAGGAGGTAAATGTGGTCAAAGCTACAGAAAGACTTGAGATGCCCTTTATATTGATTACTGTATAGCACTCTACAAACACATTGTTAAATAATAGTTTATATAAATATTTTGTAGCATTTCAAATATTTTAGTGCCTGAAGTTTCTCCTCTTACATAGTTCACATTCTCAATTTGAAGACTTACTCCGCTAGTTAATATGTTTTTAGTCTCGTTTGAGTATTATATAAAAGCAGTTTTCAGTTAAATGTGTTCCGGTTGCATAAAACATTACAAATCAGTGAGTATTTAATTACATTTTCATGTTCCTGTAATGTCTTTAGAAGGTTTTCATATTATTACCTATCCGTATATGTATGCTTTGTCAAAGAAAAATCAAATATATTTGTCATTGAAATTGAAAATCCACATCCATTGGAACAATTACAATATAATATTGTGAACATGTAAATATATATCCTATGTCTATTTTATATATAAACATATATGATTAAAATATAGTTAATAATTTTTACACCTACTATTAGAAAGTAAAAATTAGTTAACTTCTGATGATTATTTGTTAATGAAGATATAATTATTTTGATTTGGGTGATTTTAAATAAACAAACATATTAAATTACATGACAAAAAGTTCTTTATAAAATATTTATCATTTTTACATTGGTTTTATCACTTTATTCCACTATTTTATTTTAAGATGACCTGTCTTGTTTAAAACACTGTATTCATCTTAATTAAATTAAATTCCATTTGTAAAAAAATTAACAAATTATATGCTCTATTACACAGTGCGGTTATTAAGTGGGTCAATAACTCAAGAGTTGATCCCCATTATCGTCATCTGTGGCCCTATTTGTTTTATAAACGTGTTGTCTTTTTCCATGCCTGTCATATCTCTATTGCTCGTTCATTTTTCTCTTTGTCCCTTATAGGGAGCATTGCCTATCGCTAGATTAAGCAAAAGTTCCATCTTAAAGAAGCACAATAACCTGCTCAATCTTTTTCACACAGAGAAATGTTTGTTGAGTAATTAAGGTGTAGATGACGATACAAAGAGCTTGATTAAATTAGATGCCAAAGTACCTCTGTGATTCAGAATATGAATGGTATTTAATCTCTTTGAAATCAATTAATTAATGCCAATATTTCAGAAGTTGTTCTAGTTAGTGAAATGTATACAACACGCAAAAGATTCAGAACTCTGAAGGGCAACATTTTTCTATAATTAAGAATTAAGAATTAATTCCCATTAATTATTGGGGAGAAATAATTATTAAGAATTAATGACTGAGAAAATGTTTTTATTTTTTATTTAGAAAATTATTTTGTGCATGAGCATTACTGCAATTGTGCAAGAAACATAAATTTAAAGAAACCATTATGTGCACAAGATTAATATAATAACACCTTGATATTTTCCACGATCACAGTTTTCTTTGGTAAATCTTTAAATGCACACCATCTAAAGATAATAAATGAATCTTGGAAATCTTTTACGTAAGGGTAAATATTAGGATGCATCCAATTACATTTACACACACGTACAATTACATTTACACACACATACATGCACACACACTCACTGATACACATGTGTGTATTTATATACATTAATTTACTAATTGATGTTAACTAATATGTTTAAGAGCCAGTAGGATTGATATATAGTTGAACCTGAAAAATATTTATTATATACATGTTTAAAATACACAAATAAATAGTAATTAAACTAGGCATTTGAAACTCTACTAAAATCTAAGCTGTGAATATTTTGTGATCATTACAAATTCTTACACTGAATAAATATTTTTATTTTTATAATATTAATATGTTTGATACATGTGTACATTTTTTACAATGTATTATTTTATTTTTGTCATAGAGTCATGTCATACATAATAACATTTCAGTCAAAGATGGATTACATATAAAAAAGTGGTCCCATGAGATTATAATACATTTTATTACATACTTTTCTATCTTTAAGAATGTTTATATATAAACACTTACCACTGTGTTCTTAATGCCTGCAGTATTCAGTACAGTAATGTAGTACACAGGTTTGTAGCCTAGGAGAGAGAGGCTATACCGTATCACCTAGACGTGGTAGGCTGCACAATGAAGGTGTTTGTGATATACTCTCCGATATTTGCAAAATGATGAAATTGCCTAGGAATGCATCTCTTAGAACATATCCCTATCATTCAGTGAGGGGTGACTGTGCTAAAATGCTCAATCAAAGTTTCAATGCCATCCATAAAATGGTTGTACTGTGAAATACAAATCTCTCACCCTTGGCCTGAATATGTTTGCACACTAAGCAGATCATGGGAAGGAGAATGTGCTGGCATCGCTGGGATGATTTTCTCACACTACATGAATAATATCTCCAGACTTCGCGAATATGAGCCACTTGCATAGAGTGAAAGTAGGCATCTCTTTGCTGGGAAATTTATCAAATGGCAGTGTGAAGTGTTTTTAAAATATACTTGTTTGTTTATAGCCGGTAGGCCTACAGTGGCTCGTGGCAATGGTTGAGGTTGCTAAGATTTGGTGGAAGGAGGCAAAATGAAATGGCCACTTATATGCTATATGGATCACTTGTTTCTGTTGAGTTACAGATTCAGCTGGCTATTTCTCCCAGTGTTATTTGGAGAAAAAAACATGATGGTAATTTCGGGTAATAAATACAGTATTTGATGAAAGCAAATTTATTGAGGGTTAGACAAACTACAAGATACTTTAGGCTGCAAAGTCAGCACGAGACTTCTGGCCCAAATTGTGCAGAGTTTGGGTCCAGCTGCAAAGTTCAAACGAAGAGGCCATATAAGACGATTCTCACTTCTGACACCAACTGCTAGTTCAGGGGTTTCCCCAGAACACCCTCAGTTTCAAGAATTTACTAGAAAGACTCACAGAACTCATTGAATGCTATTGTACTCATGGTTTATAATGGAGAATGGGTAGAAATTAGAACCATTCAAAGGAAGAGACATATCACGTAAGGTGGAACCTAGGAGGATTTTGAATGTTAAGTTTCCATTGTCTTCAGGATATATTACCTGTCATTGTTGTACAGCAATAAACATGGAGTACTACCAACCTGGGGAGCTCACCTGATGCTAAAAAGACACTACTTAGAAAATGAAAAGACAAATGAAAGGATGAGATACGATGACCTTCCACATTAAGGCACTGGAAAAAATAGCAAAATAACCTAAAGCAAGCAGAAGGAAGAAAATAAAAATTAGAGAAATTAATAATTTATAATATTAAAAATATTTGTTAGTATTGAATAACCGATATTAATTCTTGACTAGCTTTTTTCAAAAGGAGAAATATTCACTTTCCAATTTATTCTGTGGGGCCAGTGTTACCTTGATACAAAAATTAGTCCAAATTGCATAAAGAAATAAAACTACTATAAGTATAAATGCAAAATACCTTAAAAAACACTAACAAATCAAATCTAGCAACATATAAAAGAATTATACACTATGACAAAGTGAAATTTGTACTAGTAATCCCAGGTTGGTTTAACAGTCCAAAATGCATTAAGATAATACATCTTATCCATAGACTAAGAAACAAGAATTGCATGATCATCGCGATAGATTCAGAAAAGACATTTAAAAAAATCCAAATGCTTTAATGATTAAAAATACAAATAAAAACTCAATGAACCAAGAATAGAGAACTTTCTACACCAGATACATGGCACCTGTGAAGAGCCAACAGCAAACATTCAACTTAATGGTGAAAGAAAGGATACTTTCTCGCTATGGTCAGAGATAAGAATAGGATATATACTTTGACCTCTTCTAGTCAACATTTTACTAAAGACTTTATGCAGAGCAAATTGGCAAGTAAAGAAATAAGAGTCACCCATACTGAACAGGAAGAAAGAAAACTTTATTCGCAAACAACATTCTTCTATATGGAAAATTTTAAGGAATCCACTGAACGATAAAACTAGTAAATTATTTCAGCAATATTACAAAATACAAGATAAATATACAAAAATCAATTGCACACATCTATAATGAAAAGCCCAAAATGAAATTAAGAAAACACTTCAATTTACAATAGCATCAAAAAAAGAAATAATAACTAATTTGGAAATGTGATACAATATTTTACTCTGAAAATTAAAAATTATTGTTTAAAGAAGATCTAAATAATTAGCAAACATCTTACAGCCATGAATTGGAAGATTTAATATTGTAGTACTTTACAATTTGAACTACAGATTTGATGAAATCCCTGCAAGTATCCCAACAGACTTCTGTCTAGAAACTGACAAGCTGATTCTAAAATACACATGGAATTGTAAGGGACCCAAAATAGCCAAAATAATCTTGAAAAAAGAAAACATATTAGGATAATTCACACCCCCGTGCTCCAAACCTTACTGCAAAGCATCAATAATCAAGACAACACAATAGCGATGAAGGAAAAATATCTAGATTGACGGAAGAGAATTGAGAGTCCCCATATAAAACTATGTATCTATAGTCAATGGATTCTTACTGTGGTGCCATGTGCAATTCAATGAGGAAGAGACAATCTTTGAACAAACTGGGTCAACAATGTACACGTGGATCATCACTTGCAAAGTAATAAATTCGAACCCTTACCCCGAAGCATACAAAAATATTAACTCAAATGAATTAAAGACATACATGCAAGAGCTAAAACAAAGCATATGGGAAAATCTTCAGGATTTTGGATCTAGCAAAGGAATAGCTGTAACACCAAAAACATGAGCAACAAAATAAAAATTAGATATTTAAAATTTCTTAAAAATTGAAGACAATGGTGTTTCAAAGGACAACCAAGCAAGTCAAAAGGCAGCTCAAATATTGTGAGAAGATATTTGAAAAACACATATCTATATGTCTGTATATATATATATATATACATGTATCATGAATATAGAAAAATTGTTTTAACTCGGTAACAAATATCCCAACTCAAAACTGATAAATGGTAGGAGTAGATAAGTTTCTCAAGAAGATACACGAACGGCCAATAATCCCATAAAAAGATACTAAATAGCATCACTCATCAGTCAACTACAAATCAAAACCACAGTTACATACTCTATGGCTAGAACTGGCCACTTTGGAAAATAGTTTGATGGCTTCTAAATATATTAAACATAGAATTGTCATATGACCTAGAAATTTATTCCTAGGTATACACTCAGATTATTGGAAAGAGATGTTCAAACAGAAATTGTAGACAAGTATTTTTAACAGCAGTATTTAAAATAGCCAAAGGCTGAACACAACTCAAATGTCAATAAGAATATTATTGGATAAACAAAATGTTATATCCATGAAATTGAATGTTATACAGTTATAAAAAGAAATAAAGTACCAACACAAACATGAACCTTGATAGCATTATATCAACTGAAAGAAGCCAGGCACAAAAGGCCACCCACTGTATGATTCTATTTAGATGAAAATAGAATAGGAAAATCTACAGAGACAGAAAACAGATTTGTGTTGCTTAGGATTGAGTAGGGGATGGGTGCATAGGAGGTTAACAGCTAAAGAAGGTGGGGTTTGTTTTTGAAGTGATGAAACTGCTCTAAAATTCATTGTGATGATGGCTCCACTTATCTCTGCATATACTAAAAGCCATTGACTTGTACACATTAATGTGTGCACGCTACACTATGTAAATTATATCTCAATAAATCCTTTCAAAAATAAACAGAAGAGTAAGGGGTTTTGAAGTGTTGCAGCTGGGAGGCAGTTTGAAATACTGAATAGGTCTCATTGAGAATGTGAGGTTTCAGTAAAGACTTGAGGAAGTTGAATGAGCTGATCAATGGATATATGGAGGGCTGTCTTTCCAAGCCAAGAAATTAACTAGAGTCTTGGTCATAAGACAGCAGCATGTTGGCATGTCCAGAGGACAGTGAGGTGGCCAGTAGCACTGGGAAGATCAAGGGTGAAGATATAAAAGAAGTTTGGCGGTTAACATGGGGCAGATCATGATGGGCTTGCAGACGATTGTAAGAATTGTGGCTTTTAGTGTAAATGAAATGGGGAAACAAATCATTATCCCATTATCAATATTTTAATAAATTGGATCCATGAACCAAATCCAATGAGATTAAATCAATTAGTAATAATATGCAAATTTGTATTAAAATTACAAGAATTACTTGCACATTTCAGAACAGGAGAGTCATGATTGTTTATCAGCAATAATAAACATTATTAATTTTAATTGTGATCAGCTAACTGAGATTAATGGCAATACATCATGCTTTATAATGTGACTGTCAAAAAGAAAATATGATTATAATCTTATACTACATTCATCAATGTTTTTGATTCATAAGACTATAGAGTAAGCCCCTAGTTTTCAAAGCCAACTTATGAGGCAGTGACATCTTATGCAAGTTTGCTGCTTTCTGCCACAGTGGTCCTTGGTCAGCTGGCACAAATTGTTTTACAAACACTACTAGGTCCAACAACAGTTTGGATCACAATGAACACAGAAACACCTTCCTCCCTTCAGAAATACCTATCAATTTCTTCCAATACAGAATGAAAAATTGACAAAGGAAATATGTTGATTGTAAAAATGCGAGTTAGCTTATATCGCAAGGACAAAAAACCAAACACCGCATGTTCTCACTCATAGGTGGGAATTGAACAATGAGAACTCATGGACACCGGAAGGGGAACATCACACTCCGGGGACTGTTGTGGGGTTGGGGGAGGGGGGAGGGACAGCATTAGGAGATATACCTAATGCTAAATGACGAGTTAATGGGTGCAGGAAATCAACATGGCACATGGATACATATGTAACAAACCTGCACACTGTGCACATGTACCCTAAAACCTAAAGTATAATAATAAAAATAAAAATAAAAAAATAAAAAAATGCGAGTTAGCTTGCATCTATATGAAAGAAAAATGCCATTTTTATTACATGCGATCATTGTTTTACATGAGTTTTGGTATAGCACAATGTTGAACCAAGGGCAAAGAGAGAAGAATTAATGAAGTCTTAAGATATCAAGAATTTAAAAGAAAAGGAAAGTCATCTTTGAAGGTTAGTGACATAGCATTCATCTTCTGTTGTCACCTTTTCCGTCATTCCCTGTATGCCTGATGGACAGCCTTCACTCAAGTTCAGAGAACAGTATGCAAAGATTAGCTACCAATTAATCTTTATGAAGTGAGCTTAATTTCTAGCCAGACTGAGCTTACATTTTAGCAGGAAGCATTTTTGGGAAATGTTTATGTTAGAGTTTGCCCTTCTTGAGAAGGTGAGACAAAGATGTCTACTTTACAAACATGAATTAAGATGGGAAGATATTTGGGAGAACCATTTACTCAAACGCTAAATAATAAAAGTACACAAAGAGCAAATTATACTAGATTTCTTTCCCACTTGTTTTCTATGTGTCATGCAATTCACCTGGATTCCCTTCAGTTTCTGTGTAATGTAGAAAGTGGCATTTTCATTCTTTTAAGCTTCTAGCACAATGAAAGAATTTCTCTTTTTCATGAACTGGATCATAAATGAAAGGTAGGAAGAGTTTCCTATATCATATTTATTGTTCAACAAAACACTGCTCCACGGCTTAAATTCAGTTTAAAACAGAGAATTTATTGAACATCTAACACAGACATAAAAGGCAGTAAAGACAAATGAGAAGAGGGCAGGATATTGAAGTACACAGACTTTAATGCTGAATTTTGTATCTTAGTAAGTTACTCCACCTTACAGAGGCTCAATTTCCCCTGATTTAGGAAGGCGATGCTAATGGGTATTGCATAGGTGTACGTATAACAATGTTGTATTTAAGAGAATCTCACAAGCATGGTATAAGGCAGAAAATAAATAGATGTAACATTAATAAGTAGTTTATTACATTTGGATGCTACGTGAAGACTAGAGGAAGCAAGAAACACAGACACTATGGTTGATTAGCATTATATTCTAATTTGTAATATAAATAGAAAAGAGAAAAATAGAAAGCTATGCATAAACACATGCATTAAAATGAATTTTAGGTGGACTCTTTCATGAAAATGTTCCTAAGGTATTTTTTTTATTGTGGTAAAATACACATGACATAAAATTTACTTTGTTAACCATTTTAAGCGCACAGTTCAGTGGTACTAAATATAGTCATAACATTGTGCAACCATCCCTACCATCCATCTCCATAACTCGTTTCATCTTGTAAAACTGAAACTCTATACCCATTAAACAATACTTCCCCATTTCTTCCTCCCTCCAGCTTCTGGCAGCCACCATTGTACTATCTCTATGATTCTGTCCACTTTAAGTCCCTTATACAAATGGAATTATACGGTATTTGTCCTTCACTCCCTAACTTATTTCACTTGACATAATATCCTCAAGTTTCATCCAAGTTGCAACGTATGTCAGAATATTTCACTCATGTTTAAGGCTGAATAACATTCCATTGTATGTGTATATCATATTTTGCTTATCCATTCATCTGTTGTTGGACACTTCAATTGCTTCTACGTTTTAGCTATTGCCAATAATGCTGCTGCAAACATGGATGTGCAAATACTTTTCCAGACTCTGCTTTCAATTCTTTTGCTATCCTGAGATGTGGCACTGCTGAATCATATGGCAATACCATTTGGATTTTTTTGAGGAACTACCATACTCTTTTCCACAGCAAACATAGAGTTTGGCATTCCCTCCAATACTGCAAAAGGAATCGCCACATCCTTGCCTGTGGATTTTATTCACAAGTCCTGTGGCTCTCTCTACATCCCGGACACCATGTGTCATTTCTGTTTATATATATGACATCAAAGGGGCAGGAAGTAATGAACTAAATTGCAAGGATAAACATGTAGAAAAACAGAGGTAAATACTGACAACATAAAACCATAAGAATAATAATTTTGGATGATCTATCTATTATATACCTATTAATCAACATCTATGTGTTCCTCCATCTGTAATTAAAATATATTAGTTAGAGAACAGAGAAAAAAGTAGGAATACATGAATTTAAACTTTTAATTCTTCTTAGATTGTCTCAGCATCATTATATGAAAGAAAATTTATAGGTCAATATCTGTTAGCTATAAATGTAACATTCTTAAAGTACTCAAATACATTGAATTGCAGCATGAATAACATATTACAATCCATTCAAGTTTATTTTATTCTAAGAACACAAAAATACGAATTTCATTTGCAATTTAAAAAAAAACAGAAATCGATACATATGATTGATGTATATACACATTTAATGTATTTTTAAATATACATTTTAAAAAATAGAAATTTTTCTAGGACAAATACTTAAAATATCACTGAAAATAATGTTATTAGCTAATACCTTCCTAATAACTGTGGTATTACATAAGAAACCAAAATTCGAATTTCAGATAAACTTAGAAACTAAAAATTTTCAAAATACTATTCTGTTCTCGATATGTTCATATTTAGTCATATCATTTCTTGTTTTCATTATTCTTCAATATTGCTCTACTAAAATATAACATACAATTCTAACTTTTAATTTCTGTTCTTATTACTCAAAATTGTGTACATTTTCTCATGATCTTAGTTATGCTACTTTTCTGTACTCTTGGAATGTTCACATTTGTGTTCACTCTCTTTTGAGTTCCCATGTTATCAAATAAGTTTTTCCCTCTTTCTGATTTGAAGGTTCATCTTCTCGTAATCATTTTGTCCACTCAGTTTCTTTTCATTATCAGTTAAGTGCCTCTCATCTGGCTTCTTTTCATTTCTAAGGTTTCCTTTCATCTTAAGCCAGTCTTTTATTTATATTTTGATTCTGTTTTGTGGAGGACATGCTTCCCTGAATTTTATGGAAGAGGCCAAAAGATTTGTTCAAGTTTTTACCTGATACATTGGATTAAATTATCTAATGTACACACTCTTAATTTAAGTCTAAGGGCGACTGTCTACTCTTTATTTTGTATAGTATTATTTTTCTTAACATCCAAGTCCATCTTCATCTATTTGTATATGATCAATAAAAACATATTTGTCCAGAACCTTGCTTTGGCGGAATTACTTCTTTCTAAGTAGTAGAAGTAGCAGTGGAGACATGAGCTGGGTTCTGGGTCAGTTTAGAGGGCTGGGCGACATTCCTCCTTTTGGTCTGCATGACTGAAAGATTGCAGTTCTTGCTGTCTCCCTCCTCTCCTTAAGACATTGAGCCATTGCAGCAGATAAGAAGGAATAGTCTTGATCTGCCATTCAGGTGGAACACATGTTCTCTCCAACCACACCC
The DNA here is from genome assembly GCF_009828535.3 of Hylobates moloch. Taxonomy (NCBI): domain Eukaryota; kingdom Metazoa; phylum Chordata; class Mammalia; order Primates; family Hylobatidae; genus Hylobates; species Hylobates moloch. Next base: position 82,514,323 of record NW_026652281.1, read on the forward strand.
ATAGGTTGTACTCACACTCGGCCAGGAGGTATCCTGTCAATGATGTGGAGATGTATCTATCTATCTAGGTATATATGTACTTTGGTTTATGCTCTCTGGTTTCCCGTAAATTATCTCCTTAAAGTGAATATCAAAAGAGAGCTTGGTGAAGGCAGTGTTATAAAATCCTCAAACTGCAGCACCCACATGCAGAGCAATTTGTAGATTCTGGGGTTCTAATTCAGATACCAAACTATATAAAAGGGGAATTGGTCATTGAGGGTTGCTAGGCTCTTTATTGAGCATATTTGCTCTTTTCATGACATTGAAATTATTTTAAAAATCTAACCTATTTCTCAGTGTGCTGGAAGATGATTTGATTTTAATGCATAAGCACTAATTCTCCCATCAGATCTTTACCATATATTTGCTCTGACAAGCCATAGCCAGCAACTCACTTCACAGCAATTTATAGCATTTCCACGATAAGTTGAATTATTTTTAACTAGACTCTCTTTGCCTTAATAAAAAGATGAAGAAGCAACATACTTGTTCTAATTAGGTTCAAAAGCTGGCAGTCTCTCTCCTGGAAAGAATAATAAAACTTTTCAGAGGCCTAATATACATCTATAGACACAAACACACACACACACACACACACACACACACACACATGCACTATTCATAATATTTAAAGCACATTTTGTTCTATGACTTCATTTGTCCAGCACAAAGTAAAACGATCTCAGTATATGGGAAGACCTATTTTTTCCTATGGCCAATTATAGATATTTTAGTTTTTAAAGGTTAGACTGTTCTTGAAGCTCTCTATATTTCTTTGTCAATGAACTAAACATTGGCAAATATGTATGGTTTCCCACATAAGAACATTATTAACATCAAATTAGAAAGCTGGTGGTAGAAATAATGATTGGGAACACAGAATCTCTACTCAGAGTTCTAGTTCTGCCATACCATAACTTTGTGATCTCAGGAAATATCTCTCCATGTTGCCATATCTATGTATAGTTCTGTCATTTTTCAATAAGAGCTTTCTGCTTAATTATGAAGTACTAGTTACTATAACCATTATTTTGAGCTTCATGTAAATCAAGAACACATGGACTCCACTTGAAAATGTAGTTAGGGATTGGGGGCATAAAGCAACATTTTAAAATGCGTAAAGACAATGAGTAAGCAACAAAGTGTCCAATTTTTTAGGGGAAGTTGCATACATTAGGAAAAGGCAGGATTAAGTAACAGAGAATTTGAATGATAACTGGCCAATTGGTGTCATTTACAATTGCAAGTAATACAAATGAACTTTGCTCTTTTAAAGAGAAAAGGGGTTTTTTAGAATTGGCCAACCTACTGGGGAAGCAATGTAGTTAGAGACAATGCCCAAAACCATGTGAGCAAATGCTCTGTAGAGCAAACCCCTGCAATGCCGCCATTGTGAGGCCAAGTCTCTCCTTGTCTTGGTACTGAGCCCTCCATTCTGCCTCCGTCATTGCCACTGTAGCTGCCACAAAATGATCCCTCAACCACCACTGCTCAGGAACAAAGAAAAGATTCTGTCCTTCCGTGCTCTCAGCTCAATTTCCAACATCAGGTGAGCCTTTGATGGGCACTATTCAGTTCCCATATCCATGAAATAGATGCAGCGAAAACATAGAAATTGCCTATGTGTTTCCCAATAAGGCACATATGGAAGCCTGTTTTCCCACCACAGGAAGGGGTTTGCATGATGGGTGTTCAAGGGAACAATATTCCCTGTAAACCATACTTGGCCCATATGAAGAAAAACAATAAGGATTATTTAGTAAATAGACATGGAATCTTATTCAGGGTTGGCTGATGAGAAGCTGGTTAGCAAGGGGGTCTGCCTTCAGTTAGGACAAGGTCTGTGCTTCCCAGGGGTTCTCTCCATAGCAGGAGGGATGCAAACTTCCCTTTCCTTCCCTGCACCTACCCTCAAATGGCCCAGAGGGCTTCAGGTGCTAGAATTTCTCAATTAATGCTGCAAAAAATAACAGACAGCCTTGACTGTCACAGTCTGTTCTCATGAAGCTAGTCTCTGCTCACTACATAAAACAGGAGAGTAAGAACAAGGGTGTTTAACGCTACCCTAGCTCAAACATGTTTCTCTCTGTAGGATGCCAAGAACCTGGGAACCAGTGCATCTGCTGCTTCCCCTTCTCGGTTTCTAGCCCAGAAAAAAGATGCAAGGGGCGTTTCTTCAGAGGCCTTGAGCTTCACTGCACAATGACCAAGGCTCTACATGCACCCTCTTCATATATTTCTACCTTGAAAAAAATTTTTATGTAATATTAATAATATATATTTTTATATAATAAACACGTTTATTTTATATATAGATACACATATACATAGATAAAGATCTCTACTCAGCCTTTTCTAAGGCTGGGCTGATTGCAGTGCCTCAAAACTATAATCCCAGCACTTTGGGAGGCCAAGGTGGCCAGATCTCTTGAGTCCAGGAGTTGGAGATCAGCCAGGGCAACATAGTGAAACCCCATCTTTACAAAAATTAGCTAGTACGGTGTCATGCACCTGCAGTCCCTGCTACTCCGGAGGCTGAGGTGGGAGAATCACTTGAGCACAGTATGTGAAGGCTTCAGTGAGCTCTGATCACATGACTGCCCTCCATCTTGTGTGACAAAGTGAGACCCTCTCTCCAAAAAAAATACAAATAAAAAGGCTACCACCATACTCACAGATAAGTGTGTCAGGTATATTTGCAGGTATCTTTCCTATATTCTATTTGGTAAAGAAAAAATTGCAAAGAACTCTTCTCATTCTAGATTTTTGTATTAATTAGACATTGGAAGTTTATAGCAGAAGAGGTATAATCAGGTTTGGTAAGGGTACTCTATAGACCAGATAGTGCAAACAGATATCAATGCTTTTTAAAAGCATATAAGGTTATTGGAAATATCTTAAACTACCTATAGGTATATATGTATGTAACTGAACTATCAAATGCAAGTAAGATTATTTCCTTAGAGTGTGAAATCCACCCAATTTATTAAAATATTTTCTAATGTCTATTACAATAATATTTCTTAATTAGCTAACATAAGAGGAGTTTTAAGACATTTATTTATATATAGTTACTAGATTCAAACTCGACTCCATTATTTTCAGAAACCATACTTTAAGACAAGTCCTTTTCTTATCTAACTATGTTTCTGCCTATATTAAAAGACAGATATGTCAATTTTGCTAATCATGCTGTTCCAAACCTCTACATCCTGATTGTTTTTCTGTTTGTTTTACCAGTCATTCAGAGACTTACTTATATACAAATTTCTCTCTTGGTTTAACATTTGTGTGTGTCTTCTTGTGGTTTTGTCTATTTTTGCTGTATATAATTTAAGACATTTTATTGACACATCACACATGCAGAAAAGTACAATGATTAAATATGGACAGGTTGATTAATGAAACACAATTACTTGTTTATGACCATATACGAAAATAGAACATTAATAAAAATAGTGATACTTCTCCTGCCCTTTTCCAAACACTAACCCTCATCCTCAATAGTAACAGGTTTTTTATCATAGAGTAATTTGCTCTATTTTCAAATTTTTATTAAATAAATAAGAGTATATACTCTAAGCCTATGTTTATTTCATTGTTGTTATTTTGCTTATAGTGTTTATCTGCTAATGGACATGGTAGATTAAAGATGGCCACATATACATTTTTTAATTAATAGATTTTTTGAGCACTTTGTGGCTCATGCCTCTAATCCCATCACTTTGGGAGGCTGAGGTGCGTGGATCATGAGGTCAGGAGATCGAGACCATCTTGGCCAACGTGGTAAAACGCCTTCTCTACTAAAATACAAAAAATTAGCTGGTCATGGTGGCATGCACCTGTAATCCCAGCTACTCAGGAGGCTGAGGCAGGGGAATTGCTTGAACCCGGGAGGCAGAAGTTGCGGTAAGCCGGTATCTCACCACTGCTCTCCAGCCTGGTGACGGAGCAAGACTTCGTACCAAAAAAGAAAAACAAACAAACAAACAAACAAAACAAAAGAAAAAACACTTTAGATTAAAAACAAAATTGACCAGAAAGTACTAGAAATTTCCATATACTCCCACATGGCTTCCTGTTTCTGCTAATACTAACATCTCTCACTAGTATAGTGCATTTATTACAATAGATGACTCACTGAATTATAATTAATTAAAGCCCATAATCTACATAAGAGTTTATTCTTTGTGTTGTACACTCTATAGATTTTGACAAAGGCATATATAATATCATGTGTCCACCATTACAGTATCCTACAGAATAGTTTTACTGCCCTAAAAATCTCCCATATTCTACCTAATCATCCACCCTCCCCCTTAACCTTGATCGTTATTCTGTCTCCAGAGCTTTGCTTCCTCAAGAATATCATACAGTTGAAATCATACAGTGTTCTTATGGTTTGATAATTCTTCTTTTTTTTTTTTTGACAATCTTGCTCTGCCACCCAGGCTGCCATACAGTGGCATGATGTCCACTCACTGCAACCATCACCTTCCAGGTTCAAGAAATTCTCCTGCCTCAGCCTCCCAAGTGGCTGGCGTTACAAGCCCTCACCACTACACTCAGCTTATTTTTGTATTTTTAGTAGAGACAGGGTTTTGCCATGTTGGCCAGGCTGGTCTCAAACTCCTGACCTCAGGTGACCTGCCCACCTCGGCCTCCCAGAGTGCTGGAATTACAGGCATGAGCCACTGTGCCGGCCTGATCGTTCATTTTTATTGCTAAATAATACTCTATTGTATGGATGCGCTACAGTGTGTTTACTCACTTACCTATTTGGTCATTTCCAAATTTTGTATTATAAAGAAAGATGCTGTAAATATTCATGTGCAGGTTGCTTTGGGGACATGTTTTTAAGTCATTTTAGCAAATGCCTTGGAGCATGACTGCAGGATAGTGTGGTGAGAAGAGTACGTTTATTTTTATAAGAAACTACCACATTGTCCTCCAAATTGGCTGTACCATTTTGCATTCCCACCAGCAATGAATGAGAGTTCCTGTTATTCTACGTCCTCACCAGTGGTGGTAAGTTATTGCTGCTGTAATTTGCAATTTCCTAACGACACAGGCTGTTGAACATTTTTATATGCATATTTTCCCTCTGTATATCTTATTTGGTGAGGTATCTGGTCAGATGTTTTTGCTAATTTTTCAAATGAGTGGTTTTCCTGACACTGAATTTTAAATATTCTGTGTATATTTTGGATACCAATCCTCTACCAGATATGTGTTTTGTAAATATTTTATTTCAGTCTGTGGCTTGTCCTTTTATTTTCTTAACAGTGTCTGTTGTAGAGAAGAAAGTGCATACACCTTGGCACTCCTTTTATGGAAAGATAATCAGTGTCCTTTCCCTGTGTATTTGCATGGGCTCTGTGGCTTTTTTGATCAATAGAATACAGGAAAGTGAAGCTGGGCTTTTTCACAAGAAGCTTTTCGTCCTAGACATTGAGACAGGCAGCATTCACTTCCAGTCCCTTAAGGTAATTCTATCTGAGGGTCCTGAATCGTCATATGAGACCTCTGATCATACTATGATGTGACCACCGTTCTATAGAGGTCATGTGTAGGTATGCGGGTCAACAGTGCCAGCTGATTCAGCCTTCCAGTCATCCCTACGAATGTAACATGGGAATGAAGCCATGTCAACTTTCCCAGAATGGCCCTTTTTCCTCCCAGCTGGGTGTTTCATAGTGACCTCAGCTGGCAGTGCATGCCTGGAGCAGAATAATTGCCCAGCTGGTCCCATACTAAATTCCTGACCCACAAAATCTTGAGATAAACTGGTTGTTACTTTAGCAAGCTTGTCCAACCCACCTTGTTCTGTTGTTGTTTTGTTTTGTTTTAGGCTTTTAGCAGCCTGAAGCCATGGTTTTTAGCTTCTGTCTCTAGCGATAAGCGGAAAAGAGGCATGAGGAAGGGGCTTTATTGGCCCAACCGGAAACACAAACTGAGAGCCCATGACTGTATTCTTTCCCTTGGACACCCTTGCAAGGTAGTCAGTTTTGTACTGCTTACTTATGTAGTGATGGATAACCAGAGAAATGGATATTGGGACAATTTCCAGTTAGAGGGGAGCTTGTATACAATGTGTGTGTGTATGTGTGTGTGTGTGTGTGTGTGTGTGTGTGTGTGTGTACATCACACAGTCATTTAGTTTGGGTATATTTTGTCAAATATTTGTCCCGAGTGGTATTGAGGTATAAGGCAGGACTGGACTCGAGAGGTGGGGCTCAGACAGTGGACCAGATGGAGGACTAGCTAAAACAGGGTAAGGATAGAAGCAGCTTTCCATCAGACACACCCACCAGTGTGCCATGTCAATTTACTCTTGCCATGGCAACTTCCATGTGTTACTGCCCCTTTGCATGGCAATGACGCAATGACCCAAAATTTACTGCCCCTTTCCTATAAATTTCTGCATAAACTGCCCCTTAGTCTGCATGCAATTGAAAGTGGGTATAAATAACAGCAAAACTGCCCTAAACTGCTACTCTCAACCTACAGGGTAGCCCTGCTCTGCGGGAGGAGTCACAGAGCTGTAAAACTGCCGCTTCAATAAAACTGTTTACTTCTACCTCTGGCTGGCTCTTGAATTCTTGCCTAGGCAAAGCCAAGAACCATTACAGGCTAAGCTCCATTTCGGGGCTCACCTGCCCTGCATCAGTTTTTAACATTTTCCTTGCTACCAGCAATATACGTAACATGAAAGATCCAGTTGATTTACATCCTTGTCAAGAGTTAGTATATATATATATATATATATATACACACACACACACACACACATATATACACACACACACACACATATATATATATATATACTTACAGCATGGTAGTCACATTATAGCATCATAAGAGGACATATATGTATATATATAATATACGTATATACACTTTTTAAAATATTAACCATTATGTAGCGAATGAGTAGCGACGTCATTTCATGGTGATTTTGTTTTTCATTTCCTTATTTCTTTCCATGGGAAATTTGGATATGTTTCTTATGAAGTACATGTTTCTTAGAAGTACATGTGAACGTCTTCCTATTTATTTTTGATATGAAGTCTTTTGCCTGAAATAGCACACTAGACAATTTGGAAAAAAATCTGAGATATGGATCTTTTAAAAATATATATTTGAAGACATAATGCTGACATGGCCATGAAGAATTACAAATCCCAGGTCACAAGGAAGAATCGCAAAGAGAAGAGGTCAGAATTGAGGACTAAATGTTTCCTGGGATCATTTTCACATGTTTGCTTTGAGATGGCAGACACCTGAGAAGAGCTTTAAACAAAAGTATAAATAGGGAGAAGGATGGGCAGGGGAGGACAGGATTAAAAGCCCTGCCAAAGAGAAGGAAGCATTGGTAATTACCCAAGCCTTACATTGTACTAATTAGCTAGTCTGTTATGAGAGTAAGCAGCAAATAGCCCACCTTTTGTAGGGGCTAAAAAATTCGCTTTGAATCATATCAATCCTTGATTCGTTGGAGAAAAACAATGAACCGAAACTTTGGTCTGGTAAAAAGCAAACAGGAGGGAAATCACATCAATCTAAGCCTTAAATTACACCTGAAACTATTCGTAATAAATAGATGGCATACCACTGGAAAATATCCAGGCAAAAGAAGAGATAACACAGTATAACAAGAAATAAAGAAAAGGGATAAACATTAGTTATAAATGGACATAACTTTGCAGAAATAGCAAATTTGTTAAAACTGACTTTGATAACTCTTATTACAGTCAAAAAAATAAAAGATTGAGAACTTCAGCAAATACATTTTTAAGTATTACATGTGAAAAAGTAATTCAATTTTTAGAACTGAAAAATACAATAGTGAAAATTTAGATAATATTTGATCTACTTTGAAGGCATACTAGAAAATGAAGTGTGAAATATAACAAGTCAGAATAAAGCATTCAGTTTGGTGCACAGAAGGACAAAAGAAATGAAAATTTAGAAATATTACAGTAGAGAGATAAAAAGTAGAGAAAGTAGGATCAAATTCACACATAACAATATTAACTTTAAATGTAAATGGGCTAAATGCTCCAATTAAAAGACACAGAATGGCAAATTGGATAAGGAGTCAAGACTCATCAGTGTGCTGTATTCAGGAAACCCATCTCACGTGCAGAGACACACATAGACTCAAAATAAAGGGATGGAGGAAGATCTCCCAAGCAAATGGAAAACAAAAATGCAGGGGTTGCAATCCTAGTCTCTGATGAAATAGACTTTAAGCCAACAAAGATCAAAAGAGACAAAGAAGGCCCTTACATAATGGTAAAGGGATCAATTCAACAAGAAGAGCTAACTATCCTAAATATATATGCACCCAATGCAGGAGCACCCAGATTCATAAAGCAAGTCCTGAATGACCTACAAAGAGACTTAGACTCCCACACAATAATAATGGGAGATTTTAACAGCCCACTGTCAACATTAGACAGATCAACGAGACAGAAAGTTAACAAGGACACCCAGGAATTGAACTCAGCTCTGCACCAAGCAGACCTAATAGACATCTACAAACTCTCCACCCAAAATCAACAGACTATACATTTTCAGCACCACACCATACCCATTCCAAAATTGATCACATAGTTGGAAGTAAAGCTCTCCTCAGCAAATGTAAAAGAACAGAAATCATAACAAACTGTCTCTCAGACCACAGTGCAATCAAACTAGAACTCAGGATTAAGAAATTCACTCAAAGCCACTCAACTACATGGAAAATGAACAACTTGCTCTGGAATGACTACTGGGTACATAATGAAATGAAGGCAGAAATAAAGATGTTCTGTGAAACCAATGAGAACAAAGACACAACATACCAGAATCCCTGGGACACATTCAAAGCAGTGTGTAGAGGGAAATTTATAGCACTAAATGCCCACAAGAGAAAGCAGGAAGGATCTTAAATTGACACCCTAACATCACAATTAAAAGAACTAGAAAAGCAAGAGCAAACACATTCAGAAGTTATCAGAAGGCAACAAATAACTAAAATCAGAGCACAACTGAAGGAAATAGAGACACAAAAAACCCTTCAAAATATTAACGAATCCAGGAGCTGGTTTTTGGAAAAGATCAACAAAATTGATAGGCCGCTAGCAAGACTAATAAAGAAGAAAAGAGAGAAGAATCAAATAGATGCAATAAAAAATGATAAAGGAGATATCACCACCGATCCCATGGAAATACAATCTACCATCAGAGAATACTACAAACACCTCTACGCAAATAAACTAGAAAATCTAGAAGAAATGGATAAATTCCTCGACACATACACTCTCCCAAGACTAAACCAGGAAGAAGTTGAATCTCTGAATGGACCAATAACAGGCTCTGAAATTGTGGCAATTATCAATAGCTTACCAACCAAAAAGAGTCCAGGACTGGATGGATTCACAGCCAAATTCTACCAGAGGTACAAGGAGGAACTGGTACCATTCCTTCTGAAACTATTCCAATGAATAGAAAAACAAGGAATGCTCCCTAATTCATTTTATGAGGCCAGCATCATCCTGATACCAAAGGCTGACAGAGACACAACAAAAGAAGAGAATTTTAGACCAATATCCTTGATGAACACTGATACAAAAATCCTCAATAAAGTACTGGCAAACCAAATCCAGCAGCACATCAAAAAGCTTATCCACCATGATCAAGTGGGCTTCATCCCTGGGATGCAAGGCTGGTTCAACATACGCAAATCAATAAATGTAATCCAGCATATAAACAGAACCAAAGACCAAAACCACATGATTATCTCAATAGATGCAGAAAAGGCCTTTGACAAAATTCAACAACCCTTCATGCTAAAAACTCTCAATAAATTACATATCAATGGGACATATCTGAAAATAATAAGAGCTATCTATGACAAGCCCACAGCCAATATCATACTGAATGGGCAAAAACTGGAAGCATTCCCTTTGAAAGCTGGCACAAGACAGGAATGCCCTCTCTCACCACTCCTATTCAACATAGTGTTGGAAGTTCTGGCCAGGGCAATCAGGCAGGAGAAGGAAATAAAGGGTATTCAATTAGGAAAAGAGGAAGTCAAATTGTCCCTGTTTGCAGATGACATGACTGTATATCTAGAAAACCCCATTGGCTCAGCCCAAAATCTCCTTAAGCTGATAAGCAATGTCAGCAAAGTCTCAGGATACAAAGTCAATATACAAAAATCACAAGGATTCTTGTACATCAATAACAGACAAACAGAGTGCCAAATCACGAGTGAACTCCCATTCACAATTGCTTCAAAGAGAATAAACTACCTAGGAATCCAACTTACAAGGGATGTGAAGGACCTCTTCAAGGAGAACTACAAACCACTGCTCAATGAAATAAAAGAGGATACAAACAAATGGAAGAACATTCCATGCTCATGGGTTGGAAGAATCAATATCATGAAAATGGCTGTACTGCCCAAGGTAATTTATAGATTCAGTGCCATCCCCACCAATGACTTTCTTCACAGAATTGGAAAAAACTACTTTAAAGTTCATATGGAACCAAAAAAGAGCCCGCATCACCAAGTCAATCCTAAGCCAAAAGAACAAAGCTGGAGGCATCACGCTACCTGACTTCAAACTATACTACAAGGCTACAGTAACCAAAACAATATGGTACTGTTACCAAAACAGACACATAGATCAATGGAACAGAACAGAGCCCTCAGAAATAATGCCACATAACTACAACTATCTGATCTTTGACAAACCTGACAAAAACAAGCAATAGGGAAAGGATTCTCTATTTAATAAATGGTGCTGGGAAAACTGGCTAGCCATATTTAGAAAGCTGAAACTGGATTCCTTCCTTACACCTTATAAAAAATTAATTCAAGATGAATGAAAGACTTACATGTTAGACCTAAAACCATAAAAACCCTAGAAGAAAACCTAGGCAATACCATTCAGGACATAGGCATGGGCAAGGACTTCATCTTTAAACACCAAAAGCAATGGCAACAAAAGCCAAAATTGACAAATGAGATCTATTTAAACTAAAGAAAAACTTTAGAAAAAGAAACTACCATCAGAGTGAACAGGCAACCTACAGAATGGGAGAAAATTTTTGCAACCTACTCATCTAACAAAGGGCTAATATCCGGAATCTACAATGAATTCAAACAAATATACAAGAAAAAAACAAACAACCCCATCAAAAAGTGGGTGAAGGACATGAACAGACACTTCTCAAAAGAAGACATTTGTGCAGCCAAAAAACACATGAAAAAAATGCTCATCATCAGTGGTCATCAGAGAAATGCAAATCAAAACCACAATGAGATACCATCTCACACCAGTTAGAATGGCAATCATTCTGACTTTTTAGTCAGGAAACAACAGGTGCTGGAGAGGATGTGGAGAAATAAGAACATTTTTACACTGTTGGTGGGACTGTAAACTAGTTCAACCATTGTGGAAGTCAGTGTGGCAATTCCCCAGGGATCTAGAACTAGGAATACCATTTGACCCAGCCATCCCATTACTGGGTATATACCCAAAGGGCTATAAATCATGCTGCCATAAAGACACATGCACACGTATGTTTATTGCGGCACTATTCACAATAGCAAAGACATAGAACCAACCCAAATGTCCAACAATGATATACTGGATTAAGAAAATGTGGCACATATACACCATGGAATACTATGCAGCCACAAAAAATGATAAGTTCATATCCTTTGTAGGGACATGGATGAAACTGGAAATCATCATTCTCAGTAAATTATCGCAAGGACAAAAAACCAATCACCGCATGTTCTCACTCATAGTTGCGAATTGAACAATGAGAACACATGGACACAGGAAGGGGAACATCACACTTCGGGGACTGTTGTGGGGTGGGGGGAGGGGGGAGGGATAGCATTAGGAGATATACCCAATGCTAAATGACGAGTTAATGGGTGCAACACACCAACATGGCGGATGAATACTTTTGTTACAAACCTGCACATTATGCACATGTATCCTAAAACTTAAAGTATAATAATAAATTAAAGTAAAAAAAAAAAAAACATACACAAATACAGATTACCCAGCTAAAAAAAAGTAGAGAAAGGTCATTTAAAAAATATAAAGGATACAGTAATAATCTAACACGTTGGAATCTAAGAAGGAGAAAACAGCTGGTTTGAACAGCATTTTAAGTGGCAATGTTAGAGGTTTTATCAAAATTGACCAATAATATTAAACCAGAGGTTCAGGAGGTTTTGCAAACCAAAGAAAAACACACGCAGAGGACACACCTAGAGACATAATGGGACAATTTCTGAAAAGCAAAAGAAAAATGTAAAGAGCACTTGATAAAAAAATTGGGCTAACTACAAAGAGAAAGAGTTGACTGATAACAACCTTCTCAAATGAAACAATGAAAGCCAACAAGTGAGGTATTGATATCTTTCAAGTCCTGAAATAAAATAAGTGCCGACCTGGAACTGTCTACTTGGTGGACATATCCATCAAAAGCAAAGATATAGTAAAGAATTTCTCCCAAGCAGACCCACAAGAAAGGAAATACTAAAGATTATTCTTCAGGTAGAAGAGCCATGATCCCTGATGAAAGTTTGCAGTTAGAAGAACGATTTTTTTTAATGAAAGAAATAAACATGGAGAGAAATTTAATTGGATGTCGACTATATAACAGAATGCTCTCTCATAAAGTTTAAAATGTATCTTCCATACAACAGCAGAAGCATATAAGTTGTGAGTTGGATAAATTAATTTTAAAATATTGTCAAGTATTATTTCTTTGCAAATAGACAAATGTACAAATTATATTAGACCCTGAAGTTAAGAATGCACATTGTAATAAACCAGTTAAAACATAATCAGATCAGATATTTTTAAATGGACTTTCTTAAAGTTTTTATAATTTATATTTATATTTCACATATATTGAAAGTAAATAATGGAAAAGCATGCAATGCTATTATTAACAAAAATATAGCTTTAGTTGTACTTATATTCACATTTAAAAAGTTGGACACAGTTAAGTCTCAGGGATTTTTTTACACAACGGAGGCAAGCTGTGCAGTTATAACTAGTATTATATTATGCTCTTGGCCTGATTACAGAAGGGAAAGAGGCGATCATAACAGACAATGGCAGAACTAAGCAACAAGGAGTAGAGTTACAGAACATGATGCTGTAACTGGGACTGGAGTTACTCTTTTAGAGTTAACGAATAGTAAACTGGACAAAATATATAAAACATTTTTTTGAAGTACTGAACATCAGGCAGCACAGGACTGTGCTCTGCAAGAGAAGAGAAGGAGCAAGAATGAGTCCTGCTTTATTCCCAGGTTCTCCGTCACAGCAGTAGAGAGGAATCCCAGAGAGAGCAGACATTGTCATTGCATTGAGGAACCAGATAAAAATCAAAAAAGGTTAAGCAGCTGGAATGTGTAGTAGAAGAGAAAGCTTACAGAAAAAGGAACCAAGAATCAGCATAAGGTTTCTCTCAAGTCCCTAAGCCAAATATACATAGGATGAAATTCTAAGGATCTCAGCAAAGGACTCTACCAGGGAGTTGGTAGAAGAACAGTTCCCTGGCATCACATGACAGGAAGACATGTTAGCTCTGACCAGCCAGAGAAGGGAATCCCCTCTGTACATCCAGGATATTCAGTAAAGACCACTGGAGGTTCATGCCCTAGTGACAGTGCTCATTTAGCTCCAAATTACAGATGGCTCTAGACTAACTCAACAAAGTTTAAAGAGAAGATTTAAAACAACAACAGAAAAATACTCATCCTGAAGTTACTGAACTGCCTGCCAAAACATTGTTCAAAGGTAGCCAATAAAATCTAGATATTCAATAGCATAACATCAAAATACCCCCCCCAAAAAAACCTCTGACATGCAAAGAAGCCGGAAGATATATATTATTAAGATATATATTAACAGGATAAAAATACGTCGTTTATAAATGACAGAGAAGAAGGAATTTTCAAGGTCCTTAAAGTAAATATATTTTATAAATACATATAGATAAATACATATATATGTCAAATTACTTAAATGAAAATTGATCATAGGAGAAAAATAGAAGTTATAAAATGAAAAATATGACATGTATAGGAGAAAAATAAATATTTGAAATAAAAATTCCATGAGATAGAATAAGTAATGGATTTTACCCTAATATCAGGAAATTTATAGAAAAAAATAGAAGCTTTACAAACTAAAGGACAAAGGGTAAACTAAAATAAGAAAGCCATAAACTCAATGATATGTGAGACAATATGCAGCAGTGTAACACATATGTAATTAATATCTCAAAAATGATGGGTGGGGGAATTATTGTTGAATAAAGAATGGTACACTCATTCCTGAGGGCACCGAGGAGGGAGGATAGCTTGAGATTCCTAACGGAGGGTATTATCCATTTATGAAGGTCCATCCCCATGACCCAACACCTCCCAGTAAGCCCCACCTGCAACATTGGGGATCAAATTTTAACATGAGTTTTGGAAGAGGCAAGCATTCAAACCATAGCAGGAGTTAAATTTCCTTTTAAAAAAATCACTGATATGATTCAATTTCGCCATAGATAAAAACTAGTATTTCAGCCTACCACTGAGTGTGTTTATAGCTAACCAAAAGGGCACTCTGTCTCGGGAATACAGATTTGCCTAGAGGTATCCTATTGCAGTCAAAGAAAGAGCAATGAGGGATAGAAAATGTTAGTGATGGAGACATCAACGCTGCATTCTACAACAAACAACGTAAAAACTTTACGGACTGCTTCTGCTAACTGACTACAGTTTACATTCCCCTCAGGTGGGGGAATTGTTGAGTTTTTTCTTAAGATAGAAAAGCAATTCAGATAATCTGAAATCTCCACAAGAAGGATAAGAAGCACAGCAGAAACTATTCTAGGCAGGAAGTCAATCCTTTCAACTGCCTGTGCTCCATAGAAACAATAGTCTGCACTGGGAGTCATATGAGGTACAGACAACAGCCAGTCCTCTGATCCCCTCATTTTTGATTTCAGAAGAAATTACCAGTCAACTGAGTAATTCACTGAGTAAAGTAAACATTTGGCACTGAAAGAGGTTAGGAGGATAACTATTGGTATCACCATATTCATGAAGCTGGAATATTTTCCATTACTGGTATCACATCTGAATGGAAGATGTTAAAAGGTCTCTCATCTTGTAAGGTGGATATGAAAGAACATTTTCGGAGAAATGAAATTATTAACACACTTGCGAGGTGGATGGACGAGAAAAAAAAGAATAATCAGCTTGAGTTCTTCTCCTTGATAAAACAACTCACTAAAAACATAATGAGAAAAATACAAGTTTAAAATAACCAGAAGAAGAAAACTCTAGTTTTTTTAAATTGCTGACAAGATTTTAATTTGCTCCAAGTTGAAAATAACTATATTGCTTTTGTTTTAAGGCACATAATGAGCAATTATATCACACATGATAGATGCAGCAGTAAAATATTATCCATTAACAGCTGGAACTCATAAAAGCATGGCACAATGTGAAGATGGAATTTGCTAAAATAAACCATCTTCTGAAAAATACTATTCTGCAAATTTACAAATAAAGTTTAAATGTTATTGGTCTTATTTAATAGGTGTGTAAAAAAATGAGATATTTGAAAAGTTGGTGTTGGCTTAATTAGTTCTTTATATTAGACAGTTGGTTACAGTAATGCACAGCAAGGTGCTACATACAAATATTGCTAAATTTTCTGCATATAGTATGTATTTAGCTTAAATTATTTGAAATTTTATAGTTAAAGTAACAAATGTATATTTAAATGTTTTGACACAAATTGCAAATATACCTTTAAAAATCGTCTTACACTCTACATATTATTTGTCACATATATATTTGTCTTTTCTCTATAGGAAAGTTTAAATTTTTCCCTTGAAGATTTAATTATTTGAGTCTATAAAACAAACTGATAATGTACAAACTAACAGGAAAAAAAGTTTACAGATATAATTATGTGCACAAGTATGCACTTGGAGTTTACATGATAATTATAAATGTATATATACAAATATTTGTATATTATAGATATACAAATATATACTGTATATATAAAAACTCCAGGAAAGGCAAGATAGTTAACACGTCTATGCTGTCTTGAGGTTTCAGAAAACGCAGAGCTGTACGTTGGTAAATCAGGCTTTGAGGAAGACAGGTGACGACAAGGAAGAAAGAGGAGCCTGGCAGCAGAGGTGGCCTTGTTACACGGATGAAACCTCCCAGGGAGCAGCCCTCCTCTTGGGAGGTATAGATAGGAAATGGTTTTTAGAAATTTAAACGTGCCAGACTCAGCTAATCTTTCCTAAACCCAGACAAGGGAGTACCTCAGGGAAAGCCTGTCTGTATAAATGCAGATTTTCTCTACATATGCAAATCTCCCCAACAAATACAGCTTTTCAGCTATTTTTGTAGAAGAAGCTATTTCCAGTCTTCAGAGTAGCCATATTGAAATATGTCAAAAAGTTGGCCAGGCGCACGCCTGTAATCCCAGCACTTTGGGAGGCTGAAGTGGGTAGATCACCTGAAGTGAGGAGTTTGAGACCAGCCTGACCAACATGGTAAAACCCTGTCTCTACTAAATACAAAAAATGAGCCGCGTGTGGTGGCGCGTGCCTGTAATCTCAGCTACTTGGGAGGCTGAGCTAGAAGAATTACTTGACCCTGGGAGGCTGAGGTTGCAGTGAGCCATGATTGTGCCATTGCACTCCAGCCTGGGCAATAAAAGCAAAATTCCGTCTCGAAAAAAATGTATTTTAGCGTAATATTTTGAGTATCTTTACCTCCATATGTACAATAAATATTATTGTGATTTTTAACCTTTACTCTTCTGTGGAGAAAACACAGGTGTGGGCCGGGCGCGGTGGTTCACGCCTGTAATCCCAGCACTTTGGGAGGCCGAGTCAGGTGGATCATGAGGTCAGGAGATCGAGACCACGGTGAAACCCAGTCTGTACTAAAAATACAAAAAATTAGCTGGGCGCGGTGGCGGGCGCCTGTAATCCCAGCCATTCAGGAGGCTGAGGCAGGAGAATGGCGTGAACCCGGGAGGTGGAGCTTGCAGTGAGCCAAGATCACGCCATTGCACTCCAGCCTGGGCGACAGCGAGACTGTCTCAAAAAAAAAAAAAAAAAAAAAACACAGTTGTGATTTCTACTGTAGCTGAACATCACACGTTTATTTGACAATATTGCACTTGTGTGTGGCTGTGTGTGTGTGTGTGTGTGTAGCTACTCTTTACCTTTGTTCTCACTTAATGATTAAATATTAACAATTAATTCAGTAAAATGTATGTTTTGCAATATTTCTCCATGTTATTATGCCTTAAATTAGTTGAATCATGCCCCTATAATGTGTACATTTTAACCTTTTATTATAGGTCTCAATCTTACTTTGGTTCCTGTATTTGAATTTATGCTAATAAAGTCCTACAGCTAAAAAGGATTATATAAATTTATCTACATTTTTACTAGTATTCTGGTGTCATTTTAAATTATGTAATTAAATCAAATTTTAATTTGGATTATTGTTATCTGAGTTAAGGATCTAAATTTTTAATTTTCTTATAAATATTACTTAATTATTTCTGAACCATATATTGACTAATCTGCCCTTTATATGATGTGCATTATAAAAGCTTGGGATTCATTCATTTGCAAAGATGAATGCTTGAGAAGTAGATATTTAATCATAACATTTCAAAATCTACTGGATAACCTAGAATTGAAAAACAGCCTATAGACTGAAAAACTCCTGTAGTGAAGAAAGAAAATAACTAATATACAGTGACAATATAAAGGTTATAAGTATTTATTTTATTATTGCCCTGAAATTTGATAATACAAACATGTAATATCTACATATCATCCATATATCAGGTCATAAAAAATCAATACATTCTTTCAAAATTTAGCATAACAGAAAATTCACTCTCTCCTTGATGGAATTAAGTTTCAAATAAAAGTAAAAATAAGTAGATAAGTAGATGGAAGCAGATGTTTAAAACCAAAGAAAAATATTTGTTTTGGATAACATAAAAACTCAGTTGACCATTCCAATATTTCAAGAACTTTGGCTGTCAACTGGTGGAGAATTTTCCCCAGAAGACATTTGGCAATGTCTAGGGTTATTGTGGGGATGTCAAGACTGGTGGAGGTGTGAAATTTAGAGGTCAAACGAAACATCTAGCATTGCTAGGGCAGCCTCCCACAACAAAGAATCCTCTGGTCCTAAAGGTAAGTAGCACCAAAGTTGAGAAACCATAATCTAGAAAGTAAACACTATGTAGCTATTCCAAGTGCTCAGGAAAACACATCAATGCCCTCGAGGAGAAAACTGTAAACATTTTAATTGCTGCACATGGTGACACAAATCCATCTTGTTAATCTAAGTGGAAGAGGCTGAAGCACAAAACGTCATTCAAAGAGTTTATTTGAGCCAAAATGAGGACAGCTGCCTGGGAGAAACAGACCCAAGTATGCTTGGATATGAACTCCATTTGGAGCTTTGCAACAAGAAGTTTCTTAAAGGCAAAAAAGGGACAAGAAGTGGGATGATGCAAAGAGATTTGTCACAAATTCTCATTGGCTTATGGAAATAACATTTATTAGTGACTGGCTATACACTGTTACGCTATTATTGGGTGTGGATTATAGTGTCTGGTGTGGCATTATTGGTTAATTTATAGCTACTGTGGCAACAGCAAGCAGCCTAGATGAACACACAGCTCAAAGAGGAGCAGGACAGAACTGCTGTCTCATTTTAATATCTCTCTGGGCCTGATTCTTTAAAAGGACTTGCATTTCTCACTTGAAAGTTAATTTCTTTTCTCAATGTCAATAAATGAGAATAAATAGACATAAAATAGATCTTTTCGAGGATGAAGTAAATGGAATAAAAAACAAAACCCAGGCTGACCAGAAATGATAGAGGGAAGAACAGGTTATAAATATATGGATTTTTCAAGGTGATTTTAAGCTATTAGGAATCAGTTAAATGTTGGGGGACTTTGTCTGAGTATGGGCTAAAGGAGAATGTCCCTTTTGCCTTCTGAAGATTCCCTGAAAATCACTAGTAGGAGGCAGATAAATAGTAGAAAAGGCATACGGGTTTCTGCAATGTGTGTACACTGGAGCCCTTAGAATGAAGACCCAGACACACGATGGGTGCAGAAGCTTATCTACCACATGAAGTTTACAGAAAGAATGGGGTAAAAAAAAAAAAAGAAAGAAAAGTTATGTGAGAAAAGGACCCTGGCTAGCAACAGTGGACTTATTACATAGGTGAAACCTCACTGGGAGCAGTCCTCAGAGAGAATAGACAGAAAATATTTCTTTCAGACCTTCGGAGACCTCAGACTCTCAGTTAACCTTTCCTAGATCCAGACAAGGGGGCAGACCTCAGAGAAAGCCTGGCTGCATCAGGGCAGATTCTCTACAGATGCAAATCTCCCCAAGACAGCTTTGCAGCTATGTTTGCATTTCCAGCCCTTCTGAACAGCCATTTTGAAATATATCAAGGAAATGTATTTTGGGGTAAAATATGTTGGTTTCCTTCACACAGCTATAAAACATACGGCAATAATTTTTGTCAATGTCTACTACAAATCCAGTATAGCAGTAATTATAAAACCCACCAGATATTGAAGAAAAAATATGTAGAGTACATCACTTACAAATATTGATACTAAAATGCCAAATAAAATAAAAATAATATCCAACAATATTTGAAACAGTAAGACAAGAAATTAGCAAAAAAAGAAACAAATATCCACCTTGGAGATGAAAGTGTGATTCGAAATTTGGTAATTCAATAATATTAATAATCATATTGATTAGCCCAAATAAAAAATAAATAGGGGATTCTCAGTACATGCTAAAATATATTTGTTAAAAGGTAATATTCGTGTCTTTAAAGATTTTAAATGCTATAAAGAATCTGATATTCTATATGCAAACATAAGTATGTCTATTAGAAGGAGAGGCCTGATTTTCATATGTTACTACATAGAGATAGAGAAGTGGATAGATTAATTTGCATATTCATAGAGAAATCATAAAATAGAAATTTACTATCATACTTAAAGGAATTTAAATTCAACAATAAAATAATTCAAAGGTAAAATTTTAAATATTTTTAAGAGTTACATTATTAATATTTGATAATATTTATAATAATTGTGAAAATATTCAATGCTAAAATAAGATAGAAAGTCCAAACATCAGTATTAAAACTAGTATAAATGTTTGCTTGTTTATACAAGGAAAATTGAAGCTCAACCTAAAATTATATAGGAAATAAAAGAACAATTTTAAGGGAGCTCTTTAATAACACAAACATATATATATACACACACACACATATAACATGTATATACATTATATGGGATAGATATAGATTTAACATGTTATATCTATATTTGTATCTATCTATAACTACAGCTGTATGTATCTACATTTCTATATATTTACTCAGTGATAAAAATATAGACTGGAATAAATATAAAGGCACATATGATTCTTGGATAAAAAGGATTTAGTATCATGAAGACAAATTCTTTCCAAATTCACCTATCAATTCACAACAATATATAGTTTCATTAGTATAATTTAAAATTTTTAAATAAATTCCAAGATTCATTTAAAGGAATATACGTGTATACCAGCAGTAAAGAAAGAAGCAAGATTGCACTAAACTAACTTGCTATTAAAATACATTTTTAATCTTAGTAACTAAAACTGAGCAGTACTGATTTGGAGTACTGGAATTTAGGTATATGGGATCTCAAAAGCATAGAGCTCAAAGGAGACCCCTGTATGCACGAGAGCTTAGGATGTGCTTTAGAAGGCATTACCAAACCACGGGGAAAGTTACTTTAGTGTCTTAGTCTTACTAGGTTTGAAAAGCCAGAGAAAAGACTCAAGGCCACCATATAAGAGCAAAACAAAAGGACAGGGAGACAATGTGAAGATACTGAAACATTTTACATAAAGTTGTATAAAACATACTTTAAAGAAAATGTAAAGTTTAGGATATACATCAAAATCAGCAGAACCACTAAATAAATAAGTAGGCTTTGTAAAATAGCAAGAGAAAATTAAAATGGATTTCTAAAAAATATTGACACCTACGATTTTTAAAATATGTTTAAGAAATCCCGAATTTGACAGGGAAGCATTTCACAACATAGATATATTAGGACATAAAGGTCCTTCTGTTTTTAATTTACTGGTGTTTATAGGGCTAAAAATATCTTCTACCCTTGTCTTTTGTCCGATGGGGCAAAAAATTTTCATAAGTATGTAATTCTGAATGCCTGATGGACTGACATATATAATATGCTGCTAGTATTAAAATATGTGACAGAAAACACGTCCAATCTTCTCACTGTTTACATAAATTCTAGGTTTCTCCTATTTACCTCAAGCACGTATGGACTGAATTCTTACATTTTAATATTGCCATGGCATTCACATTGAACGTAAGTTGAACTCTCTCATATGGTAGCTGGGTTCAGATTCCCTTGACAATTTCCAGTTCTAACTCTCACAGTTCCTCAGTGTGGCTGGCCCAGATATTGACCCTACACAGTTGCCTCCCCCTGGTGACTACCCGCTATGGAACCGTTGGATACAACCTACATGACTAACCAGTTGCAGCAGGAGCCAAGAAATGTGCCAGCTGGCACTCACCCCACTGACTAGAGCCCCGTGGAAAACTTACTTAGGTAATGTTCTGGGCCCAATAAAGGCTGGAGTCCCACAGACCGCTTTTCTCTCTCTTGCTCCCCACTCATCTTCCCCATTTTGTTCAGCCCTACGAGGTGTGCTACTGTATTAGTCCACTTTCACACCATCGGTAAAGACATGCCCAAGACTGGGTAATTTCCAGAAGAAAGAGGTTTAATAGGTGCACAGTTCCACATGGCTGGGTAGGCCTCACAATCATGGTGGAAGGTGAAAGGCATGTCTCACATGGCAGCAGACAAGACAAGAGAGCTCGCGCAGGGAAACTCCCCTTTATAAAACCATGAGATCTTGTGAGACTTATTCACTATCAGAAGAACAGCATGGGAACGACCTGCCCCATGATTCAATTACCTCCCACCTGTTCCCCCCCACAACATGTGGGAATTCAAGATGAGATTTGGCTGGGGACACAGCTAAACCCTCTTCTCAGCTACCGTCTTCTCTCTGGATCTGTGAGTAATAAAACTACTTCTCTGATTTCCCGTGTTTGGTCCTGTGGCCTCCATGTGTCTGATCTGACCTACACTGGAAACTAACTCTCCTCCTGGCCAGGGTCTCTGAGAGTGGCTCTTTTCAGAAATACGCAGGACACAGGTCAGGCAACAGCCACCAGGCATCTCCTAGTCTCAGCAGATGTTCCTTGAGAGGGGGGCCTGCTCGTGGGATGCACACCTGGACACTGCTGGGGTAAGGAAGTTTCCTGTGAAAGGCACATGTTAATCATCCACAACGCCCTGCCCAGAACCCCAGAAAGGCAGGGCTCCAACTGACAGCCACTCTCCAGAGACAAACCTCAAGCCCTAACTGCAGGAAAATAAAACAATGTAAAAATTTGAGTTTATCTTACTATTTCAATGATCCAGTAAAGACATTCTATGCCTGTACACTACATGTTTTCTTCCATTGTTGACATATTTCAGATAGAATTTAATGTCTGGCTCTCACTTTAGCCTGGTCCCTTCCTCAAGCATAAAGTAAAGATTTTCCATGGGTTCTTTTCTGGTACTACTACCTGCTAGTGTGGGGTCATGTCCTAGTCTATCTTGAGGGAACCCCTCTATTCATTATTGTCAGAGTGAGACTGTTAAGTCTTGATTTCCCTGGACAACTTCATTGCATGACTTTTAATGTGATTTTTAAATATACCCTTTACTGGACAATAAATTATATAGTTATCTGAGTAAGAGATATGGTCCGGAAGAGGCATTGCCTCATTCAGCTTTTCTGTTTGGTGAACTGGCATATGTTCTCCTCACCTGCCAGTCACCTCTAAACCGTATTGTTCCAAGACAACAAACAGAACTCGAGTATCTTTCACCACTGGATTTGTCGTTGCTCCATAAAGCTTAATGCTTAATACGGTTTCTGTTAGCATTTTCTCTATTTATTTTCCCATAAAATATCACAGGCCTTCTTAGTATGGAATTATGGGTGATTTCCTTCAATCTGCATCATATCAAGTTGAAGTTCATGTTTATGGAAGGTAAAACGTACGTTTAAAATATCAGTAATGATGTTTTCACCTCCCTTTTATCACACATGCTTGTGAGAGTCATTGTAATACAATTCTAGTCTCATGCTTTGATCATTCCTTAGATGAAAATAACATTTTTAGGTAAAATAACTGAGTTTTATGAGGCCTTTAGTATATGATGTGATAGACTATCAGAAGACCATACTTTTTTCTAGTTTTCCATGCAATTCTCTCATTGTTTCATCTTTACTCCTACCAGAGTAATTTTCCAAAATAGATATCTTGTCATTCTTCCTGTTGTTTTCAGTAAATAAGTGAAACGAAAAGCTAGATTATATAATTTATCTAGAACAAGGAAGTAGAATTGAATCTCTATTCATTAATGAGACTACCAGTCAATTACACAGATAGGCATTTTACATTTTGAAGATCATATGGACTCATTGTCAGATATATTATTATTTATGTCTATATGGACATCACCAGTGCATATTTATGTAGAAATCAATGAGAGCTGATTTTTATTTTTATTATATATATTTTTTGAGATAGGGTCTTGCTTTGTTGCCCAGGCTGGAGTGCAGTGGTGCAGTCACTGCTCACTGCAGCCTCAACCTCCCAAACTCAAGCAATCCTTCCACCTTGGCCTCCCAAATAGCTAGGACAACAGGTGCACATCACCATGCCCACCTTTTTTCTTTAACTTTTGATAGAGACTGGGTCTTGCTATGTTGCCCGGGTTGCTCTTGAACTCCATGGCTCAAAGAATCCTCTCATTTCATCTCCCTCAACTGCTGATATTACAAGCATGAGCCACCATATGGGCTGGAAGCTGATTTTTAAAGTACTGAGATCATATAGATAACAGCACCTGAAAAATAGACAACACCAAGCTTTATGTTAAAAGGTGTGAGGGTATCAATATCGTTGTGGCTATTGGGGAGGAAAAAATTAGTAAAACCAGTGAGTTAAAGCTGTTGCTTTAAACTTTGCCTTTAATTTAACAAATGTTCTCTGGGGCGACAGTATATATGTAACCATGCTATGCCCATTCACCGACGCAGTAGAGGGAAGAATTTCTCAAAGACAACTGTTCTAAGATTGAAATTAAACCGTACTGGGTTTGAAAAGAGAAAGTCCAGGAATTATCAAATATTTTAGATATCAGATAAAAGAGAATGCCAGGTATGCGATGATAATCAGCAATGGTTGTTAACACAATACATCAAATCAGTATTTGAATTAGCTTTCCAATTACAAGGACAAATGAATCAAGTCTTGACTCTTTAGTAGATTAATCTTATTATGCTGAGATGTCTTTTCCCCTGTTTTTCCACAAGGAGATTACAAATTTGCAAACCTCGGCTGCTCTCATTTTATGCTCTCACCAAGCCAAAAGCTGAAGTTCATCAATCAGTGTGTCTAAGTGTTCACTAGTTATAAACCATTTTGTAGTTTAAGCTATCTTTCCAAATTCCTAAATCATCACCTTCATTTGTCCTTGTTTTTTTCCACTATCACTTCTTTATTGACCACATAAAGAATATAAGTAAGTTCTTATTTTGTTATTGTTCATTTTAGTCTAATTTCATCAAAATATAATAATCCTTTAATTTCATTTTAATTTCAAACATTAAATTAAACCTACATATAAATGAGTGTAAGATTTGCATTTGCATTATTTTGGCATCAATTTGCTATCCTCCCTCATACACATAGAGATCATTTCCATGTACCTGATTTCAAACATCCAAGTGCAGTATTAAAAGCAGTTGTAAATTATGGTTCTCATTTTCATGATACAATTACTATATAAACTTCCTCTTGCTGCTGTAACTAATTACCACAAACTTCATATCTTACAATAAAGTGACTGTTAATCCTACAGTTCTGGAGATCAGAAGCCTTAAATGAGACTCACAGGGCTAACATCAAGTTTTGGGCAGGGCTGTAGCCTTTCTGAGGGCTATGTGGCACAATCTATGTACTTGATTTTTTTCAGCATCCAGAGGCCCCCTTTATTCCTTGGAACATGACCTCACTCTTTTATTTATTTATTTATTTTTTGACGTGGAGTCTCCTTCTGTTGCCCAGGCTGGAGTGCAGTGGCACGATCTCAGCTCACTGCAACCACTGCCTCCCAGGCTCAAGCCATTCTCCTGCCTCAGCTTCCTGAGTAGCTTGGACTACAGGCACGTGCCACCATGCCCAGTTAAGTTTTTGTGTTTTCAGTAGGGATGGGTTTTCACCATGTTAGCCAGGATGGTCTCGAACTCCTGACCTCGTGATCCACCCACCCTGGTCTCCCAAAGTGCTGCGATTAGGCGTGAGCCACCGCGCTGTGTCCTCATTCTTGTATCTTAAAAGTCAGTGATGTTGAGTAATTTCTCATGCCACCACCTCCATGGTTGCCTTTCTTCTGCCTTCTTCTTTCACTTATAAGGAAGCTTGTGATTTCATTGATCCCACCCATTTAAGATAATCTCTCCGTCATTTTATTGCAACCTTAATTTCACTTGAACTCTAATTTCCCACTGCCATGCAACCTAACATATTTGTATGTTAGACTCTGGGAATTAGGACATGAACATTTTTGGGAGGCCATTATTTTGTCTCCAGCAGACATAATCTATTTACCTCCAGATTAAAGTGTTCTTTATTTTTCTGCCTCCCACTCTTAATTTTTTAAAATAATATGAATTGCAGTAAAGAGAAAGAAAGAAAAGAAAAGAAAGAAAACAGAAGGAAGGAAAGAAGGAAGGGAGGAAGGAAAGAAGGAAGGGAGGAAGGAAAGAAAGAAAGAAGAAAGAAAAGAAGGAGGAAATGAGAGAAGGAAGGAAGGGAGGGAGGAAGGAAGGGAGAAAGGCAGGAAGGGAGAAAAAAGAAAGCAAGAACACAAGAAAGAAAGAAAAGAAAGGAAGGAGGAAAGGAGGAAGGAAAGGAGGAAGAGAGAATGGTAAAAGGGAGGAAGGCAAAGAAACAAAGAAAAAAAGAGGAGACAGAAGGAAGTAAGGAAGGAAGGAAAAAGGAGAAAAGGAAGGGAGGGAGGAAGGAAGAAAATGAGGGAAGGAAGAAGGGAGAATAAAAGGAAAGAAACCAAGAAAGTGAAAAAGAAAGAAAGAATAAGAGAAAAGAAGGAAGAAAATAAGGGAGGGAGAAAGGAAGGGAGGGAGGAGGGAAGGAAGAATAAGAGGAAAGAAAGAAGGAAGGAAGGAAGGAAGGAAGGACAAAAAAGAAAGAAAAGGAAAGAAAAAATAAAAAAAAAGAAAAGAAAATAAAGAGGAAAAGAAGAAAGGAAGGAAGAAGGCAAGGGAAGAGAAGAGAAAGGAAGATGGAAAGAAGGAAGGAAGACCGCAAATATTAGAAATTCTGGGTTTGTTAGAGAATATGCCATACTGTTTTTTTTTTTTTCACTTGAAAGGAAAAAGTATCTGCCATTGAAGTTTCGATGTCCTGTTGGTGATATTGTTCTTATCTTCCATATGATTACTGAGTTTTGCCTAGTCTGTCCATTACTAAGACAAAAGTGTTGAAGTCTGTAAGTATAATTTTGGATTTTTCTAGTTCATCTTTGATTTCTTTCATGTTTCACCTCATATATTTGGAGGTTCTGTTGTTAGCTGCATACCCTAATTAGTAGGATGTTTACATCTTCTTGAGAATTTATTATTATGTTATATATTATCTCTCATTTCTGATACTTTTTCTTGTTCTGAACTCTGTTGCGTCTAGTATCAATGTAGTCTTTCCACAGCTTTATTTTAGTGTTTCCATGATATGGATTTCTCCCTATTGTGATTATAACCTATATATATCTCTACATATTTGGAGCAAGATAAAAAATTTAGAGTTGATTTTTTAAAGATTTTTCAAAATGTGGCATTTGGGGTGGAGCCAAGATGGCCGAATAGAAAGAGCTCCGGTCTCCAGCTCCCAGCCCAAGTGACACAGAAGACGGGTGATTTCTGCATTTCTGCTTGAGGTACCGGTTTCATCTCACTAGGGAGTGCCAAACAGTGGGTGCAGGACAGTTGGTGAAGTGCACTGTGCGTGAGCCAAAGCAGGGCGAGGCATTGCCTCACTCCGGAAGCACAAGGGGTCAGGGAGTTCCCTTTCCTAGTCAAAGAAAGGGGTAACAGAAGGCACCTGGAATATCGGGTCAGTCCCATCCTAATACTGCGCTTTTCCAACGGGCCTGGAAAACGGCACACTAGGAGATTGTGTCCCGCACCTGGCTTGGAGGGTCCTATGCCCACGGAGTCTCCCTGATTGCTAGCACAGCAGTCTGAGATCAAGCTGCAAGGCAGCAGCAAAGCTGGGGGAGGGGCGCCCGCCATTGCCCAGGCTTGCTTAGGTAAACAAAGCAGCCAGGAAGCTTGAACTGGGTGGAGCCCACCACAGCTCAAGGAGGCCTGTCTGCCTCTATAGGCTCCACCTCTGGGGGCAGGGCACAGACAAACAAAAACTCAGCAAGAACCTCCACAGACTTAAAGGTCCCTGTCGGACTGACAGCTTTGAAGAGAGTAGTGGTTCTCCCAGCACGCAGCTGGAGATCTGAGAACGGACAGACTGCCTCCTAAAGTGGGTCCCTCACCCCTGAGCAGCCCAACTGGGAGGCACCCCCCCAGTAGGGACAGACTGACACCTCATTCAACTGGGTACTCCTCTGAGACAAAACTTTCAGACGAACTATCAGACAGCTGAATTTGTGGTCTCACGAAAATCCGCTGTTCTGCAGCCACCGCTGCTGACACCCAGCCAAACAGGGTCTGGAGTGGACCTCTAGTAAACTCCAACAGACCTACAGCTGAGGGTCCTGTCTGGTAGAAGGAAAACTAACAAACAGAAAGGACATCCACACCAAAAACCCATCTGTACATCTCCATCATCAAAGACCAAAAGTAGATAAAACCAGAAAGATGGGGAAAAAACAGAACAAAAAAACTGGAAACTCTAAAAAACAGAGCACCTCTCCTCCTCCAAAGGAACGCAGTTCCTCACCAGCAACGGAACAAAGCTGGATGGAGGATGACTTTGATGAGTTGAGAGAAGAAGGCTTCAGACGATCAAACTACTCTGAGCTACGAGAGGAAATTCAAAACAATAGCAAAGAAGTTAAAAACTTTGAAAAAATATTAGAAGAATGGATAACTAGAATAACCAATGGAGAGAAGGGCTTAAAGGAGCTGATGGAGCTGAAAGCCAAGTTTCGAGAACTACGCGAAGATTGCAGAAGCCTCAGTAGCAGATGCGATCAACTGGAAGAAAGGGTATCGCTGATGGAAGATGAAATGAATGAAATGAAGAGAGAAGGGAAGTTTAGAGAAAAAAGAATAAAAATAAATGAACAAAGCCTCCGAGAAATTTGGGACTATGTGAAAAGACCAAACCTACGTCTGATTGGTGTACCTGAAAATGATGGGGAGAATGGAACCAAGTTGGAAAACACTCTGCAAGATATTATCCAGGAGAACTTCCCCAATCTAGCAAGGCAGGCCAGCATTCAGATTCAGGAAATACAGAGAATGCCACAAAGATACTCCTCGAGAAGGGCAACTCCAAGACACATAATTGTCAGATTCAGCAAAGTTGAAATGAAGGAAAAAATGTTAAGGGCAGCCAGAGAGAAAGGTCGGGTAACCCACAAAGGGAAGCCCATCAGACTAACAGCTGATCTCTCAGCAGAAACTCTACAAGCCAGAAGAGAGTGGGGGCCGATATTCAACATTCTTAAAGAAAAGAATTTTCAACCCAGAATTTGCTATCCCGCCAAACTAAGCTTCATAAGTGAAGGAGAAATAAAATACTTTACAGACAAGCAAACGCTGAGTGATTTTGTCACCACCAGGCCTGCCCTAAAAGAGCTCCTGAAGGAAGCACTAAACATGGAAAGGAACAACCGGTACCAGCCACTGCAAAAACATGCCAAATTGTAAAGACCATCGAGGCTAGGAAGAAACAATAGCAACTAACGAGCAAAATAACCAACTAACATCATAATGACAGGATCAGATTCACACATAACAATATTAACGTTAAATGTAAATGGGCTAAATGCTCCAATCAAAAGACACAGACTGGCAAACTGGATAAGGAGTCAGGACCCATCAGTGTGCTGTATTCAGGAAACCCATCTCACATGCAGAGACACACATAGACTCAAAATAAAGGGATGGAGGAAGATCTATCAAGCAACTGGAAAACAAAAAAAGGCAGGGGTTGCAATCCTAGTCTCTGATAAAATAGACTTTAATCCAACAAAGATCAAAAGAGACAAAGAAGGCCATTACATAATGGTAAAGGGATCAATTCAACAAGAAGAGCTAACTATCCTAAATATATATGCACCCAACACAGGAGCACCCAGATTCATAAAGCAAGTCCT
>NW_026652281.1:82544031-82768161 GCF_009828535.3 Hylobates moloch
GGGCAAGTTGTAAAAAAATCTCTGTAGACACACAGACCTCTGTCAGACAGCCTGGTGGCTGGCTCTCCTTCCTCCAGGAAGGTTGTGCTGCCAGCATGGCCAGTGACCAGGTTAGGAAGTAAAGGAGAAGGGCCTGCCATTGCTGCCCCAGCCCCGGGCTCAGGGAGCAGGTGCATAGCAGAGGCAGGGCCAAGGGTAACTCGTGATTACCTGGGGCCTGCCCAGCCACGGGGAGCCTCAGGTCCTTGCTTTGCAGGCCTCTAGCAGTGGGAGAGAAAAGTGGACTGTCCTTCCATCTGAGCCAGGAGTGTGGGATTAGCACTAAGGATGTCTTTGGTCAAAGCCAGAGCCAAACCAACCAGACCAGGCTCATGAAGGAGCTCTCCATGCTCTTGGGAGATGCTCTGGCTCCCACAAGGTCTTGGGCATCTGAAAGAGACGCCAACAACCTCTGCCCATCTTCCTGGCTCCACAGGTACCTGTTCCATGAGGGCCCCAGAGTGCTGCTCTCCCCAAGAGGTGATTTACCTCTTCCTCCCACTCTGGGCAGTCCTACTCAGCTCCACCCAAGGGACCTGGCTGTCCCCAACACACACACTCCAAGCCTGTGCCTCACCTTGATGTAGGTGTCCAAGGCAGAATGGACATGGCAGGCAGCCGCCCAGTGGACAGCATGGTGGTGTAGGGGAAGGTGGCTGTCACCACATGGCTGGGTGCCTGGAAGGAGAACACCTAGAAGTCAAATTCCTGGTAGATGTGGATGAGCTCGGGGGAGGGAGATTCCTCACCTTCACTCAGGAGGCTGCCCACGACACAAGGGCACTAGTCAAGAGGAACCGGGGAAAGGAAGGCATGTGCATGAGAGCTGATCAAAGGAAGGAGGCCCTAAGCCCTCCTTCCTCCTGGGTCTGTCCAGATTAGGCCTGAAAGAACCATCAGCTCTGACAAGCCATGCAGACCTGGATACCAGGACACAGCTGGCCGTTTTCCTACTGGAACCCACCTATGCCCCCGCCCATGGCATCCTACTGCAGGACTCTCAGCCATTCCTTCATTTATTCCTTCCACAAACATGCCACACCCTCTGGAGAAACAGGGATTCCAGTGAGGGGTTAGGCTCATTCTTTGCCCTCCAGGAGGCCAGGAGAAGGAAGGACAGAGAGGACCTCTGAACCATCACCCTCCACGTGTCCACTGACAGCACCACTGAGGAGGTGCTTCCACCTCCCATTGAGACCCTCTGTCAGCCCCACTCCCCATGGCTACCAGCAGGACTGTAGCATGGCTGATCCTGCAGCCTGGGCCCAGCACATCCCTATTAGCTCGTGTTCCTCCTATCTCCTGAAGAAGAGCAGGCTTCACGGGCACAGAAATTATGGCAGGAAAGCGAGCAAAACGGAGGAGTAGGAATAAAGAGCTCAGAACCCTGCAAGGTGCTGCCTGAGGAAAGCAAGAACGTATGTGTGTACATTTACACACGTGCTTGCAGGGTCAGGACCTGGCAAGTGGCTGTGGAGGGGCTGCAGGAGGCACCTGTCAGGACATGGGATCGGGATCACTGACCTCAGGGCTGCTGATGAATTTCTGTGAAGAGATCATCCTCCCATCCCCCAGGGAGGTCAGCGACCATCCCCAGAGCCTCTAGACTTCTCCAAACCACAACCCACCAGGGAACGACCCATTTCCTAAGTCCCTTCCTGGCTAAAAGCTGAGACTGCTGGCTCCCTCCAAGTCTCTAGGCTGATAGTGCCTGCACTTCTCACTCTGCTCCCTCCCGACCTAACTTCCCTTCTCTGGCTCCCAGAAACCCCAGCCAGGCAGGGCTCCTGTGTGAGCCTCCAGCACTTCCTAGGATGGGCCCAAGGCCGGAAGGCCCAGCACTCACTTCTCCTCCTGGCATCAGGGACCCACTTTGTCTCACCTGCTACCTGTTTCCCATGTCAGCTTTCCAGGTATCCAAGTCTGTATCAGCCTTCCGGCTGGGCCCTCAGGGGACACAATCCTGAATCCAGGAGATTCAGCACAGACCTCGTACCCTCAATCCTGGGTTTCGCTCACTTTAAAGGCTTGTTTCTCCCCTATCAAGGGCCTACTGACCCCTAAGTTTATTAAGTTTTTCTTTTTAAAAAAAGTTTTTTTGCCAGAAGTTCATGTTCATAGGGATGAGCCCCAGGTTTAAACAGGCTACTCCCTCCACCTCCACTTACTCCCTCCCCAGCCCCCCGCTCAGCACTGGGACTTCATCATTCCCTTCTCACCTCTGCCCTCCCTTTATGGCCCTTTCCACGCCCTCTCAGAGATCCCCTGGGGATTCTCAGCCCTGAATGGCCTCCTCTACTCCCAGTCAACCCAGCCCTTCCTTTTAGTCACAGTTTGCCTTGGATGTGGTCACCTACTCCAGGCTCTCGCCTGAGCAGACCCCAATGGTCACCCTCAGCTGTCTGCAGCTCTGGACCCCTTGCTGCCCCCTTGAATCCTATGGCATCCAAACCTGGCTCAGAGCTTTCATGGCTGTTGGAAGTGGTGAAATGTCCACATCCTTTCCAAGGGACTCTTCCTGGAAAGCCCCTGGAGCTTAGCTGGCTCATCCTGTGAAGCCAGCTCTGGCCACTAGGAGCAGGGCCATGAGCTCAGCCTGGAGGGAGCCTGTGGGGCACCTGCACTCTGGAGGGAGGGACAGAACAGGCCACCAGGCACAGGCAGGTGAGGGAGGCAGGGGGATGGGACTGAAGTCACCTGGGCTGGATGGAAGTCAGTGCCCTTGGGTGCTGGCACCCTGCCTTCCCAGCCACCAAGAGATCAGGCTTCTGAGCCTGTTGGCCATTAGGGCCGGACTGTCCCCCATGGGTGCCATTCCACCTGTGGAATCCCCCAGGTGTCACCTGGCAGCATGCAGGTAACAGGCCTGAAGGTCCCCAGCAGCCCAGCTCGACATGCTCAGACATTCTGGGGCCCCCATTCAGTGGCACAAACCCCAGGACCCAGTGAGGGAAACAGGATATGCCAGGCCAAGCAGTATGGCTAAATCCATTTACTCTAAGGGTAAAGGGGTGACTGGAAAGGGGTGGGAGGGACATGGTGGGGGCGGAGCCTCTGGTCCCCCTTCTCCTGGCTTTGCTGAAGGCAACTGGCTTTCAGATGAGGATAATCTTTACCTCGCGGTTCTTGTCAGCCTGGCAGAAAAACAGAATGCAGGGGATGCTGCCCAAGCCTGGGCGCTCCTGAGGGTTCTGCATCTCACCAAACAGCTGCATGATCTGCTGTGCAGTGGGGTTGTCTCGGGGAGAACCCTCCCCAGCTTCTCCTTGTGCAGGCTCCACGCTGCCGGCAAGGCTCACCTGGCAAAGATGTTTGGAGAGAGGGAGGAGGGCTCTGAGCACACTGCCAGCCTACCTTGCTCTTGCCTGCCCACCCCGCCTGAGGACACTACTCACCACCCTGCTTGTCGGCAGCCCTGAGCTTCGGGGGGCTGGGGCCCCTGGAGCTAGCTCATGAGCAGGGCTCTGGGCAGCTGCCAGGAATCTGCCATGGCCCTCGTTCCTGTTGCCCACAAGCCACAACACCAGCTCCTGCAGCTCCAGCAGCTTCGCCTGGAGGAAACAGTGTTCAGCTGCCATGCCTGAACCCACACCCACCCCGCAGCCACCCCCCTGGCAGAGAAGCTCCACGCGCTGCCTTCATCTCCTCCTTGTCCTGGGCTAGCCTGTGGATGTGCTCCTCCTCCTCTCGGTGCTGCTCCTTCAGCACTGCCCCCTGGCTGAGAGAGGGCGGTGTAGTCTCCTGCGAGAGGACAGGGCTCAGATGCTGGGTTCCCTTCACCCGCTGGGCAGCTCCCCCTGCCGTGCCCTGGCCTCCGCCTCACCGATGGTGTCTGTCTCTCCAGATAGCTGGATGCAGCGATGTTCCAGCTCCTCCACCCGCTCCTTCAGGTCCACCTTTTCCTGCATCAGCTGCATAAAGCAGCTCTGGAGCCAAAAGAATGGGGTCACATCTCGGCAGCGAACTGCCTCGCTCCCACCCTTCTTGGCCCATGCCAGGAAAGACTCACTCACCTGCAGTTTCTCCATGGCCCCCTGCAGGGCCCAGTGGGTCTCCCCACACACAGAATCCATCCCAGTCCCTGGGGCTGGGGCTGCTGCCTCTGGCTGCTTCTGGACCCAGGCCAGCAGGTGAGCCAGGTGCCGGCAGCGCAGCCTTTGCTCCTTCAGCTGCCCACGGAGCCAAGCCTGCTCCCCATCTGCACTGGCTACAGCTGATGTTAAAAATGCCACCTGCAGGCAAGAGGTGTGCATTCTTCTTGGGGGATACACAGGACCAACGGGGCAGGGAGTTCCCAGAAAACTCCTGGGAACTATTACATCTTCCTCAGGAGTGTAGGAGAAGTCAAGGGGCCAGAAGCGCTTGGGTCCTTCCTGGCTTGAGCCAGAAACAGTGGCCAAGAGAGTTTTAAATAAAGTTTACATGTGGCTAGATGGGACCTGCTGATTACTCTTAAATTTTTTCCACATTTATTGAGCTATGATTTACACATTGAAAAGTGTATACATTTAGGGTGTAAAATAGAGTGCTTTGAGATGTGTATATCTTCCCACTTTTCCCCACTTCCTAGCCCATGGTAACTAACATTTGACTCTCTGTTTTTCTTTCTTTCTTTCTTTCTTCTTTCTTTCTTTCTTTCTTTCTTTCTTTCTTTCTTTCTTTCTTTCTTTCTTTCTTTCTGTCTTTCTTTCTTCTTTCTTTCTTCTTTCTCTTTCTTTCTTTTTCTTTCTCTTTCTTTTCTTTCTTTTTCTCTCTTTCTTTTTTATTCTTTCTTTTTCTTTCTCACTCTATCTCTCTCTCTCTTTGATTCCACAAATAAAAGCATGCAGTATTTGTCTTTCTCCTATTTCACTTATTTCACTTAGCATAATGTCTTCAAGGTTTATCAATATTGTTGTAAATGAAATAATTTATTACAGCTGAAATTACCTCTCTCACACAGTTTATCCATTTATTTGTATCAGAAGAGTGCAGATACCCTTGGCGATACTGTTTTTATGTCCTTTGGCTACACACTCCAAATTGAGATTAATGGTACTTCTAATTTACAAATTTTAAGGAATCTCCATACTATTTTTTTAACAATGTCTGCACCAATGGTCATGCTCAGCAACAATGTAAAATATTCTCTTTTCTTTGCACTCTAACACTTTTTATCTTTTGAATTTTTTATAATAGCTATCTTAACACCATGATAAGGTAATATCTCATTGTGATTTTGATTTTAATTACTCTGATAAATAGTGATGTTGAGAATGCTTTTACAGATCTGCTGTCCATTTTTAAGTCTATGGAAAATAGCTATTTAGATATTTTGCCCAATCAATAATAAAATTGTTTTTTGTTTTGTTCTGCTGTGGGTTTTTTTTTTTCATACTGATTAGTGTGACATATAATTTGGATAGTATCATATTATCCCATATATGGATTACAAATATTCTCTCTCATCCAATATACTATCTCTATATTTTGTTGATTGTTTTATTTATTGTGCAGAAACTTTTTACTTTGGTATAGTTCCACTTTCTTATTTTTGTTTTGTTGCTTGTGTTCTTTATGTCAAATCGAAAACGTCATTGCTATGACCAGTGTCAAGGAGCTTTTTCCTGTTTTTTATAGAAAATTCATGATTTCGGTTCTTATGTATAAATCCTTAATTTATTTTAAACTCATTTTTGGGATGATATAAGAAAAGAGCTCACTTTTTGTGAGCACATATCTAGTTTTTTGTACACCATTTCTTGATGTCATTTTCTGTTTCTTTTCTAATTCCGTGGTAACAGTTGACTGTATATGTGTGAGTCTATTTCTGGCTCCTCCATTCTCTTCCATTGGTTTTTATGCAGGTACCATACTATTTTGATGACTATAGTTTTGTACTATAGTTTGAAATGAGGACATTTGAGGCTTTCAGCCTGCTTGTTCTTCTCAGTATTTGGCTATTTGGATTCTGTTGTGGCTCCTTACTCATTTTACAATTGTTTGCTCTACATTTATTTTAATGGCGTTAAAATTTTGATAGAAATTTGACCCTAGAACTTAAAGTATAATAATAGAAAAAGAAATTTATTTAACTGTGTAGATAACTATGTGTAGTACAGATATTTTAACAATATTAATTTTTAGAATCCATGAACACAGGATATAGTTCCCATTTTGTATTCTTCAATTTCTTTTATCAACCTTTTATAGTTTTCAGTATGCAGATCTTTAATATTCTTGGTTAAATTCAATCTATTTAATGAATTATTTCATTCTATTTGATAATACTATAAATGGAATTGTTTTGTTTATTCCTTTTTCAGAATATTTTGCTGTTACTGAATCAAATTGCAACTGATTTTCAGTGTTGATTTTGTATCCTGCAACTTTACTAGTTTGTTAGCTATAACAAGGTTTTGTTGCTGTTGGTGGTGGTGGTGGTGGTGAAATGGTGGGCATTTTTAACCCTAGTTAACACTTTAAATTGATAGTTGCTATTATTATTTCATAATTCTTTAAAATATGACCAGATGAATTACTGCTGTCATGAATTCAATGTAATTCACATGTTCTCATTTAGAATAATTTTATCTGTTTTGTCTGGGCCCCAGGATGAAGGGCACCCCATGGAAGCTGGGAGATTCCACATGGGGAGGAAGAAGCAAACAGGGAGGAGGCTGAGCGGGAGAAACAGAGAGGGGCTCTGGGGACAGTAGGGAGGAGAGGGGTCATGTCGGAGACCCAGTGGGGACAGAGAATGGGCCAGAAAAGAGGTTAAAGGTGAGAGTCGGCAACAGGACTGCTTCTCGGCACAGGCAGGGGGCAGGGAACTTTGCTGAAACTGCAGGGCCCAGTGAACAGTGTGGGCAGGGTGGGAGGGAGTGGAGAGGACCAGGCGGACCTCAGGGTCAATTTGGAGGAAGGAACATTTCCCGGTTCCTTCGCCTCTGCCCAACGTTCTGGGGGCATGGTCCCCCCAGGGGCAGGGCAGGGGAGGAGGCGGCTCCTGGCGGGCTCGGAGAGCTGAGGGGTGCACACCCGCTTTGCAGGGCCGGGATGACGGCGGAAGCAACCACGGCTGCAGATGCCGCTGGCCTGGTGGGTAGGTGCTGGGGGGCCTAAGCTGGGCGGAGCTCACAGGGCCCAGCGTCTGGGACCTGCAGGTGGCCCTGGAGGAATCACCCGCCCGTGTCTTCTGGGAGACAAGTGTGGACGACGCCGTGGACAAGCCCTTCCTAGCTGGAACATTTGCGAGGATGGAATTTAAGCTCAGGCAGACAAGCGGCCAGAATAAGGAATGGATGAAACCCTAGTGCAAAGTCCAGCCCAGGGGAGGAAGCGGAAATGCCTGGCCTGCATCAAACTGGGCTCCGAGGATAAGGTTCCGTGCCGGATGGGTCACTGCCCTATAGAGACGCAGGCTTGGCGGGAGTCTGAGGAGTACCAGGAGACCCAGTGCATCCAGACGGAGCGGGCGGTGACGACCCACAGCTACTGCTTCCCTGCACAGTTCGCCTTCTCGAAGGCCCAGCCCACAACTGACCCCAGCACTAAATTGCATGGCGCCTTCTGGACCACTGCCGGGGGTGACCAGTGGAAGACCCCACCTTCCAGAGAGAAGACCCCACTATATCCCCAGCAAATAAAGCTGCTCCCCCCACCAAAATAAATAAATAAATAAATAAATATACATCAAATAATTTTGGTCTTTGAAAATACTGTATATCCTCTGTTTACTGGTAAACGTGCTGCTCATGTATCTGTATGCCTAGTCAAACTTTTTAATGAAGTTAACACTTATGATTCTTTATTATGATACAAAACAGCAAATTTTATAATGGTTTTAATATCATCTAATATGATTGAAAATATGTTAATTTGTCATTGCTATGAATCTTTGTGTTATTTATTTTGCACTGTAGTATTTGATTTTCTGTTTCGATTTATTTCACTTACAACAATGGCCTCCAGTTCCATTCATGTTGCTGCAAAAGAAATGTTTTTCTTCTTTACAGCTGAATAGTATTCCAGAAATGTATAAATGCATAGCACATTTTCTTTATTCCATCATTGATTGATAAATTTAAATTGACTCCATATCCTTGCTATTGTGAATAGTGCTGCAATAAACATATGAGTATGGGTATCTTCTTTAAGTAACAAATTATTTTCTTTTGGATTGATACCCAGTAAAAGGAGTGTTGAATCACTCTAAAAATAGAACTCTAAAGTTCTATTTTTAGCTTTTTGAGAAATCTCCAAACTGTTTTCCACAGAGGTTGTAGAAATTTACATTCCCACAAACAATGTGTAAGTGTTCCCTTTTCTCTGTATCCTTGCCAATATCTTTCATTTTTTTGCTTTTTAATAATTAGCCACTATGAATGGTGTAAAATGGTATTTCATTGTGGTTTTTAATTGTCATTTCTTTGATCATTGGCAACGTTGAACATCTTTTACATGCTTGTTGGCTATTATTGTCTTCTTTTTGAAAAATATCTGTTCCCATACTTTGCCTCCTTTTAAATGAGGGTACTTGTTTTATTCTTGTTGTTTGATTTCCTTGTATATTTTGCACTTTAGTTCTTTGTCACATGCATAGTTCACAAACATTTTTCTTATCCCATAAGTTGTCTGCTCACATGTTAATTAAAAGATCCTTTTAGGAGGTTTTTAGTTTAGTTAAGTTCCATTTGTCTATTCTTTTTATTGTTGCATCTGGTTTTGAGATCTTAGTCATGAATTCTTTGTCCAGGCCAATGTGCAGAAGAGTTTATCATAGGGTTTCTTCTAGAATTTTTATAATTTTAGGTCTTCATTTTAGTCTTTTAATTCATACTGAGCTGATTTTTGTATATGGTGAGAGCGACAGGTCCCATTTCGTACTACTGCATATGGCAATATAATTTTTCCAGCGCAATTTGTTGAATAGGATGTCATTTTGCCAGTGTATGTTTTTGCTGACTTTGTAAAAGATCAGTTTTGTGTAGGTTTGTGACTTTATTTCTAGGTCATCTATTCTGTTCCATTGATCTAGGCCTCTATTTATATCAGTACCATGCTGTTTTGGTTATTAAAGCCTTCTAGTATATGATTCTATATGAATTTAACTTTTTCTAATTCTATGACAAATAACATTGGCGTTTTGGTAGGAATTGTGTTTAATATGTAGATTGTTTAGGGATGTATGGTCATTTTGATGATAATAATTCTTCCAATCCATGAGCATAGGATGTTTTTCTTATTTGTTTGTGTCATGTACAATTGATTTCATCAATATTTTGTAGTTTTCCTTGTGGGTATCTTTAGCCTATACGATCAATTATATTTCTAGTTATTTCACCTTTTTTCTAGCTATTGTAAAAGGAACTGACTTTTTAATTTGGTTCTCAGGTTGTTCATTATTATGTATACGATGCTGTATAAAATGCTATAAAAAAGTGTATAAAAATGCTACTACTTTCTTTTACATTGCTTTTTGTATCCTGAAACATTATTAAATCCTTTAAGAAATCTAAAAGATTTTTGGTGGTCTTTAGATTTTTCTAGATATAATATTATGTAATCATCAAAGAGGAACAATTTGACTTCCTAGTTAAAATCATATGCATTGCCCACCAAGATCAACAGACAAAATCTGTGGGGAGGGCACAGGTGATGGTATTATCTTTAAAGTGGTCATGTGACTATGGTTGGACGCCTAGGCTGAGAGACACTTAGCTAAGAATTGCCTGTCTAGTTTCAATGTACACATAAATCACTTCCAATTCCAGGCCTCTCTCTTAGTAATGTGATTCTGTAGGTTTGGAAGTGGTCCATGAATTGACTTCTTTAAAAAGTCTCCTCTTAATGCTGATGTTTCTTCCAGTACATCTACTGTAGTGGCACTAGCTAGAGAAAGTAGGCACAGCACACAGAGTTCCTGACACCCAACACTCTTACCACAACATAAATACTTTTGGCCCAAAGTGGAAACCACCAATCGCCATTCAGAAACATGTTATTCTCAGCTGGCTCTGTAAAGTTTACAGAGGCTAGAGAAGGCATCAATGTTTGAGTAGGTCTGCATTTGGAAACCATGTACACATGAGTTAATACAATGTATATTTAGCATGTACTATGTGTTTAGAAGTATGTACAGAGCACTGTGCTGGAAATATCATGTGACATGAGCGAATCCTCATGGCTCCCTGGGAGTTGGGTGCCAAGTGTTCTGTAATTTCCAGGATTTAAATGAAGGGCCCAGCATTTCCATTTTTTCTTTCATTTTTAAAATTATTTACTTTAAGAAGAAAATGTGTAGAAAAAAAACTATATAGACACATGAGAGGGATAGAGAAAGGGTGGACTGTTCAGAGGGATTTTTGGTATTTATATTGCCTTTCTTGTGCCTTGTAGAGCAACTGCTGGATTTGCAGAAATAAGAAAAACAGGTTACTTGGTGGGATATCTGTAGAAGAACTGCCTTCAGTGAAAAAGAAATTGTGGTCCACAAATAGATAATTATTTGCTCCCATTTATCTGTTTTTTATTTTCAGGAAATTGTGGGCACCAGCTCAGGAGAGGCAGTAGGATCCATCTGTCAAATTTCTGGTCTCCTTTAACTAGTTTTGTGAAAGGAGATTCTAGGGTGAGGCCAGACCTGGATGAGGCCTTAGAAGAGGGTGGATCTGAGCAGGGATGCAACAGAAAGTGGGCCCCATGCATCTGATGCCTATGCTGGTGGAATATTTCCAGTTCTGTCTTTCCTAATCCTGCCCAAGAGAAACTTGACTCCTAGAGTTTGTGTAATTTCAATCTACTTAGCCATTTCCCTGTCATTTTTTATAACACACAGTAACAAGAAAGTTAACCAAAATTCTTAGAGTTTTTTAGGAATATTATATGAGAAACTAAAAAAATTATTTTTACTTAGGTTAAAGAAAGGGGATAATCTCAACAATAGCAATAATTCTTCTGTCCATGAATAGCCCTTCAGGTGATAACATCAGAACTCACTACAACAGCATAAGGGAAGTGGAACAAATGTAGCCAAAGTCCCCTGTACACCTCCTTTCTCTCTTCTGACCACAGAATGTTGAATTCAATTATTTAGCCATTTGCTCTGGAATGAAAGTATCTGGACAGTAGAAAGCGTGAATCTGTTTCATCTGTTTTTCTAATGGTCATATGATATAGTTTAGATGTCCTCTCCAAATCTCATATTGAATTTTAATTCCTAATGTTACAGGTGGGCCTGGTGGGAGGTGGTTGATTTATGGGGATGGATTCCTCAGGCTCTGTGCTGCCCTTGTCATGAGAAGTACTCACAAGTTCTAGTGGTTTAAAAGTGAGGCGTATCTCTCCCCCATCTTTCCTGTTCCCACTTCTACCACGTATGCCTGCTCCTATTTCATCTTTCACCATGAGTATAAGCTTCTTTATATGTTAATGTTGTTACAAAATTTCACTCAATTTTCTTATAAAATTACCTGACAAAATTTTGTTACTTTATATAAATATAATAAATACATACATATTATATTATGACATCATGATATATTATGATAGCATAACTTGTATATATTATGACATCACAATATATTATGATATCATAATTCACATTTTGACATCACAGTATATTAAGATATCATAATATATGTATAATAACATCACAATATATTATGACGTCATAATTCATATGCATTGTGCCATCACCATATGACATCATAATTCATATATTGTGACATCACAATATATTATGACATCATATTTGCGTACGCTGTGACATCACAATATATTTTGACATCATAATTCGTATGTATTGTGACATCATAATATATTGTGATATCATAATTCATGTGCATTATTATGATATAATAAAATTGTGTTAGGTAATTTTATAAGAAAATTGAGTTAAATTTTGCTACAACCTTAACTTATAAACTTATAGAACCCAAGAATATTATCTGCTCTTGTGTGAATGACTGCTTTATATTATAACATATGAAAATGGTTTAGATATCAAATAAATTTTATATGATAATATGGTATCAATATATAATGGTATTATAAGTTTCATTTAAATCCTATTTAAATTCAGACAATTTTGTAAGGGAGTGTCTGTCTACCACCAGATATTTTTTTGGGGTCCACTATTGGCACAGACAGCACACCTGGGAAAACACAGACTCACTCAGCACAGGCTCTTCCCTGAATCTTTCCCCTCCTCAGCCATCAGTTCATCAGTCAACCAAGTAATTGGAGAGCAGAGGGCAAGTAATCCCTAACACAGAAGGTCTTATTCCTGCATGTTTTCTTAGAAGAGGGAAAAACAAGAAGGTCCTTTGGGGGGACACTTGCTGGGACATACACTAAGCCTTCTATAGTTTGGGAGCCCTAACTATCAGATACAGACTTCTCAGTAGGAAGGGATGAGGCAGCTGTCCTGAGCCTGGAGCTCCACCATATCTTGTCCCATCTCATTTAGACAATTTTGGGAGGCTGCTCTGGAATATGTCTGATGGTGGATGTTGGGAAACGACCAGGCTTCAGTGGGACTCATGTGGTGTCTGTTGTGTGAAGACAGGAGTTGAATGCTCAGGATCTAGGCTGTTTTTCTTGTGGTCAGTTGGGTTACCTGTTTGGGACCAAGTCCATTTTCACTAAGGAGACTGAATAAATTCTATAGAACAGAGTACAGCTCCCAGGATGACTGAGGAAAGGTGAGAAACGGGAGAAGTTTCTCTCTCTACCTAGACTTTTTGCTACTTCAAGAATCACAAGCTGACTAAATTACCATCAGCTCTAATCTAATCAAATTGATTCTACTGTATTTGATCTAATTATCTTCCCTCATGTTAAGGTAGAATGGGCCATTTTATTTGGTATTTACTTTTTCTCCAAATTTTTATTTTATCATATATGTATGTATCTAATATAATCAACCAAATTTTAATTTGACATTTCTAATATTTGAGAAATTATAATATCTATGTACATTATTTTAACACTATGTATAATGCTCTTTCTTTGCAAAATGTGTAACACTTTTCAATATAGGTATTGTTATACATAAAATGTTTATTCAGAAACAGAATACTTGTTCCTCAGTACCGCAAGGAAAAATCAGCATTCAGACAAAAATTTTTCTCAGCAAGGCAATTTTACTTTTTGCAAAAAGAGTGCTCCTCGCAGATGGAACAATGGTGACAGCACACTCGAACAAAGGAGAAAAGCAATTTTTATGCTTTACGCAGCTTGTCCCTGCAACTGTGTCCTGTCTCCATTGGCTGGAGCTGGACCTCACAGTCTAAGCTAAACCTGACTGGCTGATAACTTAAAACTTTCCTAAATAGGTAAAGGCAAGGGAGAACAAAGAAAAAGATGAATTTGCTTGCAAAAAAACTTAGAAAAGTAATAACATTTCAAAATAGGGAAGGGGCATAGGCTCTGAGCTGTGACATCTAAAACAAATATCTCGGTTAAAGTACAAGGACATAGAATGTACTATTTCCCTTATATCTGACAGCTACATAGGATAGGGCATAACAAAGCGTTATTAGCACAAATCAAGGAGGCTTGAAGGAAGTTAGTCTTTAAAAGAAACTATTATCTCTAACACTTATGAATTATTCTTTAACAAAAAGGGAAATTTTAAAGAGGAATCTTTTTTTACTTTCTACAGGTGTGTTTAATTCTGCATCTTGAATAATAAGCAGTAACATAAATAATTCCAGGTAGGAATTGGGACAGAAATTATTATAAAATGATTCCCTTACCTTCTGATTCCTGTGCCCCTGGCTCTGTTTTTTTGTTTTTATTTTTCACACTATGGCAAGACCCAGAAAATGTCTCCCATTAACTATGTCTAAGTCCCTAGTAAAACTACAGCAAGAAACTTTTCTTATTGAGGCCCTAATGAGAGCCAGGAAAAGAAAACTTAGCCAATAAGAATAAGCCATGCCCAGCTGAGGGACATATAAAAGGCAGGTCCAGCAGAATAACTCACACTCTGAATCTTGCCATGAGAGAGAGAGCACCTTTCACTTGAGTTTGAACATGGGAAAAGGAAATGAAAACTCTGATGCTGCACTGCTCCTCCATCCAATGCCCCACTGACCAGCCTTCTTTGAAATAGATCTCCTTTAGAGAAAAGGGCTCAGATGAGAAGAAACGATTCATAGAAAAAGACAAGACCTCTTCCTCCCATTCCAGTGAGAAGCACATGCAAAGGCAGGTAAGGCCTTAGGCTGTTCCTATGAAGTCTTCAAGGAGGGTTGGAATCAGGGATACTGAGCTACGTGTCTTTGATAGGGTTTTATTTTGAAATTTTGAATGGGAAATGGCTTAGATCTCTGAGGAGACCTTGAGAAATGTGTTCACTCATGACACTGGCAGAAGAGCTTCACTTGAAAAGCTGATTCACAAGTATTTGTCAGAGACAGACTATGGGACTC
Organism: Hylobates moloch; assembly: GCF_009828535.3. Classification (NCBI taxonomy): domain Eukaryota; kingdom Metazoa; phylum Chordata; class Mammalia; order Primates; family Hylobatidae; genus Hylobates; species Hylobates moloch. The sequence goes on from NW_026652281.1 coordinate 82,558,491, forward strand.
TGTGCCTGGGAGAGGTGAGTCACCTAAACTCCGTGTTGCACTAGGCTGAAAGTCTAATCCAAATGAAAAGAATTCTGAGGAAACTAAGCTCAAAGCCAGAAACAACACTGCTAGATCAGGTAAAATTTGACTCTTTCAAGGTAAAAAGAGACAGTGCTGCAAAACAGTCTCCCCTGGCAAGGAAACTGGGAGCTCTTTGGCAGCCAGGACCTTATAGATTCTGGACTCTGGAGAACAGAGGAGAGAAGGGTTTGGTTGCAACTTCATTTTCTGTGTGTCCAGGATAAACTAAGCCTTCTAGGGTGTTTGGTAGAAGGCACTTACTCAAACTCTAATTTTATCAATAGAACCAGAGTAGAGCTCGCATGAGGGAAACTCCAAGTAAAGGAAAATCAGCTCCAAAGACAGCTTCCAAGACAGAGCAGGTAGAATCTTGCTTTTTTTGCCCCCTAAAGAGCAAACAAGCAGAAGACTTTTATACAGAGGTTGAGCAGTAAGAGGGCTTCTTAGTGACTGAGATAATTTTGGAGATCCTGGCACTCAGAGGATATTTGGGGACTCAGAAGGGGTTAAGCTTCACTTCATTAAAATAGTCAGGAAGGAGAAGAGACAAATGAGGTTCACCTGAAGGTTCACGGGAGGTTGTGGAAATGAGTGTCTGTGGGCACTGTTCTGGAGAGTCTCTCACTCACATGCTTCCTCTGCAGGGAATTGTCCAGGAGAAGAGTGCAGCTTGATGTTCAAAAAGAAACTAAAGCCCCCCACTGTTTTGCAAAGCAGTGAAATCTAGGACACCTGTGATGCCCACTACAGAGGTCCTTTCATGGCTTGCACTGGGCGCAGCAAGAGGCACGAGTCTCAGGCTCCTGGAGTTCAATAGTCATCACTTTGGAAAGCTTAGTGAACTTCCAAGGTGAGTCAAAGGCCATTTATCAGAACCCATCCCATGTGTTGGTGCAGCAGGTCCATTCTCCATTGACCTGGGAGAAGCTCACTCAGCTTGTCTGGCTCTGGGGGCCTCTGTGTGCCCAGGTGCAGACCTTCTACACTATGGCCACCCAGGCAGGTTATGTCTTCCCTGCTAAGAACTGGCTTGTTTCAGCCACACTGCCTGGCCCTGAGAATTCAGTTCTGGATAGAGAAGCCCACCCCTTGCCTGGGCAGGAGATAACTGAGCCTGTCAGTTGATCAGACGAGGCTTCAGCTGGGTGCACCCTCACCCTATTCAGCAGGGAATACACTGTTGGAATGAAAGCAAGAAACTGCTCCTTCTCAGATTCTTCCAAATGACCAGCAGTGATGATTTTAGATGCACAATGTTAATAAATGACAGAATCTGAGCAGTCATAAGAAAGGAACTTGAACAATATACTCAAAATACTGAACCTTGCATTTTGTAGAGGGCTAAGGTTATACACAAATTATATGTTTCCTGTTAGACGTTTGATGTCTTGGATGTCTCATGACAGTCAGGCATGTCCATCTAATCAGCCAAATATTAAGATGCAATCATTCATTTGCCTTTGCATATTTTAAATTGTAGCAAAATAAATATAAAATTATGTTCTTCTCTGTTAATTCACAAAAGCTTGTAGCCTCTCACTCTCCCACACTGAACCCAAGGAACACTAATATCCGCAAACATTTAATAGTACTCTTCATGGGAAAATGCCAATATATTTTTACAGTTTAATAAAATTATGGTGAAATCACCACACAAGGTGTTTACTAATAATATTTTTACATAAAATTGAAGTCAAGATATGTTAAATGTAATTGATCATAATTATTTATCCTTCACCTGACTCATATTTACCTCATTTTAAATTCTCTAAATTTAAACTTTCTTCTATTTTATACAATTCAGTTGATCATACTGTATTGTAGGATATTAAATGTAATATAAATATTGTCATTTATTTTACATATTGTTATATTTTATATTTTTCATCTTGCATTTTACAGTGAGATTATGAAATCTTTCATCACCTAAATGTATTTTTTGTTTTGTTCTCTGCTTCATAATTGTCATACACATAATGATATAAACATTAATGTTTTTGAGAATATTCAATTTTAGATGATTTTTTAGTTTATCCACACTGAATTTTTATTTACTCCATGTGTGAGTTAGAGGATTTTCACCTTCACCTCTGCTTTATTTTCTTCCTGACCCTTCACACTCCCAGCTCTTGTTTTAGTCAAAGAACAGTGATGTATCATTCCAGCAAATGGAGCCAATTCAATGAAAATATACAGATACACCTTAGAGATATATGGCTTTTGCTCTAGACAGGTACAATAAAATAAATATCACAATAATGTGAGTCACACAATTTTTCTTCTTTCCCAGTGCATATAAAAGTCGTGTTTACACTATACTATAGAACAAGTCTGAAATAGCCTATGTTTATAATAAAAGGTACAAACCTTAATAAAAAAATGTACTATATTGCTAAAAAAGGCTGACACAGATATACACATACAAAAAAATCACATGATGTTGGAAACATAGTGTTAATAGAGTCGCTCAATGTAGGGTTGCAAAAAACCTTCAATTTGTGAGAAATCCAATATCTATAAAGAAAAATAAAGTGCAATAAGACTAGGTATGCCTCTGTAACAATAAATGTTTGCTAGTATTATACCTAGAAATTATACATAAAGGATGTTTACATATGTATAAAGGTAATTGACAAGTTATATATTGGGTGGGAGATAAAAATTACAAAATGATTTTAAAGAAAATTAAAGGGTAGACCAAAACATTCCTGAGTGGACAGAATCAGTTAGACATCCTCAGTGACCTCATCTTGTTGACTTGCAAACAAGCAAAAACATAATGTGAGCTATTTTTTTTGTGAATGCCTGTATTAAAAAAAACATAACTTAAGCTTAAGTTATCAGAAGTACCCAAGAAGCTTATAGTAATATGTCTATAAGGTAAACCAAAAAATACAATTTTATAACTGCAATAAATCAAAGAATTTTATTGTTTGCTACTTCATTTTTTTCGATACAATCTTACCTCTGACACTTTGCCATTGAAATGCTAAACCTCTTTTGCTCTGGTGTTCCACAATTTATAAGTTGCTTCTTACTCAAGAAAAAATTTTTGAAACAGGTTCTTGCTCTGTTGTTCACGTGGAATGTGTATACAGAATCAAAGCTCTGTGCAGGTTTACATCCTGAGCAAAAGCCGTACTCCCACCTTAGCCCCATGAGTAGCTGAAACTGCAGGAATGCACCACCACACCTGGCTAATTTCTTCTTATTTTTTTGTAGAGACAGGGTCTTAGTTTGTTTCCCAGTTTGGCCTCAAACTCCTGGGTTCAAGTAATCTTCTCAACCTGGCCTCTCAAAGTGCTGGAATCACAGATATAAACCACCATTCCCTGCCAAAAAAACTTTTAAAATTTGTATTGTGCTACAGTTTACTTTTTAACAGGACAGAATAAAATAAACTAGCTATACATAAATCTAACAAAAGTTTGTAAAACATATGATAAAGACCAGAAAAAGTCCTTGAAATATAAGAAAATCGGCATAAACAAATGGAAAACCACATCATGTTCTAAGGTAGAATATCTCAATATTACTCAATCATCAATTTTTAGAAGTAATTTATAAATTTAATTTTGTCCCAATAAAGATACCAACTGGTATTGGAAGCAGGTGTTTTATTGCAAAACTCCTATAGATGAAAACACAAATAAGAACAGCTGAGAAAACTCTGAAAAAAATAGAGTGGCTATTCCACCCTATGAGACATGTTGATTTATGAATACATGGTAGTTCAGTGGAACCATAAATTCAAAAATAAACCACAGTGCATAAGAAAGTGCCTTTGTTCAGGCTGCTAAAACAAAATGTGCTAGACTGAGTAATGTATAAACAACAGAAATGTTTGGTCACTGTTCTGGAGGCTGGAAAGTTCAACATCAAAACACCAGCAAATTCAGTGTCTGGTGAGTGTCCCGTTTCTCATAAATGGTGCTTCTTGCTGTGCCTCACATGGCAGCAGGGAGAAGTGTGCTCCCTTCAAGCTCTATTACGGGGTATTGATTACATTTATGAAGATGAAGCCCTCCTGAGTGAGTCACTTCCCAAAAGCCTCCATGTTTTAAAACTAGCATATTAGGGATTAAATTTTTACAAATGAGTTTTTACAAGTAGACACAAATTCAGGCCATAGCAAAAAGTTAATTGGCAATACAAACTACAGTTGGGGTGGCATCATTAACACTTTGAGTTTAGGAATCCGATGTTTCTATCATAAAGGTGAAAACTAATGTGCTAATTATAACCTGCAATAAAATAAAGGTCAAATGAAAGATAAATCTGTATGGTGAAAAAAATCAAGTTTTTAAAGGTGAATTCTTACAGGTTGTATCCGGATTTTTGTGGTCCCTGGGGATGAATAAGACCCCAGAGATTCCTCCTGTGATTTTTTTACTGAAGTTTCTGACACTCTTACTCAATTTCAAAGTGTGTAAAAATGTTTTCTGTTTCTGTCTTTAAGAAATTCAAATTAAAGTTGGCCTCCATATGCTTGATCTAAAACAATTATTCACTCAGTGGTCCTCTGCTGAGGAAGGGCACTGAATCTCACATGCCCAGAAGCATTGTTGCAGGCAGTCAGGGACCCCGAACAGAGGGACTGGCTGAAGCCATGGCAGAATAACATAAATTGTGAAGATTTCATGGACATTTATTAGTTCCCCAAATTAATACTTTTATAATTTCTTATGCCTGTCTTTACTGCAATCTTTAAACATAAATTGTGAAGATTTCATGGACATTTATCACCTCCCTAATCAATACTCATAATTTCCTATGCCTGTCTTTACTTTAATCTCTTAATCCTGTCATCTTCGTAACAGGATGTATGTTGTGCAGGATGTATGTTGCCTCAGGACCCTGTGATGATTGTGTTACTGCACAAATTGTTCATAAAACATGTGTGTTTGAACAATATGAAATCTAGGCACCTTGAAAAAAGAACAGGATAACAGTGATGTTCAGGGAACAAGGGAGATAACCATTAGATCTGACTGCCTGGGAGCCAGGCATGACAGAGTTATATTTCTTTTGTTGCCAAAAATGGGTAAGTGAAATATCACTGAATTCTTTCCCTAATAAGGAATATTAATAATTAACAGCCCTGGGAAAAGAATGCATTCCCAGGTGGAGGCCTCTAAAATGGCTGCTCTGGGAGTATCTGCTTTATGCAGTTGTAGATAAGGGATGAAACATGCCCTGGTCTCCTGCAGCACCCCCAGGCTTGCTAGGATTAGGAAATCCCAGCCTGGCGAATTCTAGTCAGGCCGGTTCTCTGCTCTTGAACCCTGTTTCCTGTTAAGATGTTTATCAATGACAATGTATGCACAGTGGGACATGGAACCTCATTAGTAATTCTAATTTCACCCTGGCCTTGTGATCTTGCTCTGCCCCCATTTGCCTTGTGATATTTTATTGCCTTTGAAGCATGTGATCTCTGTGACCCACTCTCTATTCATACACCCCTCCCCTTTGGAAATCCATAATACAAACTTGCTGGTTTTGTGGCTCAAGGGGCATCACAGAACCTGCCAACATGTGATGTCTCCCCTGGACATCCAGCTTTAAAGTTTCTCTTTTGTACTCTTTCCCTTTATTTCTCAGGTTGGACAACACTTAGGGAAAATAGAAAAGAACCTATGTTGAAATATTGGGAGCTGGTTCCCCTGATAAAGCATCATGTTCTGTCAGACACAGGACTTCTCCTTGAGGCAGAGCCTCACCATTCACACATGATCAGTGGCTTTCCCAGGCATGCACTGCTCTGTGCTCTCCCACAGAGGCTCAGCCCTGAGCATATGACTGAAGGTGACTGATGAATATGTGCCCTAGTACTCTAATTTACAGGGATTTTGTTTTCTATTAATGATCTTTTGCAAAGCTCTAGGGTCTTTCCTGAATCCACCTACCATACACAGATAGACTGGTAGATTTGGACAGAAGCTTGGATCCTCACTTGAAGCCCTACCCTGTCCCACCAGCTTCTCTAGAAGTCCAACGTTCTAATTACTCCCGAGAGACCACATATCAGGGCATCTCTCTGTGCCAATAATTGAATAAAAGTGAGAAGATAAACAGGGAAAAATTTCTGCTGAAGGTTGCATCTAGGGGTCTAGTTGCCAGACTTATATATCTTTTTACACAAATATTGACAAATATAATTTCATCTTCAGATGAAAAACAAAATAAAGAGTCACAGCTCACAGAGGAATGAGAAAATCAAATCAATGCTCTATAGAATCCAGCTTACCTCAGCCATGGGATGCTAAATCTTCTCAGAAAAAAAGCAGCTGTCCTTGATCATCAGAAAACAACTGTGGTCACAGACAGCTGGACACTGAGAATGCAGGATGTTCACTGAGATTCCATGCCTACATCACAGAGAGATGGAATTCCCAGGAGAAGCTGAACCCACAGGTCCTGTTCTGCCATTTGGTCTAACTAATACTACTCCTCCTCCTGGCACAACAAGATTCCCAAACTCTTCTCTGGGCCTCACTAGGGATAGTTCAGAAAGACAGAAAGTTATTAATGACCCTCCATTTCTGTAGTTTCTGGGGTCTAATTTATTCATTTTTAGGTTTGGGGTTTTTGTCCTCCCTCTACATCCACAGAATTTTTGTGTCCTATTCCAGTACCTATAACTTTAAGTAATCATTTTTTCTAGTCTAGTCACTTGTACTGTCTTCTAGTCATTTCATTTTTTTCTAGTAGAGTGAGATGATATAGACACAAGAACTTCTATATAAAATTCACTATAACTAAGTTGAGCACTACAACCCCTCTTTGGGCTGGACTGTCATTCAGACAATGTAAAAACCAGATTTGCCTGGGGTTGCAGTTAAGTAAATGAAAGCTACATCTTGACCAGGAATGGTCAGTGAGAAATCTCAAAGTTTGAAAATGGTTGCCTATAGACCTCAGTGATATTCTCTTCATCTTGGAGTCAGTCAAGAAAAGATTTTTGAGTGCTGAGGGAAAAGTCACATTCAACCAACAAATTACCTAACCAACATGTGTGGACCCAGAGAAAAAAAGGAAGTAAAATCAGTTTGCCATGTTGACAGATATAATGATAAAAGCTACAACGTGATTAAAATGCAAGTGGCCTCAAAACCCTAAAGTTTACATGAATGAGCTTCAAGGGACACATGGTGTGGCTGGAGTCAGATGACTATTATGCTAAAGGTGAGAGATGATGGATACCTCAAGAAGTGGGCCAAAGACCAATGCAGTTATCATGCCAAGAATGGTCTGGGGCCTTCTAAACCATGCTTCTTTCAATAAGAAGCACAGGTCTGGCATGCAGTGATGACCTGTGCATTACACATGGATTCAGTCTTGGTTTCTAGCTTAATTGTGGTCAGTATTTTCAGAGAACAGACCCTTTCCATGGAATCCAAAATGAATTATCTGACAGATCAGCAGCTAAAATTCTTTCTGATTTGAAGCCAGATAAAGAATGTCCTTTACCAGAGAGCCTTTAGTTTCAATGTGGAAGATTAAACAGAACATGGCCAATGACCCGAAACCCTGAGCTCTTACCATTAAGAGGTGCAACCACCCCTGCTTCAGGTTCTGTGTGGCGGGCACTGAGGTTAGCAATCCAGTCACCCAGTGAGCACCTTAAGGTGGCAGTTTTCTTGACTCATCAGGGAATTAGTGACAAGCATCTAGGAAACATTCAGTAAATTGAAGACCCCATAGAGCCAGGAGTTTTGCTTCAAACAGTGGAGTGGGTTGTTATTAGTTCATTTTCATCCTGCTAATAAAAACATAACTGAGAATGGGCAATTTACAAAAGAAAGAGGTTTAATGGACCTACAGTTTTACATGCTGGGGAGGCCTCACAATTATGGCAGGTGAAATGCATGTCTCACAGGGTAGCAGACAAGAGAAGAGAGAATGAGAGTAAAGTGAAAAATGGTTTCTCCTTATAAAACCATCAGATCTGGTGAGACTTATTTATTACCACCAGAACACTATAGGGAAATGTGCCCCCCGTGATTCAATTATCTCCTACTGGGCCCCTCTCACAAAACTTGGGAATTATGGGAACTAAAACTCAAGATGAGATTTGGGTGGAAACACAACCAAACCATATCAAGGAGTATAAAATTTTCACCAAAGAACCTAATTTTTATATTACAGCTAAGGTGTTCCTGTGGCAGTCCAATTTTCTTTTAGAATATGTTATATTCTATGTGGCATTCTGATGTCTTGGATAACTCAAATTTACTCACTTCAAAATTGGAATATCAAGCTGGAAAGTCCCAAGCCCTTGATGTGTCAGGATTAAGTTTTACAGGAGCTTTGTAGCAAGCTCATCAATGACTTTCAAATCAGTCTAAGTAGTAGTGTCAGGGAGACCATGTGTCAAAAATTTAAGGGGCACCTCTATGCGGAGGCTGGCTCCCTCTCTCAGAGTCTTCACATGAAAAGAGTATCAAGTATTTCTTGGCTGTTGGAAGAAATGAACTGTGTAAATCTGCCCACATAGTTCCCATGAATCTTAACTGGAAAACAGGACTATGGGATGTTGGGGATTTTATCAGCTACTGGCAGAGAGATGTTACCATTCTAGACAGGAGCATGAAGGCAGATGCTTCTAAATTGGTAGCCAATAAACATCACCTACAGAGTTAAACTTTTTGGACATCAGAGGGTAGAGGCACTCATGATGAATTCTGCCCTGCCACTGTGGCAAATGGCAGGGAAGTTTGTCTCACTTACATTTCTCTACCTGTTCCTCACACAGTTTAGAATAATCCCCTCTGGCACTTATGGAGCAGGCAAGGACAAAAATGCCTAACCTCACAATTGCTACTATAGATTCTGATATACAAACACAACAGGACATTGACTTAGCTCAAAAGCCTCCATCTCTACTGTTACGTGACCCTCCCGCCTTCACTGTCACCCTCCCCAAACACTATTATTTGCATTTTCCTCTTTTTTTCATTTTATTATTTACTTTTGTTTTATATTTTCCTCTATGTAAACAAAAATTAAAAAGTTATAGTATCCCCTGGACAGGGGAATACAAAAGACCAATAAAGGCTGGCACAGGTGTCTGTTGGGGATAGAAAACAGCAATGGGAGGTGTTATTCTCTCTAAATGTTTCACCGTGAGGTCTGTGCTGTCCCCTCACCTTTGTACCATCTAGCATTTGGAAAGTATTCAGGATCAGAAGCTTCCAATTAATGAAGGAGGGTGAAGCCCAACATCAAGGTGTGGGCAGGGTGGGTTTCCTCTGAGGCCTCTCTCCTGCAGTTGTAAGTGGCCGCCTTCTCCTTGTGTCTTCACATGGCTGTTTCTCTGTGTGTGCACATTTGTATCCTTATCTCCTCTTTTATGGAGACATCAGTTAAATTGAATTAGGGCCCACCCTAAGGTCCTCATTTTCAAAACTTTTTTACTGTAACTGGTAACGATTGTCTACATTTATGGTACTGTTTTGAAATATGCACACATTGTGGAATGGTTAACCCAAGCTAATTGGCATATGCGTTACCTCACATACCGATCATTTTTTTGTTGTGAGAACACTCAAAATCTACTTTCTTAGCAATGTTCAAGGATAGAATAAATTAACTGTAGTCACCAAGTGCAATAGATCTCTTGGACTTATTCCTCCTGTCTAACTGAAATTTTGTATAATTTGACCATCTCCCAACTCCCCAACCTCTGCTCCCAAAGACCTTATTTTAACTCAATTACCTCTGTGATGACGCTATCTCCAAATATAGTCACATCCTTAGGTGCTAGGGGTTAAGGTGTCAACATATGAATTCTGGGAAGCACACGATTCAGCTCATAGCAGCCTCTGTCAGGACATAACATTTACGTTGTGATCCCAGTAACCTAGCAATAGAGGGAATGACATGCAAAGATTCTGAGGAGGAAAATTCCAGGCAGGGAATTCTATCGAGCAATGGCCCTGAAATTGGAGTGAACAGGGTGAGTTTGAGGAACCAGAGACCAGTGGCAGAGGAGAGGGTGTGCAGAATGCAAAGGGAGGACGTGAAGTCACAGAGTTCTGGTGAGATATGCAAACTTGACTGTGATTTCATTCTCCATGTGGTGAGAAGTCCTTGGAGGGTTTTAAGCAAGAGGTACAATCAGATTCGTATGTTTAAAAGCTTTTTCCAGTTGCTTCATGGAGAATTAGTTCTAAAGAGAGCAAATATGGAAACAAGGAGCCTTTTTCTCAGGTCAGGTGAAAGTGATGGTGGCTTCGACTGAGTGATGCGGAATAAGGATGAAGCAGGTAGGCCAGGCATGGGGCTCACGCCTGTAATCCCAGCACTGTGATTACAGGGGCCAAAGGGGCTCAGATCACGAGGTCAGGAGATCAAGACCATCCTGGCTAACATGGTGAAACCCCGTCTCTACTAAAAACACGAAAAATTAGCCGGGCGTGGTGGCGGGCGCCTGTAGTCCCAGCTACTCTGGAGACTGAGGCGGGAGAATGGAATGAACCCAGGAAACAGAGTTTGCAGTCAGCTGAGATCGTGCCACTGCAGTCTAGCCTGGGCGACAGAGGGAGACTCCGTCTCAAAAAAATAATAATAATAAATGAAGCAGGTGGATTGGGGATTCATTTGAGCACAAGGCTATAGGACTGTTGGTTTGTTGCATAAATGGGGAAAGGGTCTTTAAGACTACTGCTACATGTTAGGCAAGTCAAGAGAATTTCTAGAGATATGGTGGGGCCCTTTCTGAGATAGGAAAGAACAGGAGAACAAGCTTTTGGAGAATTTCCAAGTGATCTAGTATTTTCCTAAGAGCATGGGTCATGAAACGTGGTAGAGCCTGGGCATCCTCAGTAGTACGGACACACACTTCCCGCTGTGTCATTTTAGCACTGACACTCAGATCTGGAACACAGAAATTCCCAAATGGGAAGAGGTGTGATACTGTAGGAACACAAGTGTGGTGGTGAGGTTGGTGGGGATTTGCAACACACCAGCTGTGTGATCGCGATGGAGACCTGCTGCATCTGGCCTGCATGAGGTCAGTCTCCAGTACAGTGGGGATGAGGGCACCCACCTCCTAGATCTGTCTTGATGATTCAGCAGAGTCATGCTCATGAAATAAAGGTAAGTCCTGGCACATGCTGGGCCGTTGGCATGAATTATTATTGGTATTATTAATATCTTTGGTGTTTTTATTAAAATTTTTAATACTGAGAGGATATCAGCTCAGTTACTCCAAAAAACGCTTCAGAGATATCCCAAGGCCCTCAGACAGTCTTCACTCCTCCATACTTTTCTCCAGCCTAGTAGCCAACCCACTCTTACCTCAGCCTTGTTTTTAAATTAAACAAGGGGCTCTAGGCATGTTCCTAAGGCTCTGAGCAGTTTGTGGGTTGTGTTCTCTCCTCCTCAGAGCTTTGACAGGCATTGAGGCCCTTTAGCAGATCTAGGAAGTTTGCTTGCACTCCTCCTTTCCAGGGAGATTAAATGTGAATGAATATTGGATTGGTCAAATGCTCACTGTGTCTGTTGAAAGGATCTTTCTGTTACTTTCATTTATCCTATTATTTCTGTAATACATTGATTGATTATTGGATATGTCAACATTGCATTTGTGAAATAATTCCATTTGGTCTTGTTCAGGAAAGTAGTCATGTAAATAGTCTTAATTTACCCTTTTATTTATTGACGAATCTATATTATGTTTGTGTAACGACAACACTTTTGTAATTTGAAGGAAACTTTCTGAAAAGTTTCTAACTCTGTATCTCTTTTATGTATCACTTTACAATATTTTATTTGTAATATAAACACATAACAAAAATTTACTATTATACACATTTTTAATTGCATAATTTAGTAGTATTATATATCCACACTGTAATGCAACAGGCTTCTATAGCTTTTCCATTGCAAAACTAAACCTCAATACCCATTAAACAACAACAGCCCATTTTAACCTCTCCTGAGCCCTTGATAAACACATTCTACTTTCTGTTTCTATGAGTTGGACTACTTAGGCTATCTCATAAGTAGAATCATACACTCACTGTCACTTTGTTTTCTGGCATACTTTACTTAACATAATGTCCTAAAGGTTTATTGTTGCTGTAGCATGTGATAAAATTTCCTTTTAACTCATATTTCATTGTATGTATATATCATATTTTCTTTACTTATTTATCTGTTAAGGGACATTTAAGTAGCTTCTACCTTTTGGATTTTGAGAATAATTATGTCATAAACATGGATATGCAAATGATTCTTTCAGGTCCTGCTTTGCACATTTAGATAGATATTCAGAAAGGGGGTTGCCAGATCATATGATAATTGCATTTTTAATATTCTGAAGAACCTCTCTACTATTTTTCATTATGGCTGCATTATTATTTTTTTCACCACCAGTTCACAATGTTCCAATTTCTCTACATCCTTGAAAACATTTGTTATTTTTTCTTGCTTGACAGTGGCCATCCTAATGAGTGTGAGGTAATATCTCATTGGGGTTTTGCTTTTTATTTCTATAAAGATTTGTGATTTTGAGCATCTTTTCAAATTCTTCTTGACCATTTGTATATCTGCTTTGTAAAATCATCTGTTGAGCATTTTGCCCATTTTTAAATAGGGTTATTCACTTTTTGTTGTCGAGTATTAGAAGTTGTTGAGTTTAGAAGTATAGATTTTGGATATTATCTTCTATCAAATATATAATTTGAAATTTTTTATCATTTCTTCGGTGGCATTTTTACTCCATTCAATGTTTTCTTTGATGTCCAGAAAGCTTATGGCACTTGATATAGTCCGATTTTTCTGTTTTTATTCTTGTTACTTCTGCTTTTAATGTCATATTAAAAAAATTACCAAGAAAAATGTCATAATTGTTTATTCGATATTTTATTTTAAGAGTTGTATAGCTATCTTTTTACATTTAAGTGTTTAATTCATTTAAGACATTTTTGTCTATGGTGCAAGTAAAAAGTCCAATTTTGTTTTCTTCCATTTTGATATTCAGATTTACGACATTATTTGTTAAAGAATCTGTTCTTTCCCTTTTGTTTGGTCATGGCAACTTGATTAAAAATTATTTTATGATATTCATGAAAGCTTACTTCTGGGTTCTCTATTCTGTCCCATCATTTATTTGTCTTTCTATTTGTATTGCTATAGTTTTTAATATGTTTTGGAATCAGGAAGTGTGAAACCTCTAACTTTGTTCTTCTCTGAAGCTATTTTGGCTACTCATTGTCCCTTGATATTCCGTATGAGTTTTAGGACTTAAAATAATATTTATACAAAAAAGCCTCAGCAACCCCTCCAGCCTGGCCTTGAGATATTATATGAATTTTAGGACTTCAAATAATATTTTTGCAAAAAATGTAGCATTGGGATCTTGATAGAAAATACTTCGAATTTCTGCTTCACTGTGAGTAGTATTGACATCTTAACAATATTAACTTTTCTGACCCTTGAACATGAGGTCAAGAGTGTGGTGTTTTAAGTTTCATATATTTTTTCATTTGTCAGTTTGCTTCTGCTTGTGATTTGTAGATGAGAGCTTATTATGTTGCCCAGGCTGGTCTCCAACATTTGGCCTCAAGTTATTCTCCCTCCTCAGCCTCCCGATGTGTTTGGATTACATAGATGAGCCACTGCACCTGGTGTCTTTATTGATTTTATGTTATTTTTATGATTTGAAGGTAATTTTTGAAAATGTTTATAAATATGTATCTCTGTAGAAGGTTTTTCATTTTTAATGTGTCAAAAACATGTACAATTTATCATCTTAAATATTTTAAGTACATAGTTAAATATTATTAAATATATTTGCATTGATACATAACATTTCTCTAGAATGTTTTTATGCTGCAAAACTAAAACTCCATAATCATAAAACAACAACTACCCCTTTATCTCCTCCCCTAAGGCTCTGACTAATACTATCCTACTTTCTGTTTCTAGGAGGTTAATTACTTTAGATATCTTATTTAGCTGGAGTTACACAGTGTCTGTCTTTTTGTGACTAATTTATTTTACTTACATCATGTCCTCAAGATTTATCCTTAGTGTAAAAATAATCAGACTTCCTGCTTTTCAAAAACTGAATAATATTCCATTATTTGTATATTCCAAATTTTCTTTATCCGCTTATTCATTGAGGGACATTTGGGTTGCTTCCACCTGTCAGCCTTTGTGAATAATGCTGCAATGAATATGGATATACAAATAACTCTTCATTTGGCCATATATATGGGAGTTTATTTCTGTGCCCTATTCTGGTCCATTGGTCTGTCTGTCTGCCTTTATGCCAGTACCAAATGGTTTGGTTACAATAGTTTTCTAATACATTATGAAGTCAAGGAGTGTGATGCCTCTGATATAATTTCTTTTTTTGAAGATTGTTTGGCTTTTTATAGTCCCTTTAGAGTCCATATGAGTTTTAGAAGTGTTTTGGTATTTCTGCACGTTGAAAAGACAGTTAATATTTGATGGAGATTGCATTGAATGTGTAGATCACTTTGGGTACTGTGGAGGTCTTCACAATATTGTCTTCCAACCATGCTCAAGAGTGTGTTGTTTAATTTCTACATGGTTGTAGATATTCCAGTATTTTTTCTGCTCTTAATTTCTAATATTATTTCCTTTTAATCAAAACTGATAATTTATAATATGTTAATCTTTTTTTTTTTTTGAGACAGGGTTTTGCTCTGTTGCTCAGGCTGAAGCACAGTGGCTCAATCATGGCTAACCACAGCCTTGATCTCCCAGGCTCAAGAACTCCTCCCACCTCAGCCTTCTTTGTATCTGGAAGCACAGGCATGTCCAGCTATTTTTTTTTATTTTATATTTTGTAGAGACAGGGTCTCCCTATGTTGCCCAGGCTGGGCTCCTAAACTCACTCAATCCTCCAACCTCAGCCTCCCATAATGCTGAAATTATAGGTATGGGCTACCATGTCTGGCCCATATTTTAATATTTTAAAATTTAGTAAAATTTGTTTTACATCCTAGTATGTCATCTACCCAGGACAATGTTTCATGACCTATTGAAAAGATTGTGTATTCTAATGTTGTTGTGTGAAGTGTTTTTTTTTTTCTTTTTATTCTGTTCACTGTGACTAGTGTTTTCTATATGTCTTTTAGGTTTATACAGTCTGCAGTGTTATTCAAATCCTCTGTTCTCACGTTAACATTCTGTCTGACTTTATTATTCATTATTGATAGTGGGGTAATTATGTCTCTTACTATTTTTGCATAGCTGTTTCTTTCTTCATTTGTGTCAATGTTAGCTTTATAAGTTTGGGAACCATTATGTGAAGTGTGCATATATTTATTATTAATACAACTTCCCCAGTGAATCGACCTTTTTGTCATTATATCATATCTTTCTTTGTCTCTTATTTCAGTTTTGACTTAATGTGTATTTTGCATAATTATGACCCCTCTTGCTGTCATTTGATTGCAATTTTCCTACAAAGTATTTTTCGTACTGCCACTTTTAGCCTATCTGTTTGCTTAGATCTAAAGTGAGCTTCTTATAGACAGCAAAAAATAAATCTTGTTGTTTTTTTAAAATCTGTTTAGCCAATGTATGTATTTTTATTGGAAATTTACTCCATGTATATATTCATTTTAATTCTGGAAATAATTAACTATTTCCATGTTGTTAATGGTTCTATTTGTTTGTTGTGGCTATTTTATCCTATTTTTTGTTCTTATTGCATTCCTTTGTGTTTAATTGGTATTTATGGTGACATGTTTTTATTTCTTTCTATTTTAATTTGCCAAGGCCAAATTGCAAGATAAAAAGTTTGCCTTTATTCCATTCTTTTGACACCTAAATTCTGGAGGTAAAGGCTATGGACAAATCTAAAACCATGAGGCTTTCCCCGTCTGGAGCCCAATCTTTTTTGGACTGCTGTCTGATCTCTGGAGGAGTGATGAGTCCACACCCAGCAGCAGTGGACAGCAGTGGTCTACCTGTGAACACTTGTTTCTTGTATGCCCCATCCATCTCTCGGGGTGCCACCTCTCTTACCCTTGAAACAGGAGAGATATTGGCAGAGAAGGGGCATTCCCTCCCATCTGGCAGAAAAGGAGGATTCAGGCCCTTTACCTCCCTAAGGTCAGAAAAGTCAGAGCTCTTAGAGATGCACTTGCAATGTGGCCGCCACTGGCGATAAGGGGTTATTGAGCACCTGTATTGTACACAGTATGAACTGATACATGATGGGTAAAAATACAAGAAAGTATCTTAAAGATTTAGTTTTATATATATATATATATCTTAAATAATTTAGTTCTGATTATATGTTAAAATATTTTGGATATATTGGGTTAAGTTGTCAAAATCAATTTTACTCATTTTTCTTTTTCTTTATGCTGCTATTACAAAATTTTTACTGACACACGTGGCTCACATTTTACTTCTATTGCACATTGCTCAACAGAGAGTTACCTATTTTCAAAGCTCAGACTTCCTCAAAAGCCAAGAGGCCAGAAAGATTGCAAAATCTAAAATTTAAAAATAATTGTCATTGGCCGGGTGCTGTGTCTCACGCCTGTAATCCCAGCACTTTGGGAGGCCAAGATGGGTAGATTGCTTGAGCTCAGGAGCTCGAAAGCAGCCTGGCCAACATGGCAAAATCCTTTCTCTACTAAAAATACAAAAATTAGGCAGGCAAGGTGGCCGGTGCCTGTAATCCCAGCTACTCAGGAGGCTGAGGCAGAAGAATTGCTTGAATCCGGTACTTAGCATTAATCTTACCCTTGGGCAAATTTATATAGTGATTTCAATTGTCCTACACATTCCTTTCCTGTGATAAGTGTCTGGGTTTAGGAGGTAACAGTGAGGGGATCCACCATCTTCAGCCATCTGAGACATAGTTTCTATTCATGAGTCCCTCTTAAAGGTTTCTTTCTGAGAAACTTGATTTCTCAGCCTCTTTCTTCAATCTCTCAACACCTTTGGCCTTTAAAGCTAGGCTTACATACACCTACTCATGACAAAATGAGGTTATATATATGGTCTGTCAATTTCTAGAACACTGTTATGTGGTTCATGACTGTAATGTGTAGCACATGTAGTTTTGTACATGAATAGTATACTTTATATAGTATATTTTATATAGCTACTTTCTGTTACACATCACTAAAATACACGTTCAGTAAGTGCTCACTTAACATTATTGATAGATTCTTGGAAACTGAGACTTTAAGTAAAACAATGTACCATATAATAAAACCAATTTTACTACTGGTTAATTGATACAAACAAGAGTTAATTTCCTATGGTATGTAATATTTTGTTTCACTTAAAGTCAGTTTCCAAGAACCTATCAACAAAGTGAGAACATATTGTAATTAGTATTATGGTGTATAGTACATTACTGCATTATACTATTATAGTATGTTATTGTAGTCTTAGCAGTTGGTAGGGTAATGTGTTTCAGTTTCCCCCAAGATCACAGAATTATTCAGACGGATCAACAACAACCTCCTGTGGGAACCAGGAGCATCTCATCCCTTGATACTACAAAGCCTTCCCCAGACAACAACTGTTTGTTCTCTTTGCTCCCAAGTGCAATTCCTGTGTGTGTCTGTTTACCTTACATAATTCCCTCTTTCCATGATTATATGTAATGAATAACTGCTGTCAATCTCATTAGTCCAGTGATTGGTGCCATGGTTTTAATTGTTCCAAGTAACCTAGGGGAGTAATTTTTCCCTCAAACAATTCACAACACAAACTAGATGAACCACCCATAACTGAGGACATCTGCTCAACTTTAACTGCTTTTGACCCAGCGGCTGCCTTCAAATTCTTGTCTGCTTGATTACATCTTGGACATTTTGGAGATGTCTACTGCCTGCTTTTTTATCTTGTGTATGTATTACATTTTCATGTGTCTTCACCCATCTCACAAATTTGAAAATTGTGCACTAGAGAGTTTATAGAAGAGTTATAGAGACGGTGGATTCTGTTGTGTCCCATTGAAGGGTGTTGATTTTTAAAGAGGGTGTTGATTGGGCTGGATTCTAACTTCAATACTTATCTCTTCTACAGAGGGCACAGGGGACATCCTCATTCACTTCTTATACACACATATCTCATATATGTATTATATATAGAAGTTTTATAATGATACATACTATTTTATTCAGTATTCATCATTTTTCTTTGTGAGAGTGTTAGTTCAACTAGCTACTTCACCATTAGTGGAAGCCAGAACCTCAGTTTTGATTTTTGGATTTAATACAAATTGTATTATATGCTATGGATACTTTTATATCAATTTTTAAATGCAGGATTATATTTTTGATATCCATTTATGCTATTGCAGATATCTATACTCTGTTCATTTTTAAAAGTCCTTTTATACCTTTTGGTAAAATATACATGAAATTAACTATTTTAACAATTTTTAATGTGCAGGTCAAAGGAATTAATCACACACATTGTTCTGCAACCATCATCCACATTTAAAGGGAATTTTATTCATTTTGCAAAACTGAAACTGTTTCTGTTAAACAAGAATCACCCTTTACCTTCCTTTTGGACTGGAAACTACTCTTCTACTTTGTGTTTCTGAGAATGGAACGACCATAAGTATCTCATATGAGTGGAACCATATAATAGTAAAGAAATAATGAGGAAGAATAATATACACTGTATAACATGTTTATTAATTTAAATAACCCGATCTGTAGTACATGAGGATTATAGAGAAAGATAGATAAAGAAGAAAAAGCATTTAGAAGGGTGTGTTAAATTTATGACTATGGTGTCTCAAGTTCCAGAAAAGTGAGGCCCCTGCCCCAGACACAGGGCTGGTCACAGTGCATCTGGGAGCCCAGTGCAGCTCTCTGACTCCCAAAGCCCACGCTCCGCCCAAATGTCACTGTGCCCTGAGGCACTCTGCCCCCGCCAGCTCAGGCACTCAGTGGCCCTGAGATTCACCATGCCCTGTTCTTGGTCTTGAAGCTGTTGCTGGCCTACTGGTGGTGACGGCTCAGCTGACAGGACAACTAGGAGCTTCAGGAAATA
This sequence comes from Hylobates moloch, assembly GCF_009828535.3. NCBI lineage: Eukaryota > Metazoa > Chordata > Mammalia > Primates > Hylobatidae > Hylobates > Hylobates moloch. The sequence goes on from NW_026652281.1 coordinate 82,577,574, forward strand.
GTGGCAGCTGTGAGGCTACCAGGAGCCACACCTCAGGCTTCCCACTGCCTGCCCAGGGGTCCCCAGGCAACAGGTCCTAATGTTGACCAGGGAGCCACAACCACAGGCTCTCTGAAGCTGGCTACATAACAGAGTCCTCTCCTACCCTCGGTTAATCTGCTAGACCCTCACCTTTTATTCTGACTGTGTCACACCATGGACTGGAACCAAACCCCAAATTCCTCCTCAGTTAGAAGATGATGATTATCTCTTGTCACTGAAGCACCTGCATTTCTTGGAGGACTTAGATCTGGAGACAGAAGGAAGGGCAGGATTCTGACAGGTCCTGGGTGGAAGATAATAAAGGGAGCTTGTTGGGGAGGGAGGGAGAAAGGGGCCAGTCTCTGGGGCTTTTCTTTTAAGGGGCCCCACCCTCCCCTCCAATTCCATGTGGCCCCAACCTGTTCTCAAAGTTGGATATAAACAGTCCCTCCTCTAGGAATTTATCATTGATTCTAGTCCCTTAATCAAACTCTCCGTTGGCATGGGTCTTTTCCTTCTCTGTGTATCAAACCTTCCCAATAAATCTAAGATGCAGAGGATGGAGCCATTGAGTGTCCTCCTCAGGGTGGTCTCTGACCTTCACATCCACACCTTCCCTCAAGGCAAGGGCCCCACCTGCTCACCTTCCACCTTTATTAGTGTTGATTATATTTTCCAGGAAGGTAGACATCCAAGCTCTATGAGAAAGGCGCCCTGGCCCACAACTAGCCTTCATCACCTATACTTCCTATGCTGCACCACCACCAGGGCTGCCAGGGTCAGGGCATGTGCATAAACCAGGACTTGGACCTGCATCAGGCTTTGGGCTCTACAGAAGGGACGCTGAGGCTCAGTGCCCTTTTATCGTGATTCTTTGTGATGACAGACAGGGAAACTGAGCTCTTGGAAACAAAGAAGGTGCTCAACAACTTACGAACTGCCTGTCTTAGGAGGGGCCCAATTTCTCTCTTCTCCAATGGGTACCACATATGGCAGAGGCTGAGACTCAGTTCTGCAGCTTTACTGCTCAAGGAGTAGTCTTTGATAAAGCCTCCATTACTCATAGAAAAGACAGACAAGACACCCCCATTCACAGGGACATCTGGTAGGTTCTCAGGAAAGGAGGTTTGCTGAGTGCTGCAATCTCAGGGCTCAGTCCAGGACTCTGTCCTCACAAGTTTCAGGATCCTGGTCCCCACTTCCTGCACCAGTCTCACACACATCCATATAATCCTATATGGCAATTTCCAACATCAGCAAATCAGTGAGAAGTATGCCCAGAGAGGGCACAGCACCCTGTGCCACCAAGGTGGTAGCAGTGATGAGTACCAATTCTCAGCTTCCCACACAAGGCCTGTCCTTTGAACTCTCAACAATCCATGTCTCCTTCACCCCCCTACCCAATCTCCTACTTGGAGCTGCCAAGGACCCTCAGCCTCCTTACCCAAAATCTTCCCCTTCTCTTTCCACGGCTGGCCTGCAAAGACACCAAGCACCTTCTAGTTATCTCTTTGGTGGGATTTCAATAAGTCACAAAGTCAGATCTTCCCCAGCCTCACTCTTCCTCAAATCCACTCTGAGCCCAGGTCTCCCAGGCTCTTTCTCTGGTCTCTCTAATGAAGGGATTCCAAGCACTGTGGCCATGGGAGGGCAGGGCCAGGAGAGGAAGACACTGTGCTCTTTTGATATGGAGAACTCCAGCTGGGAGGGAGGAGCCCTGTCCTTGACTCCCTGGAGCCTGTCCCTGCCACAGGCCAACTCACCCGCTGCTGCAGCCCCATCTGAACTCTCTAAAAATGTCTCTAATTAGCAGAGTCAGAAACAGGGGCAGTGAGACTGCTTCCCTCACCAAGTTACACCCCAGCCCCACTGACCTCAGATCATGGATAACTGCCTGAGTCAGCTGGTGCAATGCTTCCACCTCCTCCGGTAGGCCTGGATTCTAGATTTACTCCCAGCTCCAACATTCACTGCATGTGTAACCTTGGGCATGCTCCTGGGCCTCCCTGAGACGGTTTCCTCACCTGAGAAGTGTGATGAGAACACCTTCCTCACAGGGCCTCCTGAGGACTCAGTTGCATGTGGCTATCACCATTGTTCTCACTATCATCCCTCCCAGGAAGAGGCGGGCACAAGAACTCTCAAATTTCCTTCCTGCTTTGCACCTTATCATGACCCTGAGAGGCCTGCACAATAGACTTCCTGCATTTTCCAGATGAGGAAACAGTGGCCCAAAGAGGGCAGTGACTTGCCCAGGGCCCCACAAGGGAGGCTAACTGCTCCTCCCACCTGGAGGGCCTCCCCCAGCTCCCCTCATGCCACACACCAGCACCACTAAGGGTTAGGGTCCCATCCTCTAGACTCTATGGGTGTCCACACCCCCATTAAGGGTCAACTATGGTGGAAACGGACATGGTGTATTGGGTGGCCTGGTTGAGCAGTGCCAACCTGTCCCAACTTCACTGGAATTGCAATCTCACAAGCTGGGTTTGAGAGTATGCCAAAGACTTCATCTCCCTAGTGATCCACCAAGAAAGATTTGCACACAGAACTCTCTCTCTTTATCCACTCCCTTTAGTTCACACATGGGCCCCACCCACCAGCTGCTGGTCTCCACTATCACTGATACCCAGAGCTGATCACACCTGCCTTGACGAGGCTGCTGAGATTCAGGTGGACCTAAACAGATCTTTGGCTCAGACAGGTCACTTCAGGCTTGTGTCCTGGGCCATCTCCATTGCTCTTCAGAAAGCCCCTGCCAGCGTCAGTGTGCCAAGCCCTGACCATAATGGCCTCTCCGTAAGGACTGCATCTCACCCACCCTCTATCACCAGGGCTCCTGCTCAGCCCTTGTCACTTTCCCAGGACAAATCTGGCTTCACAGACATGTCTAGGTCCTGTGCATTTCTCTTTGTGATGTTCAAAGAAAAAGAATAATTTCCATTTTTTTTTCTACTTTGACCTACAAACTATTTATTGTGAAGATGTCCAGGACATGTCTACCCATCCACTCAGAAGGCTTCAGCCCTTGCTTTAGTGCCTTCTGGGTCCATTCTGTCACTAAATGTTTATGACCTCAAGGGGGAAGCATGAGCAAATGCAATTCCATTGGTACCAGTGCAATGAGGGCGGGGCCAGAAGGGTGAGCCTCACTGGGGTTATATAGAAATTTTATACAAGATAGACACTTCAAGATTGGTTTGGAGAAATGCAGGGAGAAATATCTTTCATAGGTGATAGTATGTAGAAGTTAAGCTTAGCCAGAAGTTCACGGGTCCCTCTTACTAAATGTGGCAATGTGTGATGATATCCCAATGGCCATAACACACATACATAATTTATAGGATTCATTTTGTATTAGAAATTGTGCATTTCAGCCAAAAGTTTTTTACATGTCATGGATAGTTTCCCACATTGCTTGAAGACTGGAAGTGAGAGCACTTTATGAAATGTCCTTTTGGAAACAGTTTCATCACAGGTTCCATGTCCCAAGGAGCAAAGAGACAAGTCATGATCAAGTGGCCTCATCACATGGGGTGATGCCTGGTCTCATGATTGAGGAAATCAAGAATGCATACACGCCAAGGGTGATGTTAGAGGAGAGGTTTAATAGGTGAAAGACAGAGAACAACTCTCTGCTGCAGAGAGGGATCCTCAAAAACACTTGCCCTTCTGCAGTGAAATGCAATGGCTTTTATAGATGAGCTAGTGGGAGGGAGTGTCTTATCCACAAAGGGCATGAAAAAACACTTAAGACCAGGTGTGTCATCTCCATAGAGCACGAATCTCTGGCAGCTCACACTCCAACCTTTTATTATTCAGGCGGGTTCTTAGCCTGAGGTACTCCAAGTTGCTTATCTCTTTCTTACTGTGCATGTGTAAAAAAGTTGGGTGGAGCCCCCATGTTGAATGTGTCTGGCCTAAGGTGGTCCCTTCTTTTGGTGCAGCTGCAGGCATACCCACTCATACAAGCTTCTAGCTTCCTTATCTATGATTGCAGCCCAATCTTCCAGGTTGCTCTTTGTTAAAGAGAAGTGATTTCTCGGCTGCTTTTTGTTAGAAGGAACATTCTGCCGAGGACTGTGCTCTACTTGCCTAGCTAGTTTCTTTCTACCTCCACACTCAGTGATAACTGTTCAGCTTTTAAGGGCATCCTGGTGGTGGGAAAGGACAAATTTGAGACCACAAAGTACCTTAGAATAAGAATTCACCGTTCTATCAGCTTTAGTGTGAATTGCACTTCTATTGTAATATCTGCTTCATGCACTATTGAATTACTGGATTACTGGATTCTTAAAAGAATCCAGACGACAAACGGACTTTCAACAGATTCTTTGAGTCTTCCTGTTTCTAGATCTTGGTCATTCCAGTGTAGATTTTTCTTTTTGGAAACACCAGGTGATGAGGAAGCCTAGGCTGCCAAGCAGGACACTGTGGATTACTTGCGGAGAAGGTGTTTCCGTGGGGTCTCTAAAGGGGCAGACACTGCAGCCCACAGGACAGCCTCAGCAGTGATTCTCTCCGGCGCTGCCCCAGCAGGGTAAGGCTGCCAGCAAAGCTCTGATTCCTTGTCCTGAAGGGCGACCTCAGCCGGGTAAGCCCCAGGCTCCAGAAAAAAAAGGGCGGACCAGGCAGCGCCCCATGTTCCGGCCTTGTTGTGGGCTGCGCCTGCAGCCTCACTGGTGCACGACTTTTAAGTGTGCAGGTCCTGCTCTGGTCCTTCAGGAGGCAGAAGACGACGTTTCTCTTCAATTCGCCGACCTGTTGGCTGGGCCTGGGAAGGACTTGAGGTCTGCATGGCGGTTTCCGAGTCTCCAGCACCCAGTTTTCCCAATGTGCTGACAAGAAGGATGGCCAGAAGCACCTGGGTGGGGAAGACACAGGGCCAGCAGAAGAAGGCGAGCTTCCAGAAAGAGGCCTAACGCAAATGCTTAGTGCCTGTGTGGGTGAGGAGATTGCTGGGTGCTACTTGGCGTCAAGGCCCTGTGCCCTTCTGGAGATTGCCAGAATAACCACATTCTGCCAGGGGTCAGCAGGGATTGTCTGAAAACCTTTGGAAATGATACAGGCTCCCGTTGCTCAATAACTGGAAGAAGCTGCAGCTGCAGCAGCTCATCCAGGCCGCTGAGGGGCGCCAGGACCCCCACCGAGTACCCCTTGTAAGGCAGCCTGGGAACACAGCCTAGGTCTGTAGCACCAGTGAGAGCACAACCCGCACCTCCACTGCCCTGGTTCTCTTCTGGCTCACTCCTCATGTGGCTGTGTCAAGATTCTAGAGGCTTGATCTCTGCCTTGCCTGAGAAGTGTGCAAGGTTGGGGAGGCAGAGCAGGGGGAGATGATGGCCAAGAGCCCTGCTACAGTGCTGGGTGCTGCGAGGAGACAGCACAGAGGCGGTCATCTTGTTCTGTTCAGAGAAGAGAGGAGAGGACAAAGCTCATGACACACTGTATTTTTAGGGGGCCTCCCATTCAAGTCCTATCCAGTCTCCACTGTCCTACATTTCTCCAGACTGAGGAGATAAGGCTCTGGTAGTTGAGCGTGGCCACGGAGGTCCGCATTCCCCCCTTGACAGACCCACAGACTGACGGAACTAGGCCCAGCACCACGGAGGCTTTCTCCAGGGGGCAGGACAGTGGGCTCCCGCATTGGCAGTAGGCAGCTCCCTAGCCCCTTCCACCAGCCACCTGCTTCCAGTGACTGAGATCCTCAGGGCTGAACAGGTCCCCCGTTGGCAGGGCTGCTGAGATTCAGATGGGTCGCTTAAGCTTTCAGTGTCCTGTGCCATCTTTCCTGGCTTTCAGAAGGCCCCTGCCAGCCTGAGTGGGCCAGGTTCTGACCCTGGCTGCATCTCCCTGGGAGCCCCATCTCACCTGCCCTCCATCCCCAGGGCTCCTGCTCAGCACTTCCCACCGTCCTAGGACAAGCCTGGCTCCAACAGACATGTGTAGACCCTGTGTGTTTCTCTTTGTGGTGAGTAAAGAGAATGATTTCCATTTTCTTTTAATTTTTTTTCTAACTTTACTTATAATTTATTTATTGTAAAAAGGATCAAGCTTCAGGAGACCTGACCTACCCACCCAGGGGGCTTCAGCATTACTACAGTACCTTCCCAACCCACCTGTCACTAAATATTTCCACTCTTAACAAAATGGGGGGAAGCAAAAGCAAGTGCAATTCCACTGGCACCAGTGCTTTGAGGATGGAGTCAGAAGGGTCGTACCCATTAGGATTCTATAGGAATTCTGTAGAAATAAACGTCTCGCAGTTTGTTTGGACAGATTAGCATGGAGAAATAACTTTGATAGGTTCTAGTACACAGAAGTTAAGCTTCCTAACAGCCATGAGCTTACAGGTTCCTATTCCTGAATTTGGTCATGTTTTTGATGTCCAAATTGCCATGATGGGCACACATATGTAGAATAGTTTATACCATTCATTTTTATATTACCAAATGTGCATTTTTGGCTAACAGTGTTTTATACATCAAGGGTAGTTTCCCACCTTTCTTGAAAATTGGAAGTGACAGCCCTTTATGGAATGTTGGTTTTGACTCGCTTCCATCTAAGGCTTCATGTCCCCACAGTGCTAAGAAGACAAGTAGTCATCACGCTTCCATTTAGAGGGACCCAGGGGAAGCAGACGTAATATGAGAATGAAAAGTACCTTGGAGTCAGAATTCACCTTTCAATCAGTTTTAGTATGAATCAGACATCTATTAGAATAGCCTGCTCATGCACTCTTAAGATTTCAAAGAGGGACAAATGTCATCTTTGAAAAGTCAAAGTGACCAATGGACTTCCCTCAGATTTTTTTGCTTTGTTTGTTTGTTTGTTTCTGGCACTTGGTCATGCCATGGTAGAGCATTTCTTTTGGAATTACTGGGTGATGAGAAACCCCAGGCTGGAGAGCTGGACACCACAGAGTCCCTGTGGGAGAAGTGTTATTGAGGTCACTAAAGTGGCAGACACTGCAGCCAGGGGGAAAGCAGCATCCAAGACTCTCTATGGCACGGCCCCGGTGGTGGATGAAGCAGCCAGCCCAACAGCTTTTTCTGTGTATGGAAGGGTGACCCCATGCCTCTATGTGGCTCCAGCTTTCATGAGACAGGTGCGGACCAAGGAGCGCCTTACACATTTACTGCTGCCATGTGTGGGGCCTGCATCCGCCACTGGGAGTCCCGCTTCTTCCTTCAGTGCTGGTTCCTGTTCCATTCCTTCTGGAAGCTTCAGAGGACTTTCCTCTCTGACTCCCGGCATGTTTGCCTGGATGCTGCAGAACCCCATAACTGCACATCTCCCGAGTCTCTACGGTACCTGGTGACCCATTGTGACAAGGAGGATGACCCAAAGTACAGAATTAGGGCCATGAGGAAAAAAAAAAAGCAGGAGAGATGCTATAGGGAAGAGACCTAACAGGACCACCTTTAGTCTGGGGCTGCTGGTGCCACGCGGGCAGGGCTGGTTGCTGCCAGGTGAGGTGATCCTCTGTGCTGAAGATTCTCACCCTTTCCAGCCTTTCCCCATCTGGGACGCCTGGGTAAACAGCTAAAGCACTAGTTCCGGTCTGGAACAAAGACTGCAGAAGCTGGCGTGGGCTCCAGCCTGCAGGACACAAGCATGAGCCACGGAGCACCCCACATGCCTAGGTTGTTGTGGGCTAGACTGGCAGTTCCCACTGGCCTGCTGACTGCTTCTTGGAGTGCGGGGGTTTTGTTCTGTTCTTTCTGGAGGTGGCAGATGACTTTCCTTCTGAACTTCTCCCATGTTCGCCTGACCTTTTCAGACCTGAGATCGGTGGAGTTCCCGGGTCTCCATGGTATCAGGCACTCCATTGTGATGACAAGTAGGATGACCAAAAGTATGCCAGTGGTTGAGGAAGAAGAAAAGGAGGAGGAGTGGAAGTGCAGTGAGGAGGCTCCACAGGATCGCCTCCAGCCTGGGGCAGCTGGATTGGCGAGACTGGGGCTGGTTGCTGCCCGGGCAGACAAGACAAGGAGATAAACCATGCTGAAGAATGCCATTAGCCCCACCTTCAGCTTGGGGTGCCTGGGCGTATCTGAAAACCTTGGGAAAGTGTTCATGTTTTCAGTTCTTACAAAATGGAAGAAACAGCAGCTGCAGATGCTCTTCCAGGCCTTCCAGCAGAACCTGGCACAGAGCAGAACCTGCTCGGTGACATGTGGACTGAAGCCTGGGCCTGCAACCTTGGGCCAGGGCACCCGTGAATGCAACCCTTTTCGTGGCCCCCTCTTTGGACTTGCTTCTTCCCTGGCTGGGCCAGAGTTCAGGCCTGCTCCTCTCTGGTATGCTCCATAAGAGTGCAGGGGAGGAAAAATGAGGGAGTGGAGTCGGGAGCCTTTTTCTAGTGCTGGGTGTACTGAGAAGTATCTGGTTGTGCTTGAAGGGGAAAGGCCAAAGCCGAGGACATTCTGCCTTTTTAGGTAACTTATGTTTCAAGCCTTATTTTGTCTCCACTGGCTTTTGCATCTGAGGACAACGGAGTTGGGGCTGTGTTACATGGATATCTAAAGAGATCCTACCTCTCGCCCTGAATGTCCGAGAGACTGATAGGTCTATTCCAACACCAAGGTAATATGACTCTTTTGCTACCTGTGCCCTCCCTACATAAGGGATTGGACATATCACTGGGCCAAGCACCAAGGTAATATGACTCTCCTGCTTGTACCCTGCCTACACTGGGCATTGTGACATATCACGGAGCCTAGCACCCAGGTGGTGTAACTCCTTTTTCGGGACCTGTCAACAAAAGGGATTGTGACGTATCTCTGACCCATCACCCAGGTGATGTGACTCTCTTGCCTTCTGTTCACTCACAGGTAGGATTGTGACCTCTACCTAGGCTCAGCACACAGGCATCATGATATTTCTCAGATGTGGAACCACCCAATAAAAGAGATTTTGACTCTCATAGATAGATTTAAAGTGAAGGATAAGGTCCTGAGTCTCCTACTTGTGAAAAGTTACAGAAGAGTCTGACACACACATATATGATGAAGCCTTTAGGTGGTACAGAGAGTTTTATCATACAAACCAGAACACAGGTGACATTGTGACTCTCATAGCCACATTATTCTGAAAATTTGAACTGTCACCCTTATAAATGGACAGAGCCCACTTGTGAGATCCGGAATCTCACATGCAGAAGTCCACAGTTGGAATTGTGACTGTTATATGTAAATCTGGCCACAGGTGGGATGGTGACTCATTTCTTGACCAAGCTCACAGGCTCAGTAATGACTCTAACACCTGGACCCCGTCAATAAAATAAATGTTTGCTTTAGTAACTAGACTTAGGGCAACAGGTAATGTCCTGGGTTTCTTACTTGTACAAAAGTCACAGAGCCCTACAACACTCAAGCATGCTGTACAATGCCCTCAGGTGGTAAAGAGAGTTTCATAACAGGGTCCAGTACACAGATGAAATTATGACTCTTGCCTGCACACTCAGCTAACAGTCAGGATTATCATCTACCTACATGGGCACAGTCTATTGTTGAGGTTCTGAATCTCACACCTGGAGGCAGTTGAAAGTTGAAACTGTGACTCTCATACATGTTTTTGGACCACAAGTAAGATGGGGAATTTTGGATCAACATTAAACACCCTGTTAGGCTGTGTCTTCTTTATTAGGACACTGTTTTCAGATGAGTTTGGGGATCTCATGCACAGATGCAATCCACTGTTGGCATTGTGACTCACGTACTGGGACAGAACTCATGAAAGATGTTGACTTTCATATTTGGAGCCACGCCATTATGTATTATTATGAATCTCATCCCTGGACCTTTCTGCAGGCGTGATTTTGACACATATCTTTGCCCAGCAACTGGTTGATTTAACTGTTCTGCCGGAGTCCAATCTAAACATGGGATTATGACCTACACCCAGGCCAAGCACATAGGTGATGTGACTCTCCTGCCTGGGCTATACTCTCAGAGTAGATTTGGAAATGTTAATGCACAAATCACCTAGGTGATGGGACTCTCCTCTCTGACCTGGGCTCAGCCCACAAGAAGCATTGTGACATATCACTGGATTCATCTCCTAGGTTATGTGACTCTCCTCTCCTGTCTGGGCCTCACCCCCATTTGGAATTTTGACATAACCCTGGGTCCATCACCTAGGTGATAGGACTCTTCTCTTTTGCCTTGGACCTGCTTACCTGGGTTATTGTGACATATTACTGGGTCCAGTACCTGGTAGATTTGACTATTCTTTTTTGCCTGGACTTTCCCTACCAAAAAGATTGTGACAAATCAATGGGCCAAGTACTCAGGTGATGTGGCTCTCCGGTCTAAGCAATGCCTCTAGTTGGGATTGAGAAATATACCTAGGCCATATTTTCTGGTGATGTAACTCTTCTTCCTGAGCCCCTTTCTCAGAAGGCATTATGACGTATCTCTGTGCCTATCACCTAGGTCATATGACTCTTCTCTTTTTTCCTGAGCTCTGTCCACAGGGTAATTTGTGACATATTGCTGAAACCAGCACCTAGGTAATTTGACCTTCCTGTCTTGTCCGTGCCCACAAAGGACATTGTGACATATCAGTAAGCTCAGCAGCCAGGTGATGTGACTTTCCTGCCAGGGCTCTTCTCTCAAAATGGCTACTGACATATCTCTGGCTCAGCATTCAGGTGATGTGGCTCTCCTTTCTTGTCCCTGCCTACAGGTGGTATTATCACATATATCTGAGTCCAGTTCACAGGCATAATAATGACTATCATACATGGACACAACCAATAGAAGAAATTCTGAATCTTCTAGCTGGGCTTATGGCAATGTATCATGACTTCGGACTCCTACATTTGGAAGGATCACAAAGTATTAGGAAGCTTATGCATATTCTAAAATGCCCTTTGATGGTACAGAGTGTCATTACAGGGCCCAGCACACAGCCAACAGTTAAAATTGTCAATCTCACACCCCGACATAACAAACTGTTAAGGCCCTGAATCTCACTCATAGGCACAGTCTACTGTTGGAATTTTCACTGTCATATGTGAATCTGGCCATAGGTAAAATGAGTGACTCATTGCTGGACCTAGCTCACAGGCATGGTAATGACTCTCATATCTAAACCAGTCAATAGAAGGCATGTTGAATCTCATTTGTCAGCTTGGAGTAACAAGTAAGATCATGGGTTTATATAAGCACAAGATTTCAGAGTGGATTGCAAGTCTCAAACATATTATAAAAAGCCACAGGTGGTGCAAAGAATAATAAAACAAGGCCCAGTACAGTGTTGAGGGTTTGACTCTCATTGCATACACAGCCAACAGTAAAGATTTTCACACTCCCACATGGACACAGCCCACTGTTGAAGTTCTGAATTTCATGCCCAAATGCAGTCAAAAGTTGGCATTATTATGCTTATATGTGGATCCAGCCTTCAGGTGAGATGATGAGTCTCTGATCAAAGATTCCACAAATATGTTAGGCTCTAACTCTCCTATTGTGTGTTGTCTGAGGTTGAGGCTTTTATGTGTGGATCCAATTTACTGTTGAAATGATGACTTGCATACTTGGACACATGAGGTGTGTAAAAGTTTATGAGGTGCATACTTTTTATACCCGGACCCAGAACATGTGCAGGAATGTAAATTCCATTCCTAGACTCTCCCACAGGTGTGACAGTCACATATAGTTTTGCCCAGCCAGAACTTGACTGATTTGAATATACCACCTGAAGAAAGCCCACAGTTTAGATTGTGACATATACCTAAGCCAATAACCTTGGTAATGTTGACCCTCCTGCCTAGTCCCTTCTCACAGGTGGCATTGCGATATACCTCTGGTCTCATTTCCAGGTGATGTGATTATCCTCCCCTGCCTGGACCCCATTCCCAAAGGGGATTGCAACACATAGCTGATCCCAGCGCTCAGGCAATGTAATCCTTCAGCCTGTTCTGCCCACAGGGGACATTGTAACAAATCACTGGTCCCAGCATCATAGTGATGTGAATTTTTACCAGCACCAAACTCACAGGGGGGATACTAATATATCCCTGTCTCAGTGTTCAGGTGATGTGACTCTTCTGCCTGGTTCTGTCCACAGGTAGGATTGTGACATACACCTAGGTTCAGGTCACAGGGATAATGATGACTGTCATATGAGAGCCCAGCCAAAAGAAGAGATTTTGGCTCTCATGGCTAACCTTAGAACAATCAGTAAGGCTCTAGGTCTCCTAATTGTATAAAGATTACAGATGATTATGACGCTTATGAATATTCTATAAAATAGTTGGGCCTTATCAGAGTCCATTACAGAGGTAAAATTTTGCCTCTCATGGGCACACTATCCAACAATTGGGATTGTCACTCTCACACATGGACAAAGTCCATTGGTGAGGATCTGCATCTCACATGTGCAAGCAGTCCACAGTTAGAACAGTTAGAATTGAGACTGTTATACGTCGATCTGGAGACAGAATGGAAGGTGATCCATTTCTGGACTCAGTTCATAGGCATGTCAATGTCTCTCATGCCTAATCCCAGAAAATGAGAGATGTTGACTCATATCAAGGCTTACAGCAACAAATATGATCCTGGGTTTCATACTTTTACAGAGGACTTAAAGAATTACAACATTCATGCATATTGTATAATGCCCTAAGGTGGTACAGAGAGTGTTAAAACAGAACCCAGCTTAAAATTCTGATTGTGACTCTTGTATGCACACAGACCACAGTTAGGATTATTTAATTCTGTGAACAGAACCCACTCAGGAGGTCCTGGAACTCACTCACAGAAACAATTCACAGTTGGAATTGTGACTCTCATATCTGGATCCATCCAAAAATGAGATGATGGCTCATTTCTGGACCCAGCACACAGGCACATTGATGACTGTCATACCTGGACCCAGCAAATAGAAAATATGTTGACTCTCATGCCTAAACTTAGGGCAACATGTAGGATCATGGGTTTATACAATCATTAAGATCTCAGAGCAGGTTTCACTCTCATGCAGACCATATGAATCTCTTAAGTGGCACAGGGGGTGTCTTATAGAGACCCACCACAGAGGTAACAATGTGACCCTTCTATGCACACACAACATACAGTCAGGAATGTCATCTTCCCATATAGACATAGCCCTTTATTGAGGTTCTGAATATCACATCCAGATCAGTTGAAAGTTGACATTGTGACCTCATACATGAATCTAGTTCACAGGTAGAATGGTGAATTTTATACCAATGGTGAGTTTTGGTATAAACTCAGCACCACTGTGAGGCAGTGACTACCCTAATTAGACAGTGTTTGCTGCTGATGTTGGGGCCTTCATGCATGAATTCTGTCCATCACTGATATTGTGATTTGTGTACCTTAACACAAATCACAGGTATTGTCTCTTATACCTTGAGCCAGAAACTATGTGGGACTGTGAGTCTCATCCCAGGACCTTCCTGCAAATGTGACTTTGACATGTAATTTTTTCTCAGCACTTAATTGACTTTACTTCCCTGCATGAACCCTGCCAACAGTTGGGATTGTGACATATACCTAACCCAAACACCTAGATGATGGGACTGTCCTCTCTGGGCTTTGCCCACAAAGGGGTATTGTAAGCTATCTCTGAGCCCATCGCCTAGGTGATGAGACTCTACTTTCCTGCCTGTGCCCTGCCTCCAGTAACAGAAATACCAGTATATTTCCCAGGTGGTATGACTCTCCTCTGATGACTAGGCCCCATGAAGAGGGAGGATTGTGACATATTGCTGGGTCCAGCACCTAGGTGATGTGACTCTTTTGACTGTTTTGACTGGGCTCTGCCTACAGTGGGCATTGTGACATACCACTAAGCCTAGAACAAATGTGATGTGACTGTTCTGTGTGGGTCCTGCCCATGGAGGGATATTGACATTTCCCTGGCCCAGCATTCAGGTGATGTGGCTTTCCACCCTGGTTCTGCTCACAGGTAGGGTTGTGACCTATACCTAGGACAGGCAACTGTCATGATGATGGCTTTCTTACATGGACAAAGCCAATAGGAGAAGTTTTGACTCTAATACCTAGGCTTAGGGCGATAACGAAGGTCTTTGGTCTGCTAATTATAAAAGGTCACAGAAGATTATGACACTCACATGTATCTTATAAAGCCCTTGGGGTGTATAGAGAGAGTCACATAACATGGCCCAGCAAACAGGTGATCTTGTGACTCTCAAAGACACTTGTAGCCAACAATTAGGATTGTCACTTTCTTACATGGACAGAGTCCACTAGTGAGATTCTAACTCTCACACATGGAAGCAGTTAAGAGTTGAAATTGTGACTGTCATATGTGGATCTGCCCTCAGGCTGAATGATGACTAATTTCTGGATCCAGCTTACAAGCATGGTGTTGACTCTCATACTTAGACCAAGCCAATAAGACATATATTGACTTGTACCTAGCCTTAGGGCAATGGGTAAGGTCCTGAGTTTCCTACCTGTATACAGGTCACAGAGGAATGTGAAACCCTAGCATATGGTACCATTCCCTCAGGTGGTGCAGTGTATGCTCAAACAGGGCCCAGCACACAGTTGAGGTTGTTACTTTCACATACACATGCAGTCAAAAGTTAAGATTGTCACCCTCACATACAGACAGTGCCCACTGCTGACGTGCTAAATCTTTCGTGGATGCAGTCTACAGTTGGCATTGTGACTGCCACAGCTGTGATGGTGACTTATTTCTGGACCCCACTCGCAGGCACAGTGATAAATCTCAGTCCTGGACACAGCCAATAAGAGAGATGCTGACTCTCCTCTCTGGGCTTAAAGCAATGTGTAAGATCATGTGTCCACACAAGCATACATGTCTCAGAAAGTATTGTGATTTTTTTTTTTTTTTTTGGAAATGGAGTCTCACTCTGTCACCCAGGCTGGAGTCCAGTGGCGCGAACTTGACTCACTGCAACCTCCGCCTCTTGGGTTTAAATTATTCTCCTGCCTCAGCCTCCAGAGTAGCTGGGATTACAGGCACATGCCACCATGCCTGGCTAATTTTTGTATATTTATTTAGTAGAGATGGTGTTTCATCATGTTGGTCAGGCTGGTCTTGAACTCCTGACCTCATGATCTGCCCACCTCAGCTTCCCAAAGTGCTGAGATTACAGGTGTGAGCCACCACACCCAGCCAAGTATTGTTTATAATGCCCTCAGGTGGTACACAGAACATCATAAAATGGCCCAAAATACTGGTGAGATTGTTACTGTCATATGCATTCCCAGCCAAGAGCATTGTCACTTTCCAAATGAACACAGCCCACTGTTAAGTTTCTGAATCTCATACCTAGAGCCAGTCAAAAGTTGAAATTGTTACTGTTGTACAGGGATTCTATACACAGGTAGGATGGTGACTCTGGACCAAGATTCAGCACCTTGTGATGTTTTTATTTTTTACCGGTACGCTGTCTGCAGGCAAGGTTGGGACTCTCATGCATGGACTCAGTCTACTGTTGAGGTTGTTAAAATGCCTTTTGGGTGCAGCTCACAGAAAGTATTGCCTCTGAATCCAAAGCTAGGGCATATGAGAGATTGCAAATTTTCTCTCTAGGCCTTTACACAGGTGTGATTGTGACATACACCTTTGCTCACTATCTGACTGATTTACTCTTTTGCCTAGGCCCAGCCTACAATTTAGATTGTAAAATATACTTAGGTTTAACCCCTAGAAAATGTGACTTTCCCATCTGGACTCTGCCCTCTCGGGAAACAGTGACATATCTCTGGGCCAATCACCTAGGTAATGTGACTCTCCCATTCTGCAAGGGCCAGTCCACAAGGGTCACTGTGAGATATCTCTCGGCCCATTACCTACGTTATGTGACCCTTTTTTTGTCTTGAATTTGTTTACAGGAGGAATGTTGCTGGAACATTCATCTACGTGACATGACTGTCTTCTGCTTGGGATATGTTCACATGGTGGATTGTGACATATTGCTTTGCCCAGCACCCAGAAGGTACAACTTTTATTGCCAGGACCCTGCCCACAGGAAAAATATTGACATATTTCTGGCCCAGCACCTAGTTGATGTGACTCTCCCTACTGGTCTTTGCCCACAGGTGGGATTGTCACATATAATTAGGTCCAGCCCACAGGTATGATGAAGACTCTCTTATATGTGGACCCAGCCAATAGAAGAGATTTTGACTCTTATAGCTAGGCTTAGGGAAACAGGCAAGGATCCAGGTCTTCTGCATGCAGAAAGATGTTTGCATTACAACACTCATGCATATTCTATAAAGCCCTTGGGTGATATAGAGCATGTCATATCAGGGCCCAGCACAGGGGTAAAATTGTGATTCAATAGGCACACCCAGATGACAATTAGCATTGTTTCCCTCACAAATTGACAAAACTTCCTGGTGAGGTCCTAACTTTCATATGAGGACACAATATACAGTTAGAATATTGACGGTCAAATGTGAATCTGGCCAAAGATCGGAGGGTGAGTCATATCTGTACCCAGCTTACAGGCCCAGTGATGACTCTTATACCTGCACCCAGCCAATAAGAGAGCCGTTGACTCTCATAGCTAGGCTTAGGCCAAAAAATAAAGTCCTGGGTTTTCTACTTTAAAAGAATAATAATAACAGATGATTGCCACACACAGGCATATTGTGTAAAGCCCTCAGGTGGTCCAGCGAGTGTCTTAATAGAACCCAGCACAACACTGAGATTGTGACTATTGTATGAACACCCAGCTGACTGTTACAGTTGTCACCCATACACATGGACAGAGAAGAATAATGAGTACCTGAGCCTCACTGACAGATACCGTCTTCTGTTGGAATTGTACCTGTCACGTGTCATTGAGCCACAGGAGGGATATTGGTCCATTTCTCTACCCAGATCACAGGAACAT
Organism: Hylobates moloch; assembly: GCF_009828535.3. Lineage (NCBI taxonomy): Eukaryota > Metazoa > Chordata > Mammalia > Primates > Hylobatidae > Hylobates > Hylobates moloch. The sequence continues at coordinate 82,594,471 of NW_026652281.1, forward strand.
AAATTGTTCTCATACCTGAACCCAACAAACAGGAGAGATGTTGATGCTCGTGCCTGGACTTAGGACAATGGGCATAATCAAATATTTGAGATTGTAACATACACCTGGGAAAGCACAAAAATCTCAAAGCAGACTGTGACTCTCACATATACCATGTAAAACCATCAGTTGGTACAGACAGTTTCATAACAGGGACCAGCAAACAGATGAGATTGTGACTCTCATATGCACACCAGGCTCACAATAAGGATTCTCACCCACCCACAAAAACCAAGCCTACTTATGACATTCTGAACTCACACTCAGAGCAGTCAAAAGTTGGAACTGTGACTCTCATACATGGATGCAGTCCACAGGTAGGATGGTGACTCTCACAGCAAGATTCAGCACCCCTGTGAGGCTGTGACTCCCCTACTGGGACACTGTCTGCAAAAGGATTTCAGATTCTCAGGCACAGATCAAGTCCACTGTTGAGGTTGTGACTTGAGTACTTGAACACACCTCACAAGATATGTTGACTGTCATAAGTGAAGCCAGGACATTTGTAGGATTTTGAATCTTATCTCTAAGCTTTTCTGAAGGTGTGATTGTGACACATACCTTTGTCTAGCACCTGGGTAATTTTACTTTCTTGCCTGGGCCCAGTGCAGAGTTGAGATTATCACATATACGTGGACCATGCACTTTATTTATGTGCCTCTTCAGCATGAGCCCGGCCCTCAAGGGAAATTATGATGTATCTCTGGGGCAATCCTCAAAGTGAAGTGACTCTCCTTTCCTGCCTAGGCCCTGCCCTTAGTTGAGATTGTGACGTATCACTGGGCCCTTAACGCAAATGACGTAACTGCTCTGCCTGGGTTCTAATTAGAAAAGGCATTGTGAAATATCTCTGGGCCCATCACCCAAGTGATGTAACTCTGCCTTCCTGCCTGAACCTGCCCCTAAGAGGCATTGTAACATATCACCAGGCCCAGCTCCCAGGTAATATAACTGTCCTGCCTTGGCCCTGCCAACAGAGGGCATTGTGACATATTGCTGGGCCCAGGACCTAGCTGATAAGACCCTCCTGAATTGCCCCTGCTCCCAGGGGGATTTTGACCTCTCACTGGGCCAATCACCTAGGTGATGGAGCTCTCCTCTGCTGCCTAGATCCTGCCCAAAGTGGCAATTGTGACATATCTCTGGCTAGCACCCAGGTGATGTGATTCTGGTGGCTTGTCTCTCCCCACAATTAGAATTGTGAAATATACATGGGCACAGCTTGCAGGTGGGATGATGACTCATATCTGAAAATATTTTGACTCTTGTAGTCTTAGGGCAAAAATTAAGGTCCTGGGTCTTCAACTTGTAGGGTGGTCATGGAGTATTTTGACCTTCGTGCACATTGTATAAAGCCATCAAGTGCTACAAAGAGTGCCATAATGTCATTCAGCACACAGGTGAAATTGTGGCAGTTGTATGCACACCCAGCCAAAAATAAGAATTGTTACCCTCCGACGTGAACTGAGCCCAATGTTGAGGTTCTGAATCATACATCAAGAGGCTATAAAGTTGGAATTGTGAATCTCATATGATAATCCAATCCACAGATGGGATGATAACTTCAAGACCAGGATTTAGAACACATGGGGACTGTGCTTCCCCTATTAAAACACAGTCTTCAGGTGAGCTTTGGGCTCTCGTGCACTGATTTAGTCCACTGTTATGACTAACTTGCATACTTGGACTCAACCCACAAGACGGGTTGACTGTAATACCTTTTGCTGGAAAACGTCCAGGATTGTGAATTTCTCTTGTTGACTGGGCCCAGGTATAAGTTTTATTGCTGTGCCTGTGAGGTGGGTTCAAAAATGAGTCACTATCTCACCTGTGGCTGCATCTATGTATGACAGTCACAATTCCAAATCTGAATTGCATTTGCATGTGAGATTTAGGACCTTACCACTGGGCACTGTCCAGGTGTGAGGTTGACAATTCTGTCAGCCGGATGTACATATGAAAGTCACAATCTCACCGTTTTGCTGGGTCCTGTTATGACACTGTCTGTACCACCTGAGGGCTTAATACAATGTGCTTTGGTGCCGTAATACACTATGACCTTCATTAAAGTAGGAGACGCAGGACCATGGCTGTTGCCCTAAGCTTAGCTGTGAGAGTCAAAATTTCTTCTCTTAGCTTGATCCATATGTGACAGTCATCATACCACCTTTAAACTGTGACTATATATATTTTGCAATTTCACCTGTGGGCAAGGACCAGACACAAAAGTCACATCACCTGGGTGCTAGGTCAGTGATATGTCCCAATTCTTATTTTGGGCAAGGTCTAGGCAACAGAGGAGAGACACATCACCTACGTGATTGGTCCAGTGATGGGTCACAATCCTCTCTGGGAGCAGAGCCCATTCAGGAGAGTCATATCACCCAGCTGCCTGGCCAAGAAGTATGTCACAATGCCCCCTGTGCACAGTGGCCAAGGCAGGACAGTTACATCATCTGCGAGCTGGGCCTAGTAATATGTCCCAATTCCTCTTGTGGAAAGTGTTCAGGCAGAAGAGCAAAGTCACATCACCTAGGTGGCTGGCCCTAAGTTATGGAATAATGTCCGCAATTTCATTTGTGGGCTGGGCCCTGGGATAAGAATAATATCACCTGGTGCTGGACCCAGCAATAAGTTACAATGCCAACTCTAAAAGGGTTCCAGGCAAGAGAGGAGAGTCACATCACCTAGGTGACTGGCCCGAAGATATGGAATAATGTCCGCTTTGGGTGGTGCCAAGGAAGGAGTGTCTCAACTCCTCTGTGCTGGGCCCAGAGATATGTCACAATACACACAGTGGGCAGGACCCAGGCAGGAAACAAGAGTCATATTACCTAAGGTTTAGAAAAGCAACAAGTAAAAATTATTACTGTTGGCAGATCCCAGCCCCCCCCCCCAAAAGAATCAAATCACCTGGGTGCTGCTTCCCGTGAAAATCACAAGCCCCTTTGAGTGCAAAGCCCATGAAGCAGAGGTGATTCACATGACCTAGGTGATGATCCCAAAGATATTTCACAGTGCTCTCTGTGGGGAGGGCCCAGGGAGACAAGTCACCTCACTTGAGTGCTGGGCTCAGAAAACATCACAATCTTCTCTGATGAAGAGCCCAGGAAAGAAGGAAGAGCCACATCACCTAGATGCTGCACCCAGTGATGTCTCAAAATCTCTATTGTGAGCAGAGTCCAGGCAAGTGAGGAGAGTCACATCTTTTAGGTGATTGGTCCAGAGATATTTCCCAATGTCCCCTGTGCACATAGCCCAGACAGAAGACACACACTACCTTGTTGCTTAGCCCAGTGATATGTCACAATGCTTCTTGAGGGCAGGGTGCAAACAGGATCGGACAGTCACATCATTAAGTACTAGGCTTAGTGATATGTTATAACCTTACCTGTGAGCAGGTTCCAGGTAGGGGAAAAGATTTACATCATCTAGGTGCAAAGTAGAGAGATATATCACAATTCCTTTGAGGGAAGGGTCTAGGCAAAATAGTCACATAACCTAGGTGTTTGTCCCAGGTATATGTCACAAGATATCTCGTGCTGAGCTCAAAAGAACTCTCAAATCACTAAAGTTCTAGGTAGAGGTGTATGTCACAATTATACCTGTGGGAAAGCCCGGAAATGAGACCCCCAATCCCGCACATTTACCCACTCCAAGTAGAACAGTCAACAGCTCCCGTGAGTTGGGTCCAAGTACATGAGTCACAATCTCAACAGTGGACCGCATCCTCACGTGAGAGCCCCAATTCCTTCTGCAAGCTGTGTCCTGGTAAGGGAGTCACAGCCTCAATGATGTGCTGAATCTTGGTGGGAGAGTCACCATTTCACCTATGGACTGGATCCATAAGTGAGAGTCACAACTCCAACTTTTGACTGCCCATGGGTGTGAGGCTTAGAACCTCAGTTGTGGGTTGTGTACAAGTGGGCATGTGACAATTTTGACATTTGGCTGTGTGGTCCATACAGGTCTCTATATCTCATCCATGAACTGGGTCCTGTTATGACACTCTCTGTACCACTCAAGGGGAATATTCAACATGCACGGGTTTTATAATCCTCTGACTTTCATACAATTAGAAGGCCCAGGACCTTACCTCTTGCTTGAAGCCTAGCTATGAGAGTCAAAATCTGTCCTTTTACCTTGGCCCATGTGTAAGTGTTATCATAATTCCTGTGAACTGGGCCCAAGTGTATGTCACCATCTCAACTGTGGAGATCTACAGGCAGATGCAGTGAAATTTGAGATGGGAGGAGGACGGAGATGTTCTCTGTGAGGGTGTAATTGTTATTGTCCTGGGGCTCTTTCTAGATATTTTCAAATAAAATAAATTTAGAGACTTTATCCTAAAGGAGTATGGCAATGGTGGAAGCACCAAGCATAATATCTGCAAACATAAAAAATATTAGGCAGAAAAGAGCTGTCTTTCAAATGGAGGAAAAGCCAGATTAGAAAGAAGGATGGGAGGGGAAGGGCACAATGCAGGGTGGCAAAATCCCTTCAAGATTAGAGAAGGTTTCACCCTGAAATCAGCCTGTTCTTGGGAGGGGCGTAAAAGAGGGGTTGAATGTTTACTCAGACTGAAGGTGGAGCGGAGGCCAGGGGCCTGGGGGAAAAAACAAACAAACAAACTGTGCCTAACAAGTATTTTCTTCTGAACTCTGAAGACAAAATTATTTAATTGTTTATGAGGAACAAATGGGAATGTGGAGAATCTGTGAACCTGCGAAATCTAAAAGAGGATGTACCATCTAGGTCACAATGGTAAGGGTGTTTCTTTGCAATAAGCTGTTCTCACAGAGCACAAAGAATTAGACAGTTTTTTTACATCACCATTTACCAGGACTCGCTACCCAACCCATCTTTCTTTTCTACTTTCTACTTTTCTTTGCCATATCCATTTTTTGCATTTGGCTTTTTCTGAATTGTATTTATTATAATAACCTGGTAAACACAGGTGAAATATTTTGCCAAGTTCTGTGAGTAATTTTTATCAATTATTAAACTTGAGGAAGAGGGTTATGGGAGCTTATGATTTATAGATAGCTGCTCAGAAGCATAGATGTGCCCGTGTTGGTTGTGACAGGCATATGCAGTGGGGATAATGTTGCAGGACTGAGTCTTGAAGTTGTGGGGTCTATGCCGACTATGGGTGGTGTCAGAATTAAGTTGTTAAACTCCCAGTTGGTGTTGATGAATTGGGTGATGTTGAACAAACTCTATATATTTGATATTAGAACAAAGACATCACAGCAACCTTGGCTGGAGGGGTACAGTGTGTCTTTTGGGGAATAAAGACTATTTTTTTTACACACGTGCTGTCACAATGTGATAATAGGTCTTGTGATAATAGGTCTCATCCAGGGTCAGAGGGAATTGAGGACTAACAGGGATAGAGTTCTGAGGGAAGACTCCTCTCCCCATGCTGCTGCTATAAAGTGATTCCTGCACACTTACACACATGCACACTAGGCAATGATGTAGCTACACTCCTCCCATGATAAGGCTTCACCCTCAGGAATTGTGCTGAACCTCTGCATCTAGAGTTTCCCCCTAATAGACTACATAAGTGACCAGAAGACTCGTGGCTTACTTCTATGCCCACATCTTGAATCTGCACCAGTAACCTATTTTCTCCACTATCCTAGGCTTCTAGGCCCTCTGTCTCTCTCATCTGCCTGCATACACACATTTAGAAATTAGAGTTACCCTGCGTGGAACGGTGTCTACAGAACTAACCAGTCGTTTCACCAACTGTGCACTGTTCCCTACCCATGGGTTTTTTTGTATCACTTTCTCTTAGTCTGCTTTTTTCTTCTCCACAAATCCTCTTTCACAAACCCAAGGCCACAGCTTAGGTGCCTAAATACAAACCCTACTGGAAATGGAATGTCTATGAGTTCAGGATGAAATTTTTGGACCTGTTTATTGTAAGCATAAACACAAAATAAAAATAAAAGTCTTAATGTTTCAACTTGAAAATAAAAAAGAAAATTTACTCCTCTCATTTTTCTTAAATTATTTAATTTAGATAAATTTTATATGTAAATTATTTCTCTGCTTTTATCTTTTTTGTTGTCTTTCAAGATTTTATTGAATCTCTGTTCTAATTTTTATTATTTTGTCTATTTTGCTAAATTGGGATTAATTAGATTTTTAAGGCTTTTGCAAATCAGTCATGTTGTTTATTTGAGATCTTTCTTTCTTCTTATTATAGAAATATATCACTGTAAACTCTTGTTTTAGAACTGCTTTTTTCAGAAAAGAAATCAAAGTTAGAATATTTATTTTTGTTGTTCTAATAATAGTGAAAAGATGTGGATAATCCATAAGTCCAAGAGTTGTAGACTGCTTAGATTGTTTTATATGTAAACACTAGCATTAAAATAATAGGAAACAAGGCAATTGTTAAATTGCCAAATAACAGACTGACTTTTGTAAATTGTCATGGATATAAGAACGATGTATGTTCTTTAATTACAATACACAAAATTTTATAAACTCTTTAAATAAATTTGTTGATTATTTAAATCTTCTAAAAAAAAAGAACTGCTTTTTTGCATCCCAGAAGTTGTGGTATATTGTGTTTTTATTTCTATTTTTCTCAAGATACTTTGTGATTTCCTTTTTCTTTTCCCCTTTGACCCATTTGTTGTTCAGGAACATGTTGTTTAATATCCACATATTTGTGAGTTTTTCCATTTTTTTCTGTTATTTCCTAGTTTTATAAAACTGTAATTCAAAATGTTGATATAATTTTAATCTTTCTAAATTTGAAGAGATTTTGCTGTTGTTGTTGGTCCAACATACAATATATCCTGGATAATGTGCTTGAGAAGAATGTGTATTCGAATACTGTTGGATGAAATATTCTGTGTATATCTGCTAGGTGCACTTGTTCTATAGTGCCATGCAATTACATTGTTTTCTTTCTAACTTTCTCTCTGAATAATCTATTGTTTTCAGTAGAGTAATAACATCTTCCATTATTATCATAATGGTCTGTTTTGTTCTACAGTAATATGTAAAATATATATTATCTATATATTATATAGATATAATATTTTATTATATACATATATAAATATGTTTACATATTTATGTGCTCCAATGTTTGGTGCATATATAAATTGTTATAGCCTTTTGACAAATTAGCTTGTTGTCATTATATAGTGAACTTCTTTATATCTTGTGACAGATTGTTTCTAGAAGTCTATTTTATCTGATATAGCCACTAATACACTCTTTTAGTTATTATTGGCATAGTAATTTTTTTATTATTTAACCATTAACCTATATGTGACCTTAAATCTAAAAAAAGTTTCTTGTGTAAAACATACTGTTATATTTTTTAATGCCTTTTTTATTGTGCTTTAAATTGTGGGGTACATATACAGAACGTGCAGGTTTGTTACATAGGTATACACCTGCCATGGTGGTTTGCTGCACTCATCAACCTGTCATCTACATTAGATATTTCTCCTAATGCTATCCCTCCCCTATGCCCCCACCTCCTGACAGGCCCCAGTATGTGATGTTCCCCCACCATGTCCGCGTGATCTCATTGTTCAACTGCCACTTATGAGTGAGAACATGCAGTGTTTGTTTTTCTGTTCTTGTGTTAGTTTGCTGAGAATCATGGCTCCCAGCTTCATCTGTGTCCCTGCAAACGACATGAATTCATTCCTTTTTATGGCTGCATAGTATTCCATAGTGTATATGTGCCACATTTTCTTTATCCAGTCTATCATTGATGGGCATTTGGCTTGGTTCCAAGTTTTTGCTATTGTGAACAGTGCCACAATAAACATACATGTGCATGTTTATTGTGTGCATTTATAATAGAATGATTTATAATCCTTTGGGTATATACTCAGTAATGAGATTGCTGGGTCAAATGGTATTTCTGGTTCTAGATCCTTGAGGAATCACCACACTATCTTTCACAATGGTTGAACTAATTTACACTCCCACCAACAGTGTAAAAGCACTCCTATTTCTCCACTTCCTCTCAAGCATCTGTTGTTTCCTGACTTTTTAATGATCGCCATTCAAACTGGTGTGAGATGGTTTAATTAGATTCCATTTGTCAATTTTGGCTTTTGTTGCCATTGCTTTTGGTGATTTAGTCACAAAGTCTTTGCCCATGCCTATGTCCTGAATTGTATTGCCTAGGTTTTCTTCTAGGGTTTTTATGGTTTTAGGTCTTATGTCTAAATCTTTAATCCATCTTGAGTTAATTTTTGTATAAGGTGTAAGGAAGGGATCCAGTTTCAGTTTTCTGCATATAGCTAGCCAGTTTTCCCAGCACCATTTATTACATAGGAAATCCTTTCCCCATTTCTTGTTTTTGTCAGGTTTTGCAAAGATCAGATGGTTGTAGATATGTGCTGTTATTTCTGAGGCCTCTGTTCTGTTCCATTGGTCTATATATCTGTTTTGGCACCAGTACAATGCTGTTTTGGTTACTGTAGCCTTGTAGTACCCTTTGAAGTCAGGTAGCGTGATGCCTCCAGCTTTGTTCTTTTTGCTTAGGATTGTCTTGTCTATGTGGGCTCTTTTTTTGTTTTAAATGAAATTTAAAATAGCTTTTCCTAACTCTGTGAAGAAAGTCAGTGGTATCTTGATGGGGATAGCATTGAAGTTTTTAATCTCTTTAGACATTTTATCAATGTTTTAGCTCATTTTCTGCTTCAATAACACAACATTCTAGAGTCGGCAATTTATAAAGAAGAGAAATTTACTTAGCTCATTTTTTTAGATACCAAAAGTCCAAGAACATGCCATTGCCATCTGATGAGAACTATATTTCCATGTCACAAAATGATCAAAGGCATAAGGTGGACAGAAGGTGTACACCAGAAAGCTTACTTTTATAATGGAACCACTCTCGTGACAACTAATTCATCCTGGAAATAATGACATTAATTCATTCATGGAGTAGAGCCCTCTTGACCTAGTAAATTCATAAATGTCTATCTTCCTAATTTTATAACAATGAGTTAAATTTCAACATAAATTTTGGAGGGGACGTTCATACCATAGCAGTGTGTTTTTGTTGGGTAAGTCGACTTTTTATATTTAAAAAATATTGATAAATAAGTACTTATTACTGTCATTTTGTTAATTGTTGTCTGATCATTTAATAGTTTCTTTGTTTTTTATGCTGTCTTCCTTCGTGTTTTCGTTGATTTTTTTTGCTTTTATTATTGCTATATGCTTTGATCCCTTTTCTTTTTTGTATCCATTATAACTTTTTTCTTGTAATTACCAAAAGACTTCCATAAAACATCTCATAATTATGAGTCTTGCTTAAGATAATAACAATTTATCTTCTATGCATAAAAAGACTTAACAATTTTACTTTTTTAAACATACAATTTATGTCACACTTTAAAGTACATTGCCTTAAAACCATCCACTACAAACTTCTCAACATTCTCTTTTAAAGCTTCTGTGTGGGTTGAGAGCAAAGCTACAAAGGACCACAACACTCCCATAAGTTAGAGGTAAAACTTTAGTCCTCAGCTTGCTGACCGAGCTTCTAGGCTCCTGAGTGGACTGCCTGTGAGCATAATTATAAATTTCAGGCCAGCCTCTTCTGTCTTGTGGTGTCTCATCGCCGACCTGGATTTCATGTTCTTCAGAAAATCTTTGGCCTTTTTTAGATGAAACTAGTACTTCCTCATGGCTTTGATGCCTCATTTGGTCCAAGAGCTCACCCAGGTGGGCCTCCTGGACCTGAGATCTGCCTCCAAAAGAAGAAGAGGCTGAAATGAGACACCAGAGCTCAAAAAGTTTAAATGACATGCAGAGATTTTGCAAGTAGAACTGAAGGCCAGGCACCCAGACAGGTACAGAAATCTTACTACTACCAAAAACGGTACCAAATTTGCCACTGACCCCCTTTGTCTCTGTTTTGGGTATCTGGGCTCCTCTCTCTTTCTGGAATGTTCTTCCCTGCTCAATTTCCATCTACTAGGACCCAACATGTATCACACTCCTCAGCGACACTTACTCACCCCATCTATTTGGTCCCCTTCTCTACCTTCCTGTGGCACTTCCTTCTTACTTTTCTTCTCACCATTTACACTTGAACTCAGATGCAATGTACAAACCCTATTCACACTGTAGAGTTTGTCATGGTGCCAGACAGAAACACAAAATCAGCCCAGGTGTGGTGGTTCACACCTGTAACTCCAGCACTATGGAAGACTTGCCTGAGCCCAGTAGTTCAAGACCAGCCTGGGCAACATGTTGAGACTCCATCCCTACAAAAATTTTTTAAAATTAGCTGGGCATGGTGTTGCAGGCCTGTGGTTTCAGCTACTCAAAAGGCTAAAGTAGGATGGTCACTTGAGCCTGGGAGTTCTAGGTTTCAGTGAGCTGTGGTCACACTGCTGCACTCCAGCCTGTGTGACAGAGAGACCCTGCCTTAAAAAATGACAACAAAATTATATGATTATATAACTTTCTAAGAATGATATGTACATATACAAATATATAATTCTGTAGCATCATAATGATGGTGCAAATATGCCTCAGATTAAAACTGTCAAAAGAGACAAGGGATAATATTATGTAATGATAAAAGAGTCTATTTGCCAGGAATCTCTAGGAGGTATAAATATAAATATGCACATAATATAAGGGTTCCCAAATACATAAAGTAAATATTGACCGAAGCAAAGCAAGAAATATACATCAACACAATAATCATGGGAGAGTTTAATACACCGCTTTTACTAATTAATAGAAAAAAAACAGGTAAAAGATCAATACAAAAGAAAACTTGAGCAACATTAATGACCAATTAGACCTAATAGACATATATAGAGCTTTTCAGTCAATCATAGAAGAATAAACAATATTCCCAATCACATGACACACCCTTAAGAATAGACAATACATTAAGACACAAAACAAGTCTTATTACATCTAAGAAGACTGAGACTATACAAAGTATTCTTTCTGGCCACAATAAAATGAAACTAGTAACTAAAAGCAGAAGGAAAACTGTCATATCCCAAAATATGCGGAACTTAAGCAATACACCTTCGAATCCACTCTAGTTTAAGAGTCAGATGACTTCATATTGTTAAAATGTTAACACTGCCTACACTGACACACAAGTTCAATGTAATCCCTGGGAAAATTACAATGATTCTCTTTTGCTGAAACATAAAAAAATCTAAAATTTATATAAAATCTCAAGCCACCTTGAATAGCCACCATAGCTTTTGAAAAGAAGTATAAAATTTGTCAGGCACAGTGGCTCACACCTGTAATACCAGCACTTTGGGAGGCCAAGGTGGGTGATCAGGAGGTCAGGAGTTCAAGATCAACCTGGCCAAGATGTTGAAACCACGTCTATACTAAAAATACAAAAATTAGTCGGGCGTGGTGGTGGGCACCTGTAATCCCAGCTACTTGGAAGGCTGAGCCAGGGAATTGCTTGAACCCAGGAGGTGGAGGTTGCAGTGAGCCGAGATCTTGCTACTGCACTCCAACCTAGGTAACAGAGTGAGACTCTGTCCAAAAAGAAAAGAAAAGAAGGAAAGAAAGAAGGAAAGAAAGAAGAAAAGAAAGAAAGAAGAAAGAAAGAGGAAAGAAAGAGAGAAAGAAAGAAAGAAAGAAAGAAAGAAAGAAAGAAAGAAAGAAAGAAAAGAAAAGAAAAGAGAGGGAGGGAGGGAGGAAGGAAGGAAAGAAGGGAAGGAAGGAAGGAAGGAAGGAAGGAAAGAAGGGAAGGAAGGAAGGAAGGAAGGAAGGAAGGAAGGAAGGAAGAAGGGAGGGACGGAGGGAGGGAAGGAAGGAAAGAAAGAAAGAGAAAAAGAAAGAGAGAAAGCAAGAAAGAAAGAAAGGCAAGAGAAAGGGAAAGGAAAGGAAAGGAAAGGAAAGGAAATGAAGAAAAGAAGTATAAAGTTAAAGACATCATATTTTCTGATTTCAAGACATATCACAAAGTTACAGAAATTAAAACAATAAGGTACTAATATAAAGACAAAGAAGTGATGAAATAGAATAGAAACCCCAAAATAAACCCTTGTGAATATAATCAGATGACCTGCACATGAGTTGCTATGGCCACACAATGGAGAAAGAATAGTCTTTTCAACAAATGATGTTGGAAAACTGACTATCCACCAAAAGAAAAGTAACAAAGTAGGACCCTTCTCTTGCACCATATACAAAAACTATCTTAAGTATTTCAATGTAAAAACTATAATTATAAATTTTTTTGAATAAAATATTCCAAGTATATTTTACAAGGTGGGAAAATTATTACTTTGATCTTGACAATACTTTCTTGAATATGACATAAAAAAGCATAAGCAACAACAACAAAAAAGTAAAATGAGACTGCATAAATCCAGACTTAACTGGCTTAAACATCACTAAAATACATGTTCAATAAGTGTCCACTTAATGTCATCAATAGGATCTTGAAAAATGACTTTCTTTAAACTTCTATTTTAAGTTCAGGTGTAAAAGTGCAGATTTGTTACATAGGTAAACTTGTGTCACGGGGGTTTGTTGTACAGATGTAAAATGACTTTAAATGAAACACTGTACTGTATGTCGTAGAAACCTAATGCTTGTGTATATCAAGTGTTTCTAATAAAAATTATAATATCAAGTACTAGTATTATATTATATATTTGTATGTGTAAAATTATACATACAAATACATGCACACAGGCACACACACACAGTTGTTTATTACATGTTTGTCCTTATGGATAAGCAAGTATCCATAGGGGATTGGTTCCAAGACACCCTTGGGATACCAAAATTCTAGATGCTTAAGTTTCTTATATGAAGAGAAGGATTATTTTCTTTTTTTTCTTTTTTTTTTTTTTTTTTTGAGACAAAGTTTTGCTCTTGTCACCCAGGCTGGGGTGCAGTGGCACAATCTAAGCTCACCACAACCTCCACCTCTTGAGTTCAAGTGATTCTCCTGCCTCAGCCTCCTGAATATCTGGCATTACAGGCACCCACCACCATGCCGGGCTAATTTTTTGTATTTTTAGTAGAGACTGGGTTTTGCCATGTTGGGTGGGCTGGCTTTGAACTCCTGATCTCAGGTGATCCGCCCGCCTTGGCCTCCCACAGTGATGGGATTACAGGTGTGAGCCACTGCACCTGGCCAAGGGAAAGATTATTTTCATATAACCTAGGCATAATCTCCTTTATACTACTTAATTCATCTCTAGATTACTTATTATATCTAAAGCAACATAAATGCTGTGTAAATAGTTCTGTATTGCTGAGGGAATAATGCCAATAATGTCTGTACATGTTCAGTACAAAAGTAAACATAGTATGCTTAACTACATATTTTACTCAGGGATGGTTTGAATTCGCAGATGTGTTATTCGTGGATTTAAAGGGCCAAATCGTGTGTGTGTGTGTGCGCGTTTGTGTTTAAGTGTAGAAAAATAAATTCAACACCCTGTACCTATTAACTACTGAATAAAACTTTACCCGTACATTTGAAGCTGTCTCTATTATCTACACAGTGTTTCCCAAATATAATTATTTGCCTCTCCACCTTGGAAAATCATCATTCATCTTAAGTTTTGAGAAAGTATAATTCCTTTTACTTTTATTATTAATTATACTACATATGTAGGTATCTAAATAATACATTGTTTAACTTTGGAAGTTTTTTTTTTTTTTTTTTGAGACGGAGTTTTGCTCTGTCACCCAGGCTGGAGTGCAGTGGCGCGATCTCGGCTCACTGCAAGCTCCGCCTCCCGGATTCACGCCATTCTCCTGCCTCAGCCTCTCCGAGTAGCTGGGACTACAGGCGCCCGCCACCACGCCCGGCTAATTTTTTTTGTATTTTTAGTAGAGACGGGGTTTCACCGTGGTCTCGATCTCCTGACCTCGTGATCCGCCCGCCTCGGCCTCCCAAAGTGCTGGGATTACAAGCTTGAGCCACCGCGCCCGGCCAACTTTGGAAGTTTTAAAGCTTTCTGTAAAGGTGCATGCTGTATATACTTCTGTAATGTTCTGTTCTTATTCAACATTGTAATTTTGAAAGCCTTTCATGTTTTAAATAGTTTCTTCCTCAAATATATGTATTGTTTATAAATTAGCCTCTTAATTGAAGATACTGAAACCTACCTCAAAGAGAATTCTTGAAAGAGAATGAATGCGAAGTTCTCATGGCAGTGCTTGACTCATTGTAGGTGTCCAATAGTGCATATATAATAGGATATATAGTGTTATAAAATTAATATATGTAGTATTATAGTGATTCATCCTTTCTCTGTAAATCTATAATATTTCATAAACTGCATTATTCATTAAAAGTTTTTTGCATTAAAAGTTATTAAACTGTAATAATATTTGAGTGACATGAACCTTTGGGGAAGGTCTCATTCTAGAGACTTGAAGTTTCAGGATAGCTAAGATTTTAATTTTCTGTGTGTCAAATTATTGTTAAACATGTTTTTTTTTTAACTTTAAACAAATTAAAAGTATTATTTTTATTTTTAAAATGTATAATTTCCAAATTCTCTCTTGCATGTTTTTAATGAACCTATGTGACAGAGCTGTCATCAGACCGTGCAAATTGTTTTGTCTTTTTTTTACAATATTACATTATTTATTCACTTACTTATATTGGTGTGGCCCACATTGTTGCAATTTTAATAACTTTGTTTGTTTCACCAATATTTATGTTGGTTAGAAGGGGAATAAGCAAAGAGAAAGAAAATGCAGCTATCTGGCTCTGAGTCCTTACCAGGAAGAATTTTGGGATATCAAGTTCTTGCACAGAGCTCATCATATAATTTTGGTGGCTAATTTTTTTATGGAAGCTGCTAGTACAGTTTCCATTGTGCTGTACAAGGTTAGCTTTGATCTTGTAAGCTGACAACACTGAATTTGCGGCTGTTTGGAACCCTGTCCTAAAGAGGACTGGAAGTCATATACAGGCTCAGTAGGAAGGAGGTCTCTGATTTATTTCTGCTGTTGCAATAGTCACATGTCCCAGCAATGCCTGCTCAGTAACTCATACTTGGTATGACAGGACTTGTTGTGGAGTTTCATGGGGATGTGAGAAGAAAAAAAATACTCAGGGATAACTTCTAGTGCTCCCCTCAGGGAAGAGGCCCCAGGCCTGGGAGTCATCAACAGAGACATGGTACCTAAAGCTTTGAAATTATGTGGGACCACTCTGAGAAAAGAGGGACATAGGGAGAGAAGAGGACTAAGAATTACTGGAGATGTGGTGGAAAAGAGTGAGTAGAATGACAAAGGTCAAAAAAAAAATGAGTGGGGCCTTCAACAAAACAGGAAAGTATTTCAAGAAGTAAGTCTTCAATTGGATTATCCAGGTCCAATGCAGCTCACAGACTGAGCAAAATAACAGCAAACACTTAACCTTGATTTTTGTCAAATAAAATTATTTTATCCATTTTGTCTGGATTTTCTAATTTATGTGTCTAGAGTTGTTCATAATATTCTGTTAATTTCAGAGCACTCTTTAGTGTACTCTAGTGTAACAACCCATTATCTACATGCTGAATGAGAATAGAGTTTCAAGGAAAATGCAGAGTCATTACGTCTTGAGGTAATGCCCAGAAATAAATAAGAAAGTTCTTCAATAAACCCTTGGGAAATTACCATCCAAGTGTACTTTTGATTCTTTTCACAGAAAGACAAATGAATACTGACTTTTTTCCAACTGGAATCCTAAAGACAGCTGAGCAAAAATCTATTACTGTGAACCATTTGGAATCAATAGGTACATCAGATAATAAGGTTTGAGGGTTTGAAACTACAGGAAACCTCAACATCACACCATCATAGGCCCACATCCACATGATCTTCACAGAGTAAATTGTTCTGACCCCATCTTATCTGGCAGAAGAATGTCTTCAGGCCCCCAGACCAATTCTCAGAGGCAGGTCTTTTAGCTCATTTAGATGAAAAAACAAATCACACTTTCTGAGCCAGAACACAACAAAAAGACCGATCTCTATAAACAGTGCAAAACATAAACAAAAAGAGTTGTTATTTTTAAGCATTTCTTTAGTAAGAACTCTTTCTCATGAGTCTCTGAATATTTGGAATGTATTTATAGAGTCATTAAAATATAATTCTGTGAAGAAACCAATAAATTAACATTTTTATTTTATGTGGCTTTGTAAATTTAGGTCTTCTGGGTCATTAAGGTATTAAGCTTCAGTGTCTTCTTTTTTATTCCTAAAGCAACATGTTACTTCCCTGTTTAACTATTCCATGATGTTCAAGACCTAATTATTAATAACAAAGAGACAGCTCACCTTCTATTGTAATCACACAATCCAATGTCATTGTTGGTTGATGTTCATTACATCTTGATTTCTTAAAATGTATTTACATAGGTTAAGAAAAATGGGGCAGGAGAAAACTTCACCCAAATTATGTAGCAATGTTAAACAAATTCAGTTTTTGAGTCTAAATTAAATTATTTGTGTCTCTAAACTTTCCCTTGTATTTTTCTTACAGCAATGTAACTTTGAATTTTAGCCAAGGATAATTTTTTTTTTCAGACAAAGTCATCATTCTGGAGAAACATTGATTTAGGTACATGGAATCTGTTTCCTTCTTAATAGAGCATGAAAAAATGGAGCATTATATATTTAGCTTACCTAAGTTTTTCTCTTTCAAAAAGACTAATATAATGAAAAATTTGAAATTTTCCCTGTAGTATATTTTTATTCAAAATACATAAATATGCTGAATTTAAAACAATTTTCCAAAACAACTGGTTATTGGCCAAGATTCAAGAAGCTCCAGAATGTCTTATCCAAAAAAATCAATTAAAGACTGTCAATTAAAAATTAAGCGACAGTGCTTAAATGTAATTTGTTTTGTTTTCTTTGTTTTAGAGATGAGGTATCAATATGTTGCCCAGGTTGGAGTGCAGCAGCTAGTCACAAACACGATCATGGTGCATTACAGCCTGGGCTCAAAACATCTTCCTGCCTCAGTCTCCTAAGTAGCTGGGACTAAAGGCGTATGCCACCACACTTGGCTATGTTTTAAAAACCACCTTTACGCTATTGTACCTTTTTGGTTATTGGGAAACAAATATATTTTGCCTCTCAAGAAAAAGGTACTTGGTGGCACACTAAAGAATAAGTCAATGAGTTTACAAAACACAAGAGGCAGGGTATAGTTGCTCCAAAATGATAGGAAACAACATTAAGACTTTGTTTTTGTTTAACGAGAAACAAAATGTTTTCACTCAAGTTTTAGGTGCCAAAATAGCTAATTACTGTTAAAATGTCACCAAAATTAGTACCATTACTCTGAAAATCAACTATTTCCAACAGAAAAAAAATTTAGTTACCTTTTACAATAACTATGTTGTGACTTGCATTTTTAAGGGTCTTATATCTCTTCAGTATTATAACAAACTTCTTTGTTAGATTTCAAATTAACTAATTCTAACCCAACCCAAATGAAAAACTGCTCACATTTATCAGCAAGAAATACTATTGCACATTACACTCATATGTGAAGAATGTGTGCTTCCCCCCATACCCCCCAAACTGAATTACATTTTATGAATTACATTCTAGTATCTGAATTTATAACACTCAAAGTTCTTATGCTCTTCCACTGAACGAGTATATTAATACACTCGTAGCCTCAAAATACTTCATGAACTCTGAAGTGAATCTCTATGGTGGGAGCTTCCTTTGTGAAATGAATTCAGCTCGTCACCTCCAAACCAATATCCCCAAGTATCTAAACAAATTTATTTTGCTCCTTTCCAATCCAAGATCTTATTGGATCACATACTTGACAAAGTGTTACATGGATGTGTGTTTGTGCAAATTCTTTCAAGACTTGTGGATAAGTAACCCAAGTATTGCTTCCTCGGGAATGACCACCATCCAGCCAATACATTGTTCTTATGCTTTTAATGAAAGCATCTATGTTCTTGTCTTTCTTGGCTTCTTTCCATTCAAAAAGAAACTGATTCAAAACAACGCAACCTTTATTGAATCCAGTCAAAGTAAAAGATGCATTCTTTAGTGATGGTGGATAAAAACCCATGGCCAACTCATCAGGTTTTTCACAGGTCCTCTCTTTTTCTCCCTGGAAATGATTTGTAGTATCAGACTACAATTAGATGCTGCGGAGTCCTTATTCCAAACATTGAAATTTTTATTTGATAAACTACTCTAACTTAAAAGCATTAACTAATAACATATAAAGGTGCTTAAAAGCTCCAGAGTCACTATTCTGTTCTGGGGAACCAAACTTACTACTTTTCACAAAATTATCATGGCAGCTGAATTTCTGCAAATGCATTCGGGAGCACTTCATCACTCAAATATAGCTATTGGGGAAGCGGTGGGCTAAAATGGTAGCAACATTTTCTAGACTCCAATTTTCCCATTGGTAATTCACAGGATGACAGAGTCATAATTTCATGGTGATTCTGCACATCCCTGAGGAAAGAGAGGACGTGGTGGCTGCGGCTCCTCCTTCGCCCGCTCCCCGGAGATGTCCCGCTGCTCCAGGCCCTCCCTGGCCGCCGCCGGCAGGAGCAACTCGGCGCTGTGATGCGGGTTGGCTCCTGGCATGGCGGACTGGGCAAGCTCTGAGGCAGCGCCCGACGACTGAGCGGGAGCATCGCCCACCACAGCTGCAGCTGAATTCGTGGTTCTGCCCTGAGAGCAGGACCAGGCATCTTTAATTCCAAGCTGTGGCAGCAGAAGCAGCAGCCGCGGGGACAGCAAAAGCCCGAGCTGTTGGGAGGCAGAGGGTGGGGGATCCTGAGGGAGGGACTACGCAGGAAACCCAACTGTAGGGGCCCGCGGCCAGGCCTGAAGCCGGAGCTGGGCGATCACGTCAGAGGCGGACTTCAGCCCGCAGCACAGGATTTCATTCTTTCCATGGTTAAATCCTATTCTATTGTGTGTATACACCACATTTGGTTTATTCATTTATCCCTGTTGGGACACTAAGATTGATTCCATATCTTGGCTATTGTCAATAGAGCTATGATAAACATGGGAGTGCAGATATCTCTTCAGTATACTGATTTTATTTCCTTTTGATACATAATAGTGGGATTGCTGGATGGTATGGTAGTTCCATTTTTAGGTTTTTGCTTTTTGTATTTTGTTTTGTTTTTATTTTTGTTTTGAGAAACCTGCATAGTTTTCCATGCACGTTTCTAACAAATAGATGAATAAATCTAAAAATGTACTAAGTTTACACTCGCATCAACAGTATACAAGTGTTCCCTTTTCTCCACATCCTCATTAAACCTTGTTATCTTTCATCTTCTTGATAATTCTAAATGGGGCAAGGTGCTATCTCACATGATTTTGGATTGCATTTTCCAGATGATTGGCGATGTTGAGCATTTCTTTGTGTCTTCTTTGGAAAAAATGTCTATTCAGGTCTTTTGCTCACTATTCAGTTGGGTTTTTTAATTTTTATTGCTGTTGAGTCCCTTATGTAATTTGGATATTACTTCCTTGGCAAATGCACATATTTTCTTTTCTAGATTGTCCTTTCACTCTGTTAATAAATTTCTATGCTGTCCAGAAGCTTTTATTTTAATATTTTATTGATATTAATTTTTGTGTTTTCTGACTTGATAGAGCGGTAAGAGTTGGCCCTCAGCTTCATAGGTTATCTGTCTTCTATCTCACTACTTTTAAGAGTTTTTTTTTCTTTCTGATGCCATGCAATTTGATCATTATTCTCTTAAGATTTGTTTTATTTATAATGATACATAGTAATTGTACATATTTGTGGGGTACAGTGTGATGTTTCAATGCGTTCATACACTATACAATGACCTAATCAGGGTAATTTGCATATCTAGCATGTTAAACATTTATTTGTGCTAATAAAATTCGAAAGCCTCTCTTCTAGCTGTGTTAGAATGAACAGTGCCGAGACCAGCTCGGTCGCGGAGACCCTACCCCAGTGGCGCTAGAGGCATTAAAGACATACACACAGAAATCTAGAGTGTGAAGTGGGAATTGGGGGCTGACAGCCTTCAGAGCTGAGAGTCGTGAACAGAGTTTTACCCGCATATTTATTGACAGCAAGCCAGTGGTAAACATTGTTTCTACAGATTATAGATTAACTAAAACGGGAGACAAAGGGATGGGCTCTGGCTAGTTATCCACAGCAGGAACATGTCCCTGAGGCACAGATTGCTCATGCTATTGTTTTGGTTCAGGAACGCCTTAAGTGGTTTTCGCCCTGGGTGGGCCAGGTATTCCTTGCCCTTGTTGGTTCTGGTAAACCAACAACCTTCAGCGTGGGTGTCATAGCCATCGCCAGCATGTCACAGTGCTGCAGAGATTTTGTTTATTGCCAGATTTGTGGGCCTGTTTATGGCCAGATTTGGGGGCCTGTTTCCAACAGAACAGTACATTATTATTAGCTATAGTCACCCTACTATGTGATAGAACACTAGAATTTACTCTCTTTAACTGTAACTTTGGAACTTTGGCAAGCCTCTCCCCATCCCTTCATCCCTTCACTCTCCCTAGCCTCTGGCAACCACCATTCTACTCTCTATTTCTATGAGATCAACTTTTTAAGATTTCACATATGAGTGACATCATGTGGTCTTTTTCTTTCTGTGACTGGCTTATTTCACTTAACATAATGTCCTCTAGATAGATCCATTTTAACATGAATGACAGCTCATTCTGTTTTATTACTGACATTAGTCATGTGTGTGTGTGTGTGTACAACATTTTCTTCATTCATCTGTAGATGGGCACTTATACAATGTTGGTGAGAGTGTAAATTGGTACAACCATTAGGGAAAACAGCATGGAGGTTTTTCAAGAAATTATAAATAGAACTACCATATATTTGACCCAGAAATCTCACCACTGGTTATATGTCAAAAGGAAATGAAATCAGCCTGTCAAAAAGATAATTGCACTCCTATGTTGATTAAAGCACCATTCACAATAACCAAAACCATTCTTTCAACTATTTTTTATCTTTTTTGACACATTACACTCAAAACTTTAATAAGATTCATGTCTTGTTTCCAATGTCTGAAATTATGTTACCAATTCTTTGAATATTGCCTTCCCATTTATATAGTATAGTAAAACAATTAAATGTTTTTCATTACTTCTCATCTAATCTTAATATATAAATATATTTGTATTTTATATTAATTTGCCTTCTATAAAATATATGACTACATTAATTGTGCTCAGCATTTCAGTGTAGTAGTCTGCTCATCAGCTCAGTCCATTTCAATGTGTTATTTGTATGCTGTACATTAAATTGTTTTACTACATTTTCAGTAGTTTACTTTCCATTTGCCTCTTGTCCAAATATGACTGGACAAGCTCATAGTTTCTTCCCACAGTATTTTGGTTTCCTTTTTTTTTTATTATATTGGCAAACACTTAAATATAAACCTCATATCTGAGTTTTATGTGCCATATAATTTATCTAAGGCTTCACACTAGTAGTGTATCTCCTTTTGTGCAACATAATTTATAATTTACTTCTCACATATGGAACACAGCATACTCGGGATGCCTGCAGGCAGTTTATCTGTGTTTATCCCATATGCCTTGTCAGAAGCTGAACAACCCACATGGATCTGACATCCTTGTGATCAGATGCATCTGAATGGAGCATGGCCTCTTAGGTTGATACTTCTCTGGATCATTGCCTTTATTTTCTTCTGGTCCTGAGAAGTTTCCATAATTTTCTTTCAACTATATTAGGTATTTTGTGAATTCTTGTAACTTCTTGGTGATTTCAGTATCTGCATTAAGTTTTTAAAGCATGTTGTTTTCCTAAAAAGCAGAAATGTCAACATTTGCATACATGAGTAAAATATTTTACATAGATTTTCTATGGCATAGATCATCACCTTATGAGAAATTCCAGGTTTCTTCATTTGAAATACTGCTGTCTTCCATAGACCATATTGTAATAATGTAGCAGGACAAGCCACAGACAAAACCCCTCAGACTCTTAGTTAAAGAAGGAAGGGCTTTATTCGGCCAGGAATTTTGGCAAGACTCGCGTCTCCAAAAACCGAGCTCCCCAAGTGAGCAATTCCTGTCCCTTTTAAGGGCTTACTTCTCTAAGAGGGTCCACGTGAGAGGGTTGTGATCAATTGAACAAGCAGGGGGTACGTGACTGAGGGCTGCATGCACCGGTAATCAGAACGGAACAGAACGGGACAGGGATTTTCACAATGCTTTTCCATACAATATCTGGAATCTACAGATAACATAACTGGTTAGGTCAGGGGTCGATCTTTAACCAGGCCCAGGGTGTGGCACTGGGCTTTCTGCCTGTGGATTTCATTTCTGCCTTCTACTTTGTACTTCTTTCTTGGGGGCAGAAACTGGGCATATGAAAATATGAGGGGCGGTCTCCTCCCTTAATAATTCGTAGAAGGCGATTCCTTTTTTACCATTAGAAAATTAATTATGTTCTATGCACGAATTTCTGAAATATTGCACTGCAGTAAATAGTACATGGTCACAATTATTGTTTCCTTTAACATAAAACTAATATGGGTAAAATTATTTACCTGAGTTAAGATCTTTTGGCTTCAATTGCCATTCTACCTCATTAGCACTTCCCTACCTCCATAAAAGGCATCATTTGAATTTTTTGTTTAATTTAGAATTTTTCAAAAGAGGTTTTTTTAATGTTATAATGTTTTTATTGCAATTGAGGACATTTTCAATAAATATCTTAAACTTGAGGCCTTGGCTAAGTATTCCTTTTGTACTAGAAATCAGATTTCTCTGGCACAACTCCATTGGCTGCAATAATATTTATGAAAACTACAAATGCCAGCACACTATTTCAACACCGTACTCATTTGTTCATATCTAAATATCTCATTAGCTATGATACAAACCAAATATAAATGCTGAATATATAGTACAAATAAACAGATTCTTCACAGAAGAAAACAATAACAGACTAATTTTCTACAATATGTCACTTGTTCATTAGTTCTTGAATAATATTTAGGCTATTTCAAGTACAAGAAGTTCTTTTATCTAGGTTCTAAAGGGCATAAACAAAGATGCATATAGTCAGATTTATTTTTATAAACTTGTGTTTGTTTTTTTGTTTTGTTTTGTTTTTGTTTTCCTGTGTGCCTTACTATGAATATATGGAGACAAAGACAAAAATGTACATTTAAGTTATTAGTGGTTATATGCATTTTGCATATATGGCTTTTTGCTTATATTGAAGTTGTAAACGACAAGATAAAATAATGAAGTTTGATAAACTCATCTGTGCCCTGTAAACTTTAGTCCACTTACTGTATAACTTGATTCAGTCATTATTTATTAGTTTAAAAGCTGGTTTTAAAAAGCTGCAAACCAAACTTTATTACACATTTCAGAATCAGGAAGGGGTAAACTGTGACAGAGTTCCTCTGTGCCACACACTTTTTTGGGGAGAAAAGTTCTGCAAAAAATAAAATAAAATAAATAAGTGTTTCCAAATTTTATTTTTGAAAAAGCTTGAGATTTTTTTCTATGATCAACCTTCACTCTAAAGTCCCTTTTACCCAAGGCATGGTCCCTGGGTCCTTTTTAAGGTCTAGTTTCTGGGAAGTTTTCAGCAAACCTCTCTTATGCTTTGTTCCAGTTTTTTTTTGTTTTTTTTTGTTTGTTTGTTTGTTTGTTTTTGTTTGTTGGTTTGAGAAGGTGAACATCTTCAACTGAGGATGCAGTTCCTGTCCCTGAGGCTATGTGTGTTCGCTGAACCTGACGCTGAATTGGGAGTTTTCATTCCCCCATCATCTTCCTCAGTCCATCTCCTTTTCTCCAACCCATTTTCTTCAACATCTTCCAACCTTTGTTGCTGTCAGGAATTTCAGAATGAATAGATGCAGAAGCATCATCTTTTTGGAAAGTTCCTTCACTTCCAATCTGCTCACTACATTTTCCAGCTCTATTTTTATATTTTAGAATCTTTAGTGTCTATTCGTCTTTGTAGTCTGTATTCTGTAAACCATATTTTACTCGTATTTTTAAAATTATTTTCTTATTTCCAACCCTTTTTCTTCTTACTTAGTGTTGGACCAACAAACATTCACCTTTCTTATCAAGGTGAATGTGAGCTCTAACCTGCTGTGGGTCACAGCCATCACAGGTATCACTGCCAGGGTGAATGTCAAAAAGTAACACAGTGTCTCCAATTTTCATTTCATTTCTGTGTATGCTCAAGTATGTAAGGGTCACATTTAGTTTTCACTTGAACCATCCGTTTTTCACTAACAATTGTTCCATTTTGACCGTCTTGATCTACAAGGACATAACTTTGTTAGTGATGGTCAAAATAAGTTTCTGCCTGAAACTTACTGACACCAACTTCAGGGATTCAAAGAGTATGCTCCAGATCATTTTCTCTTCCAATCGTAGCAGGTTTTACAGCAGTAATAATAAACAGTGACCCCGTATACAACACAGGTGATCTAATGACAATTACTCTAATACACGGGGGACAATGATTTTTCTCATTTTCCTCCTCAGTGTCTTCTGCATTACACTGCCTTCCCTGGTAATATGAGGAGGGGCTGCGCTGGGGCCCTAAAAGACACCTGCAGAGCCAGAGGCCACGGGAGTGCAGGTGGCGAAAGCCAGCCTGGCTCTGGCTGGCTGCTGTGGCCCTTGCCAGGATGCCCTGACACGCATTACCTGGAGCCAAACAGGGTTGTGGGCAATGAGCAAGGGGAATGCTGATGGCCCTGCCCAATCTGCAGGCCCTGGAAACCAGAAAACTCCTGGAAACTATTACACCTTCCCCAGCTGCAGGAACGGCAGGAGAAGTGTTGGAGAAGTCAAGGGGCCAGAAGCTCTCAGGTCTTTCCTGGGTTGAGCCAGAAACAGAGGCCAAAAGAGTTTTCAACAAAGTTTACATGTGGCTAGATATGACCTGCTGATTACACTTTTTTTCACATTTATTGAGCTGTGATTTACACATTGAAAAGTGTATATATTTAGGGTGTACAATAGAGTACTTTGAGGTGTGTATACATCTTTAAATTATCTCAATGAAGCTGGTTAATCTATCCCCTCACATACTTTATACATTTCTCTATATGTGGTGAAACTTTAGATCTAATTTTGTAACCAATCGAAATAACTACACGTTATTATTGACTATATTCACCATTCTGCACATTAGGGTCCCCAGCAGTTTTTCATTATATAACTGAAGGTATGTAGCCTTCGATGGTATCTTCCCACATTTCCCCACTTTCTAGCCTGTGGTAACTACCATTCTATTCTGTCTTTTTTTTTTTTTTAGAGTCCACATACAAACAAGATCGTGCAGTATTTGTCTTTCTGTATTTGGCTTATTTCACTTAGCATAATGTCTTCAAGATTCATCAATATTGTCATAAATGAAAGAATTTCATTCCTTATTACAGCTGAAATTATCTCTCTCACAGTTTATCCATTTGCTTGTATCAGAGGAGTGCAGATACCCTTAGCGATACTGATTTTATGTCCTTTGGCTATATGCTCTGAATTGGGATTAAGGGTAGATCGAGTTTAAAAATGTTAAAAAAAAAAAAAACCTCCATACTGGGTTTTTTTGTTTGTTTGTTTGTTTTTTGTAATTGCTGCACCAATGGACATGCTCAGCAACTGTCTGCAAGTATTCTATTTTCTCTGCACCCTAACACATTTTATCTTTTGACTTTTTGATAATAGCTATCCTAAAACCATGATAAGGTGATATCTCATTATGATTTTGATTGTAATTACTCTGATAATTAGTAATGTTGAGAATATTTTTATATACTTGCTGGCTATTTGTATGTCTTTGGGAAAATGGCTATTTAGATATTTTTCCCTATTAATCAGGTAATTGGTTTTTGTTTCGTTCTGCTGTGAAGGTTTTTTTCCTTCATATTGAGTAGTATTAAATATATGTTGGATAGTAACATCCTACATATGGTTTACAAATATTTTCTCCCATCCCATCTATTGCCTTTATATTTTGTTGATTGTTCCCTTTATTGTGCAGAAACTTTTTACTTTGATATAGTTCCACTTTTTAATTTTTGCTTTTGTTGCTTGCCTTCTTTGTGTTGAATCCAAACATTACCATGACTAGAGTTAAGGAGCACCTTTCCCATATTTTTTAGAGAGGATTCATGATTTCAGTTCTTATGCTTAAGTTCTTATTTTAAACTCATTTTTGTGGTGGTATAAGAGAAAGATTCACTTTTTGTGTATGCATATCTAGTTTTTTCCACACGATTTCTTGATGTGTCTGTCTTTTCCTAATTAGGTGAGATCACTCGACAGAATATGTGTGACTTTATTTCTGGGTCCTCTATTCTGTTCCATTGGTTTTTATGTAGGTACTATAGTATTTTGATGACTATAGCTCTGTAATATAGTTTGAAATCAAGAAGTTTGAGGCTTTCCGCCTTTTTGTTCTTCTCAGTATTGGCTATTTGGGGTCTTGTGTGTTCTCCATACAAATTTTACACTTGTTTGTTCTACATTTACTTTAATGACATTAAAATTTTCATAGGAAGTTGTTTAACTCTGTAGATGAGTTTGTGTAGTATAGGTATTTTAACAATATTAATTTTTAGAATCCATGAACACAAGATATATTTCTCATTTTGTATTCTTCAATTTCTTTCAACATTTTAAAGTTTTCAGTATGCAGGTCTTTAATATTCTTTGTTAAACTCATTCTATGTAATAAATTATGTATTTCTTTCTATTTGGTAATATTGTAAATGGAATTATTTTCCTTATTCCTTTTTCAGATTTTTTTGTTACTGTATCAAAATGCAACTGATTTTCATGTTAATATTCTATCCTGCAACTCTACTGAATTAGTTTGTTATCTATAACAGGGTTTTGTTGGTTTGTTTTTTTTTTTTTTTTTTGTAAAATGGTGGGTATTCTTAATCCTGGAGATATTTTTAAATTGATAGTTGCTATTATCATTTCATAATTATTTAAAAATCTGACCAGATGGGTTTCTGCTGTCATGAATTCAGTGGAATTCAAATGATTCAATTTAAAATAATTTTGTGGGTTTTGCCTGGGCTCTGGGATGGGAGGCGCCCCAAGGAGCCAGGAGATTCAGGATGGGGAGGGAGAAGCGCTCAGGGAGGAGGGGAAGCAGAAAGGGGGACAGGAACAGCAGCAAGGAGAGGAGTCGTGTCCGAGACCCAGTGGAGAGAGAGAATGGGCCAGAAAAGGGGTGAAGGGTGGGAATGGGCAACAGGACTGCTTCCCAGCCCGGGCAGGGGGCAGGGAACTTTGCTAAGCCCCAGGGAACAGTGCGGGCAGAGTGGGAGGGAGTGGAGACAACCAGGCGGACCCCAAGGTCAACGGAGAGAAAGGGACATTTCTTGGTTCCTTCACCTCTGCCCAACGTTCTGCGGGCATGGGCCCCCCAGGGGCAGGGCAGTGGACAAAGCTGCTCCTGGCGGGCTGGGAGAGCTGAGAGGCGCACACCCTTTTCGCAGGGCCGGGGTGACGGCAGAAGCAAGCGATGGCTGCGGATCCCGCTGGCCCCGCGGGTGGGCGGGGAGGGCATGGGCGGGGCGAGCTCATGGGGGCCCAGCGCCGGGGTCTGCAGGGGGCCCTGGAGGAATCCACCCGCCAGTGCAGTGGCCTTCCGGGAGACCAGTGTGAACGGCCCCGTGGAGACGCCCTTCCCAGCTGGAACATTTGTGAGGCTGGAATTAAAGCTCAGGCAGAAAAGCGGCAGGAGGAAGGACTGCAAGAAACACGAGTGCAAAGTCCAGCCCAAGCGGGGGAAGTGGAAATGCCTGGCCTGAGTCAAACTGGGATCTGAGGGGAAGGTTCCGGCCCCGATGGTAACTGCCCTATAGAGACGCCCGCTTGGCGGGAGCCTGAGGAGCACCAGGGACCCAGTACAGCCGGGCGGAGTGGGCGGTGAGGACTCCTCAGCTACTGCTTCCCTGTACAGTTCGCCTTCTCCAAGGCCCGGCCCCCAGCTGACCCCAGCACTGAACTGCATGGTTCCTCCTGGACCACTGCCGCGGGTGACCAGTGGAAGACCCCACCTCCCAGGGAGAGGACCCTACTATATCCCGAGCCAATAAAGCTGCTTCTCCCACCAAAAATAAATAAAAATGAATTAATTTTTTGTTTGATCTTTGAAAATGATGTGTATCCTTTATTTACTGGTCAATGTGCTGCCCATTTATCTACATGCCTAATCAGTCAAACTTTTTTAAAAAGTTATTTAACGTTATGATCCTTTATTATGACACAAAATAGTAAATTTTATAATGGTTTTAAAGTCATCTAATATGATTAAAAATATGTCACTTTGTCATTGCCAATGAATCTTTGGGTTATTTATTTTACACTGTTAAATATTCTGTCTACAAATGTCTAATAGCTTACAATCTTGCCTAACATATTGTATCTGCTAAGTACTAACTACTCTAATTCAACAAATTTTCTTTTTACACCATTTTTAAAATACAATATTATTTTCTATTTATTTGTATTAAAATTATTTTTCTGCATAATCTAAATATTTATGAAAATTATGAGGTCTATTCAGTCTGCCCTCTTGACAAAAGTCAGAGTTTTTTTCTCTTTATTAGTATGTTAGACAGGACAAATGCAATTTCATTACAGGGACATGTTGCATAGTTGTGAAGTATGGGCTTTTGTGTAACAATCACCTGAACGGTGCTCATTGTCCCAATTAGGTATTTTCTCATTCCTAAACCCTCTACCAACCTCCCATCTTTCTGAGTCTCCAGTGTGTATTCTTCCAGTCTCTATATCCAAGTGTATGTATTATTGAGCTACCACTTATAAGTGGGAAATTGCAGTATTTGATTTTCTGTTTCTGAGTTATTTCACGTACAATAATGGCCTCCAGTTCCATTCATGTGGCTGCACAAGATGATTTTATTCTTCTTTGTGACTGGGTAGTATTCCAGGGTATAAATGTATAGTCAGTCATTGATTGACAAATTTAAACTGATTGATAAATTTAAATTGAAGATATGCTATTCACAATAGCATATCTTTGCTATTGTGAATAGTGCTGCAATAAACGTATGAGTGGGGGTATCTTCTTTACATAATGAATCATTTTCCTTTAAGTAGATACCCAGTAGTGGGAGTCCTGGATCAAATGGAAATTCTATTTTTAGTCTTTTGAAAAATCTCCATACTGTTTTCCATAGAGGTTGTAGAAATTTACATTCTCACACACAATGTATAAGTGTTCTCTTTTCTCTGTATGCTTGCCAATATCAATCATTTTTCTGCTTTTTAATAATTAGCCATTATGAAAGTGTAAAATGGTATTTCATTGTGATTTTTAATTAGCATTTCTCTGCTCATTGGCAATGTTGAACAGTTTTTACATGCTTGTTGACCACCATCGAATTCTTTTTGAAAAATATATGTTCTCAATCTTTGTCTGTTTGTTAATGAGGTTACTTGTTTTATTCTTGTTGAGCTGTTTGATTTCCTTGTATATTCTGGACATTAGTTCTTTATCACTTTCATAGTTCACAAACACTTTTCTTATTCCATAGGTTGTCTGCTCACCTGTTAATTGAAAGCTCCTTTTCAGGAGCTTTTTAGTTTAATTCAGTTCCATTTGTCTATTTTTCTTATTGTTGCATCTGCTTTTGGGATCTTAGTCATGAATTATTTGTCCAGACCAATGTCCAGAAGAGTTTATCATAGAGTTTCTTCTAGAATATTTATCATTTCAGGTTTTACGTTTTAGTCTTCTAATTCATATTGAGTTGATTTTTGTATATGGTGAGAATTAGGGTTTCTATTTCATACTTCTGCATATGGCAATATAATTTTTCCAGCACAATTTGTTGAATAGGATGTAATTTTCCCATGTATGTTTCTGTTGACTTTGTTGATCAGTTGTGTGTAGGTATGTCACTTTATTTTTAGGTTCTCTATTCTGTTCCATTGATCTATGCATCTATTTATATCAGTATAATATAATATATGCTGGTTTGGTTATTAAAGCCTTCTAGTATAACTTTAAGTTAGGTAATGTAATATCTCCAACTTTGTTCTCTTTGTTTAAATTTGTTCTGGCTATTCAGGCTTTTCTATGGTTCCGTATGAATTTAAATTTTTTTTCCTAATTCTATGAAAAATAACATTGGCCTTTTGGTAGGTATTGCATTCCATATGTACATAATTTGGGGCAGTATGGTCATTTAATGATAATACTTTTTCCAGTCCATGAGCAGGGATGCTTTTCTAATTTGTTTGTGTCATGTACAATTTATTTCATCAGTGTTTCATAGTTTTCTTTTAGAGATCTTTCACCTATTTGATTAATTGTATTTCTATGTATTTTAACTTTTTTGGAGCTACTGTAAAAGGAATTGACTTTTTAATTTGCTTTTCAGCTTGATCATTATTAGTGTATAAAATTGCTACTAATTTTTGTACATTGATTTGTTTTATCCTGAAACATTATTAAATTCACTTATCAAATCTAAAAGTTTTCTGGTGGTCTGAAGATTTTTCTAGATATAATATTATATAATCATCAAAGAGGAACAATTTAACTTTCAATTAAAATCATATGGATTCTTTCACCAAGCTTGACAGAATTGGTGGGGAGGGCACAGGTGTTGGTATTTTTTTTAAAGTGATCATGTGATTATGGTTGGAAGCCTAGGCCAAGAGCCACTTGGCTAAGCATTGCTTCTCAGGTTTCAATGTACATGTGAATCATTTCCAGTTTCAGGCCTCTCTCTTAGTAATGTGATTCTTCAGGTTTGGAAGGGATCCATGAATTGGTTTCTTTAAAAAGCCTCCTCCTAATGCTGATGATTCTCCCACTACATCCATTGTAGTAGCACTCAGCTAAAGAAAGTAGGCACAGCACACAGTTTCTGACACCCAAAATTCTTACCATGACACAAATACTTTTGGCTCAAAGTGAAAACCACCCATCACCATTTACAAGCATGTTATTCTCTGCTGGCTCTTTAAATTTTACAGAGGCTAGAGAAGGCATCAAAGTTTGAGTAAGTCTGCATTTAAAAAACATGTACACATGAGTTAATACAATGTTTATTGAACATGTACTATGTGTTCAGAAGTCTGCCATAGAGCACGGTGCTGGAAACATCACAAGATGTGAGTTAATCTTCATAGCACCCTGGGAGTTGGGTGCTACATGTTCTGTAATTCCCAGGATTTAAATGAAGGGTCCAACATATCTATTTTTCTTTCATTTAAAAAAATTAACTTAAAAAGAATATGTGTAGAATAAAAGCTATATAGACAGATGAAAGGGATACAGAAAGAAAGGGTGAACTGATCAGAGGGATTTTTTGGTATTTATATTGACTTTCTTGTACCTTGTAGAGCAACTACTGGATCTGCAGAAATAAAAAACAGGTTGCTAGGTGGGATGTCCCTAGAAGCACTGGCTTCAATAAAAAAGAAATTGTGGCCCACAAATAGATAAATATTTTCTCCCATTTATCTGATTTTTATTTTCAGGAAATTGTGGGCACCAGCTCAGGAGAGGCAGCAGGAGCCACCACTCAAATTTCTGATCTCCTTTAATTAGTTCTGTGAGAGGAGATTCCAGGGTGAGGCCAGACCTGGATGAGTCCTTAGAAGAGGGTGGATTTGAGCAGGGCTAGGACAGAAAGTTGGCCCCATGCTTCTGATGTTTATGGTGGTGGAGTATTTCCAGTTCTGTCTTTCCTAAGCCTGCCCAATAGAAACTTGACTCCTAGAGTTTGTGTAATTTTAATCTCTTTTAGCCATCTCCCTGTTAGTTTTTATAACAAACAATAACAAGGAGTTTAACCAAAACTCACATCACCACTGCACTCCAGCCTGGGCGACAAAGTGAGACTCCATCTCAAAAAAAAGAAAAAATAGTTTTAAGAAAGTTTTCACCCTAGCACAAGTGATTGGATAATAGAGCTCCAGGCCCCACCTGTTTGGGTCCTGAGTGACAGAAGATGGTGAAACAACCCATAGCCAAATATGGACACAGTGAAAAGTTCCAAGCTGCAGCCCTTTTCAGGCAGGACTTCCTCCTTATACTGAAGCCTGGCCCTTACTGTAGGACATTTGCATTTAACCTTGCATATAAGGTTATTTTTATTTATTAATTATATATATGTGGCCGGGCATGGTGGATCTCATCTATAATCCCAGCACTTTGGTAGGCTGAGGAGAGAGGAGCTCTTGAAACTAGGAGTTCAAGAGCAGCAAGTACAACATATACACTGGGCAGGGTGTGAGTGCCCTGCCCCCCACCTTTTCTACAATAAAATGAAAAAATTAGCCAGGGGTGGTCATGCATGTCTGTGGTCCCAGCTACTTCATGACCAAATGGAATTATTTCACAAATGCAATGTTGACAAGACCAATAATCAATCAATGCATTAAACAAAGTAATAGGATAAAGGAAAGTAACAGAAACATCCCTTCAACAGCCACAGAGAACATTTGACAAATCCAATATTCCTTCACAATTAATCACCCTGGAAAGGAGGAGTACAAGCACATTTCCTAGATCTGCTAAAGGGCATCAATGAAAAACTTAGGCTAACCCCATAATAATAAAATACTGGTTGTTGTGTCTTGACATTTGAAAACAAGACAAAAATATTAACATCCAAAGAAATTAAATAAACAAAATTATCCATGTGGGAAAATAAGAGGTTAGAATTCTCTATCATTGCAGATGACATAAAATGAATATAAAAGTTTATAAGAAATTCCTTAAAACCCACTACAACCAATAAATGAGTTGAGCAAGGTAACAAGATACAAAATCGATATACAAAGTTCAACTGTACTTTTATGTACTAGCAGTGATCAACCTGAAAATAAAATTAAGAAAACAATTCCATTTGTATATGTATGAAAAAGAAAGAAATATTTAGGAGTAGACTTAATCAAGTGCAATTTTACAGTAAAAAGAAAAACTTTGCTAAAATAAATTTTTTTAAAAAGTGAAAAAATTGGTACCGATGTTCATTTAGTTAATATTTATTCCATTATCTAGTGTATCCATTTAAACTCCACGAAATAAAATAAAATATATTTTGGCATTATTTTTAGTGTAATAAATACAGGTTGGCAGAAAACTCACAAATATAAAAGGAACTAATTCTACATGTCCAGAATAGCCCATCCTAATTTTTCTGTTTTATGTCTACTATAAATCAAATAGATTTTGTTCCATATTGTGAAGCACAAATTCAAAGTAGTTTTTGTGTGTGTGTGTGTGTGATGGAGTCTCGCTCTGTTGCCCAGGCTGGAGTGTAGTGGTGTGATCTCGGCTCACTGCAAGCTCCACCTCCCAGGTTCACGCCATTCTTCTGCCTCAGCCTCCTGAGTAGCTGGGACTACAGGCACCCGCCACTACCCCTGGCTAATTTTTTGTATTTTTAGTGGAGACGGAGATTCACCGTGTTAGTCAAGATGGTCTCGATCTCCTGACCTCGTGATCCACCCACCTTGGCCTCCCAAAGTGCTGGGATTACAGGCGTGAACCACCACGCCCAGCCTCATGTAATCTTATTTTAGGAGGAACCACCTCTAATTTTAGGCATTTGTTCATAGTAGGTGCCAGATGAATCAATGCTGGATTAGCATTATTTTTTAGAGTAATAAATCTACATATCTACAGTGAGAACTGCTCACTGTAGAGGATTTTGTCTTCTGACCAATGACATGATTCTGTCTTTCACAGGCTACTCCAAAACTTCTATAATGATGGTAGAGTTCAGTGAAGTGGAGCCTCAGGCCTGCCATCCCCATGCTCCTGGCAAGCAGCAGCATCTCCCCTGAGCATGGTGGCATAGGGCATGCCATTAAAACCACCTTGCTGCTGTTCAACTCCACATACTAAGTCGCTGTACACTTTGCAGTGGAATTCCACCTTGCTGCATCTGGTTGGCCAGAAGCCCTGCAGGTAGAATGGGATGGTCAGGAGGGCACATTGAGAGAATAGATGGGAGCTTAGAGGCTGCCCACCTTCCTGCCTCCTGCCCATGGGTCACAGCCCTCACCCAGCTGTCCAGCATGTATGTCTGCTGAAGGCTGCTGAACTTGTTCTCCATCACAGAGGTGGGGTGACAGCAGTCTGAGGGCATCACACTCCATGACCGTGCTCTACTGCTGGTGCCACAGTGCCACAGCTCCAGGTGAGCTGTGGGAAGGCGGCTGAGCCAAAGACAGGTCCCGCCTTCCACATCCAGGCCACACTCCCACCAACTTCCAGGCCCACCTCAATATTCTGTTGTGATGCTCTTTTCAGAGCCCTTCTCTTTCCCTGAGAAAATTTTGTGTTATTATATGATAAATATGATAAACAAATATATTATGACATCACAACCTATTGTGACATCATAATTCATATGTATTTATAACATCACAATATATTATGATAAATATGATAAACAAATATGATATTACATCACCATATATTACAACATCATAATTCATATGTATTTATAACATCACAATATATTATGACATCATAAACACTATGCATTATGACATCATTATATATTATGATGTTATAATATGCATGTATTAAGACATCACAATATATTATGATGTCATAATGTGTAGATATTGTGACATTTCACCATATGACATCGTAATTCATACATGTTATGACATCACTGTAATTATGACATCATAATTCTTATGTATTTTGACATCACAACATATCATGACATCATAATTCATGTGTATTATGATAAATTCATATTATGTAATTTGCATGTAATACAATGTATTACAAATTATTACATAATTCATATGTATTACCTATGTATTAGATTGCTCTGGATGTCCTGGGCTCTGTGGGGCAGGCTGGGGGTGGGAGCAGACACCCAGGTTGCAGATGGAGTGATTGGGGCACAGGGCCCTGGGCTTCCAGGAACAGTAAGGAGGCCAGGACTGGCCTGTGGGGACTTAGATGTTGGCTCTGGGTGAGGTTGTTACTGCGGATATGAGCACAGCAGTGCTCGGGGGTTCAGGTGACTGCTGTGCGGCAGATGGACAGAGGGGTTAAGGCACCAGGAGACAAAAGCTATAGCCCAGCAGGTGGGGAGGGTGGCTGTGGGGGCTGTAAAAGGGGTGCCAACAGCATTTTTGGGGGACAGGCAGTGGGTGTGAGACAGCAGGCAGGGGGATAATGCCCAGGCATTCTGACCTGGAACAGTGGCAGGTGGACTTTGGCCAGCTGTGGAGGGGTCTGTCAGGGAGGTGGGGCGTCTGGTTTCAGAGGAGCCCACAGATGTGCTCATGCAGATGAGGGCCCTCCTGGGATGGACATGGAAGGGGAAGCTACAACCTGGGGACCATTGGTGGTGGGCTGAGCCCCTGGGACCTCTGGGATAAGCAGGCAAGAAAGTGAGAAAAAATCAGCCAGGGAGACAGAGGAGAGAGAAAAAAAGGAAAGTAGGCCAAAGGGGAGGAGCAGACCCAGGAACAGGATGAAAATTTCTGCTCACCTGCCCCATTGACCTCTCCCCCTGCTCACATACCCTAGTGCCCTTGCCCTGAGTCTCTGCTTGCATCTGCCTGCTTGGCCATCCCAGGCAGGTGTGGGCTTGAGCTCTGGGGGTAATTAAAGGGCCACTTTCAGAAGGCACAGTCTAGAAGTGGGTAGTGTTGAGTCATTGTCGTCTCCAAGTCCTGGGAACAGTTTCTGCCACAGCCCGCTGAACTGTCTTCATCACCCAGGGACCACCTTCTCTCACCCCTGGAGGCCTGGAGGACAGCTCAGAGCTGTGATAGGTGCCTCTTCTCAGTGTCTCTCTATACGGCTCCTGCCTGTGCCTCAGCATCCTACTCCGAGAGGTGGGCCTGTTGCTACACTTGAATGGCAAGGAAGTCACTGTTGGAAAGGGGCTCCCCCCTTCCTCTTTCCTGGGCCCCCAGTGCCTCTGTCCTGGGGGTAAGGCAATCCTGCCTACACATGAGTCCAGGCAGGAAGGCAGCCCAGCCCAGCCCTAAGAAGAAAGAAAAACTTGTTGAGTTGTGTGGGAGGGAACGGTGGCAGCACAGGACACTAAGACAAAAAAGAGCTGAGGCCTCCAGGATGCCATCCTCACCAGTGGCCGCTGTGCCCTGGAGCTCTGCAGGAGGTGGCTTAGGGGCTCAGAGGCTTGCAGGCCAAGGCTTCTCAGCCGCTTCTGAGGCTCCCAGCTCTGCAAGGGGCTGAGTTTTCCTTCCTGGTAAAGTGCTCCCAATGTCTGTCCTGGCTCATTCACTTAGCTGAGCTACCTGCTGGGCCTCCTTCCTGGTGGGTCCTCCCAGTGTGCCTCCCTGGGTGGGTGGGGGCTTTCCTGGAGACTCCCTTATGCCCTGAGGCTTTCAGGCCAGGATGAAGCACCCCGACATCTCAGCAGGAGCAGCCACCTGGGGGAAGCAGAGGGAATGGGAGGGAACTCATGGCCCAGCTCTGAGCATGACAGGGCAGGGACATCATGTTGAAGCTCCTGGGAGCCTCATGCAGCCCAGGCAGAGGTCCTTGAAAGGCCAAAATCTCCCTATAAGGAGGAAAAACTGAGGCTGGGGGTGGGAAGGGACAGCCTTGGATTGGTGGTCTAGTCAGATGGGCCTCTGCTCCTCATCTCAGCTATGGCCCTCACATGTACTTCCACCAGCAGAGGCCTCTTACTGGACTTGGCTCCAGTGGATGGACAGGAAACTGCCAACCATGCTGGCCACCCGAATCAACTTTCGCTGCCTTGCTACTGGCAACCCCACTCTCTCCATCTCCTGGCTGAAGAACCACAAGAGTTCTAAGGAGAGCATCACATCAGGACATCGAGGTGTCCCTGGAAGTTGATGGGAGTGTGGCCTGATTGTGAAAGGTGGGACCTGTCCTCCATTCACCCACACTTCCACCTGGAGCTGTGGCATGAGCAGTAAAGCCTGGTCATGGAGTATGTTGCCCTTAGACTGCTGTCACTCCACCTCTGTGATGGAGAACAAGTTCAGCAGCCTTCAGCAGACATACACGCTGGACAGCTGGGTGAGGTCTGTGGCCCATGGGCAGGGGGCAGGAAGGTGGGCAGCCTCTGAGCTCTCATCTGTTCTCTCAATGTGCCCTCCTGACCATCCCATTCTACCTGAAAGGGCTTCTGACCAACCAGACACAGCAAGGTGGAGTTCCACTGCAAAGTGTACAGCGACTTAATATGTGGAGGTGAACAGCAGCTAGGTGGGTGTCAATGGCATGCCTACGTCACCATGCTCAGGGGAGATGTTGCTGCTGGCCAGGAACGTGGGGATGGCAGCCGTGGGGCTCCACTTCACTGAACTCTACCATCTTTATAAAAGTTTTGGAGTAGTCTCTGAAAGACAGAATCATGTCATCAGCCAGGAGACAAAATCCTCTACAGTGAGCAGTTCTGAATATGAACTTGGTGCTGGTTCATTTAACATCTGCTATGAACCAGTGTCTACAATTAGAGGCAGTTTCTCCTAAAGTAAGATTATATGAGTCAACTGATGAAAGTGGGAATCACTCCTGTGAGTATTGTCCTTCAAAATTTATTCAGAACAGTTGATTCTACCTTTGCAACTTTATGCTCTCTGAATTCTCACACTGAGTAACAACCTCCCTGGTGAGCTTATAATCAATCTCACAAATTTAACAATCTAGGTTTTATGTTAAGGTTCCCTATAAAATATGGAACAAAACCTATTTGATTTATAGGAGATGTGAAACAAAAAATTAGGATGGGCATTCTTGACGTGTAGAATTAGTTCCTTTTATATTTGTGAGTTTTCTACCAACCTGTATTTATTACAATAAAAATAATGCTAAAATATATTTTATTTTATTTTGTGGAGTTTAAATGGATACACTTGATACTGGAATAATATTAACTAAATGAACACTGATGCCCATTTTTTCAGTTTTTTAAAAAATTTATTTTAACAATTTTTTTCCAATATAAAATTGCATTTGATTAAATCTACTTCTAAATATTTTTCTTTTTCATACATATACAAATGGGACTGTTTTCTTAATTTTATTTTCAGGCTGATGATTGTTACTACATAAAAGTACAAAATGAACATTGTATATTGATTTTGTATCTTGTGACCCTGCTGAACTCATTTATTGGTTTTAGTGGGTTTTAATGAATTTCTTATAAACTTTTATAGTTAAGTTATGTCATCTGCAATAATAGACATTTCTAACCTCTTATATTCTTACATGGATGATTTTATTTTTCTTACATAATTTCTGTGGATGTTAACATTTTTGTCTTGTCTTCAAATGTCAAGACACAACAACCAGTATTTTATTATTATGCAGTTAGCCATGAGTTTTTCATTTTTGCCCTTTAGCTGACCTAGAAAGTTTGCTTATACTCCTCTTTTCCAGGGTGATTAATGGTGAATGAATATTGAATTGTTCAAATGCTCTCTCTGTCTGTTGAAGGGATCTGTTACTTTCCTTTATCCTATTACTTTGTGTAATGTATTGATTGATTATTGGATAGGTCAAGATTGCATTTGTGAAATAATTCCATTTGATCATGGTGTACAATTATTTTTATATGTTCTCAATTCATTTCACTCTTTTTTGAGAATTTCTGTGCATGTATTCCTCACAGTAATTCATCCATATTCATATATACTTGTAATGCTTTTGTCTGGGTTTAGTATCAGGGTAATACTGGCCTCACAGAACAAAGTGGAAAGTGTTTCCAATAACTGCCTTCTATTTTCTGGAAGGGCTTCTGAAGAGTTGGCATTAAGTCTTCATGAAATGTTCAGTAGAATTTATCAGTTAAGCCACGTGGCTCTGAGCTTCTCTTTTTGTGAATATTTTTAATTAATTGAATCTCTTTACTTGTTATATGTGTATTCATATATTCTGTTCCTTCTTGGATTTACTTTTATACTTGGTGCCTATTAACGTATTTATTTTTAATTTGTAGTATTTCATGTTTTTAGGTTTTCTAGACAGTAGACATGGAAGATTCAGGAAGTTTAATGTAGGAGAATGAGACTCTGATGTCATCCATGAATGATTTGGAGTTTCCTCTGTTGTCAAGAATGGTATGACCATAACTTCCATAGTTAATATTTATTTTGTAAGTCAAATAAGAATGTAGAAGGAAAGGGGCATCCATCACTCAATCACAACCCCAGTGTACTCACTGAAGCCTTTGAAAAGAATCCTCAAAATTTTCCAGGAGAAATCCTCTCCTGTAATCATCATTAGAGAGAAACTGGCTAAACAGGCATTTCAGAGTCCAAAATTTACATTTGGTTTCAGAACCACAGACCTCATGTCCCAGGCCACAGCAGAAGGGGGCTTATGAATTCCCTGGCACCAGGTCCAAGTCCAAGACCTTATCTGACTGTTTGGCAGGAACAAAACAAGTGCACTGTTCCAGGCAGGTCCCATCCTCTTCCTACCTCCTATTCTTTCACCAGCCACTTGTCATTTTTCCCAGCTCTTCCTCCACTTCCCACATCCTATGATCCTTTGGATTTCTCTACAGCCTGCGTGAGCCAGGCACCAAGGGTCACGATGCTCAGCCCACTCTGGCTGTGAAGATGGGAGAGATCTCTCAACCTCTTCTGGAACTTAGGAGTCATGTGTCAAGGCACCAACTCTAGGAGTAGGGCCTCTCCCATTCACAGACTTGTTTCTGGCCTCTGTTGAAAGGAAAATTTCAGGATGACAAGAAAAATGAGACACTGGCCTGGAAGTTCTTCTTTAAAGGGACAGCCTCAGCCTGGTTATCTTCAGCCACAATTTCAGTGTCTGGGTCAATGAGACACATCCCACCTTCAGCAGTGGTGGGGCTTGCGCAAAGGGTCCCAGGATGTCATGATTCAATGGAAACCTGAAGCAGGAGCACCTTAGCAGCCCATGTACAGAGTCTCCCTGTGGCAGAAATAGACACAAGCCATGAAGGAGCCATCCCATCTGCTGGAGCAATTGCAACAGACATCAGCATTATCAACCCCAGAATTTCAGGAAAAGGCACAACCTTTTCTCAATGCAGATCCACAGGAGGAGGAACCTCCATGGTCCTCTGCTTCCCCCAGGGGGAGGACCCCTCCCATTCCTTCTGCTTCCCCCAAGTGGCTGCTCCTGCTGAGAGGTCTGGGTGCTTCATCCTGGCCTGAAAGCCTTGGGGCATACGGGAGTCTCCAGGGAAGCCCCCACCCACCCAGGGAGGCACACTGGGAGGACCTACCAGGAAGGAGGCCCAGCAGGTAGCTCAGCTAAGTGAATGGTCTGAATCACCACTCAGTGAGAAAGAATTTCAGGCTCTGCTTAACAGGCTGCAGAGCTTACCAGGGAATCAGCTTTAGCAGGCAGCCATCCTTCCAACCACTGCTGTCCAGGACTGTTTCCTTTGGACACAAGCAGCAAAATGTCAAGAAGAAGGGACCAGGAACACATTTTGGTCAGAAGCAAGGCTGATGCAAGAAGCAGCAACAACCACTTGGAAATCCAAAGGGAGCATTTTTACTCTCTCCTGTGGGGATCCCTTAACTTCTGTCCTCACTTCCTAACCTCAGTGATGGCTTCTGAGCTCCATCCTGCCTGGCAGTAAACAGCTTCGCTGAATCCTGATGCAGCAAAGCATTCTCCTGACAAACATGACCTCTTCCCTTTGATCATCAGCTCCTGGGAACCCACCAAAGGGAGGAGAGTGGCTCTAAAGGGGACAAAACCCCACTTCTTTCCCTTCTAGCAAGTTTGAAAACCAACCATAAATGCAGGCAGATATGTAGAAAATTAGGGCATGCTATAACTTCTCATCACTTGAGTTCATAAGCAGGAGATTTTAATCATAGCTCTGCGAGCTGCAAATGAAAAATGGAAGTTTTTCTACTACGCATCTATCAATGATTGATTGCACAAGAATATCTCCATCATACTGAGGAGTCTTCACTGAGAATTTTCCCATTGAACAAATAAACATAGAGATAGTGACAGGTATGCCAGACATGGTGGCTCTCATCAGTAATCCCAGAATTTTGCGAGGCCAAGGTGGGTGGATAAGTTGAGGCCAGGAGTTCGATACCAGCATGGGAAATAAGGTGAAACCCTGTCTTTACTAAAAACACAAAAAACAGCTCCGCATGGTGATGCCTTCCTGTAATTACAGCTACTTGGGTGCCAGGAGTTTGATACCAGCATGGGAAATATGGTGAAATCCTATCTTTACTAAAAACACAAAAAACAGCTCCGCATGGTGATGCCTTCCTGTAATTACAGCTACTTGGGTGGCTGAAGCATGAGAATCTCTTGAACCCAGGAGGCACAAGCTGCAGTATGACAAGATTTTGCCATTGTACACGAGCCTAAAAGTGAGAGAGAAAGAGAGGGGAAAAAAAACTATAAAATCACTGAACAAAGTGTAAGGATGTTAATCTTCCCATATCATTAGAATTTTTATATATATTTACATGCATATCTATACATAGAGCTGACCTCCTTATATGTTAAATCAATTACATGTTGAGTGAAAATAAAGAAATTATTTTCTCTGTTTTAACACTGGAGAGGGGTGCGCATGGTCCAGACATGCCCTGTAGGAGTTGAATGAGGCCTGTTCCGGGAAAGGGGGAAAGGCAGAGTGAGACCCTGGTGCATTTAAGTGGAGTAAGATGGGATCATAGAAAGGTAGCCTGGGCCTGGGCCCAGCAACACTGAGGCTCAGGCGGGTTTCTGCAGGTGAGGGAAGTGGCCCAGAGTGCTGAAGGCTAAACTCTCCTGTAACAGCCGAATATCTGGCCAGATCGTGCTGCATCTCAAGATTACTGCCAGCCAGGCCTAAATAGACCCTGTATTAAAGACACCTGGAGTGGACAGGTGTGAGCCTCCAGGCCACAAGGAGCCACAGAACGAGGTTTGCCCTGGGGCAAGGGTCCAGATCATTGTGGCCAGGACAATTTAAAAGAGCCCCATTTCTTCTGTTCTCAGAGGCTCAAGCAGGTGAAGAACAGATAAGAATTGAACTGAAGTCTCCCTCAAAAGACAGGATCCCACGGTGTTTGTCGTCCCCCTATCTAAAACTGGAACCAGCCAGCCACCTCTCTCTCCTCTCCATGCCAAGAACCTCTGTTAAGGGCCCTTGGCAAACCCCTCCTCCCTGCTGCCTCCCCACAGTACACTTGCCAAAAATGCCTGCGATGTGGACCTGAGCATTTTGCACAGCAGGCGGTGGAGCAAGGAGGACAAGAGCGGCGGTGTGTCCTGCAGGAGGGTGGGCGTTCACGGGCCCAGGCTGCAGACCAACTCACCTGGAAGCAGGTGGCAGCTGTGCGCCCCCCTCCACGCCACTCGGCTTCCTGGAGCAGCAGCTCCCGCTGCCACTTCCATTTCTTGAGAATAGAATGTGTGAATGCCGGCTTAGGGGGCCAAGGGTGGGGACGGTGGCGACTTCTGGTACTTCTGACCATCTGGCCCAGGTAGCAGCCAGCCCTGCCCGCGCCGCCGCCAGCGGCCCCATCAGCTCCTGTCTCCCCTTCTGCCTGAAGCTCGCCTCCTAGTTCTCACAGTCCGATGCCTGCCTCCTCAGGGACGCTGGACCAGCTCAGATCTCAGGTCCTGCACCTTCCGGGCTAGCAAACGAGAAGGCCAGGAGAAAAGCTTTCAGTCCCTCCAGAAGGAACAGGACCTTCATACTCCAGGAAGGAGCCGGGCGCCTAGTGAGGGCTGCAGGTAGGAGGAGGTATCCAGGCCAGAGCCTCCGTGGCCTGCGGGGCGCTCGGGGCCATGAGCAGTGTCTCTTGGGCCAGGGCGCCCTCAGGGACTCCCGAACCAGCGCTTCAGCTGCCTCGACCCGCGCTGCCCGGTGTGCCCCAGATCGCAGCAGTGGCTTCTCTGGAGGTGGCAGTGCCTGCCACCTTTAGCTCTCCCTAACGCAATCATGACTCAAAATCCCTGCTCATCACCGGTGCACAGTTACAGCTGAAAATTGAAGTTATCTAGGAGAGTTCTTTCTTAATAGTACAAGTATGTTTTATATAGGAGTTTTTTCGTTAATGTTTCTGTCATTCTTGTTTTGCAATTTCATATGACTGTGCTTCTTTTTTAGGGTAGGTTCCTTGACATTCCTGTATTGTGTTTGGTTTTACCTACGTATTGTGATTTTGGATGTAAATCTGCGACTCTATGTGTACACGTTAAGTTGATGTGAGGTTTAATTAAAATATGAATCAGCCATATCTATCACCAATAAAGTCATGTATGTTTGTTTGCCTCTATTAATATACTCCATTTGTTCATAACTTATCTTGCATATTTCTTTTCTTGGCTGGTGTCAAAAGTTGTTTTATTTTGTTCAGGAGAGTAATCATGTAAATAGTCTTAATTTACCCGTGTATTTATGGATGAATCTATATGATGTTTGTGTGAGAAAAACACTCTTGTAATTTGAAGGTAATTTTCCGAAAAGTTTATAAAGCTGTATATCTTTTATGTGTTACTTTACAATATTTTAATAGTAATAAAAACATAAAATATACCATTCTAAATCTTTTTAATTGCATAATTTAGTTGTATTACATATATCCACATTGTTACGCAACAAGCTTCTAGAGCTTTTCCATTGCAAAACTAAAATTCAATACTCATTAAACAACAACTGCCCATTTTACCCTCTCCTGATCCCTTGACAAACACATTCTACTTTCTGTTTCTATGATTGGACTACTTAAGATAGCTCATAGGTGGAATGATACACTCACTGTCACTTTGTTTCCTGGCATATTACACTTAGCATCATGTCCTAAAGATTCATTGTTATTGTAGCATGTGATAAAATTTCCATTTTAAATCATATTTTATTGTGTGTGTGTGTACATACATATATATATATATATCATATTTTCTTTACCTATTTGTCTGTTAAGGGACACTCAAGTAGCTTCTACCTTTTGGATTTTTAGAATAATTCTGTTATAAACATGGGTGTGCAAATGTTTCTTTCAAGTCCTGCTTTGCACATTCAATAGATATCCAGAAATGGGGTTGCCAGATCATCTGATAATTCCATTTTTAAAACGAAGGAAGATTCAGTCCCGTTACCTCCCTAAGGTCAGAAAAGTCAGAGCCCTCAGAGATGCACTTGCAATGTGGCAGCCACTGGCCACAGGGGCTACTGAGCACCTGTATTGTGCACAGTATGAACTGAGATACGCTGGAGAAAAATACAAGAAAGTAAAGATTTACATATGTATTTATAAATATATATATATACATATATATTTCTTTAATAATTTAATTCTGATATGTTAAACTATTTTGGATATATTGGTTTAAGTTATTAAAATCAATTTCACTCATTTTTCTTTTTCTTTATATTGCTACTAGAAAATTTTAATTGACACAGGTGGTTTACATTTAACTTCTATTGCACATTGCTAAAATAGAGGATTGCCTAT
Organism: Hylobates moloch; assembly: GCF_009828535.3. Lineage (NCBI taxonomy): Eukaryota > Metazoa > Chordata > Mammalia > Primates > Hylobatidae > Hylobates > Hylobates moloch. The sequence goes on from NW_026652281.1 coordinate 82,638,966, forward strand.
TTTCAAAGCTCAGACTGCCTCAAAAGCCAAGGGGACAGAAAGATTGTAAAATCTAAAATATAAAAATAATTGTCATTATCCAGGTGCAGTGGCTCATGCCTGTAATTTCAGCACTTTGGGAGGCCGAGGTGAGCAGATCATTTGAGCTCAGGAGTTTGAAACCATCCTGGTCAAGATGGCGAAACCCTGTCTACCAAAAATACAAAAATTAGCCAGACGATTGGGAGGCTGAGGTGGGCGGATCACGAGGTCAGGCAATCGAGACCATCCTGGCTAACACGGTGAAACCCCATCTCTACTAAAAAATACAAAAAATTAGCCGGGCGTGGTGGTGGGCGCCTATAGTCCCAGCTACTCGGGAGGCTGAGGCAGGAGAATTGTTTGAACCTCGGGAGCCGAGTTTGCTATGAGCCAAGATCACAACACTATACTCCAGCCTAGGTGACAGAGTGACAGTCTGTCTCAAAAAAAATAAAAATAATTGTCATTATATTGTTTTCATTTTGAATACACACACACACACACACACACACACACACACACACACACACAACCTCCCTTCCACACACACATACAGAGTAAAGGAGAGAAAGAGAGAAGCACAGATAGGATCTTGCTGTGTCACCTAGGCTGGAGTGCAGTTGCCTGATCTCAGCTCACTGCAGCCTCTACCTCCCATTCTCAAGTGACCCTCCCACCTCAGCCTTCCAAGTAGCTGGGACCACAGACACGTGCAACCATGTCTGGCTAATATTTTCATTTTTGTATGTAGAAAAGCATGGCGCTCACACTATGTTGCCAAGGCAGGTCTTGAACTCCTGGTTTCAAGAGCTCCTCCCCACTCAGCTTACTAAAGTGCTGAGATTACAGGTGAGATCCACCATGCCCAGACACACACATATATATAATTTATAAATAAAAACCTTATATACAAGGTTAAATGCAAATGTCTCACAGTGAGGGCCTGGCTTCAGCATAAGGAGGAAGTCTTGCCTAAAAAGGGCTGCAGGTTGGAACATTTCACTCGGTCCTCATTTGGCTACAAGTTGGTTGAAATCTTCTGTCACTCAGGACACAAAGAGGCAGGGCCTGGAGCCCTATTATCCATTCACTGGTGCTGGGGTAAAAACTGTCTTAAAACAATTATTTTAATGCTTAGCAATGCTAATTTTTGGTGATAAACTTAACATTACTTAATTTAATATAACAAGAGTTTAAGACTTTAGATTAAAAAATTAAAATTATGAAACACATACTTCCTCTAATTTTTGAGGGGGATTTCAAATACCTATGTTATATATTGAAACCTTCTGTTTCTGTAAGCCCTACCCTTAAGTCAAAACAACCTGGATGTTATTGTGAACAGGTTCTTAGCATAAATCTAATCCTTAGGCAAATTTATATAGTGATTTCAATTGTCCTACACGTTCCTTTCCTTTGTTAAGGGTCTGGGTTTAGGAGGTAACAGTACAGGGATTCACCATCTTCAGCTATCTGAGACATAGTTTCTATTCATAAGTCCCTCTTAAATGTTTCTTTCTGAGAAACTTGATTTCTCAGCCCCTTTCTTCAACCTCTCAACTCCTTTGACCTTTAAGGTAGGCTTACATATACCTACTTATGACAGAACAATGTCATATATATACAGTCTGTCCATTATGAGAACATTGTTATGTGTTTCATTACTGTAATGTGTAGCACAAGTATAGGTTTGTACATGAATAGTATACTTTATATGGCCACTTTCTATTACACATCACTAAAATACATGTTCCGTAAGTGCTCACTTAACATCATTGATAGGTTCTTGGAAACTGACTTTAAGTGACTGAAAATACTATATACCATAAGAAATTAACTCTTGTTTATATCAATTAGCCAATGGTAAATTTGGTTTCATTATATAGTACATTGTTTTACTTAAAGCCATAGTTTCTAAGAACCTATTAACAAAGTGAGAACATACTTTAATATTATAGTATGGAGTACATTACAGTGTTACACTATTATAGTATGTTATTGGAGTCTTAGCAGTTGGCGGTATCATGTGCTTCAGTTTCCCCCAAGATTACATAATTATTCAGACCAACCAACAACAACCTCCTTTGGGAACCAGGAGCATCTCAGCCTCTTGATACTACAAAGCCTTCCCCTGATGTCTCCTGTTTGTTCTCTCTGCTCCCAAGTGCAATCCTTTGTGGGTCTCTATACCTTACATAGTTCCCTCCCTCCATGATTATCTGTAATGAATAACTGCTATCAATCTCATCTGTTCCATGATTGGTGCCATAGTTTTAATTGTTCCAGTAGCCCTAGGATGGTAATTTCTCCTTCAACAATGGGGTAAAGGGGGAGACTAATCAAACAATTCACAACACAAACTGGATTAACCACCCATGACTGAGGACATCTGCTCAACTTTAACTGCTTTGGGCCTACTGGTTTCATGATACATTAAAAGTCACCTCAGTCAGAGCCACGAGTTGATGGTGGGCTTTTGCTTTGGTCTAAACAGCAATTTGTGGCCTTTATCATGAGTTGCCTTCCCTGCCCACACTAAAGCACTCATCACCTAGACATAAATGGTCAATTGACTCTCCTCCAGCATGATGTGTCATCAGGTTTAGCCTGTGTTTGGCAGGCAGTTTGCAAAACACTTGCCTGTCAAGTCAGTCAAAAGACAGAACCTTGATCAGTCAGTACTTCACTCCTGGTTACCAAGAGTCTGGCTATATCTCTGTGGTCACTTCATCTGGTCTGGTTATCATTACTAAATGCCTGGGTAGTCACCTGAACACTGTTTATTATTGCATACTGTCAGGACAGGCCCAGGGATGGTCTTTTGTAAAACTGCAGAAACAAGAGACTTTTACTTTGGGGAGAATTATGCATGTCACTCAGTTGCTCTAATAAGTGCTATTATCATGCAAGCAAGAGTAGCAGCCTTGTCTTTTCTGCACTGCTGCTTCCTTTGCTGCTATCACATGCACTCTCATGATGAGGTGCACATTCCTTGTGCCTTATGGTTCAGGCACTGATGAGTAATAAAAAGGAAAAAGAGCATTTAATATTAGCCCCTCCCAAAACATAAGGGGTAATTATCTCACTGTAAAACCCCTACCCATCCTGTGGGCTTTCAGCACTGCTGCTTACCAGTATGCCAAAGGTGCATTCTTAGGATCAGGAGTTTGATGGACTCAAACAAAATTACCATAGTGCATACCGATGCTAATCCCAGTGAGACGGAGTGGTAGTAAATGCCTTCATCAAAAGAGAAGACAGATCACAAGTAAACAAATAATGATACAACTCAAAAAACTAGAAGAGCTTATCCCAAAGTTACCAGATGATGAATTTTTTTTTTTTTTTGAGACGGAGTCTTGCTCTGTCGCCCAGGCTGGAGGGCAGTCGTGTGATCTAGGCTCACTGCAAGCTCCGCCTCCCTGGTTCACGCCATTCTCCTGCCTCAGCCTCCTGAGTAGCTGGGACTACAGGGGCCCGCCACCACGCCCGGCTAATTTTTTGTATTTTTAGTCAAGACAGGGTTTCACTGTGTTAGCCAGGATGGTCTCAATCTTCTGACCTCGTGATTCACCTGCCTCGGCCTCCCAAAGTGCTGGGATTACAGGCGTGAGCCACCGCACCCAGCCAGATGATGAAATTAATAAAAAAAGAACAGAAATAAATATAATGGAGACAAAGAAAACAATAGAAAATGAAGAAAAAAAGTAAGACTTTGTTTTTCTAAAATGTAAAATTGACATGCTTTTAGCTAGACTAAAAAAAAAATCCTCAAATAAATAAAATCAGAATTAAAGAGGAGAAATTACAACTGGTAAAACAGAAATACAAAAGGTGATCAAACTGCTATGTACATAGACACCTATGTACAATTATATCCCAACAAATTGAATAAGGTAAAAGGCATGAATAAATTTCTAGACATGTACAACCTACTAAGACTGAAACATAAAGAAATAAAAAAATGAATAAATCAGTAACAAGTAAGGAGTTTAGATCTGATGACTTCACTGCTGAATGTTACCAGACATTTAAAAAGAACCAAATCTTTGAAAAAAAACTGAAGGAGGAATACTTCCAAACTCATTTTATGAAGCCAGAATTACCTTGATACCAAAGCCGAGATGTACATTATAAGAAAAAAAAATTACAGGCCAACATCCCTAAGGAACATAGATGCAAAATTACCCACAAAGCAAATGAAATTCAAAAGCACTTTAAATGGATCATTTACTATGATCAAGTTGGATTTATTCCTGGGATGCAAGAATATTTCAATATGTAGAAATCTATATATGCCATAAACTTTATTTACACAACAAAAAGATTAAAAATCATGACTATTTTTATGCATGCCTAAAATTATTTTGACAAAATTTAAAATCCATTCCTAATAAAATTTATAACAAATTAAGTACAGAAAAATAAACCTCACAATAAAGAGATACATATTTATTAGCTATAGGACAAGCCCACAGCTAACATTATAGTCAATGGTGAAATGTTGGAATGTTTTTTTCTAAGATTTATTCTAAGATAAAGATTCTCATTCTCACTACTTCTTTCAACATAGTACTAGATCCTACTCAGAATATTAGACAAGAGAAAAAAGGACATTTAAAGGAGAAAGAACAAGGTCTTATTTTCATGGAGATTAATGCCCAGGTTTTTACAGATTAGATTTAACAGCATAAAATCTGATACCATCCAGGAATCAAAGGAACTGTCCCTGAGGACATAGGACTTTAGGGACATCAATTATTAACAGGCTGCATGAAAGTAGAAATGCTCCTGGATGTTTCCATTGTCTACACTTAAGTTTCAACAGATCAGCCCCAGCAAGTAAAGGCACATCCCTGACTCCTGTGAGTGATGAGCTTTTCGCCCAAAGCAGAGATGTGAAACCTGATAGGTTTCAAAGACCCCCCAAGTGCTCCATCCCTTGAAAGTCACTCCCACAAAGCTGGAGCACCTGTTCCTGAGGGATCAGGTCATCATCTGTATCTTTGAGATACTGGCCAGTCAGTCTTCAGTTGACATGAGACCGATGATTTTAAGTACAAAATGCCTAAACCATCATACACTTTAGGTAGATATTTGGGGGTCTGCTCACCTAAATAGGTTGGTGAAATGTCACACCAGACACATGGCTGGGAATTGGGGTTTTCTCCTCTGCTCTTAGCAGCACCTTGGTAACCCAATGATTTCCCTCCCTCATGCCTCCACGGCCACATCTGCGAAAACGGCACTGGTGAGGGTGACATGTGCACGATGCCCCAGCCCATCGTCACTCCCTGCAAAGCTCTGAACTTGTGCATCCCCAGGCCACGCGGTGGGTGTCTTTCAAAGGCGGCTGAACTTGTGCTCTGCTTGAAGAAAGCGGAGGGCAGCAGCACAGTGGATAGCGTCTGGGACCTCAGGCCAGTTCCCACAGCCGCTTAGGAAAGCAGGCGGCTCAGGGGCTGGAGGAGGCGCGATGCTCTGGAAAGACCCCGGGTGTGGGTGGTACAGAAAATCGAGCTGAGCAGCGGGAAGGCGGGTGAGTGAGGACCAGACACTCCCGATTTGGGCAAAGGCGGGGTGCACTTCGCAGCAACACACCCTCCTCACTGCCCAACTCAGACCTGCCCCTCAAGTTCCTCTCCTGACTCAATCCCCTTGGCGAGGGTTTGGCTCGGAATCAATGGCCAGCAAAGTTTGGTAAGTGAAGAGGCCTACATCGACCTGCCCCTCCCTCCATAGCTGCGCCCTGTCTTAGCACCTGTCTGAATCCGTGATTGTGGTCCCGCAGCCCCGCCACCCACCGCCCTGAACCCGCGAGGAAACTATAACTCCCAGAAGGAGCTGCGAGGTGCACAGCCCTACCCCTTCTGCAAAGCTGCGCACACCCCCAGCCCGGAGCAAGCTGGCATCGTAGACCCTCCGCCCTGCGACCCCCTGCACCGCCCTTCAACGCACAGGAGCAGATTCACTCTGCGAAGGGAAGATTGGCTGTTCCCAAATCTCTCCCGCCTCGGAAGACAGTGGAGTTAGGGCGACTAGTTTCACCTTGTAATTGTGACAGCCCACCTTCACGAGCTGCGGATGTCGCGGTTGTGATGTCCGAAGTTTGATTTCTCGCATACCAACAAAAGGGCCGGTTGACTCTCACTGCCTGCGCAGCAGGGTTCCCAAGGTAACCCTCCTCAGGCAGGCTTTGGGCCCGCCCCGCCCCTTTCCTCGCCCGCCCCTTTTCTCGCCCCGCCTCTGCCTCAGCCCCGCCCCCTCCTTCCTTCCCCCTTGTTATGCCCTTTTAGACATGCGCAGTGCAGTCGTTTCTAGGGGTGGGGCTAACTGTCCCCCCCCTCCCTTCAGACATGCGCAGTGCGGCCCATCCCAGGAGTGGGGCTTACGGCCCCGCCCTTTCAGACATGCTCAGTGCAGCCCCTCCTTAGGTGTGGGGTAATGGCCGTGGACCCGGCAGTCCTCAGGCTTCTTGGGATTACCTCGAGAAGCCCCCTCGTAAATATCTGAAACCCTCAGTTCACTGCCAGAAATGAAAAACATCCTGTCCCTAGTCACCTGCCATTTGCCTTTTCAAAACCATCATTTCCTCTGTTCTCTGGTTGTCCAAAGCCTCCTTTGCACCCCAGGACCACCTCTTGGACCCCTGGGCTCGCAGCAGGGCCTACACCTGGATCGGGCCTCCCACGGGGACGCTCCTGCCACTGTAATAAAGAGGAGAAAACTCCCCAGGGGAAAAGGCTGACCCTGCTGCATCCAGTCAGGCAAAAGCCACAGGGAAGGGACCCTCTCAGCCGCTTTGGGAGCCACATCCAGCACTTCTCTGACCCCACGTAGGCTGCTTCCCAGGCCTTGGGGTCCTAGTGTGGACCTCCTGGCCGTGATTAATGCAGGTCAGCAAGACCAGAGCGCCCGTTGGTCCCTCCCAACACATTCGGGAAGTTTGTGTGGTGAGGTCAGGGACAGTGTTTGCGTTTCTGTCCTGAATAAGGCTCCCTTGGAAAATATTTTAATATCTCTTTCTAAATATTATCCCCTTTGGACCACTTTTTAAATAGTTTGCTGATAGAACGAAACAGTGACCGTTCTCTTAATTCATGTTTCCGTTAAGTTTTTCAGATTAAGTACTCCACGACTACACGCTTCTGAAACTGTCATAGACACAGCCACAGCTCCGTTCAGGGCAGACGCACAAAAGCAGAATCTCCGTGGGGCATCTTTCTGGAGCATCAATATTACTGCAGGATTTGGATTAAACAAACTTAATTCGTAAGGTAAAAAAATGGAACATTTAAGACAAGGCTGGAAAGTCATCTACCTTTAATAACCATCATCTCTGCCTCATATGTCAGACTTTCTCCAAGACAAAAATCCTACAGATAACTTATTTCCATTCTTATAAATAGTAAAAATAATAAATCATATCAAGTCAATTGAAAGTGCTGCCCTGCTGGTTTCCTAAATCACAATATGGCCTTGGAATGGCTTCATTTGTATTTCTGCGGGGGGCTTGTGGACCTTCAGATATAAAAATTTAGATTTTTGAACAATTTTTGGAAGTTTTCAGGTATTAGTTGTTGATTTACTTTTGTACCCCATCTAATTCTCTGTCTCCTCTTTTTCTCCGGCTCAATATTCCACGGGTCTCTAAGGCTCTGTTTATTTTCTTTAAATTTTGTTGACTTCCTTTTGTACCACATTTAAATTTTTCTGTCTCCTCCCTTTTCTCAGGCTCGGTCATCCCACACGTCTGTAAGGCTCTGTTCATTTTCTTTAATCTTTTTTTTTTAATTCTGTCTTCAGAATGGATAATTTCTATTGTGTCTTCTGTTTCTGATCTATAGATAAGCTCAAAATTGTTATTTTCATTTCTTATTTTTCTATTTGGCTATTTTTCTTTTCTCTGTTGCTGTTCCACATCTGTTCATTTATGAGAATATTTTCCTTTGCCCCCATGAGCGTACTTCTAATAGCTGCATTCAAATTCTTGTCCGCTGGTTATATCTTGAACATCTTGGAGATGTCTACTGCCTGCCTTTTATGTTGTGTATGTATTACATTTTCATATGTCTTCACGCATCTCCTGAATTTGAAAATTTTTCACTACAGACTGCATCCAAGAGTTATAGAGATTCTGGATTCTATTGTGTCCCTTCAAATAGTGTTGTTTTTCAAAGAGGGTGTTAATTGGACTAGATTCTACCTTCAATACTTACCTCTTCTATGAAGGGCACAGGGGAAATCCTCATTCACTTCTTATACATACATATGTCATATATGTATTATATATACAAGTGTTTCTATAATGATATATAATATGTTATCCGGGATTCATCATTTTTCTCTATGAGAGTGTTAGCTCAACTAGCTACTTCACCATTAGTGGAAGCCAGAACCTCAGTTTTGATTTTTGGATTTAATATAAATGAAATTATATAGTATGGATAATTTACGTCAATTTTCATGCAAGATTATATTTGATATTCATTTATGCTATTGCAGATATGTATAGTCTGTTCATTTAAAAAAGTCCTTTTTTACATTGTGGTAAAATATACATATAATTAACCATTTGAAGAATGTTTTAATGTGCAGGTAAGAGGAATTAATCACACTCACATTGTTCTGCAACCATCATCCACATTCGTAGGGAATTTTATTCATTGTGCAAAACTAAATCTCAGTTCCTGTTAAATGACAGCCCCCTTTACCTTCCTTTTGGCTTTTGGAAGCTACTCTTCTAGTTGTGTTTCTATAAATGGAACTACCATAAGAACCTCACATGAGTGGAATAATACAATATAGTAAAGAAATCGTGAGGAAGAATAATGCACTGTGTAATATGTTTATTAATTTAAATAAATACAAGGATTAGTAGTACATGGAGATATTAGAAAAAGGTAGATTTTTAAAAAGCAGTTAGTGTGTTAAATTTATGACTACAGTGTCTCAAGTTCCACAGCAGTGGGGCCCCAGCCCTAGACACAGGGCTGGTAATGGTGCAGCTGGGAGCCCAGTGCAGCTGTCTGACTCCCAAAGTCCATGCTCAGCCCAAACATCACTGAGCCCTAAGGCACTCTGCCCCTGCCAGCCCAGGCACTCAGTGGCCCTGAGATTCACCCTGTCCTGTTCTTGGTCTTCAGGGTGTTGCTGGCCTACTGGGATGGGGGCTCAGCTAACAGAACAATTAGGAGCTTCAGGAAATAGTGGCAGCTGTGAGGCTACCAGGAGCCACACCTCAGGTTTCCCACTACCTGCCCAGGGGTCCCCATGCAAAAGGGCCAAATGTTGACCAGGGAGCCATGGCCACAGGCTCTCTGAAGCTGGTCACAAGGTAGAGTCTTCTCCTACCCTCTACTAATCTGCTAGGCCCTCACTTTTTATTCTGACTGTGCCACTCCATGGACTGGGACCAAATCCTGAATTCCTCATCTGTCGGAAGATGATAATTCTCTCTTGTCACTGAAGCAGCTTCATTTCTTGGAGAATTTTGATCTGGAGACAGAAGAAAGGGCAGGATTCTGACAGGTCCTGGGTGAAAGATGACAAAGGGGACTTGTGTGGGAGGGAGGGGGCAGGAGCCAGTCTCTGGGGATTTTCTCTTAAGGGGCCTCATCCTGCTCTCCAATCCCATGTAGCCCCAACCTGTTCTCAGAGTTGGATATACACAGTCGCTCCTCTAGGAATTTATCGTTGATTCTAGTCTCCTAATCAAACCCTCCATTGGGATGGATCTTCTCCTCTCTGTATCAAACCTTCCCAATAAATCTAAAATGCAGAGGATGTACCCAGGGAGTGTCCTCCCCAGGGTGGTCTCTGACATTCACATCCCCACCCTACCTCAAAGTGATGGCCCCACCTGCTCACCTTCCTCTTTTATTAGTATTGATTATATTTTCCTAGAAGGCAGATGGTCAAGATCGATGAGAAAGTCCCCCTGGCCCATGACTAGCCCGGATCCCCTATACTTCCCATGCGGCACCAGCACCAGGACCGCCAGGGTCAGAACATGTGCATAAAACAGGACATTGACCTGCACCCAGCTCTGGGCTCTACAGAAGGGACACTGAGGTTCAATGTCCTTTTGCCCTTACTCTCTGTGATGAAGGACAGGGAAACTAAGGCCTTGGAAACAAAGATGGTACTGAACCACTTAGGAACTGTCTCTCTTAAAAGGGGCCCAATTTCTGTCTTCTCCAATGGGCACCACCTAAGGCAGAGGCTGAGACTGCAGCTTCACTACTCAAGGAACAAGGAATGGTGTCCTTGCTGGAGCCTCAATCACTCATAGATAAGATGGACCTGACACCCCCATTCACAGAGGCATCTGGTAGACTCTCAGGAAAGGAGGTTTGCCCAGTGCTGCAATCTCAGGGCTCAGTCCAGGACTCTGTCCTCACAAGCTGCAGGATCCTGGTCCCCAATGTGTCTGCCTGCCTCAATCTCACTCACATCCGTGTAATCCTTTATGGCAATTTCCAGCATCAGCAGGTCAATGAGAAGTGTTCCCAGAGAGGGCACAGCACCCTGTGCCATTAAAGTGGGAACAGTGATGAGCACCAATTCTCAGCTTCCTGCACAAGGCCTGTCCTTTGAACTCTTCACCAACCCATGTCTCATTGACCCCCCTACCCAAGTCTCCCACCTGCAGCAGCCAAGGACCCTCAGCCTCCTTGCCTGAAATCTTTACCCTCTCTTTCCACAGCTGGCCTCTAAAGACACCAATCACCTCCTAGTTACCTCTATGGTGGGATTTTAATAAGTCACAAAGTCAAGTCGTCCCCACCCTCACTCATCCCAAAATCCACTCTGAGCCCAGTTCTCCTAGGCTCTTTCTCTGGTCTCTCTAATTTAGGCATTCCAAGCACACAGAAGGGCAGGACTGGAGGAGGGAGACACCCTGCTCCCTTGATGTGGAGAACTCCAGCTGTAGAGGAAAACTATGTCCTTGACTTCCTGGAGCCAATCCCTGCCACAGGCACAGTCGTCTGCTGCTGCAATCCAATCTGGACTCTCTAAAAAGATCAGTACCTAGCAGAATCAGAAACAAGGTCAGTGAGTCTGTCCTTCTCTCACCAAATTACACCCCAGCTCCCTGACCTCAGATCATGGATAACTGCCTGAGTCAGCTGGTGCAATGCTCCCAACCACCTCCAGTGAGCCCTGACTATAGATTTACTTTCAGCTCCAACACTCACTATGTATGTCACCTTCAGCATGCAGCCGGGCCTCCCTGAGATTGTTTTTTTTCCATCTGGGAAGTGTGATCAGAACAGCACCTTCCTCTTAGGGCCTCCTGAGGACTCAGTTGCGTATGGCTATTGCCACTGCTCTTACCATCATCCCACTCAGGAAGAGGAAGGCACAAGAACTCTCAAATTTCCTTGCTCCTTTGCACCTGATTGTTACCCTGCGATGCCTACACAACAGGCTTTCTGCATTTTCCAGATAAGGAAGCAGAGGCCCAAAGAGGGCAATGACTTTCCCAGGGCCCCACAGGAGATACTGGCTCCTCCTCGCACCTGGAGGGCCTGCCCCAGCTGCCTTTATGGCAAACACCAGGACCACCACTCACCAGGGTCCAATCCTCTGTACTCTATGGGTGTCCACATCCCCATCCAGGGCCAGCTGTAGTAGAAAAGAGACATGGTGTCTTGGGGGACCTGGTTGAGCAATGCCAGCTTTTCCCAGCTTCACTGGAATTGTTATCCCACAAGCTGGGTTTGAGGCCATGCCAAATATTTCACCTCCCTGATGATCCACCAAGGGAGGTTCCCACACAGAACTCTCTCTTTATCCACTCCCTTCATTTGGCCTGCCAATTAAATCATGCCTGTCCCCCACTCACCAGCTGCTTGCCTGAGTATCTTTGATACCCAGGGCTGATCACGTCTGCCTTAGCAAGGCTACTGAGATTCAGGAGGATGTAATCATGTCTTTGGCTCAGATGGATTGCTTCACTCTTGTGTCCTGGGCTGTCTCCCTTGGCCTTTAGAAGGCCCCTTCCAGCCTCAGTGTGCCAAGCCCTGACCCTAGCAACCTGTCTGTGGGGACCACATCTCACCCACCCTCCGTTGCCAGGGTTCCTGCTCAGCTCTCCTCACTTTTCCAGGATGAGCAGACACATCTAGATCCTGTGCATTTCTCTTTGTGGTGTTCAAAGAAATAATAACTTCTATTTTTTTTTCTAACTTGACCTACAACCTATTTATTGTGAAGATGTCCAGGCTGCAGGACATCTCTACACACTGTCTACCCCCAGAAGGCCTCAGCCCTTCCTTCAGTACCTTCTCTTTCCATTCTGTCTCTAAATGTTTATGACCTGAAGAAAATTGGGTGAAGCATAAGCAAGTGCAATTCCATTGGTACAAGTGCTGTGAGGGCAGGGCCAGAAGGGTGAACCTCACTGGGGTTATATTGAAATTTTATACAAGATAGACATTTCAAGGTTGGTTTGGAAAAATGCAGGGAGAACTAAATTTCACAGGTGACAGTATGCAGAAGTTAAGCTTATTAACAGCCATGAGTTCACGGGCCCCTCTTACTATATGTGGCAATGTGTGATGATGTACCAATGACCATACTATACATGCAGGGAATAATTTATAGCATTCATTTTGTATTAGAAATTGTGCATTTCAGCCAAAAGTTTTTTATACATCATGGATAGTTTCCCATATTGCTGGAAGATCGGAAGAGACAGGACTTTATGAAATATCCATTTGGACATATTTTCATCGAAGGTTCCATGTCCCAAGAAGCAAAGAGACAGGTCATGATGAAGTGGCCTCATTGTCTGGGGTGACACCTGAACTTCTTGGTCTCACAATCAAGGAAATCAAGGAGGCATACACGCCAAGTGTGAGATTACAGCAGAAGTTTAATAGGTGAAAGAAAGAGAACAGTTCCCTTCTGCAGAGGGTGGTCCTGAAAAAGTGTTGCTATTCTGCAGTGAAATACAAGGGTTTTTATAGATGAGCTAGTGGGAGGGGGTTTCTTACCCACATAAGGTGTGAAAAACCACTTAGGACAAGATGTGTCATCTGCATATAGCATGAATCTCTGGCAGCCCATACCCCAACCTCTAATTATGCAGGCGGGATCTTAGCCTGAGCTTCTCCAAGTTGCTTATCTCTTTCCAACTGTGCATGTACTAAAAAGGGGGGTGGACCCCCCTATGTTGAATGTGTCTGGACCAAGGTGATTGCTTCTATTGGTGCAGCTGCCCATGCAAGCTTCCAGCTTCCTTATCTCTGATTGCAGCCTGATCTTCCAGGCTGCTCTTTATTAAAGAGAAGTGATTTCTTGGGCTGGTTTTTGTTAGAATGGAAATTCTGCTGAGGATTCTGCTCTATCTGCCTAGCTAGTTTCTTTCTACCTCTGCTCTCAGTGATAACTATTTGGCTTTTAAGGGGGTACTGGGGGTGGGAACAGAAAAATTTGAGACCACAAACTACCTTACAATAAGAATTCACCCTTCAATCAGCTTTAATGTGAACTGCACATCTATTATAATATCGGCTTCATGTACTACTGAATATAACAAGAAGGGAAAATGTGTATCTTTTAAAATCTAGATGACAAATGGACTTTCCACAGATTCTTTGCATTTTCCTGTTTCTAGAACTTGGTCATTTTGCTGTAGATTGTTTTCTTTGGAATCACCAGGTGATGAGGAAGCTGAGGCTGGCCAGCAGGACAGGGTGGATTACTGTGGGTAGGTATTTGTGTGTGGTCCCTAAAGGGGTACGCACTGCAGCCCACAGGAAAGCCTCAGCCACAATTCTCTTGGGCACTGCCCTGGTGGAGTAATGCAGCCAACAAAATTCTGATTCCCTGTCCTGAGGGGTGACCTCAGCAGGGCAAGGCTCAGCCTCCAAGGAAAAAGGGCAGATCAGGGAGCACCCCACGTTCTGGCCTTGTTGAGGGCTGGGCTTGCAGCCTGCACTGGGACCCAACTGCCAGGTGGACAGGTCTGTTCTGGTCCCTGAGGAGGTGGGAGACGACCCCTTGATTCGCCGCCCTGTTGGCCGGGCCTGGGAAGGACTCCTGGTCTGTGGGGCTGTTTCTGAGTCTCCAGCACCCAGTTGTCCCATTGTGACGACAAGGGGGATGGCTAGAAGTATTAAGGTGGGGAAGACAACGGGCAAGCAGGAGAAGGCAAGGTTCCAGAAAGAGGCCCACTGCAAACTCTTAGTGCCTCGGTGGGCACAGGGACTGCTAGGTGCTGCCTGTGGGCAAGGCATCTTCTAGAGATCACAAAGATAACCACCATCTGCCAGGGGTCACCAGGGACAGTCATAAAACCTTCAGAAATGATACACGCCCCCGTAGCTCAAGAAATGGAAGAAGCTGTAGCTGCAGCTGCTGATCCTTGCCGCTGAGGGACACAGTGGACCCGCAGCAAGTACCCCTTGGACTGCAGCCTGGGCATGCAGCCTGGGTCTGTGGTACCAGTGAGAGTGCAGTCCCCGCCTCCACCACCCTCACCCTCTTCAGGCTCACTCCTTGTTTGGCCGTGCCAAGATTCTAGCGGCCTGATGTCTGTGCTGCCTGAGAAGTGTGCAAGGTTGGCGAGGCAGAGTGGGGTGAGATAATGGCCAAGAGCCCTGCACCAGTGCTGGGTGCTGCAAGAAGACAGGACAGAGGTGTTCATCTTATTCTGCTCATAGAGGAGAGGAGAGGCCAAAACTCATGACACACTGTATCTTTAGGGGCCTCTCATTTAAGTCCTATCCAGTCTCCACTGTCCTACACTTCTGAAGACTGAGGAGATAAAGTTCTGGTAGATGGGCATGGCAACAGAGGTCCACATGCCCCCCTTGATAGGACTGATGGAACTAGGCCCAGCACCACAGAGGCTCCTCCAGTGGGCAGGGCAGTGGACTCCCACATTGACAGTAGGCAGCTCCCCAGCTCCTTCCACCAGCCACCTGCCTCCAGTGACTGAGAGATCCTCAGGGCTGATCAGGCCCCCCAGTTGTCAGGGCTGCTGAGATTCAGCACAACCTGAACAAATCTTTGGCTCAGATGGGCCGCTTGAGCCTTTAGTATCCTGGGCCATCTTTCCAGGCCTTCTGAAGGACCCTGTTAGCCTGAGTGGGCCAGGCCCTGAGCCTGGCTGCATCTCCCTGGGAGCCCCATCTCACCTGCCTTCCATCCCCAGGGCTCCTGCTCAGCACTTCGCACTTTCCCAGGACAAGCCTTGTTCCAACAGACATGTCTAGGCCCTGTGTGTTTCTCTTTGTTGTGAGCAAAGAAAGAGAATGATTTCCATTTTCTTTTTATTTTACTTTGCCTATAATTTATTTATTGTAAAAAGGCTTGGGCTGCAGGTGACCTGACCCAGCAACCCAGGAGGCCCCAGTACCCTCCTAATCCACCCTGTCACTAAATATTTCCACCCTTAACAAAATAGGGGGAAGCACGAGCAAGTGCAATTCCACTGGCACCAAAGCTGTGAGGATGGGGCCAGAAGGGTCATGCCCATTAGGATTCTGTAGAAATTCTGTAGAAATAAACATCTCAAGATTTGTTTGGACAGATTGGCATGGAGAAATAACTTTGATAGGTTCCAGTACACAGAAGTTAAGCTTTCTAATAGCCATGACCTTACAGGTTCCTCTTCCTGAATTTGGAACTATTTTTTGATGTCCAAATCGCCCTGATGGCCACACCTATGTAGAATAGTTTATACTATTCATTTTTTGTTACTAATTGTGTATTTTGGCTGACAGTGTTTCATACATCATAGTTTCCAACCTTGCATGAAAATTGGAAATGACAGCCCTTTTTGGAATGTTCTGACACATACACATATATTATGAAGCCTGCGGGTGGTACACAGAGTTTCACAATACAAACCAGAACACAGATGATATTGTGACTCTCATAGCCACATCTTGTTGAAAATTAGAATTGTCACCCTCATACATGAACAGAGCCCACTGGTGAGCTCCTGAATCTCACATGCAGATGAAGTCCACAGTTCAAGTTGTGACTGTTATATGTAAACCTGGCCACAGGTGGGATGGTGACTGATTTATGGACCCAGCTCACAGGTCCCGTAATGGCTCTAATACCTGGACCCAGCCAATAAAATAGATGTTTACTTTAGTATCTAGGCTTAGAGCAACAGGTAATGGCCTAGGTTACTTACTTGTACAAAAGTCACAGAGCACCACAACACTCAAGCATATTGTACAACGCCCTCAGGTGATAAAAAGAGTTTCATAGCTTGGTCCATCATGAAGAGGAAATTGTGACTCTTGTCTGCACACTCAGCTAACAGTAAAGATTGTCATCTACCTACATGGGCACGGGTTCTGAATCTCACACCTAAAGGCAACTGAAAGTTGGAACTGTGACTCTCATATATTGATCCAGACCACAAGTAACGTGGTGACATTTGGATTAAGATTAAACACCCTGTGAGCCTGTGTCTCCTTTATTAGGACACTGTTTTCAGATGAGTTTGGGACTGTCATGCACAGATCCAGTCCGCTGTTGACATTGTGACTCATGTACTTGGACAGAACTCAAAAAGGTGGTGACTTTCATATTTGGAGCCAGGCTGTATGCAGTATTGTGAATCTCATCCCTGAACCTTCCTGTGGGTGTGATTTTGACACATACCTTTGCCCAACGCCTGACTGAACTTGCTCTTTTGCCTGGTTCCAGTCTAAACATGGGATTGTGACCTATAACTAGGCTAAGCACATAAGTGATATGACTCGCCTGCTTGGGTTATTCTCTTGGAGAAGATTTTGAAATATTTATGCACCAATCACCTAGGTGATGTGACTGTCCTCTCTGGCCTGGGCTAAGCCCCGAAGGGGAATTGTGATCTACAACTGGGTGCATCACCTAGGTGATGTGACTCTCCTCTCCTGTCTGGGCCCCACCTCCGTTTGGAATTTTGACATATCCCTAAGCCCATCACCTTGTGATATGACTCTCCTCTTTTGCCTTGGACCTGCTTACCTGGGGAATTGTGACATATTACTGGGCCCAGCACCTGGTAGATTTGACTGTTCTTTTTTGCCTGGGCTCTCCCTACAGAAGGGATTGTGATAAATCAATGGGCCAAGCACCCAGGTGCCTATAATTGGAATTGTAAAATATACCTAAGCAATATTTTCCAGGTGATGTAACTCTCCTGCCTTAGCCCTTCCCTCAGAGGGCATTGTGACATATCTCTGTGTCACACAGGTCATACAGTCACATCACCTAGGTCATATGACTCTTCTCTTTTTTCCTAGGCTCTGACCACAGGGTAATTTGTGACATATTGCTGGACCTAGCATCCAGGTAATTTGACTCTCCTGTCTTGACCCTGCCCACAAAGGGCATTGTGACATATCAGTGGGCTCAGTAGCCAGGTGATGTGACTTTCCTGCCTGGGCTCTTCTCTTAAAATGGATACCGATGTATCTCTGGTTCAGCATTCAGGTGATGTGACTCTCCTCTCTGGTAGGCCACCCGTGGGAACTATTATATCTTCCCCAGCTACAGGAACAGTGGGAGGATTGTTGAAATCAAGATGCCAGAAGTGCTCCAGTAGTTCACGGGCTGAGCCAGAAACAGTGGCCAAGAGAGTTTTCAATAAAGTTTTCATGTGGCTAGATATGACCTGCTGATTACTCTTAATTTTTTTCCACATTTATTGAGCTATGATTTACATATTTAAAAGTGAATCTATTTAGGGTGTACAATAGAGTGCTTTGAGATGTGTATACATCTTTAAATTACCTCAATGAAGCTGGTTAAGATATCTATCACCTCACATAGTTACTTTATACATTTCAATGTGTGTGGTGAAAGCACCTGAGGTCAACTTTAGTAACAAATTTCAACTACACGTTATTATTAACTATAGTCACCATTCTGCACATTAGGTCCCCAGCAGTTTTTCATTATATAACTGAAGATATGCACCCTTTGATGGCTATCTCCCCGGTTTTCTCCACTTCCTAGCCCGTGGTAACTACCCTTCTTCTCTGATTTTTTTCTTTAAATATTCCACATACAAATGAGATCATGCAGTGTTTGTCTTTCTGTATTTTGCTTATGTCACTTAGCATAATGTCTTCAGGTTCATCAATATTGTTGTCAATGAAAGAATTTCATTCCTTATTAAAGCTGAAATTATCTCTCTCTTACAGTTTATCCATGTACTTGTATCAGAGAAGTGCAGATACCCTTGGCTACACTTATCTTATGTCCGTTGGCTATATACTAGAAATTGGGATTAATGGTACTTCTAGTTTAAAAATTTTAAGGAAACTCCATACTGGTTTTTTTTTTTTTTTTTTTGTATAATGGCTTCACAATGAACATGCTCAGCAACCACGTGCAAATATTATCTTTTCTGTGCACCCTAACATTTTGTTCTTTTGACTTTTTGATAATAGCTATCCTAAGACAATGATAAGTTGATATCTCATTGTGATTTTGATTTTAATTACTCTGATAATTAGTGATGTTGAGAATTTTTTATATACTTTTTATACACCAGCTGGCCATTTGTATGTCTTTGGAAAAATTTGATATGTTGCCCAATTAATCAGGGAATTGGTTCTGCTATGTTTTTTTTCTGTATTGATTAGTATTATATATATTTTTTGAATAGTAACTTATTATCCTAATATGGTTTCAAATATTTTCTCCCATCCCATATATTGTCTTTATATTTTGTTGATTGTTTCTTTTATCATACAATGACTTCTTGCTTTGATATAGTTCTACTTTTTTATTTTTGCTTTTGTTGCTTGTGTTCTTTGTGTAGAATCCAAAACATCATTGCCATGATCAGTGTCAAGGAGCTTTTTCTCTATTTTTTTTTTAGAGGATTCATGATTTCAGTTTTACGTTTAAGTCTTTAAATTATTTTAAACTCATTTTTTGTAATTATATAAGAGAAGGGTTCACTTTTTGTGTGTGCATATCTAGTTTTTTCTATACCATTTCTTGACGTGTCTCTCTTTTCCTAATTCTGTGGGATCAGTTGACTGTATAGGCGTGCATTTATTTCTGGGTCCTCTATTCTGTTCCATTGGTTCTTATGTAGGTACTATACTATTTTATTTTAATGACTATAGCTTTGTAATATAGTTTGAAATCAGGAAGTTTGAGGCTTTCAGCCTTTTTGTTCTCAGTATTTGGCTATTTGGGGTCTTTTGTGGCTCCATACTAATTTTACAATTGTTTGTTCTACATTTATTTTAATGGCATTAAAATTCTGATACAAATTTCTTTAACTCTGTAGATGACTTTGTGCAGTATAGATATTTTAACAATATTATTTTTTAGAATCCATGAACACAGGATATAGTTCCCATTTTGTATTCTTCAATTTCTTTCATCAACATTTTATAGTTTTCAGTAGGCAGATCTTTAATTTTCTTGGTTAAACTCATTCTGTTTAATGAACTAAGTATTTCATTCCATTTGATAATATTGTAAACTGAATTGTTTTCTTCCTTTTTCAGGTATTTTGTTGTTATTGTATCAAAATACAACTGATTTTCATGTTAATATTGTATGCTGCAATTTTACTGTACTAGTTTGTTAGCTCTAACAGGGTTTCCTTGTTGCTGGTGGTGGTGGCAAAATGGTGGGTATTCTTAACCCTGGTTACACTTTAAATTGATAGTTGCTATTATCATTTCATAATTCTTTAAAATCTGACCAGATGGGTTTCTGCTGTCATGAATTCAGTGGAATTCAAATGTTCCCATTTGAAATAATTTTGTCGGTTTTGCCTGGGCCCCGGGATGGAGGGCACCTCTTGGGAGCCCAGAGATTCAGGATGGGGAGGGAAAATTGGTCAAGGAGGAGGCTGATCAGGAGAAGCAGACAGGGGCTCCAGGGACAGTAGGGAGGAGAGGGTGTCCTGTCGGAGACCCAGTGGAAAGAGAGAATGAGCCAGAAAAGGGGTGAAGGGTGGGAGTGGGCAACAGGACTGCCTCCCGGCCTGGGCAGGGGGCCGGCCCCGGGAAACAGTGCTAGTAGGGTGGGAGGGAGTGGAGAGGACCAGGCGGACCCCCAAGCTCAATTTGGAGAAAAGGACATTTCCCTGTTTCTTCGCCTCTACCCGGTTTTCTGCGGCCGTGGGGCCCCAGGGGCAGGGAAGGGGAGGAGGCGGCTCCCAGCAGGCTCGGAAAGCTGAGGGGCGCATACCCGCTTCTCAGGGCCTGGGTGACAGAGGAAGCAAGCGACAGCTGCGGATCCCGCTGGCCCCGTGGGTGGGCGAGAGGGGCTCGGGCTCCGGCAGGGCCGAGCTCACGGGGCCCAGCGCCGGGGCCTGCAGGTGAACCTGGAGGAATCCACCCGCCCATGCAGTGGCCTTCTGGGAGACCAGTGTATACAGCGCCGTGGACACGACCTTCCCAGCTGGAACATTTGTGAGGCTGGAATTTAAACTCAGGCAGACAAGCGGCCAGAAGGACGACTGGATGCAATCTGAATGCAAAGTCCAGCCCGAGGGGAGGAAGCGGAAATGCCTGGCCTGCGTCATACTGGGCTCTTAGGATAAGGTTCTAAGCTGTATGGTCACCACCTTATAGAGACGCAGGCTCGGCGGGAGCCTGAGGAGCACCAGGGACCCAGTGCAGCAGGGAGGAGTGGGCAGTGACGGCCCCACAGCTACTGCTTGCCTGCACCGTTCACCTTCTCCAAGGCCCGGCCCCCAGCTGAGCCCAGCACTGGATTGCGTGGTGCCTCCTGGACCACTGCCAGGGATGGCCAGTGGAAGACCCCACCTCCCAGGGAGAGGACCCCACTATATCGCCAGCTAATAAACCTACTCCCCCCACCAAAAATAAATACATAAATATAAAATAACTTTGTTTGGTGTTTGAAAATAATGTGTATTCTCTGTTTACTGGTCAACATGCTGCCCATTTATCTATGTGCCTAATTAGTCAAACTTTTTAATGAAATTATTTAACATTATGACCCTTTATTATGAAACAAAACACTAAATTTTATAATGGTTTTAGTATCATCTGAAATGATTGAAAATATGTCAATTTGTCATTGTCAAGGACAAATGTTATTTATTTTACACTGCTAAATATTCTGTCTAGAGGTGTCTAATGGCTTAGAATCTTTCCTTGCATATTATCTGTGCTAGGTACTAACTACTCTAATTCATCAAATTATCTTTTTATACCATTCTTAAAATATAATATTATTTCCCAGGTGCAGTGGCTCGTGCCAGAATCCCAGCACTTTGGGAGGCTGAGGAAGACGGATCAGGAGTTTGAGACCAGCCTGGCCAACATGGTGAAAACCTGTCTCAACTAAACTACAAAAATGAGCCAGCATGGTGGTGGGCACCTGTAATCCCAGCTACTCGGGAGGCTGAGGAAGGAGAATTGCTTGAACCTGGGAACCAGAGGTTGCAGTGAGATGACATCGCACCACTGCACTTCAGCCTGGGTGACAGAGGGAGACTCTGGCTCAATAAAAAAAATATACACACACACACACATTTTATTTATTTATTATATATGTTTATATTTTATTTATTTTTATTAAAATTATTTTTCTGCCTAAATATTTATGAAAATTATGAGGTCTATTCACTCTGCTCTCTTGATAAAAGTCGATTTTTTCTCTTTATTAATTACAAATGAAGTTTCATTACATGCATATGTTGCATAGTTGTGAAGTAGGGTCTTTCAGTGCAACAATCCTCTGAATGGTGCTCATTGTTCCAATGAGGTATTTTCTCATTCCTAAACCCTCTACCAACCTCCCATCTTTCTGAGTCTTCAACGTCTATTTTTCCAGTCTCTGTATCCATGTGTATGCATTATTGAGCTCCCAAGTATAAGTGAGAAAATGTAGTATTTTTCTGTTTCTGAGTTATTTCTCTTACAGTAATGGCCTCCAGTTCCATTCATGTGGCTGCAAAAGACATGATTTTATTTTTCTTTATGGCTGAGTAGTATTCCATGGTATAAATGTATAGCAAATTTTCTTTATTCAATCATTGATTGATAAATTTAAGTTGACTCCATATCTTTGCTATTATGAATAATCCTGCAATAAACATACAAGTGTGGGTATCTTCTTTATGTAATGAATTATTTTCCTTTGGGTAGATACCTAGTAGTGGGAATGCTGGATCAAATGGAAGTTCTATTTTCAGTTTCGAGCAATCTCCATACTGTTTTCCATAGAGGTTGTACAAATTTACATTCCCACACACAATGTATAAGTATTCTCTTTTCTCTGTATCCTTGCCAATATGTGTCATTTTTCTGCTTTTTAAATTAGCCATTATGAATGATGTAAAATGGTTTTTAATTGGCATTTATCTGATCATTGGCAATGATGAGTATTTTTTACATGCTTATTGGTCATCATCTTATTTTTGAAAAATATCTGTTCCTGTTATTTGACTGCTTTTTAATGAGGTTATTCTTGTTGATCTGTTTGATTTCCTTGTATATTCTGAACATTAGTTCTTTGTCACATTCACAGTTTGCAAACATTTTTCGTATTCCATAAGTTGTCTGGTCACCTGTTAAATAAAGTTTATTTTCAGGAGCTATTTAGTTTAATGAAATCATTGTGGAGAAGGGGCTGCCTCCTTCCTCTTTCCTGAGCCCATTTGTCTATTTTTGTTATTGTTGCCTCTGTTTTTGAGATCTTAGTCATGAATTATTTGTCCAGGCCAAGGTCCAGAAGAGTTTATCACATGGTTTCTTCTAGAATTTTTATCATTTCAGGTCTTGCATTTTAGTCTTCTAATCCATATTGAGTTGATTTTTGTATATGGTGAGAGTTAGGGATTCCCTTTCACGTTTCTGCATGTGGTAATATAATTTTTCCAGCACAATATGTTGAATAGAATGTCATTTTCCCGTGTATGTTTTTGTTGACTTTGTAAAAGATCAGTTGTGTGCAGTTATGTGGCTTTATTTCTAGGTCCTCTATTCTGTTCTGTTAATCTACGCATCTATTTATATCAGTACCATGCTGTTTTGGTTATTAAAGCTTTCTGGAATAATTTTGAGTCAGGTAATGTATGTTGTCCTTGCTTAAATTTGCTTTGACTATTTAGGCTTTTCTATGGTTCCATATGGATTTAAATTTTGTTCTAATTCTATAAAAACTAACATTGGCATTTTGGTAGGAATTACATTTAATATGTAGATTGTTTGGGGCAGTATGATCATTTTAATGATAATAATTCTTCCAATCCGTGAGAAGAGATGTTTTTCTCACTGTGTCTCATACAATTTATTTCATCAATGTTTTGTAGTTTTCCTTGTAGAGATCTTTCACCTATTTTATTAATTGTATTTCTAGGTATTTTAACCTTTTTTGTAGCTATTGTAAACAGAAATTGACTTTTTAATTAGGTTCTCAGCTTGGTCATTATTAGCGTATTAAAATACTATCAATTTTTGTACATTAATTTTTATATCTTGCAACATTATTAAATTCATTTATCAAATCTAAAAGTTTTTGGTGGTCTTTAGATTTTTCTAGATATAATATTATGTAATCATCAAAAAGGGACAATTTGAATTTCTAATTAAAACCATATGGATGGTCCCACCAAGATCAACAGACAGGACCTGTGGGGAGGGCACAGGTGATGGTATTTCTTTAAAGTGGTCATGTGATTATGGTTGAAAACCTAGGCTGAGAGCCACTTAGCGAAGCATTGCCTCTCAAGTTTCAATGTACATATAAATCATTTCTGATTCCAGGCCTCTCTCTTAGTAATGTGATTCTGCAGATTTGGAAGGGGTCCATGAATTGGCTTACAATCATGGTGAAAGATGAAAGTGGAACAGGCATCTCACATGGTAGGAGTGGGAATAAAAAAGATGGGAGAGAGATACACCTCACAAACCACCAGGTCTGGTGAGTACTTACCATGACAAGGACAGCATAGAGCCATGAGAAATCCATCCCCATGATTCAACCACCTCCCACGAGGCCCCACCTGTAATATTATGGATTAAAATTCAATATGAGATTTGGAACAAACATCTAAACTATATCATATGACCATTAGAAAAAACAGATGAAACATTCATGGTTTATACAGTCCAGATACTTTCATTCCAGAGCAAATGGCTAAATGATTGAATTCAACATTCTGTGGTAAGAAGAGAGAAGGGAGGTGTACGGGGGACTTTGACTATATTTGTTCCACTTCCCTTAGGCTGTTGTTGTGAGCTCTGATGTCACCACCTGAAGGGCTATCCATGGACAGAAGAATTTTTCCTATTGTTGTGATTATTCCTATTTCTTCTACCTTAGTAAAAATAAATTTTTTAGCTTCTCATATAATTTTCCTAAAAAACCCCAAGAGTTTTGGTTAAATTCCCTGTTATTGTGTGTTATAAAAATTGACAGGGAAATGGCTAAAATAGACTAAAATTACACAAACTCAAGGAGTCAAGTTTCTATTGGGTGGACTTAGGAATGACGGAACTGGAAATACTCCACCAGCATAGACATCAGACGCATGGGGATCACTTTCTGTCACAGCCCTGCCCAGATCCACCCTCTTCTAAGGCCTCATCCAGGTTTGGCCTCACCCTAGAGTCTCCTCTCACAGAACTAATTAAAGGAGACCAGAAATTTGAGTGGTGGCTTCTGCTGCCTCTCCTGAACTGGTGCCCACAATTTCCTGAAAATAAAAAGCAGATAAATGGGAGCCAGGAGATGAGAGAGTGGGGTTGCCAGGAGCCAGGCAGTGAAAGTTGGTTTGGGGGGCCACCATGGCTGATAGTTTCCTGTCCACCCACTGGGGCCAAGTCCAGTAAGGGGCCTCTGCTGGTGGAAGAACACATGAAGGCCATAGCTGAGGTGAGGTGCAGGGACCCATCTGACCAGACCCCCAATTCAAGGTTGCCCTGCCCACCCCTAGCCTCAGTTTTCCCTTCTGTGTAGGGAGAGTGTTGGCCTTCAAGGACCTCTGTCTGGGCTGCATGAATCTCCCAGGAACTACAACATGATGTCCCCACCCAGTCATGCTCAGAGCTGGGCCATGTGTCCCATCCCATTCCCTCTGCTTCCCCCAAGTGGCTACTCTTGCTGAGAGGTTGGGGTGCTTCATCCTGGCCTGAAAGCCTCAGGGAAGAACAGAATCTCCACGGGAGCCTCCTACCCACCCAGTGAGGCACACTGGGAGGGCCCACCAGGAAGGAGGCCCAGCAGGTAGCTCAATTAAGTGAATGAGCCAGGACAGGCATTGGGAGCACTTTACCAGGAGGGGAAACCCAGCCCCTTGCAGAGCTGGGAGCCTCAGAAGCAGCTGAGAAGAATTGACCCGCAAGCCTCTGAATCCATAAGCAAACCCCCGCAGGGCTTCAAGGCCTGGTGGGCACTGGTGAGGATGGCCTCCCAGAGGCCTCAACTCTTTTTTTGTCCTAGTGTGCAGGGCTGTCACCATTCTTCCCCTCAAAGCTCAACTAGTTTTCCTTCTTTCTGGGAGCTGGGGTGGGGCTGCCTTTTTCCTGGACTTATAGGTAGGATGGATTGCCATACCCCCAGAAGAGAGGCACCAGGGGCCCAGGAAATAGGAAGCAGGGAGCCCCTTCCCCACAGTGACCTGCTTGCCATTCACGTGCAGCGACAAGCCCACCTCTTGAGGAGGAGGCTGAGGCACAGGCAGAAGCAGTATAGAGAGACACTGGGAAGAGGCACCAATCACAGCTCTGAGCTGTCCTCTGGGCCTCCAGGGGTGGGAGAAAGAGACCCATTGGTGATGAAGACAGCTCAGCAGGCTGTGACAGAGGCCGTTCCCAGGACTGGGAGATGACAGTGACTCAATGCTGCTCACTTCTAGACTGTGCCTTCTGAAACTGGCCCTTCAGTTACCCCCACAGCTCGATCCCACACCCGTCTGGGATGGCCAGGTAGGCAGAGGCAAGCAGGGACTCAGTGTAAGGGCACCAGGGTGTGTGGGCAAGGGCAGAGGCTAATGGGGCAGGTCAGGGGAAATTTTCATCCACTTCGTGGGTCTGCCCCTCTCCTGGGGTCTACATTCCTCTTTTCCCTCTGCCTCTGGCTCCCTGGCTGGCTCCTCCTCATTTTCTTGCCTGCTCACCCCAGAAGTCCCAGGGGCTCAGCCCACCACCATTTGTCCCCAGGTTGTAGCTGCCCTTTCCATGTCCATCCCACGAGGACCCTCATCTGCATGAGGACACCTCTGGGCTACTCTGAAACCAGAAGCCGTACCTCCCTGACAGACACCTCCACAGCTGGCCAAAGTCCACCTGCCACTGTTGCAGGCCAGAATGC
Source organism: Hylobates moloch (assembly GCF_009828535.3). Lineage (NCBI taxonomy): Eukaryota > Metazoa > Chordata > Mammalia > Primates > Hylobatidae > Hylobates > Hylobates moloch. The sequence continues at coordinate 82,665,270 of NW_026652281.1, forward strand.
CTGGGCACTACACCCTGCCTGCTCTCTCACACCCACTGCCCATCCCTCCAAAATGCTGTTGGCACCCCTTTTACAGCCCCCATAGCCACCCTCCCCTCTGGCTGGGCAGTGGCTTTTGTCTCCTGGTGCCTTAACTCCTCCATCCATCTGCCGCATGGCAACCACCCCAGTCACTGCTGTGCTCACATTTGCAGTAACCATCTCACCTAGAGTCAACATCAAAGTCCCCACAGGCCAGTCCTGGCCTCCTCACTGCTCCTGGAACCCCAGGACCCTGTGCCTCAGTCTCTCCATCTGCAACCTGGGTGTCTCCTCCCATACCTAGCTTGACCCCCAGAGCCTAAGACATCCAGAGCCATCTAATACATACATAATACATACGAATTACATAATAATTTGTAATACATCATATTACATGCAAATTATGTAATATGAATTCATCATAATGCATATGAATGTTGTCATGATATATTATGATGTCATAATACATACAAATTATGATGTCATAATTATTGTGATGTCATAACACATACGAATTATGTCATAATATAGTGTGGTGTCACAATACCCATGTACTATGATGTCACAATATATTATGATGTCATAATATATGCATGGTAGGATGTCATAACATATTGTGATGTCATTATAGATACACAATTATGATGCCATATCATAATGTCATAATGCATACTAATTATGATGTCATACTACTCTGTGATGTCATAATACATAAAATTATTATATCATAATATATTGTGATGTCATAATATCATATTTTTTTATCATATTTATGATATCATAATATAAAATTTTGTCAGATAATGAGAAGAGCTCTGAAAAGAGCATCATATCAGAATATCGAGGTGGGCCTGGAAGTTGGTGGGAGTGTGGCCTGGATGTGGAAGGCGGGACCTGTCTTTGGCTCACCCACCTTTCCACCTGGAGCTATGGCCTTCAGCAGACATACACGTGGGACAGCTGGTGAGGGTTAGGACCCATGGGCAGGGGGCAGGAAGGTGGGAAGACTCTAAGCTCCCATTTATTCTCTCAACGTGCCCTCCTGACCATCCCATTCTACCTGCAAGGCTTCTGGCCAACCAGATGCAGCAAGGTGGAATTCACTGCAAAGTGTACAGCAACTTAGTATGTGGAGATGAACAGCAGCAAGCTGGTTTCAACTGCATGCCCTGTGCCACCATGCTCAGGGGAGATGCTACTGCTTGCCAGGAGCATGGGGGTGGCAGGCCTAGGTCTCCACTTCACTGAACTCTATCGTCATTATAGAAGTTTTGGAATAGCCTGTGAAAGACAGAATCATGTCATCAGTCAGAAGACAAAATCCTCTATAGTCAGAAGTTCTCACTGTAGATATGTAGATTTATTATCCTAAAAACAATGCTAATTTGGCATTGGTTCATTTAGCATCTGCTATGAACAAATGCCTAAATTTAGAGATGGTTTCTCCTACAGTAAGATTGCATGAGTCAATTGATAAAAATGGGAAGCACCCCTATGAGTATTGTCCCTCATAATTCATTCAAAAATATTTGCTTCTGTCTTTGCAACTTTATGCTCTCTGAATTCCCACACTGAGTAAAAATCTCCTTGGTGAGCTTATAATCAATCTCACATATTTAACAATTTGGATTTTATCTTAAGATCCACTATAAAATATGGAACAAAATCTATTTGATTTATAGTAGACGTAAAACAGAAAAATTAGGATGGGCTCTTCTGGACATGTAGAATTCATTCCTTTTATATTTATGAGGTTTTTTTTACCAACCTATGTTTATTGCACTAAAAATAATGCCAAAATATATTTAATTTTATTGTGTGGAGTTTAAATGGATACACTGGATAATGGAATAATATTAACTAAGTGAACATCGGTGCCTAATTTTTTCAGTTTAAAAAAATTATTTTAACAAAGTTTTTCTTTTTACTGTAAAATTGCACTGTAAATATTTCTTTCTTTTTCATGCATATACAAATGGAATTGTTTTCTTAATTTTATTTTCAGGTTGATCACTGCTAGTACATAAAAAGTACTATTGCACTTTGTATATTGATTTTGTATCTTGTTACCTTGCTGAACTCATTGATTGGCTGTAGTGTGTTTTAATGAATTTCTTAAAAACTTTTACATTCGAGTTATGTCATCTGCAATGAGAGACAATTCTTACCGCTTATTTTCTCACGTGGATGATTTTGTTTATTTTTCTTATGTAATTTCTTTTGCTGTTAATATTCTTGTCTTGTTTTCAAATGTTAAGACACAACAACAAGTATTTTATTATTGTGGGGTTAACCGTAAGTTTTTCATTGAGGCCCTTTAGCAGATCTAGGAAGTTTGCTTGTACTCCTTCTTTCCAGGGTGATTGTGAATGAATATTTGATGGTCAAATGTTCTCTGTGTCTGTGGAAGGAATGTTTCTGTTACTTTTCTTTATCCTATTACTTTGTTTAATGCATTGATTGATTATTGGATAGGTCAAGATTGCATTTGTGAAATAATTCCATTTGCTCATGGTGTACAATCATTTTGATATGTTCTCGATTCATTTCACTCTTCTTTGAGAATTTCTATGTGTGTATTCATCAGGGAAATTCATCCATATTCATATTTACTTGTGATGCTTTTGTCTGGCTCTAGTATCAGGGTAATACTGGCCTCATAGAACAAATTGGGAGGTATTCCCAATAACTGTCTTCTATTTTCTGGAAGGCCTTGTGAAGAGTTGGCATTAATACTTCACTAAATGTTTAGTAGAATTTACCAGTTAAGCCACGTGGCTCTGGGCTTCTTTTTTGTGAAGATTTTTAATTAATTGAATCTCTTTACTTGTTATATGTGTATTCATATATTCTGTTCTTTCTTGGATTTATTTGATTTACATTTATAATTGGTGCCTATTGAGGTATTTATATCTAATTCTAATTTATAGTATTTCATGTTTTTAGGTTTTCTAGACAGTTGACATGGAAGATTCAGGAAGTTTATTGTAGGAGAATGTTTAATGTAGGAGAATGAGGCTTTGGTGTCATCAGCGAATAACTTGAGATTTTCTCTGTTGTCAAAAATGATATGACCATAACCGCCATGGTTAATATTTACTGTGTATGAAGGCAGAAGCAAAGGGACATTCATCACCTAACCACAAGCCAGTATACTCACTGAAGCTTTTGAGAAGAATCCTCAAAAATTTCCAGGAGAGTTCCTTTCCTGGAATCACCATTAGAGAGAAACTGGCTAAACAGGCAGGCATTCCAGAGTCCAAAGTTTACATTTGGTTTCAGAACCTAAGACCTCAGCTCCCAGGCCACAGCAGAAGGGGGCTTGTGAATTCCCTGGCACCAGTTCAAGTCCAAGACCTCATCTGACTGGCTGGAACAAAACATGTGCACTGTGCCAGGCAGGTCCCATCCTCTTCCTGCCTCCTGTTCTTTCACCAGTCACCCATCATTTGTACCAAGTCTTCCTCCACCTTCCACATCCTGTGATCCTTTCTATCCCTCTGCAGACTGCATAAGCCAGGCACCAAGGGTCATGCTGCTCAGCCCACTCTGGCTGTGCAGATGGGAGAGAGCTCTCAATCTCTTCTGGAACTTAGGAGTCATGTGTCAATGGTATCAACTCTAGGAGGGAAGATCTCCCACACACAGACTTGTTTCTGGCCGCTGCTGAAAGGAAACTTTCGGGATGACAAGAAAAATGAGACACTGGAGTGGAAGTTCTGCCTTAAAGGGACAGCCTCGGCCTGGTCATCCTTAGCCACAATTTCAGGGTCTGAGTCAACGAGACACATCCCACCTTCTGTAGTGGAGGGGCTTGGGCAAGGGGTCCCAGGATGTCATGATTCAATGGAAACCTGGAGCAGGAGCACTTAGCAGCCCATGTATACTGAGTTTTCCCTGTGGCAGAAATAGACACAAGCCACAAAGGAGCCATCCCATCTGCTGGAGCAACCACACCAGCCATCAGCATGATCTCCTATCAACTCCAGTGTTTCAGGAAAAGGCACAATCTTTTCTGAATGCAGATCCACAGGAGGAGGACCCTCCATGGTCTAAATTACCACTCAGTGAGAAAGAATTCAGGCTCTTCTTAACAGGCTGCAGAGCTCACCAGGAGATCAGCTTTAGCAGGCAGGCATCCTTCTCACCACTGCCATCCAGGACTCTCCCTTGGATACAAACAGCAAAATGCCAAGAAGAAGGTTACCAGGAACACACTGTGGTCAGAAGCAAGACTGATGCAAGATGCAGCAGCAATCACTTGGAAATCCAAAGGGAGCATTTTGGCTCTCTCCTTTGGGCAGCCCTCAACTTCTGTCCTCAGTTCCTAACCTCAGTGATGTTTTCTTAGCGCCAACCTGCCTCTGGAGGCTGCATAGGCTCCAGGCAGTGAACAGCTTTGCTGAATCCTGATGTAGCAAAGCATTCTCATGACAAACATGACCTCTTCCCTTTGATCATCAGCTCCTGGGCCATCTGGACAATGGACAAACTGGAAACTCCCCAGTGGGAGAAAAGTAGCTCTAAGGGGAACATATATCTGGTTCTTTCCAATCTAGCAAGTTTCACTTCTAGCAAGGCAACTGTAAATGCAGGTGGATATGTAGAAAATGAGGCCATGCTATAACTTGTCATCACATGAGTTTATGACCAGGAGTTTTTAATCCTAGCTCTGAGAGCTGCAAATGGGAAATGGAAGTTTTTCCACTACGCATCTATCAATGATTGTTTGCACAAGCTTATCTTCATCATACTGAGAAGTCTTCACTGAGAATTTTCTCACTGAATAAATAAACATAGAGATAGTGACAGGTAGGCTGGCCATGGTGGCTCACTCCAGTAATCCCAGCATTTTGCGAGGCCAAGGTGGGTAGATAAGTTGAGGTCAGTAGTGTGAGACCATCATGGGCAGCATGGGAAAATGCTGTCTCTACTAAAAACACAAAAAACAGCTAGGCATGGTGACGGATGCCTGTAATTCCAGCTACTCCGGTGGCTGAAGCATGAGAATCCCTTGAGCCCAGGAGGTGGAGGCTGCAGTGTGCCGAGATTTTGACACTGCACTCCACCCTGGGCAACAGAGCAAGACGCTGTCTCAAAAATAAATAAATAAATAAATAAATAAATAAATAAATAAATAAATAAATAAGTAAATAATCCCCAGGAGGAGGTCTGCGCTGGGGCAAGGGTCCGGACCCTTATGGCCAACCCAATTTAAAAAGCCCCATCTCCTCTCTTCTCAGAGGCTTATGAGGGTGGAGAACAAATAAGAATTGAACTGAAGTCTTCGTGAAAAGACAGGATCCCACGGTGTTTGTCGTCCCCCTACCTACAGCTGGAATCAGCCAGCCACCTCTCTCTCCTCTCCATGCCAAGAACCTGTGTTCAGGGCTCCTGGCAAACCCCTCCTCCCTGCTCCCTCCCCGCCACAGTACACTTGCCAAGAATGCCCCAGATCTGGCACCTGAACATTTTTGCACAGCAGGGCGGGGAGCAAGCGGGTCAAGGGCGGCGGTGTGTCCTGCACAAGGGTGGGCGTTCGAGGGCCCAGGCTGCTGACCAGCCCGCCTCGCAGCAGGTGGCAGCTGTGAACCTCTCCGCCAGGCCACTCCGCCTCCTGGAGCAGCAGCTCCCGCTGAGCTTCTTCCGTTTATTGAGCACAGAATGTATGAATACCGGCTTAGGGGGCCAAGGGTGGGGGCGGTGGCCACCTCTGATACCTCTGACCATCTGACCCAGGAAGCAGCCAGCCCTGCCTGCGCCGCCTACAGCGGCCCCAGGAGCCCGGCATTCCTGTCGCCCCTTCCCCCAGCAGCTCGCCTCCTCGTTCTCACAGTTGGTCCCCAGGCTCCCCAGAGACGCAGGACTAGCTCAGATCTCAGGTCCTGCATCTGCCGGACGAGCAAGGGAGGAGCCCGGAGAAAAGCTGTCAGTCGCTCCAGAAGGAACAGGACCTCCGCAGTCCAGGAAGGGGTGGAGCGCCCAGTGGGGGCTGCAGACGCAGAGGAGGCAGCGGTGGCCTGCGGGGCGCTCTGGAGTATGAGCGGTGTCTCTTGGGCCGGGGCGCCCTCAGGGACTCCGGAGCCAGCGCTTCAGCTGCCTCGACCCGCGCTGCCCGGTGCACCCCGGATCGCAGCAGTGGCTTCTCTGGAGGTAGCACTGCCTGTCACCTGGAGCATCTCCCTAACGCAGTCATGATTCAAAATCCCTGCTCACCACAGGTGCACAGTCACAGCTGAAAATTGCAGTTACCTAGGAGGATTCTTTCTTAATAGTACATCTATGTTTTATATAGGAGTTTTTTGGTAAATGTTTCTCTCATTCTTGTTTTGCAATTTCGTATGACTGTGTTTCTTTTTTAGGGTACGTTCCTTGACATTTGTGTATTGTATTTGGTTTTACCTAAGTATTGTGATTTCGGATGTGTATCTGCAACTCCATGTGTACACGTTAAGTCGAAGTGAGGTTTAATTAAACTATGAATCAGCCGTGTCTATCACAAATAAATTCATGTATGTTTCTTTGCCTCTATAAATATACTCCGTTTGTTCCTAACTTATCTTGCATATTTCTTTTCTTACCTGGTGTCAAAAGTTGTTTTATCTTATTCAGGAGAGTAGTCACGTAAATAGTCTTAATTTATCCATGTGTTTATTGATGAATCTATATTATCTTTGTGTGAGGGAAACATTTTTGTAATTTGAAGGTAATTTTGTGAAAAGTTTGTAACACTGTATCTCCTTTATCACTTTATAATATTTTAATTTTAACATAAACACATAACAAAATTTACCACTATTTACCTTTTTAATTGCATACTTTGATAGTATTACATATATCCACATTGTTATGCAACAGGCTTCTAGAACTTTTCCATTGCAAAACTAAAACTCAATACCCATTAAACAACAACTGCCCATTTTACCCTCTCTTGAGCCCTTGACAAACACATTCTACTTTCTGTTTCTATGAGTGGACTACTTAAGATAGCTCATAGGTGGAATCATACACTCACTGTCACTTTGTTTCCTGGCATATTTCACTTAACATCATGTCCTAAAGACTTATTGTTATTGTAGCATGTGATAAGATTTCCTTTTAAAATCATATTTCATTGTATGCATATATCATATTTTCATTACTTACTTATCTGTGAAGGTACATTTAAGTAGCTTCTACCTTTTGGATTTTGAGAATATTTCTATTATAAACATGGGTGTGCAAATATTTCTTTCAGGTCCTGCTTTGCACATTTAGATAGATATCCAGAAATGGGATTGCCAGATCATATGATAATTCCATTTTAAAAATTCTGAGGAAACTCTGTACTGTTTTCCACAATGGCTGCATTATTATTTTTTCCACCACCAGTGTACAAGTATTGAAATTTCTCTACATCCTTGAAAACACTTGTTATTTTTTCTCACTTGGTAGTGGCCATCCTAATGAGTGTGAGGTAATACCTCACTGGGGTTTTGCTTTTTATTTCTCTAAAGATTCATGACTTTTAACATCTTTTCAAATTTCTCTTGGCCATTTGTATATCTGCTTTGTGGAAACATCTGTTGAGAGGTTTGTCCATTTTTACATATGGTTATTCACTTTTTATTGTTGAGTTTTATAAGTTGTTTATACATTCTGGACATTAACTTTGATCAAATATAGCATTTACAATTTTTTCTCATTTCTTAGGTGGCATTTTTACTCCACTAAATGTTTTCCTTGATGGGCAGAAAGCTTATTGCATTTGATGCAGTCTAATTTTTCTGTTTTTCTTGTTACTTCTGCTTTTAATGTCATATTCAAAAAAATCACAAAGACAAATGTCATGATTGTTTACCATATATTTTATTTTAAGAGTTTTATAGCTATCTTAGTTAGATGTAAGTGTTTAATTCATTTAAGATATTTCTGTATATGGTGCAAGTGAAAAGTCCAATTTCGTTTTCATCCATTTTGATATTCAGTTTTATAACACTATTTGTTAAAGTGTCTGTTCTTTCCCTGTTGTTCGGTCATGGCAACTTGATTGAAGATTATTTGATGATATTCATGAAAGTTTATTTCTGGGTTCTCTATTCTGTTCCATCATCTATTTGTCTTTCTGTTTGTATTTATATAGCTTTGTAATCTGTTTTCAAATCAGGAAGTGTGATATCTCTTTTTGTTCTTCTCTAAAGCTATTTTGGCTATTCATTGTCCCTTGAGATTCCATATGAATTTTAAGACTTAAAATAGTATTTCTGCAAAAAATGTGACATTAGGATTTTGATAGAAAATACTTTGAATTTGTGCTTCACTGTCAGTAGTATTGACATCTTAACAATATTAAATTTTCTGACTCTTCAACAAGAAGTCAAGGGTGTACTGTTTTAAATTTCATATATTTTGTAATTTGCTAGTTTACTTCTGCTTATGAGAGCTTATTATGTTGCCCAGGCTGGTCTCCAACTTTTGGCCTCAAGCTATTTTTTCTCCTCAGCCTCCCGATGTGTTTGGATTACATGGATGAGCCACTGCACCTGGCCTCTTTATTGTTTTTTCTGATATTTTTATGATTTGAAGGTAATTTTTAAAAAGGGCTATAAATATCTCTTTAGAAAGATTTTCATTTTTAATGTAGTCAAAACACATAAAATTAGCTGGGCATGGTGGCTCATGCCTGTAATCCCAGCACCTTGGGAGGCTGAGGCAGGCGGATTGCCTAAGGTCAGGAGTTCGAGACCAGCCTGGAGAAATCCCATCTCTACTAAAAATACAAAATTAGCTGGGAATGATGGCACATACCTGTAATTCCAGCTACTTGGAGGCTGAGGCAGGATAATCACTTGAACCTGGGAGGCAGAGGTTGTGGTGAGCTGAGATGGGGCCATTACAGCACTCCAACCTGGGCAATAAGAGTGAAACTCCATCTAAAAAAATAAATAAATAAATAAACCAGAAAACAAAAAAACACAGAAAATTAACCAGCTTAGATATTTTAAGTACATAGTTAAATAATATTAAATATATTCACTTTGTTATGCAACATATCTCTATCATGCTTTTATGTTATGTTGCAAAACTAAAACTCAATACCCATGAAATAACAACTACCTCCTTATGACCTCCCCTAAGGCTCTAATACTATTCTACTTTCTGTTTCTAGGAGTTTAACCACTTTAGATACCTTATTTAACTGGAAAAACAGTGTTTGTCCTTTTCGTGACTAGTTTATTTTACTTACATAATGTCTTCAAGATTATCCTTAGTGTAAAAATAATCACATCTCCTGCCTTTAAAAAACTGAATAATATTCCATTATTTATGTATTCCAAATTGTCTTTATCCACTCATTCATAGAGGGACATATGGGCTGCTTCCACCTATCAGCTGTTGTGAATAATGCTGCAATGAATATGGATATAAAAATAAATCTTTATTTGGCCATATCAGTGAAAGTTTATTTCTGTGCTCTATTCTGTTCCATTGGTCTATCCGTCTGCCTTTATGCCAGTACCAAATGGTTTGGTTACCGTACTTCTGTAATACATTATGAAGTCAAGGAGTGTGACGCCTCCAATATTATTTCCTTTTTTGAAGGTTGTTTGGCTCTTGATACTCACTGTAGATTCCATATAAGTTTTAGAACTTTTTTTGTATTTCTTCAAAATGAAATGAGAGTTAAAATTTGATAGAGATCACATTGAATCTGTGGATCACTTTCGGTAGTGTGGGCATCATCATAATATTGTCTTCCAGCCCTTGAACATGCTCAAGAGCATGTTGTTTAATTTCCACCAGTTTCCAGTATTTCTTCTGCTATTGATTTCTAATTTTATTCCCTTTTAATCAAAAATGATAGTTTGTAATATTTTAATCTTTTGTTTTTTGAGACAGGGTTTTGCTCTGTTGCTCAAGCTGAAGCACAGTGGCTCAATCATGTCTAACCACAGCCTCAATCTCCCAGGCTCAAGAAATCTTCCCACCTCAGCCTCCTGAGTAGCTGGAAGCACAGACATGTGCCCAACTAAATTTTTTATTTTATATTTTGTAGAGCCAGGGTCTCCTTATGTTGCCCAGACTGGCCTTGAACTCCTAAACTCACTCAATCCTCCCACCTCAGCTTCCCAAAATGATGGAAGTGTAGGCACAGGCCACCATGCCTGGCCCATATTTTAATATTTTTAAATTAAGTAAAACTTAGTTTTGTGTCCTAGTAGGTCATCTACCCAGGAGAATGTTTCATGACCTCTTAAAAAGATTGTGTATTCTGATGTTGCTGTGTGTAGTGTTTTGTTTGTTTGTTTTTTCCTTTTTCACTTTTATTCACTGTGACTAGTGTTTTCTATATGTCTTTTAGGTTTACACAGTTTGCAGTGTTATTCAAATCCTCTGTTTTCATGTTAACATTCTGTCTGGTTTTATTATTCATTACTGATAGTGGGATAATTATGTTTCTTACTATTTTTACATAGCTATTTCTTTTTTCATTTGTGTCAAGGTTAGCTTTACACATCAAGTTAGATTTATTCCTGAGATGCAAGAATATTTTAATATGTGGAAATTAATGAATGCCATAAATTTTATTTACACAATGAAAAGTTTAAAAATCATGACTATTTTTATGCATGCCTAAAATTCTTTTGACAAATTTTAAAATCCATTTCTAATAAAATTTATAACAAATTAGGTATAGAAAGAATATACCTCACAATAAAGAAGTACATTCCCTATTAACTATAGGACAAGCCCATAGCTAACATTACAGAAAATGGTGAAATGTTGGAATCTTCTTTTCTAAGATTTATTTTAAGATAAAGATGCCCACTCTCACTACTTCTTTCAACACTTTACTGGAAATCCTACTCACAATATTAGACAAGAGAAAAAAAGGGAGGGCATTTAAATGAGAAAGAACAAGGTCTTATATTCATGGAGATTAACGCTCAGGTTTTTACAGATTAGATTTAACAGCATGAAAGCTGGTACCATCCAGGAATAAAAGGAACTGTCCCTGAGGACATAGGGCTTTAAGGACGTCAATTATTAAGCAGCTACATGAAAGCAGAAATTCTCCTGGATGTTTCCATTGTTTAGACATAAAGTTTCAACAGTTCAGCCCCAGCAAGTAAAGGCATATCCTGACTGCTGTGAGTGATGAGCTTTTCACCCAAAGCAGAGATGTGAAACCTGACAGGTATCAAAGACTCCCCCACCAAGTGCTCTATCCCTTGAAAGTCACTCCCACAAAGCTGGAGCACCATCTGTTCCTGGGAGATCAGGTCATCCTCTGTGTCTTTGAGACACTGGCCAGTTAGGCTTCAGTCAACATGAGGCCAATGATTTTAAGTGTAAAATACCTAAACCATCATAATCTTTAGGTAGCTATTGTGTACTTAAATGGGTTGGGGAAATGTCACACCATACACATGGCTGGGAACTGGGATTTTCTCCTCTGCTCTTAGCAGCACCTCAGTAACCCAATAATTACCCTCCCTCATGCCTCCACGTCAACATCTGCGAAAAAGGCGCTGGTGAGGGTGACATTTTCAGGAAGCCACTGCCCATGGTCGCTCCCTGCAAAGCTCTGAATTTGTGCATCCCAAGGACAGGCGGTAGGTGTGAAGGGGTCCTGCCCCTCCACACCCGTGGGTATTTCTCGCAAGGTGGAGGCAAGAGACTGCGAAAATAAATAAGACACAGAGACAAAGTACAGAAGAAGAAAAGTGGGACCAGGGGACTGGCGCTCAGCAAGTGAGGACTGCACCAGCGCTGGTGTTTGAGTTCCCTCAGTATTTATTGATCACTATCTTTACTATCTCGGCGAGGAGAATGTGGCATGACTATAGGGTCATCAGAAAAACATGTAAGCAGAAAAACATGTAAGCAAAGGAATCTGTGTCATAAATAAGTTTAAGGAAAGGTGCTGTGCCTGGATGCGCACATGGGCTAGATTTATCTTTAACTTTACATAAATATCTCAGTGCAGTAAAGCGTAGCAGAGCAGTGTTGCCGCCATGATGTCTCGCCTCCAGCCATAAGGCGGTTTTCTCCTATCTCAGAATAGAATGTATGGTCGGTTTTACACTGAGTCATTCCATTCTCAGAGACGTGCAGGAGACAGATGCCTTCCTCTTATCTCAACTGCATAGAGGCCTGCCTCTTTCACTAATCCTCCTCAGCACAGACCCTTTACGGGTGTGGGGCTGGGGGGCTGTAAGGTCTTTCTCTTCCCACAAGGCCATATCTTGGGCTGTCTCAGTGAGGGGAAACCCGGACAATACCCAGGCTTTCTTGGGCAGGGGTCTCTGCGGCCTTCCGCAGTGTATTGTGTCTCTGGTTAATAAAGAGTGGAGAATGGTGATGACTTTCACCGAGCATACTGCCTGCAAGAACATTTTAAACAAAGCACATCCTGCACAGCCCCAGATCCATTAAACCTTGAGTCAATACAGCACATGTTTCTGTGGGCACAGGGTTGGTACAAAAGTTACAGATTAACAGCATCTTAAAACAGAACAATTTTTCTTAGTACAGATCAAAATGGAGTTCCTTATGTCTTCCTTTTTCTACATAGACACAGTAACGATCTGATCTTTCTTTTCCCCACATAGCTGTCTTTCAAAGACAGATGAACTTGAGCTCTGCTTGGAGAGAGCGGAGGGCAGCAGCACAGTGGACAGCGTCTGGGACCTCAGGCCAGTTCCCACAGCCACTTAGGAAAGCAGGCGGCTCCAGAGGCTGGAGGAGGCGCGATGCTCTGGAAAGACCCCGGGTGCAGGTGGGAGAGAAAATCGCGCTAAGCAGCGGAAAGGCGGGTGAGTGAGGACAAGACACTCCCGATTTGGACAAAGGCGGGGTGCACTTCGCAGCAACACACCCTCCTCACTGCCCAACCCAGACCTGCTCCTCAGGTTCCTCTCCTGACTCAATTCCCTCGGCGACGATTTGGCATGGAATCAATGGCCAGCAAAGCTTTGGAAGTGAAGCCGCCTACGCCGCCCTGCCCCTCCCTCCAGGGCTGCGCCCCGCGTCCTCTCCTGTCTCAATCTGGGTTGTCATCCCGCAGCCCCGCCATCCACCTTGGGGAACCAGTGAAGAGACTGCAACTCCTAGCATGCCCCGCGAGGCGCGCACAGCCCTGCCCCTCCCCAAGAGCTCCGCACTCCCCTAGCCCGGAGCAGGCCCACATCGCAGACCCTCCGCCCTGCGACCAACTTGTTGGGAGCGGACCAGACACTGTAACTCCTGCAATGCCCAAAGACCTTTCTGCTCCCTGCCCCGCCCTTCCCCGTAGCCCAGCCGTTTCGCCCTGCGGAGGGAAGCCTGGCTGTTCTCAAATCTCTCTTGCCTGGTGAGACGGTGCAGCTAGGGTGGCTAGTTTCACCTTGAAATTGTGGCACCCCGTCTCCCGGAGCTGCGGGCTTCGCGCTTGTCATTTTGGAAGTTTGATTTCTCCAGACCAACATAGGGCACGTCGTCTCTCATGGCCTCTGCGACAGTGTTGCCATACTAACGCTCTGTGGCCGGAATTGGGCAAGCCCTGCCCCTTTTCTCGTCCCGCCTCTCCACTCGGCCCCGCCCCTTCTCGCTCCTCCCCTCGCCACGCCCTTTCAGACATCCGCTACGCAGCCCGTCCCTTGCGGTGGGGTCACTGTCCTGCCCTTTCAGACATGCTCAGTGCACCCGTCCCTAGGGGTAGGTAATGGTCCTGCCCATTCAGACATGCACAGTGGCAGGGCGTCTCTAGGGACGGGGTACCGGGCCTACCATTTCAGACATGCGCAGTGCACCCCTCCCTAGAGGTTGGCAAATGGCTGCGGACCCGACAGTTATCAGGCTTCTTGGGATCCCCTCGAGAAGCCCCCTCGCGAGTGTCTGAAACCGTCAGTTCACCGCCAGAAATGAAAACATCCTGTCTCTAGTCACCTGCCATTTGCCTTTTCAAATCCTCTGTCCTCTGGGCTGTCACAAATCCTCCTCTGCACCCCAGGAGCGCCCCTTGGATTCCCGGGCCGGCGGCAGGACCCACGGCTGGGTCGGGCCTCTCACGGGGACGCTCCCGCCACTGCAATAAAGAGGAGAAAACGTCCCAGGGGAAGGGCCTGACCCTGCTCTATTCAGTCAAACAGCCACAGGAAGGGGCTTTGGGAGCTACAACCACCACTTCTCTGACCCAACCCAGGCTTCTTCCTAGGCCTCGGGGTCCTAGTGTGAACCTCCCGGCCGTGATTAATCCAAGTCAGCAGGGCTACAGCGCCCCCTTGTTCCCTCCCAACACATGAGGGAAGTTTGTGTGGTGAGGACAGGGTCAGTGTCTGCGTTTCTGCCCTGAATAAGGCTCCCTTGGAAAATCTTTTGATATCTCTTTTTAAATAGCCCCTTTGGACCACTTTTAATAATTTGCTGATAGAACGAAACAGTGATCATTCTCTTAATTCATGTTTCCATTAAGTTTTTCAGATTTAGTACTCCAAGACTACTCGCTGTTGAAACTGTCATAGGCATAGCCTCAGCTCCCTGCAAGGTGGATGCACAAGAGCAGAATCTCCTTGGGGCATCTTTCTGGAGCAGCAATATTACTGCAGGATTTGGAAGAAACAAATATAAATAATTTCTAAGGTAAAAAATGGAACATTTAAGACAAGGATAGAAAAATCATCTGCCTTTAATAAGTAACTCATCTGTGCCTCACATGTCAGATTTTCTCCAAGAAAAAAACTCTAAGGAGAACCTATTTCCATTCTTATAAATAATAAAAATGATAAATCATATCAAGTCAATTGACAGTCTTCCCCTGCTAGTTTCCTAAATCACAATATGGCTTTGGTATGGTTTTATTTGTATTTTTGTGGGGGGTAAGGGGGTGGGGGGTGGACTTTTGGATACAAAAATCTAGGTTTTTGAACAATTTTTGGAAGTTTTCCAGTATTAGTTGTTGATTTACTTTTCTACACCATCTAATTCCTGTATCTCTCTGCTCTCCTTCTCAGACTCGATCATTCCATGGGTCTCTAAGGCTCTGTTTATTTTCTCTAAATTTTGTTGATTTACTTTTGTACCCCATTTAATTTTTTCTTTCTCTTCCCTCTTCTCAGACTCAATCATTCCACAGGTCTGTAAGGCTCACTTCATTTTCTTTAAGCTTTTTCTTTTTTTTCTTCCATCTTCACATCAGATAATTTCTATTGCTCTGTTTTCTGCTTCTGATCAGAAAATCAGAACTAGAAATACC
Organism: Hylobates moloch; assembly: GCF_009828535.3. Lineage (NCBI taxonomy): Eukaryota > Metazoa > Chordata > Mammalia > Primates > Hylobatidae > Hylobates > Hylobates moloch. The sequence continues at coordinate 82,680,508 of NW_026652281.1, forward strand.
ATTTGACCTCAAATGGTATTTCTAGTTCTGGATCCCTGAAGAATCGCCACACTGACTTCCACAATGGTTGAACTAGTTTACAGTCCCACCAACAGTGTAAAAGTGTTCCAATTTCTCCACATCCTTTCCAGCACCTGTTGTTTCCTGACTTTTTAATGATGGCCATTCTAACTGGTGTGAGATGGTATCTCATTGTGATTTTGATTTGCATTTCTCTGATGGCCAGTGATGATGAGCATTTTTTCATGTGTCTTTTGGCTGCATAAATGTCTTCTTTTGAGAAGTGTCTGTTCATATCCTTCACCCACTTGTTGATGGGTTGTTTTTTTCTTGTAAATTTGTTTGAGTTCATTGTAGATTCTGGATATTAGCCCTTTGTCAGATGAGTAGGTTGCAAAAATTTTCTCCCATTCTGTAGGTTGCCTGCTCACTCTGATGGTGGTTTCTTTTGCTGTGCAGAAGCTCCTTAGTTTAATTAGATCCCATTTGTCAATTTTGGCTTTTGTTGCCATTGCTTTTGGTGTTTTAGACACGGAGTCCTTGCCCATGCCTATGTCCTGAATGGTATTGCCTAGGTTTTCTTCCAGGGTTTTTACGGTTTTAGGTCTAACATGTAAGTCTTTAATCCATCTTCAATTAGTTTTTGTATAAGGTGTAAGGAAGGGATCCAGTTTCAGCTTTCTACATATAGCTAGCCAGTTTTCCCAGCACTATTTATTAAATAGGGAATCCTTTCCCCATTTCTTGTTTTTGTCAGGTTTGTCAAAGATCAGATAGTTGTAGATATGCGGCATTATTTCTTAGGGCTCTGTTTTTTTCCATTGGTCTATATCTCTGTTGTGGTACCAGTACCATGCCGTTTTGGTTACTGTAGCCTGGTAGTATAGTTTGAAGTCAGGCAGCATGATGCCTCCAGCTTTGTTCTTTTGGCTTAGGATTGACTTGGCAATGTGGGCTCTTTTTTGGTTCCATATGAACTTTAAAGTAGTTTTTTCCAATTCTGTGAAGAAAGTCATTGGTAGCTTGTTGGGGATGGCATTGAATCTATAAATTACCTTGGGTAGTATGGCCATTTTCAGGATATTATTCTTCCTACCCATGATCATGGAATGTTCTTCCATTTGTTTGTATCCTCTTTTATTTCATTGAGCAGTGGTTTGTAGTTCTCCTTGAAGAGGTCCTTCACATCCCTTGTAAGTTGGAGTCCTAGGTATTTTATTCTCAATTGGGCTGAATTCTAACTTCAATACTTATTTCTCCTATGGAAGTCACAGCTGAAATCCTCATTCAGTTCTTATATACATATATCTCATATATGTATTCTATATAGAAGTGTTTCTATAATGATGTATACTATTTTATCCAGGATTAATCATTTTTCTCTATGAGAGTGTTACTTCAGCTAGCTACTTTACCATTATGGAAGCCAGAACCTCAGTTTTGATTTGTGGATTTAATATAAATGAAATTATGTAATATGGATCATTTTATATCAATTTTTATTGCAAGATTATATTTATGATATTCGTTTACACTGTTGCGGATTTCTATAATCTGTTCATTTTTAAAAGTCCTTTTTTACATTGTGGTAAAATATACATAAAATTAATTATATTAATGTGGAGGTCAGGGGAATTAATCACAGTCACATTGTTCTGCAACCATCATTCACATTCATAGGGAATTTTATTCATTTTGCAAAACTGAAACTCTGTTCCTGTCAAAGAACAGCCCCCTTTTACCTTCTCTTTGGCCCCTGGGAGCTACTCTTCCACTTTGTGTTTCTATGAATGGAACTACCATAAGTACCTCGTATCAGTTGAATCATACAGTGTCGTAAAAAAATCATGAGGAAGAATAATACGCACTGTATAACATATTTATTATATTAAATAACGTTTTTTAATTTAAAAAAACACAGAGATCAGTAGCACATAGAGAAAGATAGATAAAAAAGAAAAAGCAGTTAGAACGCTGTGTTAAATTTATGACTGTGGTGTCTCAAATTCCAGAACAGTGAGGCCCCTGCCCCCAACACAGGGCTGGTCATGGTGCAGCTGGGAGCCCAGTGAAACTGTCTGACTCCCAAAGCCCATGCTCAGCCTAAACCTCACGGAGCCCTGAGGCACTCTGCCCCTGCCAGCCCAGGCACTCAGTGGCCCTGAGATTCACCATGCCCTGTTCTTGGTCTTCAGGGTGTTGCTGGCCTATTGGGATGTGGGCTCAACTGACAGAACCAGTAAGAGCTTCAGGAAATAGTGGCAGCTGTGAGGCTACCATGAGCCATACCTCAGGCTTCCCACTGCCTGCGCAGGGGTCCCCACGCAACAAGGCCAAATGTTGACCAGGGAGCCACAGCCATGGTCTCTCAAAGCTGGTCACAAGACAGAGTCTTCTCATGCCCTCTGCTAATCTGCTAGGCCCTCACCTTTTATTCTGAGTGTCACACTTCATGCACTGGAACAAAACCCCAAATTCTTCTTCAGTTGGAAGATGACAATTCTCTCTTGTCACTGAAGCAGCTGCATTTCTTGGAGGATTTTGATCTGGAGCCAGAAGGAAGGACAGGATTCTGACAGCTCCTGGGTGGAAGATGATAAAGGGGAATTGTGGGGGAGAGAGGAGGCAGGAGCCAGTCTCTGAGGCTTATCTCTTAAGGGGTCCCATCTTCCCCTACAATCCCATGTAGTCCCAACCTGTTCTCAAAGTTGGATATAAACAGCCCCTCCTCTAGGAACTTATAATTGATTCTAGTCCCCTAATCAAACCCTCCATTGGAATGATTCTCCTTCTTCTCTGTGTAAAAAACCTTCCCAATAAGTCCTGGATGCAGAGGATGGAGCCAGGAAGTGTCCTCTCCAGGGTGGTCTCTGACTTTTACATCCTCACCCTCACTCGAAGTGAGAGCCCCAGCTGCTCACCTCAATCCATTACTTAGTATCGATTATATTTTCCTAGAAGTTATACAGCCAAGATCCCTCAGAAAGGCCCCCTGGCCAATGACTAGCCCTCATCTTCCTATGCTGCACTACCACCAGGGCCACCAGTGTCAGGGCATGAGCATAAAACAGGACTTGGACCTTCACCACATTCTGGGCTCCAAGGGACACTGAGGCTCAGTGATCTTTTGCCCTGATTCTCTGTGATGACAGACAGAAAAACTGAGGCCTTGGAAAGAAAGAAAGTACTCAACCACTTAGGAACTGCCTGTCTTAGGAGGGGCCCAATTTCTCTTTTCTCCAATGGGTACCACCTAAGGCAGGGTCTGAGACTCAGCTCTGCAGCTTCACTACTCAAGGAACAGGGACTGTTGTCTTTGCTGGAGCCTCCATCACTCATAGATAAGATGAACCTGACACCCTCATTCACAGGGACATCTGGTAGGCTCTCAGGAAAGGAGGTTTGTCAAGTGCTGCAATCTCAGGGCTCATTCCAAGCCTCTCTCCTCACCACTTTCAGGATCCTGGTCCCCACCCTGCCTGCCTGTCCCAGTCTCACTCACATCCATATAATCCTCTATGGCAACTTCCAGCATCTACATGTCAGTGAGAAGTGTACCCAGAGAGGGCACAGCTCCTTGTGCCATCAACGTGGTAGCAGTGATGAGCACCAATTCTCAGCTTCCTCCACAAGGCCTGTCCTTTGAACTCTCACCAACCCATATCTCCTTGAACCCCCTGCCCAAGTCTCCCACTTAGAGCCACCAAGGACCCTCAGCCTCCTTACCCGAAATATTTCCCTTCTTTTTCCACAGCTGGCCTCCAAAGACACCAAGCACATCCTAGTTACCTCTATGGTCGGGTTTTAATAAGTCACAAAGTCAGGTTGTCCCCAGCCACACTCTTCCCCAAATCCACTCTGAGCCCAGCTATCCCAGGCTCTTCCCCTGGTCTCTCTAATCAAGGCATTCCAAGCACTGTGGCCACAGGAGGGCAGGGCCGGAGGAGGAATGCACTTTGCTCTCTTGATGTGGAAAACTCCAGCTTGGAGACAGGAGCCCTGACTTGACTTCCTGGAGCCCCTCCCTGCCACAGGCCAACTCACCTGCTAAAGCCCCATCTGGACTCTCTAAAAATGTACCTAATTAGCACAGTCAGAAACAGGGTCAGTGAGACTGTGCTTCCCTCACAGTTACACCTCTGTTCTCCTGACCTCAGATCTGAAATAACCACCTGAGTCAGCTAGTGCAATGCTCCCACCACCTCCAGTGAGCCCTGGTTCAAGATTTACTCCCAGCTCCAATACTCAATGTGTTCATAACTTTGGGCATACCGCCAGGCCTCCCTGAGACTGTTTCCCCACCTGGGAAGCGTGATGGGAACAACACCTTCCTCACAGGGCCTCCCAAGGACTCAGTTGCATGTGGCTATCACCATTGTTCTCACCATCATCCCTCTCAGGAAGAGTCAGCCACAAAATCTTTTAAATTTCCTTCCTCCTTTGCACCTTATCATGACCCTGTGAGGCCTGCACAACAGGCTTCCTGAATTTTCCAGAGGAGGAAACAAAAGCCCAAAGAGGGCAGTGACTTGCCCAGGGCCCCACAGGAGAGGTTGGCTCCTCCTCACACCTGGAGGGCCTTCCCCAGCTGCCTTTATGCCACACACCAGCACCACCACTGACCAGGGGCCAATCCTCTGGATTCTATGGGTGTCCACATCCCCATCCAGGCCCAGCTGTGGTGGAAAAGGGACATGGTGTCTTGGGGGGCCTGGTTGAGCCATGCCAGCTTGTCCTAGCTTCACTGGAATTGCTATCCCACAAGCTGGGTTTGAGGCAATGCCAAGTACTTCACCTCCCTGATGATCCACCAAGGGAGTTTTCCACACAGAGCTCTCTCTTTATCCACTCCCCACTGTTGGCCTGCCAGTGAAATCACGCTGGTGCAGTAGACAGGTCTCCCACCCCACCCACCAGCTGCCAGCCTCCAGGGTCTCTGATACCCAGGGATGATCATGCCCGCCTTGGCAAGGCTGCTGAGATTCAGGAGGACTTAAACAGATCTTTGGCTCAGATGTGTTGCTTCATCCTTGTGTCCTGGGCCATCTCCCTTGGCCTTCAGAAGGCCCCTGCCAGCCTCAGTGTGCCAAGCACTGACCCTAGCAGACTCTCCTTGGGGACCACATCTCACCCACCCTCCATTGCCAGGGCTTCTGCTCAGCCCTTCTCACTTTCCCAGGACAAGCCTGTCTTCACAGACACATCAAGATCCTGTGCATTTCTCTTTGTGGTGTTCAAAGAAATAAAATAATTTCCATTTTTTTCTAACTTGACCTACAACCTATTTATTGTGAAGATGTCCTGGCTGCAGGAGATCTTTACACACCCACCCAGAAAGCCTCAGCCCTTGTTTCAGTGCCTTCTTGTTTCACCCTGTCACTAAATGTTTATGACCTCAAGGAAATTGGGGAAAGCATGAGCAAATGCAATTCTATTGTTACCAGTGCTGTGCGGGAAGGGCCAGAAGGGTGAACCTCACTGGGGTTATATAGAAATTTTATATAAGATAGACATTTCAAGTTTTTTTTTGGAGAAATGCAGGGAGAACTAACTTTCATAAGTGACAATATGCAGAAGTTAAGCTTCCTAACTGCCATGAGTTCTCAAGTCCCTCTTACTAAATTTGGCAGTGTGTGATCATGTCCAAATGGCCATAATATACATATATCAAATAATTTGTAGCATTCATTTTGTGTTAGAAATTGTGCACTTCAGCCAGAAGTTTTTAATACATCATGGATAGTTTCCGACATTGCTTGAAGATTGGAAAATAGAGCACTTTATGAAATGTCCTTTTGGACACATTTTCATTGAAGGTTCCATTTACCAACAGGCAATGAGACAAGTGATACTTGAGCAGCCTTACTGTCTGGGGTAACACTTGAACTTCTTGGTCTCACAACTGAGGAACTCAAGAATGCAGACACACCAAGGGTGAGGTTAGATCAAAAATTTAATAGGTGAAAGAGAACAGCTCTCTGCTGCTGAGAGGGGTCCTGAAAAGGGGTTGCCATTCTCCAGTGAAATGCAAGAGTTTTTATATATGAGCTAGTGGGAAAGGAGTATTTTATCCACACAGGGTGTGAAAAACCGGTTAGGACCAGGCATGTCAGCTGCATAGAGCACAAATCTCTGACAGCCCACATCCCACCATTTTATTATGCAGGCGAGTTCTTAGTCTGAGCTACTACAAGTTGCTCATCTCTTTCCTACTATACATGTGCAAAAAAGAGGGATGGAGCCCCTCGTGTTGCATGTTTGTGGCCCAAGGTGGTTGGTGCAGCTGCAGGCATCCCTGTCGATGCAAGCTTTCAGCTTCCTTATCTATGATTGCAGCCTGATCTTACAGGCTGTTCTTTGTTAAAGAGAAGTGATTTCTTGGGCTGGTTTTTGTTAGAAGGGAAGTTCTGCTGAAGAATCTTTGCTCTATCAGCCTAGCTAGTTTCTTTCTTCATCCACTCTCAATGATAAATATTTGCTTTTAAGGGGATTCTGGGGGTGGCAACAGACAAATTTGAGACCACAAACTACCTTAGAATAAGAATTCACCCTTCAATCAGCTATAGTATGAATTGTACGTCTATTATATCGGCTTCATGCACTACTCAATATAACAAGAAGGGAAAATGTGTATCTTTTAAAAATCTAGATGACAAATGGACTTTCCACAGATTGTTTGTGTTTTCCTCTTTCTAGAACTTGGTCATTCCAGTGTAGATTGTTTTCTTTGCATTCACAGATGATGAGTAAGCCTAGGCTGGCAAGCAGGACACAGTGGATTACTTGCAGGGGTGATGTTTTTGCGGGGACCCTAAACGAGCAGTCACTGCAGCCGGCAGGAAAGCCTCAGCAGCGATTCTCTCCGGCGCTGCCCCAGCGGGGTAAGGCAGCCACGCAAAGCTCTGATTCCCTGTCATGAAGGACGACCTTGGCCAGGCAAGCCCCAGCCTTCAGGAAAAAAGGGCGGACTGGGGAGCACGCACCTTCCGGTCTTATCCTGAGCTGTGCCTACAGCCTGCACTGGGGCACGACTGGTACGCGGATCTGTTCTGGTCTTTCAGGAGGTGGAAGACAGTTTTCTCCCTGAGTCGCTGCCCTGTTGGCCAGGCGTGGGATGGACTGCAGGTCTGCGTAGTGATTTCCGAGTTTCCAGCACCCAGTTGTCCCATTGTGATGACAAGGAGGATGGCCAGAAGTACCGCGGTGAGGAAGACGGAGGGCTAGCAGGAGAAGGCGAGCTTCCAGAAAGAGGCCCACCGCAAATGCTTAGTGCCTGGGTGGGCACGGGGATTGCTGGGTGCTGCTTGGGGGCAAGGCCACGGGCCCTGCTGGTGGTTCACCAGATAACCACTCCCTGCCAGAGGTCACCAGGGATTCTCTGAAAACCTGCAGAAATGATACACGCAAACCTTCAGAAATGATCAGCCACAGCAGCTGACCAGGCCGCTGAGGGGTGCAGGAAGTCACACCGAGTACCCCTTGGACTGCAGCCTGTGAACACAGCCTGGGTCTGGGGCACCAATGGAAGTGCAGCCCACACCTCCACCGCCCTCGCCCTCTCCTGCGTCTCTTCTTGTCTGGCTGTGCCAAGATTGTAAGGGTCTGATCTCTGTACTCCCTGAGAAGTGTGCAAGGTTGGGGAGGCAGAGCAGAGGGACGTGATCGCCAAAAGCCCTGCTCCTGTGCTGGGCCTGCAAGGAGACAGGGCAGAGGAGGTCATTTTGTTCTGCTCAGAGAGGAGAGGCCAAAGCTCATGACACTGTCTTTTTAGGGGACCTCCCATTCAAATCCTATCTAGTCTCCACTGTCCTACACTTGTGCAGACTGAGGAGATAAAGCTCTGGTAGATGGGCGTGGCCACAGAGGTCCGCATGCCCACCTTGGCAGACCCACAGAGTGACAGTACTAGGGTCCACACCCGCAGAAGCTCTTTCCGGTCTGCAGGGCAGTGGACTCCCACATTCGCAGTAGGTGGCTCTTCTGCCCCATCCACCAGCACCTGCCTCCAGTGACTAAGATCCTCAGGGCTGATCAGGCCCCGCATTGGCAGAGCTGCTGAGATTCTGCACCAACTGGACAGATCTTTGGCTCAGATGAGCTGCTTGAGCCTTCAGTGTCCAGGGCCATCTTTCCTGGGCTTCAGAGGGCCTTTGCCAGCCTGAGTGGGCCAGGGCCTGACCATGGCTGCATCTCCCTGGGAGCCCCATCTCACCTGCCCTCCATCCCCAGGACTCCTGCTCAGTGCTTCCCACTTTCCCAGGACAAGCCTGGCTCCAACAGACATGTCTAGACCCTGTGCATTTCTCTTTACGGTGAACAAAGAAAGAGAATGATTTCCATTTTCTTTTTATTTTTTTCTAACTTTACCTATAACTTATTTATTGTAAAAAGTCTTAGGCCACCGGAGCCCTGACTCACCCACCCAGGAGGCCCCAGCCATTATTTCAGCACCTTCCCAACCCACCCTGCCTCTAAATATTTCCACCGTTAACAAAATAGGGAGAAGCACTAGTTGCAATTCCACTGGCACCAGAGCTGTGAAGATGGGTCCAGAAGGTCATGCCCATTAGGATTCTACAGGAATTCCATAGAAATAAAGAACTCAAAGTTTGTTTGGACAGATTGGCATGGAGAAGTAACTTTGCATTCACCTCTGGGTGCCTTCAACCCTGGAGCCACTTGTTCCTTGGAAGCCACCTGAGCCACATTCCCTGCTGTCCTCACATCTACAGCAGCTCACCTCACTGAGGGCCAGCACCAAAGTCCCCAGAGTCCAGCCCTGGCCTCCTCACTGCTCCTGGATCCCCCACAGTCCTGGGCCTCAGTCTCTCCATCTGCAGTATGGGTGTCCCTTTATCACCCCCAGCCTGCCACCCAGAGCCCAGGCCAGGGATCTAGAAATCATTTTGACAGCCTGGCCTCTCTTCCACCCAGTTGGGACCTGGACCTGTGGTGTGACCTTAGGGAGATTGTCCACCAGGCATTGGTTCCTCACCTGCCTGTTGAGGACAGAGCCCCAGCCCAGCCTGTGAGAGGCACCTGGGGTTCTCCTGGGTCAGGTCAGGGTCTCAGCCCTGGGAGGGAAAGACACACATTCCAGCTGAGAGGCAGCAGGCTCCTGGACATGGGCCATCATGGGGCCACTGCTTACCCCCACACTCTCCTGCATTGCAGGTGCTCCATCCTTGGGAAGTGAGGGAGATGAAGAATGAAGCTGAAGACTCAGGTGAGACCAGCTTCCAGGCACACAGGTTAGACAGGGATGGGCCCTGGGCCCACATGGGAGAGCAGGAAATGAGGCGAGGAGGACTCAGCTAGGGGAATGGAGCTGGGGGAAACCAGGGCAGCAGGTCCCAGGAGAGGAGCATAGCCCGGGAGGGAATCAGAATTTTTGGCCTCAATGAGCCCTCAAACCCTGCCTGAACCACACTCTCCAGTGACCTCACCCTGAGTTTCTGCTTGCCCCTGCCCACCTGGCCATCCTAGGCAGGTGTTAGGTGTTTCTCCCATTGTGGACTTGAGCTGTGAGGGTTACCGGGCCACATTTCAGAAGGCACCATCTGGCAGTGGGCAGAGTTGAATTACTGTGGTATCCTTGTCTTAGAAAACAGCCCCTTCCACAGCCTGATAAGATGTCTTTGTCACCGAGAGGTCTCTGTCTCCCACCCCAGGAGACTCAGGAGGGCAGCCCAGAGCCCTGGGAGGTGGCTCTTCCCAGTGTCTGCCACACTGCTCTCACCTGTGCCTCAATGTCCTCCTCCCTGTGATGGGGATGTCCCTGTGGGTGGACGGCAGTGAGGACAACTTGGGGAGGGGACTGCCTCCCTTTTCTTTCCTGGGCTCCTGGTGCCTCCCTCCTGGGGGATGATATGCCAGCCTCCCCAGGAGTCCCAGCAGGAAGGCAGACCCCAAGAAGGAACAAACACAAGTTGAGCTGTCAGGAAGTGGGTAGTGGCAGCCCTGGGTACCAGGAGGGGAAGAGGTGGGGCCTCAAGGATGCCATCCTCACTCACCTGGTGCCTGTTAGGCCCTGGAGCTCTTCAGAGAGTGGGGTAGGTTCTCAGATCCTAGTGGGCTGATACCTCTTGGCTGCCTCTAAGGCTCCCAGCTCTGCAGGCAGCTGGGTTTCCCCACCTAGCAAACTGCTTCCAAGGCCTGTCCTGCCTCATCCATTCAGCTGAACTTACCACTGGGTCCTGGGCCTGCCCCAGTGTGCTTTCCTGGGTGGGAGGGAGCTCCCTAGGGAGATACCTCCATGCCCAGAAGGTTCCCAGGCCAGGGGGGAGCACATTGACCCTCTTAGCAGGAGAAACTACTTGGGGGAAGCAGGCTGGGAGGGATGGGGATATATGGCCCAGCTCTGAGAAGGCTCAAAGTTGGGGAAGGGCCATGCTGCAAAAAGCTAAATATAAACAAAATGTCCCTCAGCAGGTGGATCAATAAACTGTGATGTAGCCATAGACTCGAATCCTACTCTTCAACAAAATGGAGCTATTGCTTCGCACCATGAAACTGATGAATCTTAAGTTTACTTCTATAAATGAAGGAAGTCAGGTCCAAAAGGCTACATATTGTATGTTTCTATTTATATGATATTGTAGAAAAAGAAAATTATAAAGATCAAAAGCGATTAGTGGATGCCAAAGAATGGGATGAGTGAAGGCGTTGGCTATGAAGGGACAGCATGAGAGAATCTGAGGGTAATGAAACAGTTCTCTATGGTACTGTGAATGCTGATGTTACTCTGAACAGTTGCCAAATCACATTGAACTGTAGACCACAAAGAGTAAATATCCTTGATGCAAATTGAAAAAATAACCAGAAAGTTAGGGACATTTAGATGAAATGCAGTAGGTGATAAATGAGTTTAACCTTACTACAAATGTATGGCCTAACCCTATTGAAGATGGTGGGGATGAAAATTCTTGACCTGAGTCACTTAGGAATACAGTGTTTTGATTGAATGCTGTAATACTCAAAAGCTGTACACCAACACTCTATTCTAATTGTATTTTTTTCCTGTAAAGTTATGGATTAGCAATTTTGAAACTACTTTACATGTTAGTTTATATATTTATATATGGTTGATTATTAGTGCCTGTTTCTCACTCTCATTGAAAAAAGTTGAAAATAAAAACGGTATGCTAGAATGAACCCTGTCATGCTGATCTGGAGCTGGAAATATCAGAATAAACATTTCTATTGCAATGTATCCATCCAGAGAGAGAGAGAAAAGGAGATATGTGCGCACACCTTAGTTATATGTTTCCAAACCCTGTCTGCTAATAGGGCCCAGAAGCAGTGACATTTCAGTATCAATGAGCACACCTAACTTTCAGATCTTGATTTCTAAATACTGTTCTTCAATAAAAAGAACCAGTGCTACTTGTAATAGTGGATAATTCTAGGGCAGGAGATAGAAAATACAAGTTGAGCCTAGAGTATCTTACAGAGCCAGAAAGTCAAAAAGTGCTTTAAAAACATACAAGGGAGCATGTCAAAAGGAGCCACACTGTAAGACCTCCCAGTGGCCCAAGGTGGAAAAATGTGAGCAGCAAAATAAATAATGATAGCATTAAATTATAACCAGATAATCAAATATATATCCACACATCCATACCAATATAGAAAAGATGAAATAAGGAAAGAAGGAAGAAATTGAGGGAATGAGGAGGGGAGGAAGAAAGAAAATCTTTACAGAATTCCAAGTACTATATCTACCAGTGTAGATGAATAATTCAAAACAGAAAATCACTACAAGAACACCCCAGTAATAACAACTGTAGGCAAAAGTTACTAAAGAATTTTAAAATTGTGGGTAAAATTTAAAGCAGAAAAAATGTATTTGCATAGCCCCAAAGTACTGGCTTCCAAATATTTTCAAAACACTATTTTCTCTTCATTTTTAAAAAGACCAGTAATTACTTAAGGCAAAAAGTTAACATTGTATTGTGAGATTTGTAATGTTTCAATGTAAAATTTACAAGAGCAGCACAAAGGATAGAAGGAGGAAAATGGAACTGTTCTGTAGGAAAGTCTTTATGTTTTACACGTATTAAAATGTATTAACTCTAAGTAGATTGTGATACGTTAAAGATGCATATTGTAATCTCTGGACCAATCAATAAAAAAATGCAAAGCGATGTCACTTAAATGCTGATACAGAAATTAAATTATATATAAAAGGTATTGCACAAGAATGTGTATAGAACTTTTAGTCATAAAAACCCAAAACAGAAAGTAACCTAAATGTTTTTCAACAGAAAATGGATGAGCAAATTGTAGAGCATTCATACAACCAAGTACTACTCATTGATACAAAGGAACAAACTGCTGAAGCACACAGCCTGGATGATTCTCATGAACCTGCTAAATGAGACAGGCTGCACATGAAATAATATATATTGTATGATTTCAGACAAAATGAGCCTATGATTTAAAACAATCAACAAAGAAATAAATTCTGAGGGAGAAAAAAAATGCCCAGAAAGGAGTAGGAGAGAAATTTTGGAGATGGTAAAAAATTCTATTCTTAAAAGTTATGAATGTTATATTGTATATTTTTCTGTCAAAGTTGTATATTTAAGATTCATGCCTTTCAATGTACATATGACCTCACAATGAAAAACAGAACTAAAAATAATAAAGTAGGAGTGAGCTAGGTTGAAGTATAGATAAAACAAAATGGCACATGATTAGTAGTTGTTGAGGTTGGGTGATTTTGTATCTGTTGTACGTGTTTAAAATTTTCTGTAATAAAACACTTTGTATAAAAATACAAAGTTACTGTACAACATAGGCTATTAAAAGCTTAGCTGCCATTGGACGGAGGGAGGAAAAGAGTAATTGCCAGGTCATGAGTGAAGCTGGTTCTCTTTCTTGGCTACACAAGTGTATTTGCTATGCAATAATTCACCGAGCTTTGCATGAATACTTCGTGCATGTATTTTTGTATGCCTGTTGTACATCACAAAGTGATGAAAATATTACATATTTTCACATAAAATTGAACCCAAAATCTCAGAATAACAACAGTATTTTGTTTTGGTTAAAGTCAGACATGTTCTCTCATGACATTATTAGATGAGTTTGAATATTCGGAAGTCTATGCATGCCCTAATTGTCGAGTGACACAAGGTCTTTTTAGTTTTACCTCAATTTGAAAAGTGGCACGGTGTTAATTTTTTGAATGCAACACCTTTTTTCCAGGAAATTTCTTTCCCCACAGTGATACTTACCGAGGCCAGCGCATCTAGCACAGTGCCCTGAGTATTATATGTGCTCAGTACATGTAGAACTGGGTTATGTTAGGAACAAAATGAGTCATAGATCGTGCTTACGGATAAGAACCAGTTGTGGCAGAAGTAGATGCAAATGTACTTGATCTTTCTTTAATGAGAGATGCTCTTTGTTGTTTCAGGTGATGGGCTGGTTTGTGAAAAGCCCAGAGCCTTTATTTTCCCCATTCATCCAGGAGGGGACAAAGCTGGGCAAAGCTGAACCACCAAGCTCATCTATGAATACCCCAGTGATGAGCACAGACACTAGCCCTGTTGGGGGTGGCTGAGAGAGGTTCTGGTAAGGCTGCAGAGGGGAATGGAGATATATCAGCTACACATCCTAAATCAAGCTTGTCCAGCCTGTGGCCCACGAGGTACATGTGGCCCAGTATGGCTTTGAATGTGTCCCAACACAAATTCATAAACTTTCTTAAAACATTATGTAATTTTTTCTGTGATTTTTTTAGCTCATCAGCTGTTGTTAGTGTTGGTGCATTTTATGTGTGGCCCAAGGGAATTCTTTCAACGTGGCCCAGGGAAACCAAAAGAATGGACACCCCCATACAGAAAAAAAAAATGTGATCTGCTTCCTTATCAAACTTCTGTTCTAGGGCTCAAGACTCTCAGTTCAGACAGACACTGTCATCTTTCTCCAGACCGCAGCGTACCTGAGAGCCACAGAAAACTTCTGTTCCACAGTTCTCCATGGGAGTGGCTATGGGGCAGAAGCTATTAACTCAGCCCAATACAGACATTTTTGTGGTTCACCTGATCTTCCAGGCAGGGATGTTGCTGCTTTTTTTAGAGAGGCTGGGCTCTGCCTTTTGCCACACGCAGATGAATGTCAGATGTGGTGGTATTAGTTGGTCGGGTCAGCTTAGCCACAGACCCTGAGGTGCGTGATAAGGTGCCAGGAATGGTGGACTGGGCTAGGTAGTCTCCCAATCTTCAGGCTTCAAGATGGTCCTTTATACAGCATGAATGAGTCCTGGAGGTCCTTGACCTGAACTGGGCCAGTGAACTTGTCCTCAGGTCTTCAGGGTGCAGGTGTTGACTGTGACATGGAGGAGCAAGCTGGTCCCTAGGTCACCAGCAGAACTCTCAGGCAGGGCCAAGCAGAGCACTCAGATGGTGGGAGCTCAAGGGCAGATCATAGGCCTGTGAGGGCTGGGCTTGCAGAAAAGCTCCAGGCCATGGCTAAAATCATCACATGGGAGGAGGGCAGCTGTGCTGTTGGCCTGTCCCAGGGAAGGCAGGGCACCCTCAGGGGAAGCAATGGAGGCAGGCAGATGCTGGACACATTGTCCACCCACGTTTTTCTCCTACAGGAGTGGCAGCAATATCCTTCCTTGGGGCGTGTGACAGTACCTGGTCACCCATTGCCTGCCTGGCTCAGCAGTAGCAGTGGCAGTGGCAGCAATGGTGATGACAGTGGGGGCCCCAGGACAGAATGCAGACCTCTGCAAGGCTGGAATCTCAGAAGACCACTGGGCAGCAGCCAAAATTCCTGGGTGCAGGCAGAGCAGCTGTACTCCAGGGCTGTCACTGGTGAGCCTTGCCCCAATCCGTTGTTGGGTGCAGTGAAGAGTGACTTCTGTGGGCTTGTGGCCCACTCACACTTCCCTCCTGCAGAGCCAGCCATGGATTTCACTGCTGGGTGCATGAAGGTGCTCAGGCTCCATGCTTTCTTGCAAGCCTGGTGGCAGCAGTGGTAATGGCCACTGTGGCTGCAAGGGGAGCCTCAGGGTGTATCACTTGCCTCTGGGAGCTGAGCCCTCAGAAGAACGCTGGGCCAGAGCCAAAATGCTCAGGCAGGAACAGGTCAGCTGCAGTGTGTGCCAGGCCCTGTCTAGTGGGACTCACTTATCTCACAAGTCTCTAAGCCTCTTCTTATTTTTCTTCAAGCTTTTATATTTTCCTCAGACTGAATAATTTCTATGGCTCTGTCTGTATTTCTTCAGTTTCTAATCAGCTGAGAAGCTCAGCAGTATTTTTTTATTTTGTTATCTTTCTATTTGATTATTTTAGAATTTCTATTTCTCTACCAAGGTTCGATGTCTGTTCATTCATTATAAGGATTTGTTTATCTCTTTGAACATATTTATTATTGCTGCATTCAAATCCTTGTCTTCTAATTGCAACATCTTGGATATCTTGGGGATCATTTCTACTGCCCATTTTTTATCTTGCGTATTGGTGACACTGTCCTGTTTCTTCATACATCTCTACATTTTAAGGTTATGTGCTAGAAACTATAAATGACAGCTGTAGACATTTTGGATTCCATTGTGTTTGTTTGAAGAGTACTGTTATATTTCTAGGATGGAGTTCACTTGGCTGGATTCAGCTCCAATCCCCATATCCCCTACAGTGATGAGCACAAGCTAAAATTATCATTGAGTTCTTACCCTTATCATGTCATATGTAGTACATGTAGGGATGTTTGTATATTACTATGTATAATACTTTATCAAGAATTTATGTTTTCTGTGAGTGTATTAGTTCCACCAATTATTCCACCCTTACTTGAAGATGGAAACTGAATGTCGTTTGCTTTTTGAAGTTTTAATAAATGGGATTAGATAGTACACATATTTTTAATCTGGTTGAATTTATGCAACATTATATTTGTGATGTTTATCTCATTGCATTTACGTATAATTTGTTTATTAATCAGCAATAATACATTTGGTAATATTATATAAAAATTAAAAATGTCTGAAGTTATGGTTATTCTTTAACTTTGGTTTTATTGATGAGGACTGAGCCCAGACAATGCACCTGGGCAATGTTACTGAAGAAAATGAGCTCACTCATTACCAGGTTTAGGACCCAGCTGCTGCTACTCTGCTTTTCCAGGAATTAGGTAAGTTCAGTTTTCGCTTTGGTGACTCCCATTTCTACCAATCCCAGAGCCTACTGTCTTACTTCAAGACTTAGGTGGAAAGTTGGAGGGGGCAGAATTTTATCAATGAAGTCTGTAATTTTCTCATGATTTTGCTCTCGTATCTCACTGAGTTATAACTAACTGGTAGGTGTTTCTACATACCATATGTTATGAACACATAAAGATTTGTGTAAGAAAATGTGTAATTTTGTAATGTTATACTCTACTTGCAGTTTTATTTGACTATTTCTCATTTTACAACAAATTGCACATTTATGAAAATTTTTATCTTGACCTAAAATATGAGCTAATTTATAATGATTTAATCATATTTTAATTTTAATTTAATTTTGTTTATTTATTTTTTTGAGACAAGGTCTCGCACTGTCACCCGGGCTGGAGTGCAATGGCGCGATCTCGGCTCACTGTAACCTCCGCCTCCCGGGTTCAAGCGATTCTCCTGCAAGTAGCTGGGACTACAGGCACCCGCCACCACACCCGGCTAATTTTCTAATTTTTTGTATTTTTAGTAGAGATGGGGTTTCACTATGTTGGCCAGACTGGTCTAGAACTCCTAACCTCGTGATCCGCCTGCCTCGGCCTCCCAAAGTGCTGGGATTACAGGCGTGAGCCACCGCGCCTGGCCATATTTTTATTTTGTTAAGTTTGAAGATACTTTAATATATCTTTAATACTTAAGAACTGTTTGAATAATTACATGATAAAACAAAATTTTAAAATATTTTACAATAACGATATTTTAGCAAATGGCCATAAGGAACATTGTGTTTAATTGTATTAGAGTAATTGCTAATAAACAGGTCAGTTTTTTTTCTACCACAAAACTATCCAAAAACATTACCTTCTGCTGTGTCTGCTATAACTCTGTCAACTGACTGAATACCTTGTATGCATGGAGGCTGGTGATATTAAGAATGATTTCAAAAATTTTCTTTTCTCTTTTTTTTTTTTTTTTGCCGAGATGGAGTCTTGTTCAGTCACCCAGGCTGGAGTGCAATGGCATGATCTCGGCTCACTGCAACATCCACCTCGCGGGTTCAAGGGATTCTCCTGTCTCAGCCTCCCAAGTGGCTGGGATTACAGGCATGCACCACCATGCCCGACTCATTTTTATATTTTTAGTAGACACAGGGTTTCACCATGTTGGCCAGGTCAGTCTCGAACTCCTGACCTCGTGATCTTCCCGCCTCGGCCTCCCAAAGTGCTGGCATTAAAGGCGTGAGCCACCATATCTGGCCCCAATATTTTCTGAAATTCAGTTTAATACTTTGTGTTTTGTAAATAGTCTAAAACTCATAAAATGTTATATGTATTAGCTTGTATGAGATTGTTTAATGTTGAAAGAATAATAATTTGCAAACTTGAATGACAGTACTTCTTATAAAAATTATCCTTGAAATTTAGTAACTCTTTTTCTCAAATTTTCAAATCTTGTTAGCTCAACAAAACATGTATTTACAAAAAGTGACAAGTGTAATATAATTTAAATGTTTGAATTCACAAGTTAATGTTTTCTGACTTCAGTAGGATTACTGCATTCTAGTGTCTATATGTTCTAAAATGGAAGACAGAGATGATGAAATTAGAATACTATAAAAACAAAAAGGAATAAAATAATGATGATAGAAATTGTCCATTTGTGGCTTATGTGGGCATCAAACCTTAAGAAACTTTATCAGTAGAAAACTCCTCTGTTCCTGAACACAAGACAATTTTAAGTTTGTCTTTAAATATTTCGTGTTAAGAGCTCTACATTTCGTGTAGAGGAGAAATGTCTGAGATGATGAATCTGAACTGACCTTGCTCAGGGTTTCTGAGCAAGAAGGATATGCCCTCCATTCCTTTCCTAATACACTATTTTACACAGTTCACATGACTCTCATCTTCTTGTTACTTTGATACACACAGGTGTGATGGCAAAAGACGTTCATGACTTTAGGAAAAAAGGTGTTCTATTTTGCTCATATGTTTTGGGTTTGGTGGTGAGAAAAACGTACTTGCACACAGGATGTTAAGGTTTCCAAAAATTTGCAGCACAAGATTTGTGATGAAGCCTCTCTAGTGTTTTTCTCTCTGCTACCTCTACAGCCACACTTCTGCCTAGGTTTTTCTTACATGAGCTGAGAATAAAATGTCTGGAGATCATGAATGCTGTTAGTAAGCATTGTGCTTTCAGCTGCACCTTACTCTAAGTTAAATTTCCAGTGAGTAGTAGGTGCATTTCAGTTTATCAGTGGTATCTGGAACTTGTCATAATAATTATTTTACTATTTGTACATTATACAAACGATTTTCCTGGAAGTGTTCGAGCTGGGAAAGATTATCCCCATTTCCTGACGATGCCAGCTGTGTTTCTCAGGTTGCCAACTATTGTCACTGAAAACAAACCTTCCTCCCTCTGAAGAGATCATCTGCAATTCTCACAATCACTTTGTGCTGTTGATGAATGGTCATATGTTTTATAATGCGGCTCATAGAATATGGTGAAAGTGATGATAAATATGACACTTTGATTACTATAATAAACAAAACATGGGATGCTATTTTGTGATTTATATTCATACTTAAACGTATGTCAGGCAGAATGCAAAGACCTATATTAAAATGAGATCACTCATGGAGTAAAACATTGCTAATTATTAAATATTATTATAAAAATAAGGAAATTGGTTTTATCAAACTTTATATTGTTCAACATAACATTTTCTAATGCAAAATAGCATTGGATTTGTATTGTGACTTTCTGTCTTATTTTACAATTTTTATTCAGACATTGGATCTTAGCCCATAAAGTCTATGATGAGTCTGTGATGCCTGGTCTATTTAGTGGTGTTGTTTTCTCTAACATTTCTGTGACTGTGCACATGACATAGGGTTTCTACTACTAAAAACTAAGATGAAGTGAGAATAAGGAAGATGAACTTGATCTGCATTATCTGTCTCTAAGAGTTCTCAGGACCTTCACCCTAAGTCCAAGGACAAACTCACTGCTCCTAGCAATCTGAGGGGTAAATTCAGATTCGTACATATTTATGGTGTTAGATAGGACCCAATTCTTTTTTACATTCAAACAACCCATATGACTTCTGTGAGTTTTTCTTCTGTTCAATTTCTCCCAAGCCTATGTAATGTTTTTGGGTGTCATGATTATTTCTTTGGTGAAGTTGTGAGGTTCATAAAATAAACATACAGGGCAAAAAAAAGTTTAAAATTTAAAAAGACAAGAAAAAACTGTTTTAGTATAACTATAAAATACTTAGATTCTTAAATATATGTTAGAACCATAGTCCTCCCCAGTCCGGGCTCAGCACCAGCATCTCACTGGAGAAGGAGGCCATATGAAGATCTGGCAGAAACACACCTTTTTAAATAAGCAGCTGAAATTATAACAGAGAAATTATCCTGCATTATCAAAGTAGGCCCTACACAATTGCAAGTGTACTTAAATGAGGGAGAAAGAAGAACAATTGTCAGAGTACTATGATATAAGATCCACTTAATGGGTCATTTTTTCCAAAATGTTTTTGGTTATTCTTCCTCTATTAGCATAAAATGTACTTCAGTTCACTTGCAGAAACACACTTGATTTATTTTTACATGCACTTGCTATTCTTTGTCATTAACATTGAATAAAGGAAAGTAAAAACTTAAAGTTTTCTAAATGAATGTTTCTTAGGTACTATAGGAGTATAGATAATGTGACTTATCTCTAATTGTTCACATGTGGGTGCCTGATGCATTGTATTAATAATTGGGTGTATAAAATAATTTCCAGGCCATATTTTTAAGAAATTATGTGAGATACTCAAGATTAATCAAGATAAATGATTAGAATTAAAATAATGCTGGTGATAGTTTTTACTATAGAATAAATAACTTCAATGATGGGAGTTTTATTTGTTTTTGTTTCAGTTATATAAAATATTTCCTATTTTCCATTAAGATGAACACACTTGCTACCTATAGCATCACTAAAAATGTCTTCTTTTCCCAAACTGGTATTGGAGTCTCAGCCAATGCCTTCCTCCCTTTCTTCTGCATCTTCACAGTTCTTGTGGATCACAGGCTTAAGCCTACTGACCAGACTACCAGTCACTTGGCCTTTGTTCATATCATGATGCTGCTCACCATTGTGATCTTGTTTCTGAAGACATTTTTGAGTCACTGAATTTTCAAAATGACTTTAAGTGTAAGATGCTTTTCTGCATGAACAGGTTGATGAGGGTCCTCTCCTTCTGCACCACCTGCCTCCTGAGCGTGCTCCAGGCCGTCACCATCAGCCCCAGCACATCCTGGTCTGCAAAGATTAAGCAGAAATTCACAGGTTACACCTTTCACTCCTTCTTCTTCCCATGGGTTCTCAGTTTGTCTCTCAGTAGTAACCTGCTCTCCTCCACTATGGCTTCTTCTAGTGGGACCAAGAACGATGTGCTAAGTATTAGTAAATACTGCTCACTTTCTTCCATAAGCTACATCATCCAGAGCCTGTCTTTCATGCTCCCACTGCTTACGAATGTCTTCTTTGTAGCAACCATGTTGCTCTGAAGTGCATACATGGTGATTCTCTTGTCCAGGCATCAGAGATGATCCCAATACCTTCACAGCACCAGCCTCTCTCCAAGAGCCTCCCCAGAGAAAAAGGCCACCCAGACCATCCTGCTGCTGGTGAGTTGCTTTGTGCTCATGCAATGGATGGACCTCATCATCTCATCCTCCTCAACCCTGTTATGGGCTTGTTACTCAGTCATCATGGGCTTCCAGAGGCTTGTGGGTAATTGGTATTTCACTGTTAGCCCTTTTATACTAATTAGTTCCGATAAAAGAATAATCAAAATTTTGCATAATGTGCAATATAAATATCACAGATTTTAACTAAATTATGAAAATAATTACCTGAAAAATAGATTTTTGACATCAAATTATTCAAGAAACAAATAATTTGATATATAATTTGATTATACTTTTATTTCATCTAAATGCTTTTGAAACCTATGCTGCCAAGGACTTGGTGATATCTTTAGTTCCATGTCCAGCATCATAGTCACCTGTGTCCACAAGTTCCTTATCTTTAATTTTGATTCCCTAACTTTATGTAAGAGAACTTTTCTATCTTCTGGAAGTGTACACTTAAGATGCTCCCATTGGTAAATAAAATTTCTCTCTCTCTCTTTTTTTTTTTTTTAAGACAGACTCTAGCTCTGTCACCCAGGCTGAAGTGCAGTGGCACTGTCTTGACTCATGGCAATCTCTGCCTCCCAGGCTCAAGCGATTCTCTTGCCTCAGCCTCCCAAGTAGCTAGGATTATAGGCACGCACTACCATGCCAGGCTAATTTTTCTATTTTTAGTATAGATGGGGTTTCACCGTGTTGGCCAAGCTGGTATCAAACTCCTGGTGATCCACCCACCTCGGCCTTCCAAAGTGTTGGGATCACAGGTGTGAGCCACCGTGCCCACGTTTACCATTATTTGAAGGTAGTTTAGTTTACCATTATTTATTAAAAATATGCTAGCTATGTATCCAAGTTCATGCCTGGCTTTTAATTTTAGAAGTTGGTAAATAATTATTTTATTTGTGTGATTTATTATTTGTATGAATTCAAGTGAAATAATTGTGCTCTATTCCTTGTCATTCTATTATTTACATACGGATAATTACATTCATATTGCTATTATTTTGTTTCTCCTTTTTTATTTGTTATATTCATTCTGCTCAAAATTCCAGGTCACTAATCCAGTTCACTAATTCTCTAATCAACTCAGCCTAATTTTATATTTAACTCACATCTCGTATATGAAATTTGTTTAAATTATTTATTTCTATTTGACTCTTTTCAAAATGTGCTTGCTCAGTTTAGTTTCCTGCTCTTCCAAAATTATTGTTTTTTGAGACAGAGTCTTACACCATTGCTTAGGCTGGAGTGCAGTGGTGCAATCTTGGCTCACTGCAACCTCTGCCCCTCAGGTTCAAGCAATTCTCATGCCTCAGTCTCCCAAGTAGCTGAGATTACAAGGACCTGCCATCACATCCAGCTAATTTTTGTATTTTTAGTAGACATGTGGTTTCATGATGTTGGCCAGGCTGGTGTCGAACTCCTGATCTCAAGGGATCCACCTGCCTCGGCCTCCCAAAGTGCTGGATTACAGGCGTGAGCCACCATGCCCTGTCTCAAAATTATTTTGATATTCTATTTTCTCCATTTGTTTTTACCTTAACATTTAAAATATATTTCCAATATGCAAAGTTTATGTGATGTCTAATTTCTTCTTTTCCTCATAACTTATTTTCTTCTGTGCTTCATAATTTTCCAGTTTTTTTTCAACGGGGTTCGGTTTATTCTGCCTCAGCAGGGTGGTCCTGAGAGTTGTGGGTGCCACCCTGTCCTGGGCCAACAGAGGCCCAGAGGGCCAATTAAGGCCAATGGTGGGTGAAGGTGGGGGGTGCAGCCCCTTGAATGCAGTGAAAACAGGCCGAGGCCCGGTGGCAGCCGTGATAGGCCAGGGCAGGGTGGAAGGCACCAGACTGGGACCGGGTCAGACCTACAGAGCCAAGGACCCAGGCCACACAAGTACCCCCAGCAGGTGGGGCACAGTGTCACATGACACAGAACATGAAACACAGGCCCAGGCTCACAGTAAGCACATGGACAACTGGGCACAGATTCACAGGTCAGATGGACAGCCAGCCATGGCTGGGCCAGACAAGTGTACACGGTGGTGGTGTCACACACTGACTACAGGGAAGACATGGCACTATGGGACACAGGGACTTGATGCCACAATGCACAGAGCAGGCCGCAGAGCTCAAGGGATGTGGGAAGGGGCCTTTTGGCACTTCTGCCTTGGAATCCTGTGAGACAAGGGTGGTGGCCACTCTGGAGGTGCCTGGAGCCTCCCCTCGCAGCCCCTCTGGGATTAGTCCGTCTTCCACACTTTGTTGAGCGGCTTCACCACCTCACTGTAGATGATAAATGCTATGGCCACATCCAGGCAGACCCACTCAGTGACTGGCGGGGGCCAGTGCCCTTGTGAAGGCGCTGAGCCCCTCCTTCCTCGAGATCTGCAGCTGCAGTCCAGTGTTCCGGTGTTTGTGCACTTCCACGCCCCGCATCTGGGTCTCGATGCCGTCCAGAGGGGCGTTTCCGAAGACGCTGGCTGCGCCCGCAATGGCTCAGAAGACCCCAGTGATCAGCGGATTCATGGGTTTGTCCCTTCAGTACCAGTTGCTGCAGGCAGGTCAGGACGAAGAAGCAGTGGCTTGGCTCCAGCCTTGCTTCAGCGCGGCGGCCGTGAGGCCCTGGGAAGTCCCGTCAGCTCTTGTTCCCGCACAGTCTCCCTAACCCCAAAGAATTCTCTGTTCATGGGTTTGGGGAGGTCTGGTCGTGGATGAACTCCACTTTGATGGTCTCCATGGGATGGGCGACCACCACGGCCTCGGCCACGCCGGCGCCCAGGCCGCACAGCAGCCCGCGCCTGCTGTTCAGCAGTCCCTGGGCATCCCGCATCTGGGTGCTGAGGAACTCTAATGTCCGGAACCTGACGCTGCCTCGGGGATGGAGCCGCAGAGCAGCGAGCTGAGGCCGCGGTCCAGGCCCAAGACGCTGTGGCTGTGACTGTGCCCCACAGGCCCCCATGCCTGGTACCTGGAGGGGGCGAGCGCTCGTCGGTCCTCACGTATTGGGTGGGAAACGGAATATAGGTGTAGATGCCGCTGGCCAGGCTGCCTGCCGTGATCGCCTTCCCCGGGAGCGTCCCCTCGGCCTTCCCCGACTCGGCGCGGCCATGGCAGGCGGGAGGAGTAACGCCCCGCATCGCCTGGGTACGACCCTCCTGAACTCCCCGCTCCGAGCTTCTGAACTCCCCGCTCCGACCTTAATTTGGTTTTGACACAAACAAAGGTCTCACATAAACATAAAATGGGATGTCTTGGCTTGTAATTTTTGTTGAAAGCAGTAGTATTGTTGTATAGGATAGTGCATTGGGGGTAAATAGGTTTTTTATTTTTACTTTTTTCATCAGCCCACTGACACTGATAGAGGGTAGTTTTTAGGTTATTGATGAGCAGTTTTGCCTTAGGTACGCCTTAGGGCAGGGGTTTGTGGTAACGTAGTTGAGAGGTAGGCTGGGATTAGAGTTTGTTACGGCAGCAATATCCTTCTGAGAACCAGGGGATTCAAATCCTTCTCATGATACTTTGCTAATATCGCCCAGGTTTGCAGTGCCTTCCCTTTATGCTGCTTACCAGAGATGGTCTCTTGCACTTGGCCCAGCTATAATACGTTCCACTGTTCTTTTTATTCTGTGCTTCTTAGCCTGGTAGCATGGGTGAGGGAATGAGGAGATATCTGATGTTCTGAGGAAGCCTCACACTCAGCACTGTGAACTGGGATGTGGGGTTACTGATCTTCACAGTTTCCTGCCCCTCCTGTAGATGCAATGCCAGGACAAGAGCAGATTACCGTCCCTCCCCCAGTGGTAGAAAGGCTCCTGGTCCATGTTCCTAGCTCCTAGTTGAAGTGGGAGTGGGTCTGCAACAGTGCCCTGTAAAGTAATGCTTTCGTTTTTTATGGGAGATGTATCTGGGCAGAGATGTGGGTGTTGACCTTGTTTTTCCACCATCAGCTGCAGTGAGTTTTTTCACAGTTCCCTCTGGCTCAGGTTTGGATGCTCTTTCCCGGGGCCTTGTGTTCTATAGGAGAGATGGGAAGGCTATGTCTCCAGAGTTGTAGCAGTGGGTGGAATAGTAGTCCCTCCCCATCAGCACCATGGGGGAAGCATTCTCAGGATTGAACCCTACCCTCCCTGACAGGCCTTGTAGGGTTCCTAGAAAAATTATACACAAAGGTGTAAACCCTATGTCTGTAGACTCCAGGATTTCTCATTGCCCTTCACCCACCCACCCAAACACAGCCACCAGGAACTAGTTCAAAAGTCCTGCTTTAATTTTACTAGTTTCCATGGTCTTCCAGGTAATCATAAAAGCCTGGGGCCTGCGTGACCTGCAGGCTCCTGCATGCCTTGATGTTGGGTTTGTTGTCTCCTCTGTGACCTCATTTCTCCAAAGGGCTCAGAACAAGCCATTCATTCATTTGCATTTTCTGCAGCTTTTTTGTTTGTTTATTGTAGAAGCAACTCTTTGTCAGATCTCTACATCTATAAACTTCACTCAGAAACTAATATTTCTGAATACATTTCTTTCCTATCATACATTCAGTGCTGCTCTACCTATGCTAATTGTTCTTCAGTATTTTTCTTATTTGTATGTCTTTATTTTAAAACCAGGTTTAATTCCTTCTTAAACTAATTTGTAACTTTTCTATTTTCTTCCATTTCATTTATTTCCCTCTGTGACATTAATTCTTTTCAGACATTTAAAGCATTGATGCATAATTCCAGTGTAGGAGGTCAGATTATACACTGACATTTCTCCTTGACCAGTGGTTATAACACTTCAGCCCTGATGAAAGTTATACCTGAAGCCAGAGCCACTCTTGACATGTATTTATTTTACTATTCAATAAAAATTAACTCATCATGAACTGTATTTTATTAATATTTGTAGGCTTTATGGATCTGAAAATACAACAAATAAAAACCAATTACATTACCTCAGGGGGTAAAACTTTTTTGATTAAAACATTTGTCTTCCTGTGATTTGCAACCTTGAGTGGTCACCTTGAAATAGGAACCAGAGTTGAAACTAAAGTGGCAGGTGTTGGTGATATTTGACGGCTAAGAACATAGAGCTCATTTTGTAATTGAAAGGGAAATAAGAACACGTGTCACCAGTTCCATATGATCACAATTCATGTGGAATAATCACAATGGCAACAAGTGACTTATATTTTGAGAGAGAAGAATTGGAAATAAAATGACCAAGTATAAAGCTGACCCAAGGGCTGGGAGTGGTGGCTCATGCCTGTAATCCCAGCACTTTGGGAGGCCGAGACAGGTGGATCACCCGAGGTCAGGAGTTCGAGACCAGCCTGGCCAATACGGTGAAACCTCGTCTCTAATAAAAATACAAAAAATTAGCCAGGCATGGTGGTGGGCGCCTATAATCCTGGCTACTTGGGAGACAGAGGCAGGAGAATTGTTTGAACCCGGGAGGTGGAGGTTGCAGTGAGCCAAGATTGAGCCACTGCACTCCAGCCTAGGAGACAGGGTGAGACTCAGTCTCAAAAGATGAATGAATGAATGAATGAATGAATGAATGAATGAATACATAAATAAATAAAGCTGACCCAGTCTGACTTGGATCTTCGTCTTTAACATATATCTGCAATCCAGCCCGGGGTCCAACGGGTGCTCCTGGGGTGCTGGGGGATTTGTGACACCCCAGAGAGATAGAGCTAAATTTAGGTGGCTTTGAAAAGGGAAGTGCCAGGTTACCAGGGACTGGGTGTTTTCACTTCAGGCAGTGAACTGACGGTTTTAGATACCCGGAAGGGAGCTTTCCACATGGGATCGAAAGACGCCAAGAGAAGCGGCCGGCCTGCGGGTCTTAAGTAAGCCCTTCCATAGGGAGGGGCTGCAATGCACATGTCCGGAGGGGCATGGCAATCGGAAAGGTGAGGGAATGGGGGTAGAGGGCAAGGGCAGGGTGAGCCCAGCGGATGATTAGCGTTAGTATGGCAACCCTACTGACGATGCTGTGAGAGGCTCCCCGCCTCATGCTGGTCTGTGGAAAATCAAGCTTTGGAAATGAGCGGTGAAAGAGGAATGCTGGGAAGATGAGATGTCACAGTGGATCTGGCCAAGTGGTTTCAAAGCTGCAGGCCAGCTTTGAAGACCGGGCAGACTACTGCTCTGGTCAGGGAGGACAAAGGCAGTGAGCTCATGTCACCATGCCTTAAGGCCCCAGGGAGGCTGTCCCAGCCTCACTAGATTGTAACCCTATCCCTGCTCACTCTGCGGGACCCAAAATCAGATGGGAAGAGGAGTCTGGAACGCCCTGAAG
Source organism: Hylobates moloch (assembly GCF_009828535.3). NCBI lineage: Eukaryota > Metazoa > Chordata > Mammalia > Primates > Hylobatidae > Hylobates > Hylobates moloch. The sequence goes on from NW_026652281.1 coordinate 82,707,654, forward strand.
CTCTGCCTCCACCGGGCACCGAAGAAGAAGGTTCAAGGAGGTCCAAAGTACAGGACTCCCAGGGGACTGGCACTGGCAAGGCAGCCCACTCTCTCACACATCCCCCTATATGCCCCCCACCCAGCTTCGGACGCTGCGGTCCAAGCAGCCCCCACAGCCACAGCCACCGCCACCGCCACAGGCTCTGCCATTTTTTGAGGAAGCCACAAACTGACTTCCAGGAGCCCAACACGAGTTGGTTTAGAAAATGCGCATGCGCGAGGCGCTAGGCGATTCTCGCGTCACAGTGACCCCCACCATCGCCCGGGGGATGGGTCCCTGATGCTTGGCGAAACAAGAGCCCTCCGTGGCAGTGCCTTGGTGTTGAGGTTCTGGCCTGACCTCTCTCAGGGGTCACAGGATGGTTTTCGGACACTAGGATTCTCGGAGAGCTGACCGGGATGAAGAAACCTCAGGCAGAGGAGTCCCGGGGAAGCAGCGCGCCATCCAAGCCTCAGGCCTGCCGGGACGGTGTGTGGGAGAGTCTCACCACAAGTCGTGCCCCCTGTGATCTCGAGGACAGGCCTGACTGCGGGCCCGTGGGCTGCTGTCTTGCCCGAGGGTCGTTCTCCCCAAGAGCAGAACCTGGCAGCTTCTGGGGCTGCCTTGGGGTGGGTGTTTCTGTGCCACTGCTGTATGTCTGTGTGTGTGTATGTCTCTCTTTCTCTCCTCTGTCTGTCTCTCTGTGTCTCTTTCTTTGTGTGTGCTTGTGTGCGTGTTTGGGACTAATGTGCCCTGTGCACTGGAGGGTGGTTTCTTGCATGTCAGCCTGTCTTCGGTGAGCCTCTTTCTGGGTCTCTGCCTGGGTCGTGTGACCGGTTGTCAGTCGTTTTCCCAGCGATGCCACTTTGGGTTTCTGAAGGCCTCAGCGACATTGGGAGCTGCGTCGGACCCGCAGGGGTTGAAATCTTCTCCCCATCTTGAGTGGCCTCTTTTCTAGGATCAAGACAACCACACGACACCCAAGGACCAAAGCCTCCCAGGAGCTCATTGTCCTCCTGAGGGAGGGGTGCAGACCGACATCAAAGAAGGTGGTTCTAAGTCCCCATGCCTTCTCCTGTCATTAAGAAATGTAGCCCCAGCCAGGCGCCATGACTCACGCCTGTAATCCCAGCACTTTGGGAGGCCGAGGTGGGCGGATCGCCTGAGGTCAGAAGTTCGAGACCAGCCTGGCCAACATGGTGAAGCCCCATCTCTAGTAAAAATACAGAAATTAGCCGGGCATGGTGGTAGGCGCCTGTAGTCCCAGCTACTCCGGAGGCTGAGGCAGGAGAATCACTTGAACCTGGGAGGTGGAGGTGGCAGTGAGCCGAAATCGCACCATTGCACTCCAGCCTGGGGGACAAGAGTGAGAATTATTCTCAAAAGAAAAAAAAAAAAGAAGAAAAAAAAAGAAATGTAGCCCCACCGTGACACAGGCTTGGAGAAGAAGCCAGGAACAGGATGTGGCAAGGGCCTCTATCACTCAAACGCTTGCCTTTCTGGCAAGTCTCCCATTTGGCACTCCTTCCTGGATGCCCATGGCGGTAGCATTGTGCTGTATTCCATCTGGGCTCGGGCATCTGCTCTCTCCTCCCTCTTGCTCTATCTGCCATGTTTCTGAGGGGCCTAGAGTCTTCTTGGTCTATCTCAATGTCAACAAAGAACACTTTGGAGTCCATCAGAAGAAACTTCGTGGAGATCCGTTTCATGGTTGTTTCCCTCTCCAAACCTATTTCTGGTTGATTGGGCAGGTGTGACAATCCTGGAGCTCTGGGCTTCCACACTTGTCTTGGAAAGGGAAGCTCCCTCCTGATGGCTGCGTGGTTCATCTAGATCTAGGATGAGCAATAGGCACCTGTGGCTGGCTTTTGTCTTCTAGGAAAGGCGGTGTTGCATTTCATCTGCACTTACTGTCTCATTCTTGAGGGACCTCCAGTTCCTCTCCTCCTGGGTGGGAGTGGGAGGCAAAGGGACCCAGCTTGGGGTGGGTGCAGGGGAGGTTGCATTGTGTCAGGGAGCCAAAGGGACCGGGCTTGGGCTAGGTGAAGGGGAGGATGCATCACGGCTACCTAGCCGGCGGAGGGGTGGGGGTGGGCTGAACTTTGCATAAACCTCTTAGCTCCTCAGGCAGGCATCCTTGAATGTGGCTTGGACTGTGTGGCACAGGCCCTTTCCTAGTTCCCAGGTGTGCTTTGCTTTTCCTTGGCTTCTTTGGGCAGGTCAACTGTGCCCCCCGGGCGCATGCCTGGACATAATTGTCGGTCTCGCCATCGCCGCATATAGCTTCAGAGACACACGCTCACTCCGTCTGCTCTTAGGGGACGCCAGTGCCACGTGTGGTCAGATTTGCTCCACGTCAGGCTCGGCCTTGTCCCTGTTTGCATGTGTCCCAGAAAGCAGTGTCAGGATGCAGGAGCCCCTGGGCTTTGGAGACCTGGGTAGGCCACTGCTCCACCCAAGGAGGAGGGAGGAGGTGGGTTCATGGGTCAGTGAGTTTTCAGCTGACACCACACCTTGAGGCCCATGGGATCTTTCTGTGCCCCAGTGATGCCCTCTCTGCCTCACCAGATTGTAAGCCCATCCCTGTTCACCCAGTGGGGTCCAAAATAAGATCGGAAAAGGAGTCCGGAGATCCCTGCCAACACCCTGAAGCTCCTCCTCCACTGGGCACCAAACCAGAAGATGGCTCAAAGAGGCCGTGAGGACAGGAATCCGGGGCCTGGTCCTGGCTCCCGTGCAGCCGCCTCTCCCACGCTTACCCCTACCCGCCCCCAGCTTCTGTCACCACCATCGCAGCCCGAGCCTCCGCCGCGCCGCGCCGTGCTTTTTTTTTTTTTTTTTTTTTTTGAGACGGAGTCTCCGTCTGTCGCCCAGTCTGGACTGGAGTGGCATGATCTCCGCTCACTGCCACCTCCATCTCCTGGGTCCAAGCGATTCTTTTGCCTCAGTCTCCTGAGTAGCTGGGATAACAGGCGCGTGTCACCATGCCTGGCTAATTTTTGTATTTTTGGTAGAGATGGGGTTTCACCATGTTGGTCAGGCAGGTCTCGAACTTCTGACCTCGTGATCTGCCCGCCTCGGCCTCCCAAAGTGCTGGGATTACAGGCGTGAGCCACCGCCCCCACATCGTCGCCTTTTTTTTTTTTTTTTCTTGAGACGGAGTCTAGCTCTGTCGCCCAGGCTGGAGTGCAGTGGCGCGATCTCGGCTCACTGCAACCTCCGCCTCTCTGGTGCAAGCAATTTTCCTGTCCCAGTCTCCTGAGTAGCTGGGATTACAGGCGCGTGCCACTACGCCCGGCTAATTTTTTGTAGTTTTAGTAGAATCAGGGTTCCACCTGGTTAGCCAGGATGGTGGCGTCTGGCCCTGTCGCCATTCTTTAAAGGGGCGGCAGCCTGACTTACGTGAGCTGAGCGCTAGTCGGCCTAGCCAATGCGCATGCGCGACGCACGGGCCGATTCTCACGTCACAGTGAACCCCACCGTCGCCCGAGTGATGGATCCCTGAGGCTGGGCGAAGCAGGAGCCCTTTGTGGCAGTGCGTCGGTGTCGAGGCTCCGGCCTGACCTCTCCCAGGGGTCAACAGGATGGTCTCCGGACGCCAGGAGTCGCGGAGGGCCGACCAGGTGAAGAAACCGCAGGCAGAGGAGTCCCGGGGAAGCAGCGCGCCATCCCAGCTTCAGGCCTACCCGGACGGTGTGCAGTGAGTCTCCCCACAAGTCGTGCCCCCTGTGATCTCAAGGACAGGCCTGACTGTGGGCCCGTGGGCTACTCTCTTACCCGAGAGACGTCCTCACGGAGAGCAGAACTTGGCAGCCTCAGGGGCTGCCTGGAGTGACTGTTTCTGTGTCACTGCTGTATGTCTATGTGTGTCTCCCTTTGTCTCCTTGTCTCTCTGTCTCTCTTTCTCTGTGTGTGCGCCCGTGTGCGTGTGTGTTTGGGACGAATGTTCCCTGTGTGCTGGAGGGTGGTTTCTTGCATGTCGGCCTGTGTTTGGTGAGCTTCTTTCTGGTTCTTTGCCTGGGTGGTGTGGCCGGTTGTCAGTCGTTTTCCTGCTGGTTCCACTTTAGGTTTGTGAAGGCCTGGTTGACCTGGGGAGCTGCGTTGGACCCATAGGGATTGAAACCTTCTCCCCATCCTGAGCGTCCTCCTTTCAAGGATTAAGACAACCACACCACACCCACCACACCCAAGGACCAAAGCCTCCCAGGAGCTTATTGTCCTCCTGCAGGAGGGCGTGCAGACCACCATCAAAGAAGATGGGTCTAACTCCTCCCGCCCTCTCCTCTCATTAAGAAATGTAGCCCCACCGCGACACAGGCTTGGAGAAGAAGCCGGGAACGGGACGTGGCAAGGATTTCTGTGACTTAAATGCTGGCCTTTCTGGCCCAGTCTCCCATTTGGCACTTCTTCCCAGATGTGCATGGCTGTGGCATTGTGCTGTATCCTGCCTGGGCTCTGGCCTCTGCTCTGTACTCCCTCTTGCTCTATCTGCCATAGGGGCCTAGAGGCTTGGTCTGGCTTAATGTCTTCAACGAAGACCACTTTGGAGTCCATCAGGGAGAAACTTCGTGGAGCTGCCTTTCATGGTTATTTCCCTTGCCAAACCTATTTCTGGTTGATTAGGCAGGTGTGATGATCCTCTGGGCTTCCATACCTGTCTTGGACAGGGAAGTTCCCTTGTTCTCCATGTCCCACCTGATGGCTTCATGGTTCGTTTTGGTCTAGGATGAGCAGTAGGTGACTGTGGCTGGCCTTTGCCTTCTAGGAAAGGTGATGTTGCATTTTATCTGCACTTCCTGTCTCATTCTTGAGGGACATCCGGTTCCTTTACTTCTGGGTGGGCCTGCTTTCCAGGCTCTTCTCCCTCTGTTCCTCCCAGCTTAGCTTGGTTTGGAAGCTAAGCTCCCCTCCGCACTGTGAAACTGCACTGGATGCATGGAGGGAAGCTGGGGAAGAGGACTGGGAATGCTGGGAGCATAGGCGTCTTGCCTCTTGGTCACAGAGCTGGGGGAGTACCTTCTCAGCATGAACCAGGATTGGGGGCCATAAGGATCCCTGGAGGGAAGGGTATCGCTGTATGCTCCTTGCTGTATACGGAGTAGTAATCTCTCAACCCCTTTTGGCAAGCAGCCAGACTACAATCCCGAACTGGATTGGAAGTTGTGCTGTGAGGGCGGGGCAGCACTGTGCACTCCTGGCATGCTGGGAGAAGTAGTTTCTACAATCTCAGCATGCACCGGTCCCAGCATGCACCAGGGTTGGGGTGTCATTGGCGGTTGTGTGGGTAGCACTGGCCCCAGGATGCACGTGAGTTGGCATGCACCGGGGTTGGGGGGGGTCGTTGGGGTCGTGCGGGTACCTTGAGGGAGGGGTGGTACTTTGCTCCTCTTGCCAGGCATGCTAAAAGTAGTAATTTTTTTTTTTTCGAGACAGAGTCTCACTCTGTCACTCAGGCTGGAGTGCAGTGGCACAATGCACCATCTCGGCTCTCAGCTCACGACAACCTCCACTTCCTGGGTTTGGTCGATTCTCCTGACAGCCTCCTGCCATGGGATTACAGGCATGGACCACTATGCCCGGCTAATTTTAGTAGAGACGGGATTTCACTATGTTGGGCAGGTTTCTCTTGAACTCCTGACCTCGTGACTCCTGACCTGGTGATCCGCCCGCCTCGGCCTCACAAAGTGCTGTGATTACAGGTGTGAGCCACTGCGCCTGGCCAAGAGTAGTAATCTTTTAACCGCTATTGGTAGCCTGCCTTCCAGACTACAATCCCAGCATGCACCGGGATTTGGGGTGGTGTCATTACCTTGTGGGTGGGGCAGCGTGGTGCGCCCCTCCCCAGGCATGCAGGGAGTAGTAGTCTCTTAACTGCTTTTGGCCTTTGGTCGTAGGGAAGCCAGACTACAATCCCAGCATGCACCTGGATTGGGGGTGGTGCAGGTATTTTGAGGGAGGCACAGAGTTTTGTCCTCCTCGTGGGGCATGCAGGGAATAGTGGTCTCTTAACCGCTTTTGCCCATTGGTCTGAGGGAAGCTGGACCACTTTCCCAGCATGTGGTGGACAGTGAGCATTTCTGGAGGTGGGAGCAGTGCGGTGCGCTCCTCGCAGGGTATGCAGGGAGTAGTAGTTTCTTAACTCCTTCTGGCCTTGGGTCTCAGGGCCGCTGACTGTAGTCCAGCATGAGCCGGGGTGGTGTGCTGCGCGGGAGAGATGGATAAGAAGGCAGCGTGGACCTCTGCTTCCAAAGCAGTGCCGCTCACTGATTCTGTGCCACCCCTGGCTAGGGGGAGTAAGTCTGGACAGGGACTTGAGGGACAATGAGCAAGATTTGATGCTACGAGGTGCACTTCACCTCTGCCCAATCATCCTCACCTCTCTTCTCGCTGCTCAGCTCAGTTTCCTCTCCCACCCGCGCCCCCGGGGTCTTTCCTGGGCATCGCGCCTCACCAAGCCCAGGGAGCTGCCTGCTTTCCGAAGCTGATGTGGAACTGAGACACTGTCCATTTGCTGCTGCCCTCCCCTGTCTCCAGCCAGAGCCTCAGTTCTGCCACTTTTGGGAGAATTAGCCGTTTGGCCCTCCCGCAGACAAATTTAGAGCTTGGCAGGGGTGACATGGGCTGTGGCTTCCTGGAAAGGTCACCCTCACCGGTGCCTTTTTCATGGATATGAATGTAGAGGCATACGGGAGGATAACTGTTGGTTTACCCAGGAGATGCTAAGAGCAGAGGAGAAAACCCCAATTCCCAGGCATGTGTCTTGAGCCACGGACAGGCTGGCCAGATCCTGATCCCCTGGGCCCCCAGAGAGCAGCCTACGGCCCTGGGTTTTGTGGAACTCCCTGCATGCTGTTTGCCGTAGCCTCAGGGACACACAAGCCAGGTGAGGTTGGCGATGACCCCTGGGCTTCTGGATCTGGGCTGCTGGTCCTGGGAGGGCCAGCCCATCCCCCTTGGAGAGGGCCTTTGTGCTGAGGGATGCTCACAGAAGCCTGGGCATCAGGGACACTCACTCCAGGCAAGGGGACCTCCTGGGGAACCCCACAGATTTGGCTGAAAGGAAACAGACTTGGTCAGCATTTCCATCCAGCCATCTGGCCTTTGCAAGGCTGGGCCTCACGAACCCGTGTCCCTGGAGTCCTCGAGGGCCCTGTGTGGCCCACTTGTTCTGACACTGAGGATACCCTTGCAGGCTGCTAATTTTAGAGCAAGGGATGTGTGCAGTCTGGGGCATGAGTGCTGTCAAAGCACCTGAGGGTGTTCCTGGGATGGCCTCTCAGGGTTTGGGCTGGCTCGGGCTCCCTGCGTCACACCCTCACCCCAGGGCCTGCTTGGCCTGGGCTTGAACCCTAGTCCAGAACTCAGGCAGGAGAAACTGTTAACTGTCACCTGGCCTCCTGCCACCTAATATAATGGCCTGTCTCCATAGTGAGTGGGACGCCCCTGGGCACTGGGTCCCTCAGCCATCCAGCACCATCCACTCTATGCCATGAGTTCCCATGCTCAGCTGAACTCCATCTGGCTCCAGGCCGTGGTCCTGCCTTCTACCCTTTCCCTGAATCCTCTCTGGGATGCCTGGGTCCTTTTCCAAGGCACCATGGAGGCCTTGAAGGTGCCTCAGCACCATGTCATCCTCCAGACCCCAGGCCCAGGACAGCATGTCCTGAAGGAGCTCCCCCAAGCTGAACTGGGACAGCTTCAGGAGGCGTTCTGGGGATGGAGGTGGGTGTCATGCTGGGAGAGGGGTCGTCTGGGAGGGATCAGTGCCTGCACTCTGTTTCCTTCCTAGGCACCTCCCTTTGGGCAGTGCTGGGTCATGTTTGGTCACCCATGAGATCCAGGTGTGCACAGGAGGCCATGGTGGGTGGCAGATGTCCACAGGGAGGTGCTCGCCACACTCCTGCCCTTCATCTGTGCCATGTTGGGGATGGGCTTGGTGTCTGGGAGGACTCACGGTGCCCTGCCCAGCCCACCAGGCCTGACCCTCCATCCAGGCCAGAGAAGAGGGTCATATGGACAGTGTGAATGCAGCCCTTAGGACAATTGGTGTCTTCCTGTGTGTTCCCCCAGAGCTCCCTCAGGCACATGGGTTCTGTGCACCTTGACTGGCTGTGTATGCCCTGGCTGTGAGCATGCACTTGTCCTTTAGAAGGCAGACATCCCAGAGCCTCAGGATGAGCCCAGAGGGGGTATGTGTGGACAGCAGGCATGGGAGGACCTGGCCCTTCAAGGCTAGAGGCCAGTGGTCTACTAGGGGCTCAGTCTGTAGTGCCAGGGGCTCCCTCTGCATGGGATGTGATCCTCTCCTCTATGAGGCTGCATTAGACAAGATCCTGTAGTTTCTGATGGGGATGGACTCATCTCAGTGGGATGTAGCTCCTGGAAGAAGGGGCTCCCCAAGGGCTTTGGGCCTTCCTGGGCTCTCCCAAGATGAGTTCTGGCCCAATCTGCCCATGATGCTGGCCCTGAGCACTGGCCTCTTCCACGGGATGCCCCCTCTCAGGGGCGCTGTTGGTTTGCGTGCCCTGCAGGGACCTGCCTGTGCCTCCTGCTGGAAGGAAGGGACCTGGGTCCTTCTGAGGGAGCCAGACCCCTGGCCCAGGAAGCCAGACACTGTGAGGAAGGAGCGTTCCTGGCCCAGGGTCTTCCTGTGCCTCCTTGCCCCATCGATCAAGTGCTGTGGGAGCTGTTTTAAGGTGAAAATCTAGATGCACAGCACTTCCTTGTCCTCATGAAAGGAGCAGAGGTCTTCATAGGCCCCTGGGCTGCCCTGAGAACCTCTCTTTTCCAGGTCCCTCTGCAGACCCCTCTGGGTGCCAGAACTCCAGGCAGTGGCCTGAGTTGTCACTCCTTTCTCTGAGACCCCTACCTCTGCCATGAGACCTCCCCATATTACCCCAGATGCCCCGATCCCTCTGGATTCCCCACCTCCCCTGGACGCTCCCAGAACATGAAATGGTTTCTCAAAATGCGGCTCATATCCAGGTTCATTTTCACTGAGGACATCTTGCCCTGCTCCTTCATTTTCTATAGGGCAGGGCCAAGAGGAGGAACAAGCCTCAGAACAGACAGGTGACTCACTGCTGCACACAGCACTATAACAAAGTCAGCGCCTCTGTAGGAAAGGAGGGTTTTTCTCTGCAGACAGTTGTTTCTCTTGCTTGTTTCTGAAGCCACAGAACGTCACCAGAGCCCAGCTCACCTGTGGTGTCCATGTCACTGTCTGTGACCAGGATGTGCTACTGACCCCGTAACCGCCAGGCTCGATGTTCCCTCCAGCCAGTTAACTGGGCTCCTGACATGGTGTGGCATGTCTGTCCTGCTCTGGCTGGGTGTGGAAGGGCCTGTCCTGGTGCACCGCTGGATTCTTGGCCTTCACCTTCTTGGCATCCAGCAGGAGTGACCACGCTGGACCCCATACCTGTGGGGGGATTCCCTTGTAGACCTGCCGAGACATCTGTGGACAGAAGAATGCTCTGGTGAGACAGGTGTCAGGATGACCCCATGGACGACAAGACCCTAAGGATTCTGGAACCTTCCAGCCTTTGGCCTTATGGTTCCTCAGGAGAGGTTGAGTCTACCTAGGACCGGGCCTCCCTTCCCATGAATCAAGAGTGAACAAGAGCTCTCGCATCAGATTGTCTTCCAGCAAGGTGACCCTTGCAGGGATGGGCAGGAAAGTTGGGGACCAGGCCTGTTGTCTTTTGGGTGAGGACAGTGTGCCACCTGCTGTCTGAGAGGCAGGCAGCACCAAGTAACAGCAAGGGGTGCCTGTGCCCTAACTCTGGAGAGTGGTCACAGGGGACCCTCACTGTCCACTGTGCCTTCTTGCTGCTTTTAGATTTTTTTCAGTGGTTAAGCCTTTGTAGCCATTTATCTTTGCATCTGATATCCTGATGTTTTTGCTGTAAATGAGAAATGATGGAGTTAGCTGAGCTGCCAGTCTTCTGGGAGTGGTTCTTGGATGCTGGATCGTGTCATCACTGAGGACTTCTTGCCGTGATCCTTCATTTCCAATATGGCAGGGCCATGAGGAGGAACCAGCCTCATCACAAGACATGAAACTCGCTGCCACACACAGCAACATAACACAGTCAGTGCTTCTGAAGGAAAGGAGGCTTTTTCTCCACAGAAGTTTGCTTCTCTTGCTTGCTGGGTCAGTCATCAGGGACCTTGATGGGACTGAACTGGAAGGAGCCAGAAAAGGGCAGATCTTGGGACTGAGACCCTCTGACTGAGTAGGTACCAGTGGCCTAACCTCGGGAACACAGGACACACTGTTCTCAGGCCACAGATGCCCTAATCAGGTCTCAGCCTCCAGGTGGGGTCCTGGTGCCCAGTGGGTAGTGACCCCCGAGCCACTACCCTGAATCTTTGTGGTGGGTTTGGTAAAACAACTGCAAGGACAAGGCTTGGGGTGAAATTGAGCAGGAATCATGGCCTCTCTCATTGAGGGCATGTGGCTCCCACTCACCACCACCCATGCCCACAGGCCACACCATCTGCTTCACTGACCAGCCACCAAGTTGCCCATCGATGGATAAGCCTCCCATTCAGCAGGGACAGGATCTTACCTTTGCCTCCAGGGCACTGACAAGGGAAGCTCTGTCACTGTAAGGCAGTGAGGAGAGCTGAAGACCTGTACCAGTCCAGGGGCCATCACCGTCCCTGAGCAGGCCCCAGGGAAGGACCAGCCCCATCCCCATCCACCCCAGGTCTCAGCTGCCCTGCTGGCTGATACCCAGGAGAGGCTGGGAAATGGGAACAGAGGAAGCACAGGGCTGGGCAGGTGCTGCTTGGGATTCATGGGGGTTTGGGCTACACAATGGTGTTGCCCCTACTGGACTGGAGGTAGCGTCCTCTTTGTGAACCAAGAAACTCTAGTCTTGAGATGGGCCACTGCTGCCCAGGTTTGTGTGTCTGGACCCTGAGAGAAGACGCCAGGAAGTGACCACATCCCCAGGCTGTGGTGCAGGGAGCCTGGCCTGAGAACTGCCCAGTGCACTAAGGATGCACCTGGAGCCTGTCTGCCTGATGACCCCACACCCATCGCAGGGTCTGACCATCTAACCTGCTTCTCCCTGCACACTGGCTCCCCACCCTTCCTGTTACTTCACTTCCCTAGCCTGTCTGCCCTGGAAACCATGACTGTCTCTTTAGGCACTCCAGTTCTTCCTTTATCCTTGTTTTGTCAGAACCTCTGAGCAAGAACCCCCCAGATCCATCCACACACCTGCCTTGTCCAGTTTTTAACTGGGCTGCTCAGCACTGCTGGTGGACACTAGGGGCAATGAGGGTGACTGAGGGTTTCACAGGCAGCCGTGATGCTGTGATGATCCCTGTACCCAGTCCCCAGCCTCAGATGGTACTTAGAGTCTTCAGCCAGCAGCTTCCTCCCTCCTGTTGCAGCAGCCCTGACACGGGGCACCTGGCTGTCCTCCTCCCACTGTTCTTTTCTGACTCAGTCTCCCCAGTCTTCCCTCTGGCATTGGTGCTGACCAAACCAGCAGGGAGCTGGGTCTCTAGAGGGTGTTCCAGAGCTTTGGGACTGACCAAAGCTTCTCTGCTGAGGGGTCCCAGGTGAGTCCCTGCTCCTGACCTCAATCTCCTGCCCTCCCCAGCTCCATCCACCCACTACAGCCTGGCTCCATCCAGATGCATCCCAAAGTCATCAGTTCCATTGGGTCACTGCTACCTCAGCTCCTCCAGTGACCCCTGCAGGGACAGACTCCATACTGGGCTCCTCCCACCAGATCCCAGATCCCCTCTTACCATGAGACCCTTGCTCAGATCACCTTGGCTGCAAGCTCTGCTACCTCCTTGCCTTTCCCATGAGATGCCCAAGCCAGGGCCCTGACCGTATTCTCCACCCAGGGCCATAGCTTTGGCTGCCCCCATACCCCTCCCTGTGGGGTGGCAGGGCTGGGCTCCCTTAGCCCTCAGAGACCTGCTGGACAACTACCCACAGGCCATTCCAGGCACCCTTTGTCCTGTGTCTAGACCCTGCACATCTCCAAGGCAGGTTCCAAGGGAGCAGGCTGGCCCCTCAGGCTGGCCCCCTCCTCTCTTGTTGACTTGGAGACTGCACTGCCATCCCCCTTGGAGAGCCCAGGGGCTTAGCCCAGCCATACTTCTGTCTCCACTTGCTCTCTGGGTTCCCAAAGTGGGATACTCAGCTCTGGCCTAACACTGACCTTGGGCTGGATTTGCAGGACACTTGGGGAGGAGTTCCAATCCTGGGAAGGAGGTGCACTTGAGACATGTCCTTCCTCAGAGAGGCCTTTCTCAAAATAAAATCTATCACTGAGATGAGATTGCTGGGAGTGGGGGCTCGGGAGACAGAAGGCACACTACAGAATCTGGAGACAGTTGCTGATTTTCTAGATTAAAAAATCTTCCTGCCCTATGTCCACTGGCACCCTGGCCTGGCATCCCTGCAATGCAGAGGGGTCAGGGTGAGGGGGGCCAAGCTGAGGAGTGTAGAGGCGTGGGGGTGTGTGCAGCCCCTCCCTGCCCTCTCTCCCAAGTGGGCCCAGGACCCTCTTACTGCAGCACAGAAGGAGTGGTGATCCCCCTAGCCCTTCGAAGCAGCAGCCTGCCCTGTACCCACTCATACTTGGCAATAATGTTCCCCTTGATTCTGGGTAAGAGGGTGTTCACATCCTCCTCCATGTACAACCTGCAAGAAAAAAATATTACACTGCATTTGAGAACTTCAGAGAACACCCCAAACCAGGGTCCTGCCTGGGTCTCAAAAGCCAGCAAGGTGACCACGTTCTACCACCAGGAACAAAAGCCCAGACCCAGTCCTCACCCCAACCAGGGTCTTTGGAGTTTCTGCCCCTGTCCAAGGGTGCGTTCCTGCCTGAGGATATGAGAACAGGCGGGCCTGGACAGCAAGGTCTGTCGTCTTCAAATGCGCCAAGGTGGGCACATGCTTGCTTCAGGAGGATGAACAATGTCCACCTGCCAAGGGGGAAGGGCCTATGATAGGCTGTTCTGGGCACCTGGAGGCACAATGGGGTCAAAGGCCAGAGACCTCTATATGATCAGCTTCCTAGGATCATTCAGGGACCACAAAATGGCCAGTTTTGTGAAGAAAACACATATCACGACAGCTTTTGTCTACTCAAAGCTCCCTGTGGCCGGTGAATCAGCTTAAGAAATAAAACCAGTTGAGTGAGAAAATGTTTGGTTCGGGGGAAATGATCTGTTTATTCCAAACCAGCCTCTGCACTCATGGAGATCATGTCTTAGTTAAAGGGACAACAGATTCCCCAATTCTGGGCTGTCAGTACAGGAAGGGGCTTCATTTGCCCACGTTAACAGAAAGAAGCAAATCTGAGCTCTAGTGGTGTGGTCCTTGAGAACACCCAGAGAGACTGTTCCTTCAGGGACTACTCGGGGCAGAGGGAGCATGGTGTCTCCAGAGGATGGGACAGAGAGGGCCATGCAGAAAGAGCCCCTGTTCCTGACCAATGGGAAGGGCACCCTTGCCCTGCCAGCCATTCTTCTAGGGCTATTTTATTGTCCATGAATGTCTGAGGGCAGAGTGTTCCCACTCATAGACTGGGGACCCCACATGTCTGGTGGGTCCCATAGTGACCACAGCTGAAGACTGAGTTGATAAGGCCCCTTCTTGCCCAGACCCATGTTAAGGGACAGATTTTTACTGAGGCTAGTGTTCCACCACTACCCATAAAGGCCCCATCCCATGGCTCTTCCAGTGACAGACTCTGCCCTATTGGGGTCCAAAATCCTGGGCAGATTTTGTACCTAGGGCAGGGAGGCTGCAGATAAAACCATACCCCAAATAGTTAAATATATGACTAAATTCTTGGGCTTACAGGGTAGCAGACAAGAGAGAAAATGTGCTGAAAAGCTGAAACTGAAATTGTGCCCCAAAGAGTAAGAAACCAATGATTCACAGGTATTCTTGAGTTTGCAGGATAGCAGATAAGAAAGGAAACAACTTTCTGAAATGCTGAACCCCCTCCACTTGTGATATCAAGAAAAAACTAACTGAAAATGGTTGGAACCAAGGTGGCTGGAGTTTGCACAGAACAAGCTCGCTAACATCGCAGCCCAAATTTCACTCAAATGTTTTGTAGTAACTCCCCCTGAATTTGACATACAACCCATGATGTAGCACAAAGAGATAACTGTGCATGCTCAAGGACTTTCCAGGCCTCCCCTTTCCTTCCACCAGTCACCAATTAATCTCCAAATCCACTTCCTGAACCTTTTCTAGTAAAACTACTGGCTTGAGGCCTACACAGAGAGAAAGATATGGACTCCTGTCTACTTGTGAGTCAAATAACAATAAAAATCTGTATTTCTGTCATTTGCCCACTTTTTGATGGAATTATTTTTTTCTACTGATTTGCTTTAGTTCCTTGTAGATTCTGGATACTAGTTCTTTGTCGGATGCATAGTTTGCAAATATTTTCTTCCATTCTATGGGTTTTCTGTTTACTCTGATTATTTTTTTTCCTATGCAGAAGCTTTTAAATAAGGTTTTATTTATCTATATTTGTTTTCGGGCTCTTAGTCAAGAATTCTTTGTCTAGGCTAATGTTCAGAAGAGCGCCCCCCACCCCCGGTCATCTTATAGAATGTTTATGACTTCAGGTCTTAGATTTAAGTCGTTGATCTATCTTGAGTTGATTTGAGTATAAGGTGAGAGATAATAATCCAGCTTTATTCTTCTACATGTGGCTAGCTAGTTTCCTTGGCACCATTTATTAAAGAGAGTCTTCTTTCTCCAATTCATATTCGTGTATGCTTTATCAAATATTAGTTAATTGTAAGTATTTGGCTTATTTCTGTTTTCTTGATTCTGTTTCATTGGCCTATGTGCCTAGTTTTATACTAGTGCCATGCTGTTTTGGTAACTACAGTCTTGTAGTATAATTTGAATGGCAGTAATGTAATGCCTCCAGATTTGTTCTTTTTGCTTAGAATTGCTTTGGCTATTCAGGCTGCTTTTTAGTTCCATATGAATTTTAAAATTTTGGTTTCTAACTCTGTGAAAAATGATATTGGTGTTTTGATGGGAATTGCACTGAATCCACAGATTGCTTTGGGCAGTAGTCACTTTCACAATATTGATTCTTCCAATCCATGAGCATGAGGTGTATTTCCATTTGTCTGTGCCACATGTGGTTTCTTTCAGCAGTATTTTGTAGTTCTCCTTGTAGAGATATTTTACCTCCTTGGTTAAGTATAATCCTAGTTATTTAATTTTATTGCAGCTATTGTAAAAGGGATTGAGTTCTTGATTTGATTCTCAGCTTGGTGTTGGTACAGTGTACCAACAGGGTACATTGATCTTGTATCCTGAGACTTCACGGAGGATATACAAATGGCCAATATACATATGAAAAAATGCTCAACACCACTAATCATCAGGGAAATGCAAATTAAAATCACAATGAGATGCCACCTTGCACCTCCTGTAAGAATGGCCATTATCAGAAGTCAAAAAACAACACATGGTGTGGATGTGGTGGAAAGGGAACACTTATACACTGCTGGTAGGAATGTAAATTAGTGCAACCTCTATGAGAAACAGTATGAAGAACTAAAAGTAGATTTACCAGAAATCCTTCTGCTTGGTATCTACTCAAAGGAAAAGAAGTCATTATATGAAAAAGACACATGCACACATATGTTTATTGCAGCACAACTTACAATTGCAAAGATAGAGAACCAACCTAAATGCCCATCAACCAATGAGTGGATAAAGAAAATGTGATATGCATACACATGGAATACTACTCAGCCATAAAAAGAAATAAAATGTTCTTTGCAGCAATTTGAATGAAGCTGTAGGCCATTATTCTAAGTAAAATAACTCAGGAATGGAAAAACAAATACCATATGTTCTCACTTATAAGTGGGAGCTAAGCTATGAGTACACAAAGGCATATGGTGTGATATAACGGTGTTTGGAGACTCAGAAGGGGAGAATGGGAGGTGGATGAGAGATAAAAAACTACCTATTGGGTACAATGTGTATTCCTCAGGTGATGGGTGCACTAAAATCTCAGAATTCACACTATATAATTCATCCGTTTAACCAAAAATCACTTGTACCCTAAATGATATTGAAATAAAAGCATTTTAAAACAAAAATTACAACAAAAAGCTTTTTTTTTCTAAAAAGAAAAATTCAGTGTCATAGTATTGACTTTAGTGCATTGGATAGCAAGCCCCTTTTGCTCAGTAACGCACTCACTACTGGAGAAACCAAACCCTGAAAATTCAAGAAGAACCTGGGCATTAATAATATTGCTGACAAGTACATTCTCATTTTAATAATATTGCTGCCTAGTACATTCTCATTTTACTTGATTTATCTTCTAAATAGTGCAAGTTTCAATAGACACACATGCATGCACACACACACACAATGGTGGGGAAGGTAACACCAATTTTAAATGGACCCAGAATAAAAGACTGATAACAAATTTTTCAGGTTTAGATCATAAAAGAAGACCGTGTTTTAAAGATGTTAGCCATGCATAAGAACCCAAGTGCTATTATGCATAGAATAATATTCTATTTTGGACTGCGTGAAGGGACATATGGCTGCAATCCCAGCCCTTCTAGAAACTGAAATAAAAGGATAGCTTGAAGCCAGGAGTTCAAGACCAGCCTGGTCAAAATAGTGAGTTCCTGTCTCTACTTTTTTTTAAATTTAAATTAACAGGGCACAGTAGCACATGCCTATAGTCCTAGTTCCAAAAGAGAATGAAGCAGGTGAATCACTTAAGCTTACTGAACTGTGGCTGTAGTTAGCTATAATCATACCACTGCACTCCTACCTGGGTGACAGAGTGAGAGACTTCTTCTGAAAAAAAAAAAAGATATTCTATCTTGGAGAAAATAAATCTATTTCCTCATTTTTGTAATAATGTCTACAGAATAATGTCTACAGAATTTTACACTGTACCTGATTTAGATTAAAATTACTTACAGCCTAAATAATGAAATAAAATAATGCACTTGTTTTATTATTGTATTGATAGCTTCATGGTCACTACCAATTTTATCATACTCTATGAATGGCACTTAAGACCTATGACTGGTCACTGACAACATAAAGTGGTTATGAGAATTGCAAGGGACAAGTGAGGGGGTTGGATGATTTAGTGGCAATAGTTGAATACCTTTGTTTTTATTATTATACTTTAAGTTTTATGGTACAAGTGCACAATGTGCAGGTTTGTTACATATGTATCCATGTGCCATGTTGGTATGCTGCACCCATTAACTCGTCATTTAGCATTAGGTATATCTCCTAATGCTGTCCCTCCCCCCTCCCCCTACCCCACAACAGTCCCCGGAGTGTGATGTTCCCCTTCCTGTGTCCATGAGTTCTCATTGTTCAATTCCCACCTATGAGTGAGAACATGTGGTGTTTGGTTTTTTGTCCTTGCAATAGTTTACTGAGAATGGTGGTTTCCAGTTTCATCCATGTCCCTACAAAGGACATGAACTCATCATTTTTTATGACTGCATAGTATTCCATGGTGTATATGTGCCACATTTTCTTAATCCAGTCTATCGTTGTTGGACATTTCAGTTGGTTCCAAGTCTTTGCTATTGTGAATAGTGTTGCAATAAACATACGTGTGCATGTGTCTTTATAGCAGCATGATTTATAGTCCTTTGGGTGTATACCCAGTAATGGGATGGCTGGGTCAAATGGTATTTCTAGTTCTAGATCCCTGAGGAATCGCCACACTGTCTTCCACAATGGTTGAACTAGTTTACAGTCCCACCAACAGTGTAAAAGTGTTCCTATTTCTCCACATCCTCTCCAGCACCTGTCGTTTCCTGACTTTTTAATGATGGCCATTCTAACTGGTGTGAGATGGTATCTCACTGTGGTTTTGATTTGCATTTCTCTGATGGCCAGTGATGATGAGCATTTTTTCATGTGTTTTTTGGCTGCATAAATGTCCTCTTTTGAGAAGTGTCTGTTCATGTCCTTCACCCACTTTTTGATGGGGTTGTTTGTTTTTTTCTTGTAAATTTGTTTGAGTTCACTGTAGATTCTGGATATTAGCCCTTTGTCAGATGAGTAGGTTGTGAAAATTTTCTCCCATTTTGTAGGTTGCCTGTTCACTCTGATGGTAGTTTCTTTTGCTGTGCAGAAGCTCTTTAGTTTAATTAGATCCCATTTGTCAATTTTGGCTTTTGTTGCCATTGCTTTTGGTGTTTTAGACATGAAGTCCTCGCCCGTGCCTATGTCCTGAATGGTATTGCCTAGGTTTTCTTCTAGGGTTTTTATGGTTTTAGGTCTAACATGTAAGTCTTTAATCCATCTTGAATTAGTTTTTGTATAAGGTGTAAGGAAGGGATCCAGTTTCAGCTTTCTACATATGGATAGCCAGTTTTCCCAGCACCATTTATTAAATAGGGAATCCTTTCCCCGTTGCTTGTTTTTGTCAGGTTTGTCAAAGATCAGATAGTTGTAGATATGCAGCATTATTTCTGAGGGCTCTGTTCTGTTCCATTGATCTATGTCTCTGTTGTGGTACCAGTACCATGCTGTTTTGGTTACTGTAGCCTTGTAGTATAGTTTGAAGTCAGGTAGCATGATGCCTCCGGCTTTGTTCTTTTGGCTTAGGATTGACTTGTTGATGTGGGCTCTTTTTTGTTTCCATATGAACTTTAAAATAGAACCCCAGAGCAGAGTTGATAAAATTGTTGGCTAACAGTACTAAACCCATCCATGCCAAATAAAACTATCTGGGAATTTGTAGTAGTAAAGCATTAGACTTAGAGGGTTGAACGGCAGGGAGAGATGACCCAGTCAAGGCCCTTATGGTTCTGAGAAGAAATCTGATGACCAAGGAAGAAAATAAACTTGCTGAAGATTCCAAAGCTATTGAGTTTAACAAGCCATGAATACAACTGAGAATTTCATGTCATACAGCCCTGTACTCTTTCCAATATTTCACAATGTTTCCACCTTAGTAAACGCTGATTTGGGAACCAAAAAAAAAAAAAAAAGAACTACAAATTCTTTTAAGGAAAAAATAATGGAGATCCCTAAAATGCAAAGTAGCCTCCAAGCCAAGAAAATGAAAATGTCCAGTTCTTTAAAATAATTTTAAGTTATGATCTTATGCAATCATTATAGATGAATTTTGATAAAAGTAGAAATTTAAATGCTATTAAATTACAATAGACAAGAAAAGTTAACAACTCTAGATATTTTTAAAGACAGACTTACTCAGTGTGCCTTATTATAGTGCCTAAAAGATGTTTTAGACAAATGTAATAAAACACCTTTTTAACTGAAAAAAAAAAAAGAAAACCTTAAAAATAGAGCTTGGCATTGTAGAAAAAAACACTTTTCAACCTAGATTTTTACACAAAAACTGTGAAATGCAGCAATGCCAAAAGACCCCAATTATGATAGGTATGAAGTAACCGAATAGATTAAGTGTATTTCAATTTGTTTGGCAGTTTAACTTACTGTAGGATGCAGCTAGGACGTTTGCTAACATAAAATTTTATGATCTCAAGACACTTAATTCTCAGGTCTCTGAGTAAAAAAAAATATAGACTGTGAAAGTGGCACTGAAGAAACAGGAAACAGAAAACATTTGAGGGGCATTGTCACAATCCGTGGGCTACAAATTTGGGGAAATTCTAAAATTTTGCCAGGCAGTGTGTGTGAGTGTGTGTGTGTGTGTGTGTGTGTGTGTGTTGGGGAAACCAGCCCCCGTCCACTCAGAGGATACCCCAAGTCCAGTGGAGATCAAGGAGTTAGAAAGAGACAGAATAAGTGTTTAAAAGGCGGGTCCAGGGGACCGGAGCATTGGCTCACGGCCCAGAGCTCTTGGGCTCCACCCAATTTATTGGTTTACAAGCTCTTTGTTCTTAGGGCAGATGGGAGCAGGAGGAAGGGATGAGGAAAAGGATTAATCAGTGAAGGAGAACTCATGAGTCATTTGATAGGATGTATAGCAGTGGCAGTTTCTGTGAATTTCCCTGAGCAAAGAAGTGTGTCTAAACTATTTAAGATCTTTAACTTATCGGGACTGAAATGGGTGGGAGGGGGTTTCAGGAGGAGCCAAGATGTTTGATTATACTCCACTGCTTCAAGGGAGTGTTATCTCCCTGAGCAACCTGTGGCATGCCACTGAGCAGTTATGCTCTCAGGGCATAAAGACATGAAGGCAATAAGGAGACGTTTCTCCTCAGAGGCAGCCCATGGCTTCCCATGGGTGTCTCATGCAGGGGAGACCAACTCAACTGGCACCCCAGAAACTCTCTTTCCCATGTGTGCGTGTGTGTGTGTTTTAATCTCTAGGATGAAGAGTATACGTGAGCAAAATAAAAATACAGGACTTTTATTTTTTAAAGCTTGTGAGTTTTTGCACTATTATATGTCGGTGCCTCACTCCAATGTGAAGATAAGTCTGTATCTAAAATTCAGTTTGGGAGGAAAGACATCTGTGTCCTCTGTACCTCAGGTACACTGATCAGAATCAGCAGAGGTCCCTCCCTTCTGACTTTCTCACTTCTAAATGCATGAATGCAGAGTTTGTTATCATAAATAATTTTAAGACAAATTAAAATAATCTGATGTTCAAAGACATAGAGGTTTACTATTATGTTTTTAAGACTTTTGTAACCTTGTGTGCCACAATCTGTGTCAGCATTATTTTGTGTTTTTATCCTACCCTAATTTCATCCTGTCTTTCGTTTTAAAGAAACAAAGACACAAAGAACACTATTTCTACTGAATATAGAAATAGCTAACTTACTAATTTCAATAACTAACTTGACATTTACTAGTTATATTTATGAATATATATTTTAATTAGATTGCAAACTTGGCTGGGAATGGTAGCTCACTCCTGTAATCCCAGAAGTTTGGGAGGCCAAAGCAGGCAGAGCACTTGAGGTGAGAATTTCCAGACCAGCCTGGTCAACGTGGTGAAACCCAGTCTCTACTAAAAATACAAAGGAATTAGCCAGGCATGGAGGTGGAGGTTGTAGTGAGCCAGCACAATGCCATTGCACTCCAGGCTGGGTGACAAAGTGAGACAGACTTTGTCTCAAAAAAAAAAAAAAAAAAGAAAGAAAAATAAAATCATAAACTTAGAAGTGATAGGGACACAATACAAGAAGACTCTTTTCGAAAAGGAAATACTATATCCTTAATATTTTTGTAAATTATTACTCTTATGACTAAGCAATCTCACCTAAAGAAATATAAAACCAATTTTATAAGTTTGGTTTACAAAACACAGTAATAAACCTGAATTAATTTAAGACAGTATTTAAAATTATGATGAATATTGCAAGTCCCCATTCAGGTAAAATTTTAACTCTGTAAAGATTTAATAAATAGCAAAATGTGACATTTTTAGATAGTTATGTGGTAATCAGAAAAAAAGAAAAAAATTATAAAACAGTAAAACAAAAGGATCTTTATGGTTTCTGATTATTATTATTATAAAGTATTGCAAACATCTAATATATTAAGATAACACAATTTTAAGCAATCCTAAAACATTATAAACATGCTAATGATTCTCCAAACTAAAAAGAACAAAGAAAACTAAAGAATCTCTCAATTGGCTTATGTTTGTTTTAAAATATAAAATTTTACATAAATGAGTAAAATAAGGTATAATATGGCTAATTCATTAAATCCCAACTCAAATACAACACCATGAAAATACAAGATCTTTCCACAAATCTGTAAATTTATGTCCTCATAAGAGTAAATTTATATTTTATCTTGAAAAATGTTCTGCTGTTAGCAGTGATTCAGTGATAGACTGTGATTATGAGAAGCAATTCTCCTAACATACCACTGAGAAAGTTCTGCCTCATGCCACTACCCACTTGAGTCTTCAGTTCTGTTTATGCAGATGAATAATAGACACTCACCCAGCAGAGTCTTTCAGTTGAATCTTTGTATGTAGATTGAGGCCCACAATATGTTATAAGGAAATGATATTAAGAGCTCATCTCCCTTTAGGCCAATAATTTCCATGTTACCTGTAGAAGCAGGATAGCCTAGAGATAAAGATTATTAGAAAGGAGCCAACAAGGGGAAAACTAAACTTAACTAACTTTTAACTCCTGAAAAACAGCAGTGAGGAAGAGATGGGCTTTAAACTTTGTCACATGTGATCTCAATTTCATGGTAACCTTGACCAGGCAGGTTGTCTGGTCTAAGTCCTTGTCAACAAAACAGAAGTCAAACAATATTTTTACTTAAAAGAAACAGAATATAATATTGGGTTTCTTGATGTAACTCCATTGGTTCCAGAGTGTCCTGTGGTATTCGTACATGTTCCTCAATGGTCTCAAAATTCCTCAGTGGTCTCAGGGTAACAGCTAGACTATAAGCTACTTGAGAGGCAGTTTTGCTCTTGTTGCCCAAGCTGGAATGCAATGGCGCAATCTCAGCTCACCGCAACTCCACCTCCCAGGTTCAAGTGATTCTCCAGCCTCAGCCTCCCGAGTAGATGGGATTATAGACACATGCCACCATGCCTGAATAATTTTTTGTATTTTTAGTAGAAACGGGGTTTCACCATGTTAGCCAGGCTGATCTTGAACTCCTGACTTTAGGTGATCCACCCACCTCGGCCTCCCAAAGTGCTGAGATTACAAGCGTGAGCCACCACACCTGGCCTAAAGTGTGCTCTCTTAAAAAAAAGGAAATTGAAGTCAATGATTGCAGAAAATTTGGGAAAATTACATATCTGTGGAAATTGAACAACACACTCCTAAATAACCATAATGTCAAAATAAAATAATTGGATAGTATTTTCAGATAAATAATAATAAAGCAACATATTAAAACTTATGAGATGAAGCAAAAACCTGCTCAGATAAATTTATAGCAATAAACACCTATATTAAAAATGAACAAACATAACTTAAAATCAATAAACTAGTATTTGGCACAAACATGTAAAGGCAAATTAACTACACATCAAACCTGGAGGAAGAATATCAGTTGGAAAATACAAGTCATGTAGAATAGGAAAACTGGAGAATAAAATGCCTGGGGATAAGGGTTCTGAAAACTGTCCACATTTTCCTGAAGCCCATATGCATGCTCAGGACTAGGCATGGGTAAGATCAATGTTCAGAAAAGCTCTAAGAAGATCTTATCAGTCATGACTGCTTTACCCTCAAATATGGTTTGGCTCTGTGATCCAACCCAAATCTCACCTCAAATTATAATCCCCAAGTGTTGAGGGAAAGAAGTGATTGAATTATGGTGTGGTATTTCCCATGCTGTTCTCAAGATAGTGCGTGAACTCTCACGAGATCTGCTGGTTTTATAAATGGTAGTTTTTTCTGTTCTCTCACTCTCTCTCCTGCCACCTTGTGAAGAGGGTACTTGTTTCTCCTCCACTTTCTGCCATGATTGTGAATTTCCTGAGGCCACTCCAGTCGGCAGTACTGTGAGTCAATTAAACCTACTTCTTTTATGAATTACCCCATCTCAGGTATTTCTTTATAGCAGATTGAGAACAAACTAATACACATTCAAATTCAGCATAAACAGGGGAAAAAAAGGCAAAGATCTAATCTTCCTGGTTTGTAAGCTGAGCTGCAATAATCTCAGTCAAATTACTAGCTCATAAGATAATGAAACAGAGACTTTTATTCCATACACAACAAAGAATACAGTATTTACAAAATATCTTTGAAAAGTCATCAAATATAAATAGTTATGAGAAACAAAAATCCAAAGGATTAAAAATATGATTTCAAAGTTACCATATTATAATATCAAAATGTAGTTTTCAAAACAGCAAAACACAAGGCAGGCAAAAAAAATCACTCATTAACAACATAACAAAATAAAAGAAACAGTCCTAAAAACATCCTAGACATTGAAAGACACTAAAAAGTCTTTAAATCAATGGACTTAAATATGCTGAAAAAGAGAGTAAACCATAAGAAAGAAAGAAAAATTGGGAAAATGATGTTTCATCAAATAGAAAGTATCAACAGAGATATCAATTATAAAATAAAGAAAAAATTCTGAATTCAAAAATTAAAATCACTGAAAGAAAAACATTTACCAGAAAGCCTCTCCAGCAGATATGAGTAGAAATAAAAAAAGGAAAGAATTAGCAAAGTTTAGTCTGTTCAATTTTAATGATTTAGACTGACTAGGTGAAAGAGAATTAAGAAAAATTAGAAGGCCCTAAGATACTAATGACAAATCATTACAATGCCATCACAAGGATTATGGAAAATCCAAAGAAGAGGGAGATAGTAAAATAATCAGAAAAAAAAATTGAAGGAATGGTGGCTGAAAAATTTCTAAACATGATAAAACTCATGAATCTACATATCCAAAAATATAACTGAGCTCAAAATTGTGTATCCTCAAAGACCTCCACCAAAGACACATTACAATCAAATTTTGAAAAATTACAGACAAAAAAAATCTTAAAAATAGTGATAGAGAAAAGACCCATCATATACAAAGATTTCACAGTAAAATTACCAGCTAATTTCTTACTAGAAAAAAGTCATGAGAGAGCAGGATGACATATTTAAAGTGATAAAATAAAAAAAAAAACAAAGAAGTCTATTTCCAGCAAACTGTTCTTCAAAGATAAATGAGATATCAACACATTTCTATATTTTAAAAAAATATATAGAATTTCTCACTAATAGATCCACTCTGCAATACATGATAAAGACTATCTTTTTGGCTGAAATAAAAGGACACACTATAAAATAACTTAATGTCATATTAAAAGAACAAATAATACCAGTAAAAGTAAATATGTAGAAAAATTAAAATGCCACTATGAAAATATTTTTATTTCATAACTTATTTCATCTTCTAAAATTCTTTTTATATATGATTCAGAAGACTAATGCATAAAAGTAGCTATAAATCTGTGTTAATTTCAAGCAATGCATAATTGTATAAGCTGGAAACACATATAGTTGCAGAAACAAACCTGTATGGAATCAACTGTTTTAATAAAACCAAATTTCAAGTGGTATTGCTTTATTATACATGGTCATACATTCATGAGATTAGTTATAATCCTTAATCACTAAAACAATAACTTTAAATGGTCAAAAAGGAATTTAAAAGGGAATAAAAACTGTAAACTTGAAAAATATCAATAGAATAAAAATGTCAGTAATTGACTAAATTTGAAAAAGATATAGGACAGAAAAATAAGTAGCATAATGATAGAATAGAATCTTTTGTAAATACTTGAAATAGAAATAAACTATACAATTACAATGCAAACATTGACAGAATGGTTTAAAAAACATAAATATAATCCAACTTTGTTATCTACAAGAGACTCTCATTAGTTTTCTCTTTAGGTCATAAGTAAAAGAATTTCAAAAGATACTTTATACAAACAGTAGCCAAAAGAGCTGGGGTGGCTACACTTCAGCAAAATAAATATTAAGACAAATGTGTTACAAGTGACAAATGAGGACATTATATATTCAAAAATGTAAACCTATCAATAAGACATAACAATTGTAAACGTATATGCACCTAACAAAGATCCCAACATATGGAACAAAAAGACAGTTAATAACAGAAGTAGAAAGTTATACAGATTTGTTGACCTAAATATACCAACTAGGCCTAACAGTCAAACACAAGTACATTGCTTCCAAAAGAAATTAATTTGGTTTTCAGATTTTGTGAATTGTTTTTCAGAAATTAATTTAGCAATATTATCCTATGGAATGCTTATTTTTTAAAAGCCATTATTTTAAACTTTGCATAATATCATACTCAATTCAGTGTTTCTAGTATATTTATCATTATAAAACCATAAAAGAAAAACTTTAAACTATTTCCACTTTCATCAATAGACCATCATGAATCTACTCTCTGACTCTATTGATTTACCTTTTATGAATATTTTTTAAAAACTACACTCCTGTAGTATAATTAACATTTTCTCTCTATGCAATGGTACATTCGGCCATATTTCAATCTGGTTTCTTTCACCTACCATAATGTATTTGAGACAGTCTATTCTTCCTTTCATTATGTATTAGGAAACGTATTTAGGAGAGAAAAACAGAAACTACCTATGTTGCTTCATATTTCGGCCTTTTTTTCTTTTCCTTAGAAATGTTAAGTCAACTACTAGAAAAATTCCAATTAAGCATTAAGAATTATAAGGCCAGGCACGGTGGCTCAAGCCTGTAATCCTAGCACTTTGGAAGGCTGAGGTGGGCAGATCATGAGGTCAGGAGTTCAAGACCATCCTGGTGAACACGGTGAAACCCCGTCTCTACCAAAAATACAAAAAATTAGCCGGGCATGGTGGCAGGCACCTGTAGTCCCAGCTACTCAGGAGGCTGAGGCAGGAGAATGGCATGAACCCGGGAGGCAGAGCTTGCAGTGAGCCGAGATGGC
Source organism: Hylobates moloch (assembly GCF_009828535.3). Taxonomy (NCBI): domain Eukaryota; kingdom Metazoa; phylum Chordata; class Mammalia; order Primates; family Hylobatidae; genus Hylobates; species Hylobates moloch. Next base: position 82,734,103 of record NW_026652281.1, read on the forward strand.
ACCACTGCACTCCAGCCTGGGTGACAGAGCAAGACTCCATCTCAAAAAAAAAAAAAAGAATTATAAAGTTGGGCAGGAATAGTGGCTCATGCTGAGAAGCCAAGGCAGGTGTATCACTTGAGGCCAAGACCCTGAGAACAGCCTCGCCAACATAGTGAAATGCTGTTTCTACTAAAAATACAAAAATTAGCTGGCATGGTAGTGTGTGCCTGTAATCCCAGCTACTCATAAGGATGATGCACGAGAATCTTTCAAACACAGGAGGTACAGGTTGCAATGAGTCAAGATCATAGTACTACACTCCAGCCTGGGTGAGAGAGTAAAACTGTCTCAAAAACAAACAAACAAACAAACAAACAAAAAAACAGTTAAAAAAATGAGATCTAGCATTTCGTAACACAATAGAGTCAACAGTTAACAATAATTCATTGTATGTTTCAAAATAGCTAAAAGAGAAAATTTGGAATAAATATTTGAGCTGATGAATATCCCAATTACTAAGCTTTATTACCCATTGTATGCTCATATGAAAATATTACATGTACACTGCATATATGTACAATTGTTACATATCCATCAAAATTAAAAATAGGCCAGGCACAGTGGCTCATAGGATTTGCCACATAGGATCTGCCACGGTCTTCACATTTATAGGGTTTCTCTCCAGTATGATTTCTCTTATGTTTTGTAAGGTCTGAGGACCACCTACAGGCTTTGCCACATTCTTCACATTTGTAAGGTCTCTCTCCAGTATGAATTCTCTTATGTTTAGTAAGCTCTGAGAAGCTTATAAAGGCTTTTCCACATTCTTCATATTTGTAGAGTTTCACTCCAGAATGAATTCTCTTGAGTAAGCTCTGAGAAGCACCTACAGATTTTCCCACATTCTTCACATTGGTAAGATCTCTCCATAGTATGAATTCTCTTATGAGTGGCCTTTAAAGGCGCTGCCCCATTCCTCACCTTTGTAGGGTTTCTCTCCGGTATGAATTCTCTTGTGGTGTCTAATAAGGATTGAGGAGCGACTAAAGTCTTTGCCACATTCTTCACATTTGTAAGGTCTCTCTCCAGTATGAATCCTCTTATGTCTAGTAAGGTCTGAGAAGCTTCTAAAGGCTCTGCCACATTCTTCACATTTGTAGGGTTTCTCTCCAGTATAAATTCTCTTATGTTTAATAAGGTCTGAGAAGCATTTGAAGGCTCTGCAAAATTTTTCACATTTGTAGGGGTTCCCTCTAGTATGACTTCTCTTATGTATAACAAGGCCTGAGACTCACCTACTGGATTTGCCACATTCTTCACATTTGCAGGGTTTTTTTCTGCTATTAATTTTCTTATTTTCAGTAAGAATTGAGCACTGCTCAAAGGCTTTGCCACATTTATTTCATTGGCATGTTCTGCTATGGGTTGCTGGTAAACATTGATGAAGGCAATTGTAACTACTCTTCTGTCCCAGGCAACTATTCACACCTTGCCAGTCTTTCTTTAAGTATAAATTATCCAGGTAACAGCCTTCACATTTTCTCAGTATTATCTTTTTATGTGAATTTTCTATGTCCTGCTTTGGCAATATCTCTGCAGTGAACAAAAAAGAACCAGCTGAAAAAAAAAATAACAAGTCATCTCACTTATTAGACTAAGGCGAATATACTTTACAAATATAAAATTATACAAAGCACATTAAAATGGTGAAACAGGGTTGCTTCCTAGATGACCTAATGGGAACAGCTCCGGTGTGCAGCTCCCGGTGAGATCGAAAAAGATGGGTGATTTCTGCATTTCCAACTGAGGTAGTAATTGCTTCATCTCACTGGGACTGGTTGGAGAGTGGGTGCAGCCCATGGAGGGCGAGCTGAAGCAGGGCGGGGCCTCGCCTCACCCGAGAAGTGCAAGAGGTTGGGGGATTTCCCTTTCCTAGCCAAGGGAAACGGTGACAGACTGTACCTGAAGAAACGGTACACTCCTGACCAAATACTGCACTTTCCCCAAAGTCTTAGCAACCAGTAGACCAGGAGATACCCTCTTGTGCCTGGCTCAGTGGGTCCCATGACCACGGAGCCTTGCTCACTGCTAGTGGAGCAGTCTGAGATTGATTTGCAAAGATGCAGCCTGACAGGGGGAGGGGCATCTGCAGTTGCTGAGGCTTGAGTAGCTCACATTGTAAACAAAGAGGCCAGGAAGCACGAACTGGGCGATGCCCAACACAGCTCAGCAAGGCCTATTGCCTCTATAGATTCCACCTGTTGGGACAGGGCATAGTAGGACAAAGGGCAACAGACAGCTTCTGCAGACTTAAACATCCCTGTCTGACAGCTCTAAAGAGAGCAGTGATTATCTCAGCACAGGGTTTGAGCTCTGAAAACAAACAGACTGCCTCCTCTAGTGGGTCCCTGATCCCCGTGTAGCCTGACTGAGAAATACCTCCCAGTAGGGGCCGACAGACACCTCAAACAGGCAGGTGCCCCTCTGGGACGAAGCTTCCAGAGGAAGGATCAGGCAGCAGTATTTGCTGTTCTGCAGCCTCCATTGGTGATACCAAGGCAAACAAGGTCTGGAGGGAACCTCCAGCAAACTCCAACAGACCTGCAGCTGAGGGGTCTATTAGAAGGAAAACTAACAGAAAGGAAAAGCATCAACATCAATAAAAAGGACATCCACACCAAAATCCCATCTGTAGGTCACCAACATCACAGACCGAAGGTAGATAAAACCACAAAGATGGAGATAAACCAGAGCAAAAAGCCGAAAATTCCAAAAAACAGGGCGCCTCTTCTCCTCCAAAGTATCACAGCTCATTCCAAGCAAGGGAACAAAACTGGATGGAGAATGACTTTGACAAGTTGACAGAAGTAGGCTTCAGAAGGTCGGTAATAACAAACTTCCCCAAGCCAAAGGAGCATGGTCTGAAACATTGCAAAGAAGCCATAAACCTTGAAAAAAGGTTAGGTGAATGGCTAACTAGAATAAACAGTGTAGAGAAGACATTAAATGGCCTGATGGAGCTGAAAACCACAGAACGAGAATGTCGTGATGCATGCACAAACTTCAATAGCTGATTCCATCAAGTGTAAGAAAGGATATCAGTGATTGACGATCAAATTAATGAAATAAAGCAAGAAGATTGGAGAAAAAAGAGTAAAAAAAACGAACAAAGCCTCCAAGAAATATGAGACTATGTGAAAAGACCAAATATATGTTTGACTGGTGTACCAGAGAGTGATGGAGAGAATGGAAACAAGTTAGAAAACACTCTTCAAGATATTATCCAGGAGAATTGCCCCAACCTAGCAAGGTAGGCCAACATTGAAATTCAAGAAATACAGAGAACAGCACAAAGATACTCCTCAAGAAGAGAAACCTCAAGATACATAACTGTCAGATTCACCAAGGTTGAAATGAAGAAAATAATGCTAAGGGCAGCCAGAGACAAAAGTTGGGTTACCCATAAAGGGAAGCCCATCAGAATAACAGCGGATTTCTCGTCAGAAACCCTACAAGCCAGAAGATAGTGGGGGTCAATATTCAACACTCTTAAAGAAAAGAATTTTCAACCCAGAATTTCGTATTGAGCCAAACGAAGCTTCATAAGTGAAGGAGAAATAAAATCCTTTACAGACAAGCAAATGCAGAGAGATTTTGTCACCACCAGGCCTGCCTTACAAGAGCTCCTAGAGGAAGCACTAAACATGGAAAGGAACAACTGGTACCAGCCACTGCAAAAACATGCCAAATGGTAAAGATCACTAATGCTATGAAGAAACTGCATCGATTAACAGGCAAAATAACCAGCTAACATCATAATGACAGGATCAAATTCAACCATAACAATCTTAGCCTTAAATGTAAATGGGATAAATGCCCCAATTAAAAGACACAGTCTGGCAAATTGGATAAAGAGTCAAGACCCATCAGTGTGCTGTATTCAGGAGACCCATCTCATATGCAAAGACGCACACGGGCTAAAAATAAAGGGAAGAAGGAAGATCTACAAAGCAAATGGAAAGGAAAAATAAGCAGGGGGTTGCAATCCTAGTCTCTAATAAAAGAGAGTTTAAACCAACAAAGGTCAAAATAGACAAAGAAGGCTACTACATAATGGTAAAGAGATCAATTCACCAAGAAGAGCTAACTATCCTAACTATATATGCACCCAATACAGGAGCACCCTGTATTGCTTCATAAAGCAAGTCCTTAGAGACCTACCAAGAGACTTAGACTCCAACACAATAATAATGGGAGACTTTAACACCCCACTGTCAATATTAGACAGATCAATGAGACAAAAGGTTAACAAGGATATCCAGGACTTGAACTCAGCTCTGGACCAAGCAGACCTAATAGACATCTACAGAACTCTACACACCAAATCAACAGAATATACAATCTTCTCAGCACCATGTCACACTTATTCTAAAATTGACCACATAATTGGTAACACTCCTCAGCAAATGTAAAAAAAAAAGAAACCCCAACAAACTGTCTCTCAGACCACAGTGCAATCAAATTGGAACTCAGGATTAAGAATCTCACTCAAAACTACACAACTACATGGAAACTGAAAAACCTGCTCCTGAATTTACTCCTGAATTTACTGGGTAATACTCCTGAATTTACTGGGTAAATAACGATATGAAGGCAGACTTAAAGATGTTCTTTGAAACCAATGAGAACAAAGACACAACGTACCAGAATCTCTGGGACACAGTTAAAGTAGTGTGTAGAGGAAAATTTATAGCACTAAATGCCTACAAGAGAAAGCAGGAAAGATCTAAAATTGACACCCTAACATCAGAATTAAAAGAACTAGAGATGCAAGAGCAAACGAATTCAAAAGCTAGCAGAAGGCAAGAAATAACTAAGATCAGAGCAGAAATGAAGGAGGTAGAGACACAAAAAACCCTTCAAAAAATCAACAAATCCAGGAGCTGGATTTTCAAAAGATCAACAAAATAGATAGACCACTAGCAAGATTAATAAAGAAGAAAAGAAAGAAGAATCAAATAGATACAATAAAAGATGATAAAGGGGATATCACCACCAATCCCACAGAAATACAAACTACCATGAGAGAATACTATAAATACCTCTACATCTAATATCCAGAATCTACAAGGAACAAATTTACATACACAAAAAAACAACCCCACCAAAAAGTGGGCAAAGGATATGAACAGACACTTCTCAAAAGAAGACATTTATGCAGCCAACAAACATGAAAAAAAGCTCATCATCCCTTGTCATCAGAGAAATGAAAATCAAAACCACAATGAAATACCATCTCATGACAGAATGGTGATCATTAAAAAGTCAGGAAACAACAGATGCTGGAGAGGATGTGGAAAAATAGGAAAGTTTTTACACTGTTGGTGGGAGTGTAAATTAGTCTAACCATTGTGGAAGACAGTGTTGCAATTCCTCAAGGATCTAGATCTAGAAATACCATTTGACCCAGCCATCCCATTACTGGGTATATACCCAAAGGATTATAAATCATGCTACTATAAAGACACATGCACACGTATGTTTATTGTGGCACTATTCACAATAGCAAAGACTTGGAACCAACCCAAATGTCCATCAATGATAGGCTGGATTAAGAAAATGTGGCACATACACACCATGGAATACTATGCAGCCATTAAAAATGATGAGTTCATGTCCTTTGTAGGGACATGGAAGAAGCTGGAAACCACCATTCTAAGCAAACTATCACAAGGACAGAAAACCAAACACCGCATGTTCTAACTCATAGGTGGGAGTTGAACAACAAGAACAACACATGGACACAGGATGGGGAACATCATACACTGAGGCCTTTCAGGGGTTAAAGGGCTGGGGGAGGCATAGCATTAGGAGAAATACTTAATGTAAATGAGTTGATGGGTGCAGCAAACCAACATGGCACAAGTATACCTATGTAACAATCCTGTATGTTGTGCACATGTACCCTAGAACTGAAAGTATAAAAAAGGTGACACAATATAATACCATAGGCTGTAATTTCTTTACAGATATATAAACTTAACAAAAATATACCAAACAAAACGCTTTTTTGAGAAATATAAAAAGCAGTTAAGCATTTGCAGCACCACAAGTGAGCAAAATGCCAAGAACTATAGAGAAGTGGAAGAAAAGTATATTATATTTACCCACCACAGCCATTCTTTATCCCCAATACAATATGGTGCCTTTAAATATAAACTCCCAACTCCTGGCTTCTCTTTCCAAAAATAAATAAAATAATGCCACATGTGTCCATGCTTTTGGCTTTTTGCAGCCTTGCCAAAGACTAATTTCTATGTTCCATGACAGAGCTAAAAGAAATGGTGGTATACTTTTAATGAAAGGTTGGGTCAGCTGAGGTAAATGACTGTTACAAGAGAAGAAAGACTTCAGTACCATAGACAGACAATGTATAGAAAGTGATTATAGGATCTCAATAAGAAACATGGGGCTCTTCTTTAACTGAAAAACAAACACACAAGCCTAGAGAAGACACATCCGTAGAACAGGTTTGAGAGACTCTAAGAATTTCTAGCCTAAAAACCTGGTGCCAGGCTGGGCACGGTGGCTCATGCCTGTAATCCCAGCCCTTTGGGAGGCTGAGGCAGGTGGATAACCAGGTCAGGAGATTGAGACCATCCTGGCTAACACAGTGAAACCCCATCTCTACTAAAAATACAAAAAATTAGCCAGGCATGGCGGTGGGCACCTGTAGTCCCAGGTACTCAGGAGGCTGAGGCAGGAGAATGGCGTGAATGTCAGAGGCAGAGCTTGCAGTGAGCCGAGATTGCGCCGTTACACTACAGCCTGGGCGACAGAGTGAGACTCCATCTCAAAAAAAAGAAAAAAAAAAACACCTGGTGCCATATTACCCCAGGTCAAAGCCACTTCATAAATATTTTGACATGTGGCTTTTTTTGTACAAATCACAATCAAACATTAAAACATACACAAAACATCAGGACTAGATGGCTGAATCAAAGAAAAAAAACAAATATCCGGAAATCAATCCTAGAAAAATGGAGATGTTAAAATTACTTGAAACAATGTAAATTCAGCTAGATTTTTTGAAAGAAAAACATAAATCACCTTAAAAATTTAAATTATCATCTCGATGCTCATTGAGTGAAATGGGGACACAGAAAACAATATGAAATAACAAAAATGAAACTCAACAAAAAGATAAGCACAAAAAGAAATGAAAATTATGGAGCAGAAGAATAAATAAGACTGATACTCAACCGATACTTCAACATTTAAAAAAATATTTAACAAAATCAAGAAGCTCAGCAAATTTCAACTAAGATTAACACAAAGACATCCCTAAAAAGATGTAATATGACAATGTTTTGAAAGTCACAGACAAGAAGAGAATCTGAAATGCAGGAAGAGAAAAGAAAGGTGTCATTTATATGCATGCTCCTGCAAGGCTACCAGCAGATTTATAAACAGAAATCTTTCACGGAAGAACAAAGTTGGATGATGTATTTAAAACACTAAAAAACAAAATAAAACAAAAATGTCTAAGCATGAGCACTATATCCAGCAAAAGTATTCTTTAAAATGAAGAAAGAAACAGACTTTCCAAGATAACCAAAATGTAGGAAAGTGCGTCAACAGTAGAACTTTTCTACAGGACATGCATAGGAAGTCCCTCTTATTGAAAATAAAGTGTACTAAAAACAAATCATGTAAAAATACATAACTCTGTGGAAAAGATACTCACATACACAACTATAAAAATGTGTACTATTATTATCATGGTTCAGAAAACAATTTGAATTATGCTCTAAAATTTAAGATATGTTTCTGCTAGTCCTTGATTTGTGAAACAAACAGAAAAAAAGAAATGAAATTAGAAGGATAAAAGCATAAAAATAATTCTAAAATTTTGTTAATGTATATGCAATACAGTGTTAGTGACATTGATAAATAAGATGACAGCAGATATAATAACTTCAAGAGACTTTCTGTAATCCCCATGTTAATCACATAGAAAATACCTATAGACAAACAAAAAGTTAAGTGGGAGTAAAGGCATGTCACTAAAATATCAACTAGATAGTACACAAAGAAAGAGAGATAGAGACAAAATAGCTAAAGAGCCAAATAGAACAATAGAACGGTAATGGTAAGGTCTTTTTCTCAGAAAATTATTTAAATATTCATACTAAACTTCCTAATCAAAATACATATACTGAATAAAAGGAATTTTTAAAAATTAAAAAAACACAAGATCTAACTGTGTCATGTCTCCAATAGACTCATTTCAGATCCAATTTTAAAAATAGCCTGAAAATGGCAGGATAGAAAAAACATTCCATACAAGTGTTAACCAGATGAGAAGAGGGGCAATAATTACATTAAGTCAAAAACTGTCATATTTCATATAATTTACTTTAAGTCAAAATTCACAATAGACTATGTAAGACATTAAATTATAGGAGAGTTCAATAACTGAGAACATACAAATATACAAATATATCTGACAGTAGTTTTCCCAAACACATAAAGAAAACATTGACAGAATTGGAGCAAAAAATAGAAAGCAATGTAATAATGGTAGGATACTTCAATATCTCACTTGCAGTAATGAGTAATAAAGTGAGACAAAATATTAACAAGGGAACAAGAAACTTCAATGCACTATGAAATAATTACACCTAACAAATGTAGACAGAGAGCAGAATACATTCTTTCTAATAGCTCATGAAACATTTTTCTAGATAGACCACCTGTGACACCACGTCTTAACAAATGTTTTAAAATTAAAATTTCAGACTATTATTTATAGCCCAAATATAATGAAACTAGAAATTAGTAACAGAAGGAAAAGTGAAAAATTTACAAACTATGGAAATTAAAAATCATATTCTTGAACATGCTCTTGTTCAAGGGCTGGAAGACATAATATTGTAAAGATGTCCGTACTGCCCAAAGTGACCCACATATTCAACAATTTTACTTTTCTGAAAATAGAAAAAAAACCCACAGAATTATATGAAATTTTAAGGGACCATGAAAAAGCCTGATAGTCTTAAAAAAGAAGAAAAATATTGGAGGCATTACACTTAATAATTTGCAAACACAAAATAAAGCTATAATAAACAAGGCACTTTAGTACTGGTATAAAGGCAGAACACCAAAGCAATGAAGCAGAATGCAGCACAGATATACACTCTTGGTGTATGGTCAAGTGAGTTATTCGCACACAGTTTATTGAAGCATGATCCACAAAAGCCAATATGTGAAAGCAATTTGAACTTCTTGTACCAAAAATATGGATAAATATAATTTAAAATATAAAGAAAATGAAATATTACTCAATATTTAAAAAGCAGTACATTTTCTAATATCTACCATAAAGACAAATTTTGAAGACATTATGCTAAATTTAATAAGCCAGCCAGACACACAAAAATACTGTATGAATATACTTACATGGAATATCTAAAGTAGCTACACCCTTAAAAAGAAAAAAATAGAATGATGTTTTCAAACGGCCAAGGGGGAAAATAAGTAGTGGATGCATGTGTATTACATAACTTTGCAAAAATAGAAATGTTCTAGAGATGTTGCTAACAATATAATTAATACAAATAAACTATATAATTAAAAATATGAAAGATTATAAATTTTAATATGTATTTTTACAAAAAAAACAACAACCATTGACCACCAACCAATAAAACCAAATATACAAGTCATAAAATAGGAGCAATATTTATACAGGCAAAGAAACACACAAATAATTATACTGTCAATAGATATATGGTTGATTCATATCTGACTTCTGTCCAAACATTGTCTTAATGTGTACAGAGTTGAATATTTGCATATAAAATTTTATTTAATAAATGTATTCATAAATAAATAAAAACAAAATCACAATGTGACATAGTCTGCTATAAAATATGAAACACAGGAATGTAAAACGGCAGAATTTTTTTTTTCCAGATGGAGTCTAGTCTCTGTCACCCAGGCTGCGGTGCAGTTGTGCAATCTCCACTCACTGCAACCTCCACCTCGCGGGTTCAAGCGGTTCCTCTGCCTTAGGCTCCTGAGTAGCTATGATTACAAGCACCTGCCACCATGCCTGGCTCATTTTTGTACTTTTAGTAGAGACGGGGTTTCACCATGTTGGCCAGGCTGGTCTTGAACTCCTGACCTCAAGTGAACCACCCGCCTCGGCCTCCCAAAGTGCTGGGATTACAGACGTGAGCCACAACGCCTGGCCCAGAACAAAATTTAACAACAAAAAAATTGAATAAACATAGTGTACTACTAAAAAATAATTCTAGATAGCTACAATTTTCAACTATGACTGCACATTCATAAAGAGCACATATTTTGGTGTTTTGTTTCTATTTTAAAATTTCAACTTTTACTTTAGGTTCATGTGTAGGTTTGTTACATGGGTATATTATGTACTGCTAAGCTTTTGGGTACTACAGCTACTCAGGTAGTGAGCAAAGTAACCAATAGTTAGCATTTTAGCCCTTGTCTCCTTCTCTGCCTTCCTCCTCTAGCGGTCCCCAGTGTCTATTGTTTTCATCTTTTTATTTATGTATACCCAGTATTTAGCTCTCACTTGTAAGTTAGAACATGCATTATTTGGTTTTCTGTTTCTGCATTAATTTACTTAGGATAATGGCCTCCAGCTGCATCAACATTGCTACAAAGAACATAATTTTGTCCTGTTTTTATGGCTATGTAGTATTTCATAGTGTATAAGTGCCATATTTTCTTTCTTTTTTTTTTTTTTTTGAGACAGAGTTCACTCTTGTTGCCCAGGCTGGAGTGCAATGGCACAATCTCGGCTCACCACAACCTCCGCTTCCCGGGTTCAAGCGCTTCTCGTGCCTCAGCCTCCTGAGTAGCTGGGATTACAGGCATGTGCCACCATGCCCTACTAATTTTGTATTTTAGTAGAGACAGGGTTTCTCCATGTTGGTCAGGATGGTCTCGAACTCGCGACATCAGGTTATCCACCTGCCTAGGCCTCCCAAAGTGCTGGAATTACAGGTGTGAGCCACTGCACCCAGCCAAGTACTATATTTTCTTTTTCCAATCTACCACTAATGAGCACCTAGGTTGATTCTATGTCTTTGCTATTGAAGGCCATGAAGCTTGAATCATTAGTGTGCAATAAAAGCAATAACATTTCATAGGAAGTGCATTATTATCATTCATAAATCTTTGATGGGAAAATTTTAAGAACTTAAATAGTACTGAAGAATCTTCTTTATTATGTCGTTATTATTTTGATGCTATTTTTACATAAAATGTAAAGGCTATAATGCAACCTTTGGAAGCAAAGCAAACTTACATTTCTAAATAACATGAACAACATAAATATTGTACAATATGGTATGAAACACTAATACACAAAATGAACAATTAGAAACAAATGTATATGATCATTTAGATTGTATAGTTTGAGAAAAGTGAATGAAAATGCTCATAACTGTTTATATTCAGCAAATTTAAACATAAAAGATTTTAATGAATGTGGGGTGCCTATTAATTATTTAATTCACTTTTTATATAACATATATATTCAAGCACATTACCTCAGAATTTGTGAAATTAAAACAAAGTTAGCATACAGCAAATCAGAAAGTAAAAAGAAAAAATATAAGACACAGTCCTAGTAATCTTCATAATAAAGAAGATAAAATTACAGAATGATAGTTATTAAAAATAGGTAATAATTGGGAGTTTATTATATGCTGGGCAGTGTTCTAAGTAACCTATGGTATTAGTGTTTCCAAGAAATCTATGAGGTGAGTAAATAAAATCAACTATTCAATCACAGAGTTATTTGTCATACAGCATTTAAATTTCTAAGCTTACTTCCTACTAAGAAAAAAATACTTTTAAAGTGAAATAGATGTTTAGATTTTCTTGTACTGAATCAGATGCTTTGTGCTCTAATGGAAGTTCTCAGTCTCATTTTCTTTTTTTTTTTTTTTTTTTGAGATGGAGTCTCACTCTGTTGCCCAGGCTGGAGTGGAGCAGTCTCGGTTCACTGCAACTTCCGCCTCCTGGGTTCAAGCAATTCTCCTGCCTCAGCCTCCTGAGTAGCTGGGGTTACAGGTGCACGCCACCATGCCTAGCAAATTTTTGTATTTAGTAGAGATGGGGTTTCCAATACAAGGGTACATTGTGTCATTTTTAATGATATTTTTAAGGTTTCTGTTTTAACATAGTACTGGTAGTCCTAGGCAGAACAATTAGGCAGGAAAATTTTTGAAAAGACATCCAGCCAAGTGCAGTGGCTCATGTCTGTAGTCCCAGCACTTTGGGAGGCTGAGATGGGAAGATTGAGCTTAGTAATTTGAGACTTGCCTGGGCAATTTAGTGAGATCCCATCTCTACAAAACTTTCATATATTAGCCAGGTGTGGAAAATGCACACCTGTAGTGTCAGATACTTGGGAGGCTGAGGTGGGAGAAGTGCTTGAGTCCAAGGGTTAAGGCTGCAGCGAGCCACAATTACACCACTGCACGCTAGCCTGAGTGACAGAATTTGACCCTGTCTCAAAGGAAAAAATGAAAAAAAAAAAAAGGCATCCAAACTGAAAATAAAGCAGTAAAAATGTCACTGTCTTTAGGTGGCATTATCTTATATATAGTAAATCATGAATAGTATGCCAAGACTGTTTCGGCTAATAAATACACTCAGTAAATTAGAGAAATATGAAATTAACATACAAATAATTTGTGTTTCCATGCACTAACAACAAACTGTCAAATGAAAAAGAAAAAAAAATCTCATTGAAATAGCATCAAAATAATGAATTTCTTAGGTATATATATATATATATATACATATATATATATACATATATATATATGTATACATATATATATATATACATATATATATATATATTTTTTTTTTTTTTTTTTTTGAGACAGAGTCTCGCTCTGTCGCCCAGGCTGGAGTGCAGTGGCGCAATCTCGGCTCACTGCAAGCTCCGCCTCCTGGGTTCACGCCATTCTCCTGCCTCAGCCTCTCTGAGTAGCTGGGACTACAGGCGCCCGCCACCACGCCCGGCTAATTTTTTGTATTTTTTAGTAGAGACGGGGTTTCACTGTGGTCTCGATCTCCTGACCTCATGATCCACCCGCCTCGGCCTCCCAAAGTGCTGGGATTACAAGCGTGAGCCACCGCGCCCGGCCTCTTAGCAATATATTTAACCAAGGTGAAAAATCTTTAATTGAAATATTTAAGATAATAATAAAAAAATTGAAGATTACACAAATGCAAAAACGTTTCATGTTTATGGATTTAAAAATATTGTTAAAGTATCATATTATTTAAATTAATCTATAGATTCAATACATACTCTATCAAAATTCCGGTAAAATTTTTTAAAGTAATAGAAAATGCAATCCTGAAATTTATATAAAACTACAAGCTCTCTGTTTTGTCTTAAAAATAAAAACATTATGTGGAATTGAGTATGGTAAAAGGGAGAGTAAAATTGGAGAGATAAAAAGAGTCTATCCAGCTGGCCAGGAACAGCCAATAGGCTTGAGTTCCACAGAAAAAGTTATAATATCAGGAGCCAGCCAGGGTCATATAAATAATTATCTGATGGCTGAAGCTGCCTAAAGAATGCAAATTTTGAGGGTGGAAAAGGATTTATTAGAGGTGGTTAGTCCACGAGTGGCTCATTTGTATCCAGTAAATTAGGTTGGATGGGGCATTGAGGAGAATTCCATTCATATGAGGGATGTATCAGAAATCTGTAGCTTGGGGGCTTTATTTTGGATTAGCATAATGCTAGGTAAGCATAATGGCAAATGCTTATTCCCAGAAAGGGGCCACTGGCATAATTAAAATAATACAAACATTACCTTTATGAAGATAGACTGGCATAGATGTAGGGTTTTCTCCAATGTGTAATAGTCTGGTTTAGGAAGTTGACAAGAAAAAGAGAAAAGTCATAGCAAAAAAAAAAGCATTTCAATTGATCAAAGAAGTTTGGGAAATTTTAGATGTGTCCATGGGGAAGGGGGCACAGCACTACAGTCTGTGATGTTGTGGGAAGAAGTGACTAGCTGGGCCAGGCTTTCCAGTGGTTCTGTGGGTGAAAGTCTTGCTTAGAGGTAAGAAAAAACGGGCAGAGAAAGAGCAGGAACTCCTAATTGCAGGGGCCAAAACATAAAGTTGAAGACTACAGTCAGGTGGGAAAAGTTATGCTGAAGACAGGGAGTTATCGTGGGCAGAAACGACTCTTGAGAAAGGAGTTGAGAAGAGCAGGAGGGTCTCCAGGCAAAAGGCAAGGATAAAACAGTAAGATGTAGGAAGGGCAATCAGAGGTGTGCCATTCTCTGGTTCTGGGCAGAAGCTGACTGACCCTCTTGTGACATCATCTGCTTGTTCCAAGGATCTTGGGACAATTGATGCTTCTGCTTGTCATTTGCCTCTAAAGGCTGTCAATAGAGCATTGGTTTGAGGTCTCTGGTTGGAATACTTCTTCAGTATTAATAACTGCTGCATTTCTTTAGCTGAGAAACTGGGACACAAGGTTAAACAACCTATAATTTAACAGCAATGTTAATAATGAGTAAAATGGTATAAAGTTCCTTCCGTCTAGGTTCTAGTTTTCCTGTGTTTCCAGAACACTAGATCCTGGTATTTCCAGAACACTAGATCCCCCGGTAAGCTGTGTAAGGGGCAATCAGGAAGTTCTAAAAGAAGGCAGCTTTGACACATCAATCACAGCCCTGAGTATATTCCATTACCCTCCACAGTATCTAAGAATGTCAGATGAGTCACTTAGAATCTTCTGCTAGCCAGGATGAATAAGGTATTTGCATGGGCTTTACTGTGATAATTTATAAAGGCAGTAGCTTATGTGGAGACAGTGGGGAGGATCTGAGACTCATAGAGGAAGGGGAAGCACTGGTGACCATGGTCAGTCCAATTCTTTAAATAGTTTAGCCAGCTTGGTCTTGAGGATGCTCTTGGCTTTTCCTATGGTGCTGGGTGACTGAGGATGGCAATAAAAGTGGGGTGTTTGACTAATTTTCATTGCCTTTTAAATTTGCTGTATAATTCTGCCAAAAGCATGTGAAGCTCTGTCACAAGACATGGTATAGGTGATACCCCAGGTGAAGAAAATTTATTCTAGGAAGGCTGAGGCAACTGACCTTGCTGAGGGATTTCATCAGGGAGGGTCTGGGTTGGCAGGAGGAAGTGGAAGTTGCTTGCCTTCCTTGCTCCAACTTCACCATTTTTTCCAGGGTTATATTTCTTGTAGATGTGGTAAGTGGAAATCATGTGGTCCAAATGAAATTGAAAGAATCCAAGCAATTATTTGTCCAAAATATATCACCGTTTGTTCATTCCATGCTGAGTAATGTTGTGTGACAACACAGTGGCTCAGGCAATGACTTCAGAGCTGGCAAATGGCTGTGTTGGTGTCTCCTAGGTCTATCTGAAGCATTCTTTTGAGCCATACAGGCAAGGAGGGCATGAATACTCCTACCAGGGGTTTAGTGCCTTGAAGCAGGATCCAGGCTCATTTTCCCAAAGTTTGGAAACAGTCTGGTTGTCTTGAGCAGTTGGGAAAGAGGCTGCTAATTTTAAGCAGCCAATTTATTACCCCATGCATTGTCTGAAGATGCCTTTTTCTACTGTGTCTCTCAGTTTTAACACTAGCCATCTACCGGGATGCTAACAATACCTCTGGAAGTTCTGCTGCTAGATGTCTGCTTTTGCCTGGGGCACAAGCTGCTGTCATGACTCCTCTTCTACAACATACTCACATCATGTACTACGCCAAAGGTACAGTGGCTATGACAGTACTATAAATCCTTACCTTTATTTCCTCTGCTTTTTTGCAAGACTTATGTTGAGTAAGAACAATAATGTGGCCTCCCTGGCTGATTTAACGTTTGTCAGGGCTTGATATTCAAAAGGTTTGTGTTAATCAGTGGTACATATCCCTTCCAGAAGGTTCCATTCTCTCTCTAAAGAGGGAACCATAGACACAAACATTGAAGTCAACTTGGGGGATGGGTTCTCTGAGAAATCTAGCCTAGGACAATATCTGGTGTTAATGACACATTCATGGGGCATCCCATCAATGGGCAAAGAAAGCAAGGTTGGCAGGGTTAAGGTTTTGACCATGATATATGATACTTTGAGAGAGAGAGTCTAATAAACTTTCATGAGGTAAGTTGAGATGCAGAAAAGTGCCGTGCATTCTCATTAAGCAATAGGATCTGCACAGCAGGGGGAACATGTGTGTTAAGTGGGTGACTTAATACCACATCAGTAGTAGTTTGGACATGTTTGGCAATTCCAGCCTTGACTTAAAGGCAACAGGGATATACCTTAGCTAATGAGTCAAGGTACTGAGTCAAGGCCAAACTATAATATCACAGAGGTCTCTGGTATCCATTATGTTTCTAGAATAATGTTCCAGAGCACGACCTCCTCATTCATCCATGAAGAAGGGAAAAATCAAGAAGTAACTGGGGCATCCAAGCGTGGGGGAGGGTGAAAGTAGAGAGCCCTTAAGGTTTTCAAAATCATTTTTGGATAGCGGGTCTCAAACTACTGGGCTTGGGGATGACTCCCTAGTCAGGGCATAGAGCACTGGGACAATCACAAAGAAATTAGGTACCATATCTTACAACATCTCGCAAGGCACAAAAACTTCTCAGCATTACTTTGTTTCAAAGAAAAGAAAATATTCAATAGTAGAGGTTTTGTCTGTGGAGTTTTACAATGGCCCAGATACCGGAGGCACAGTGGGCAAGGACCACGTAATTTTGTCTCTAGCCACCCTGTGACCCTCTCTTGCTCATGCCTTAAGAAGGTGCTCAGTGACCTAACCATCAGTACCTAGAAGGAGGTCATCCACATACTGGAGTAAAGTGGAATCAATTGGGAAGACTAAAATTGGTACCTAGAGGGTGTAAAAAGCAGGTAGAGGCCTGTGTAAATTCTTGGGGCATACTAGTCTGTATATGTTGTTGGATATTTCAGGTAAAGGCAACCAAGTATTGGAATTCCTTATGAAGGGATATATTGAAAAAAAGGCAGAATAAAAATTGATGACAGTGAAATATTGGGTGTTTGCAGTGACAGCATACAGGACAGTGGAAGGAGTAGGCACTCAGAGAAACCCAGGTTTGACCATTTTATTGATAGATCTTGGACTAAATGATAACCTTTCCCATTTGGGAGGTGTTTTTTTTTTTCTTTTGACAGAGTTTCGCTCTTATTGCTCAGGCTGGAGTGCAGTGGTACATTCTTGGGTCACTGAAACCTCTGCCTCCCAGGTTCAAGTGATTCTCTTGCTTCAGCCTCCCAAGCAGCTGGGGCCCATTTGGAATTTTAATGGCTAAGATGGGAGTATCCATAAACTACAAGTGGAGACTAGAAGTTTTTATTGAATAGACCTGGGACTATTGAGTAGAGCCCTCAAGTCCTGATGATTTTAAATGATATTGGAGAATTCTGGGGACAGGCATGGAAGGCCACTTTTGTAATTTAAGCAGTTGTTGATTCCATATAAATCCATTATCAGTGAAGTTTTGTTTTGGGGTTTTTTTTAATGCTGGTAGAGAAAAGAAATTTTTGTTTAATACTTGATTTAAGTTTTTGGTTAACTGTGTCGTAGTTTGAAGGGGCAAGTGGACTTGGAGAAGTGAGATGAAGCAGCTGGGGACAGAGGTGTAAAGTGTCACCTGAGGGCACAGTGAACTTGATACCCCAGTGGTGAGACGATCTCTTCCTAACAAGCTTAGTGGGGGGCAGAGCTGAAAAGAAAGGTATGCTTAGCTTTCAGGATCCTCATATAACTACTAAGAGATTGAAACAGAGGCAAGCCATGAAGCAAATTATAAAAAACTACCACTAGCAATTTGTGGTGGCCCCAAGGAAGGGAAGAGGAAATGAGGTTTATCCCCTTACAGGGTAGTGGCAGTTGAGGGCATTGGACATTTTCTTTCTTGGAGTGGTGTCAATCATTTCTTGGCAACGTGGGGACTCAGGATTTTCTCTCTTCTTGGTGTACTGTCAACCACAGGCCCTGTGTCCCCTTTTATGATAATGCCAGCAAGTGTCCCAGTCAGTGGGAGCCCACAGTTTCAGAGCTTGCTATTTATTACATTTTCTAGGTTTTTCTATTTTAATTGAAATGCCACAAACTTGTGCTGTTTATTTTCCTTTTTATTAAAAAAAATACTGTTTTCAGAATGCTGGACTAATGTCTGCAGTTTGGATATATTTGCTTTTACCAATTAATTTTATTCAGTGACATGTCATGCAGTTCTGGCCTCTAGCCATTTACAGTTTGTGGCCAGAACAGAAGCTGCTTGGGAAGTCAGTTCCAGCCCCAAGTATTCTTCCATGTTGTTTGTAATTGATGGTGGCGATTAACTAGAGTTTCAGCCCTTTGTGGTCCCCTTTTGAATGCATGACCAATCAATTTTAGTGAGATAGTACTGAGGGGTAATACCTAGTATTTTTTTCCTTACTTTTCTCAGTTTCTGATGAGAATCAGAGGAAGTCTGAGACCTTTAATGATTTTCAAGGGTGGTGGGACATATGGCTTTTTCAAACTAATGGGAGGCATCTTCAGGCTCCTTGAATAAGGATAAGTTGAAATGAGTCAGACAGTCCGATATTGTCCCAGGAAACTCTTATATTGTTCCATAAATCTTTTCCTTACCTCCTGGGGGTCAGTAGAGTCTTTGGTGATAGCAAGTCATTAAGTGTTATCTCTCCTGTTAGCCTCACTTGGAAACAAGTACTGGCTGCATCCCTGGCTTCACATACAGGAAATGGGGACCTGGTGAGCCAGACAGCTCTAGGGAGCTAAAGGACTAGGGGTGAGATATGCAGGGGACAGTTTGAGAAAGAAAGATAGAGAAATGCTGGGAGGGGACTCCAGGAATGTCATGGGAAGGCTCTAGAGGACTTACTGGGTCAGAAAATGTTTTCTATATACCTTATTTAAGAATCTCTTCTTGTTTAAGAATGTTTAGTACAATTTGCATTATTTAGCCATTTTTCAGCTTCTTCATGTCAAGCAGGTTAAGTGAATCGTGCATTTTGTTCCTTGTTGGTCTAGGTCCCTTCTAGGTGAACTAACATTGAGACAGACAAGGAGCCCCAGAGGAGCCATTGTAGGTCAAAAGGTTTTTTTTTTTTTTTAAGATGGAGTTTTGCTGTTATTATCCAGGCTTGAGTGCCGTGGTGTAATCTCAGCTCACCACAACCTCTGCCTCCGAGGCTCAAGCAATTCTCCTGCCTCAGCCTCCCAAGTACCTGGGATTACAGACATGTGCCACCATGCCTGGCAAATTTTGTATTTTTAGTAGAGATGGGGTTTCTCCATGTCGGTCAGGTTGGTCTCGAACTCCTGTCCTCAGGTGATCCACCCCCCTCGGCCTCCCAAAGTGCTGGGATTACAGGCATGAGCTACCACGCCCAGCCAAGAGGGTTTTTGGTAAAGGTTTTCCAGGGCGAAAGAAAGCCAGTGGTATTAAAGCCAATGGTATTACAGCCACAGTGGCAAGACATACTGTCCACAGGAGTTTGAGTAGAGGGGGTGCTGTTGTTTAAATGTGTCCCCCAAATTTTATGTGTTAGAAACAATCTCCAATGTAACATTGTTGACAGGTGGGGCCTAATGTGCCATGATTAGGCCAGGAGCGATCTGTTTTTGTAAAGAGGTGAATGGCCTTATCACAGGAGTGAGCTCCTTATCAAAGGATGAATTTGGCCTCTATTTTCTCTCTCTCACCATCTCTTTGCCTTTTCAAGCAGTTGGAGCTGCTGCCCAAGCAGTAGTGAACTGGAGAGAAACAGGCCCTCGGTTTCCAGTGGTGATGCTCATTTGAAATAAAAGTCCCCACTGGGAGGCCGAGGTGGGCAGATCATGAGGTCAGGAGATAGAGACCATCCTAGCTAACATGGGTGAAATGCCATCTCTACTAAAAATACTAAAAATTAGCCAGGCATCTCCCGAGGCAGGAGAATGGTGTGAACCTGGGAGGTGGAACTTGCAGTAAGCCAAGATCATGCCACGGCACTCCAGCTTGGGTGACAGAGCGAGGCTCATCTCAAAAAAAAAAAAAAACAAAGTCCCCAAATGCCTCTGAAGTCTGACATCTCTGCTCAGCCCTAGGAGTCTGGTTCCTTGCCTTCAGTTGCAGCATGATGTGTTTGTGTCATTGTTGATGTCACCCCCTAAAAAGACCTTGACTTTCTCACTATAGAATATATAGAATTATATATTCTGAAATATATAAAAATGTGTGTTGCCCCCCATGTACAGCCTAACAAAGTAAATGGAGATGGAAGTGCTGGGTTTGTGTGTCACTGGCTGTCAGTTCCTCATGTTGTTAAGCCTCACATAGGTGTGCTAGCATTGAATTGAAGAGTGTCACATACCTGAGTGTGAAAATCCAAGCACATTTCCAAAAAAAAAAAAAAAACCAATGAAGATGACACAGCAGGAAGACCCTCATGAGATGCTGACCCCTCAACCTTGGACTTCCCAGACTACAGAATCGTGAGCCAATAAATTTCTGTTCATTATCAGTTCCCCAGTCTGTGATATTCTATTACAGCAGCACAACTTGGACTAGTATAATGGCTTTCAGTAGAGTGAGAAGCATGCAGTTCCTTTAAACTTAGAACAGAGAAACTTGGGACTCTATCCCAGCCTCTGCTTCTTACAGAAACTAGCCCCTTACATGCAGTGGAGCCCAGGGCTCTAATGCAGCCTCTGGTGGCCTGGGACCATAATCCAGCCTCAAATGTATACTGAGAATCCTAAGACTCTAAGTCCGACCACAGACATTTATCCAGAGCACTGAGTTTTGGAGCCAGATTCGTCACTGCAAATACAAACAAGCAAGTAGACAAGCAAGTAGACTGAAGAAAAAAAGTCTCAGTGACACCCTGAGAGGTCCAGTGGTTGTATCCAAGAGTTTGATGGCGGTTCTGATCCAGAGGCTAGCTTCAACAGCAAGAAACTGTCAAAAAGAACCAAAGTAAAACGTTAGTTAATGCAGTAAAGATAGATTTTGTTCAGAAACTATTGCAACAGGGAGAAACAACCCTCAGTATAGAGCTGGGATAAATTCCCAATACAGTAAAGGATGCTAGAGTTTTACAGCCAAAGAGTAGGGAGAGGTCTGTGGATGGAACACTCCTAAGAGCAGGAATAAAGGTTTGGGGAGATTCTGGCTAGACCAACTTCACAGGATTCTTGCTGAAGAAAGCTGGGGTCTCAGATTCAAGGGTAGAGAAGATTCTCTCTAAATCGACTTAGCAGGATTATTGCTAAAACCGGGCAATGCAGGTCTGGCAAGGATGGGAGCTAAGGTTGAGGCCTAGAAGAAAAGAAGCTTACTTGAGCCTGATAAAAGCTTACTCTGGAAGAGTGTCTTATTGCCACATTTTATTAGAAATTCAAACCAGTGACACAAGCAAAATGTGTACATATATATGTGTGTGTAAATATATATATATATAAAATGTGTGATTGTGTATACACAAACACATAGTAAAAGATTTGGAAATAAAAACCTAATTTTTTCTTGTTTTAAAATAATACTGTCTATCCAGAAAATGCAAAAGAATATACAGGCAAAGTATATACAGGCAGATTTGCTGGATAAATTAAAATATAGAAAACCAACAGCATTTTAATAGCAGTAGCTACTTAAAAGGGCAAAACCAGTAATAAAGTATCTTACCTTTTACATCAAAAAACTACTTCAATTTAAAAAATAATTTTACTTATAAAAGTGCCATTGAAGTACGTCAAAGACAAACTGAATAGAGTAGATAGTTCATTTCATGAATGAGGGAATTTAATTCTGATAAAATTAGTAGTGATAATAATAATAAAGCCAGCATTTATTGCACATGTTCTATGTGCCAGGCACTTTTTCCAAGTACTTCACAAAATCATTTTACTTAATTCTTACAATATGATTTTGAATATTATAAATGATTATGCTCATTTAAAAATAGAGAGGCTAAAGGCCAATGGGTTTAAACAATGTTCACAGTGAAAGTAAGGAGCAGAGGTGGGGTGTCAGCTTCTTAATTATATATTCTAAAAATTTAATGAAAATGCAATACAATGTCTCAATAGAACAAAGTGTTTCTGAAATTTTTATAGAAGGTTTATTTTCAGATTAGACAGAAAAATTTGATTTATTAACTCATTTAATCCTTGCAATATGCCCATGAAGGATCTACTATTACCTCAGTTTTATAGATAAGAAAATTGAGGCACATAAATTTCAAGTCACAACCCTGAGGTTACATAGCTAATTCGTTGCAGACCTGGATTATCCAATTCCAATATCCATTCTCTTAATAATTACGCATTACATATATCTGTATGTGTTGTAAATATGAGAAAATGGTAGCCTTAATTATTGATGATGGATGTTTCTGTTATATAACTATAAATATCTCTATATTAGTATTTTAGTAATAAGAAATAAAGCACAGTATATTCTAAGTAGGCAGAGCTGTAAATGCAAAAGACAGCAATGTGTTTTCACTGTCACTGTCAGGTATGGGGCAAGTAAGATGTATTTGGAAATGAGACTGGAGAAATAAATAGGATCAGGTCAACATCTGTCAGGCTAATGAACCTGAGGTACATGGCTCTTTGAGGAATTTGAAGTAAGTGATGATGATTCCTGTTATGCATAATTCATCCTGGCTACAATGTGTAAGTAAAGAGGTCAAGCAAGAGACAGGCAGAGAAAACAATTAGGAGAACGCAGTAACTGTCCCAATGAGAGATGACGCTTACTTAAACATAAACAGTGCTGGTGAGGAGGCTTAAGAGAAAAATATCTGAGGCCGAGTGCAGAGTGCAGGGGACTCCTGCCTGTAATTCCAGCTACTGGGGAGGCTGAGGCAGGAGAATCGCTTGAACCCGGGAGGCGGAGGTTGCAGTAAGCCGAGATCGCGCCATTGCACTTCAGCCTGGGCAACGAGAGCGAAACTCCGTCTCAAAACAAAACAAAACAAAAGAGAGAAAGAGAAAGAGAAGTATCTAAAAAGTACAAATGGCTAGATGTGATGCTTGACGGGATACCAGATTAAATTCAATGTCTGGCTTTCATGATTAGAGTCTGAGCGGAATCATTCGACATATTAAGACAGCAAAAACCACATTGAAAAGGAAATTATTGGCTATGCTAAGCTGGATTGTAAGAAATCCAAGGTAACACTTAAGCATTTGAGTCAGAAACTCAGGAAGGGTCAATTTCAGAGAGATACCTTCACATGTGCTATCAAAAGTATGCATGTATTTTACATACAAGATTCACTACACTAACAGCTCCACCAAGATTCTCGAATTCCCAGTTGCACCTGAAATTGCACTACAACTGCTGACGGCTGCAAACTTCCTAGATTGTTAAATAAAATAAATTATAATAAAAAGGATAGATTTGAATGAGCAGAAACCTGCAGTAGAAACAATAGCTTAATTAGACTGAGGTACAGTTAAATAAGGGCAGCAAGAACCATTGCATTTGGTGGGATGTTGATCCTCAGAGCTATTGCAGTGCAGCATTAGGTAGGATAGACTAAACGCCATGAGTTATCAAACAAGAAGGGATTGAGGTAGAGGCTGAGGATGTCTGCAATGAGCTTGGTTGGAAAAAGTGGGGCTGGGAGAGGTAAAGGCAAACAGTAGCAAGAAAGGAGGGAGAGAGAGATAGGGAGAGGAGATATTGCTACTGTTGTTTTTTTAATAAGGTTTTTCTAGTCTCAGAGGAAAGAGCTAAAAGAGGGAGAGGTTTAAATGAAAAGATAACTCAGGAAATAAGTCTTAGAGGTGGAATCCGAGTGCATGCTGTATCAGAGTTGGATATAACCATTTAGGAATGATGTGAGTTAGACCAGTACTGCTGAAAGGGTGGTCCACAGACCCTCAACAACAGTATTACCAGCTACACTGAATTAGAATCTCTGAGGCTGGGACCCAGGAATCTGCTTTGTAACAATAGCCCCAGGTAGTCCCTATGCACTCTGAAGTTTTAGCCATGTCATTCATGATTAGATACTTTAAAAAGAGCACAGTAAGCCTTCTCCAGAGAAGATTTTAAAATCCACGTTAGACTTAATCTGAGTAAGAACTGGAGCACAAAGGAAACTAGACAGGTATTTGGTACAATGAGATAAATGTAAAATCACCATTTTCATATAATGTAAACTGCCATCAGATCTATTGATCGTATTTTAGAATTCTAATTTGCATACTAAGTATTTATATATTTAAATGTTTGGGTATATATTTGGGTATATATATTTACATATACCCAAACTGATAAGAGAAAATTAGCTTTTTTAGAAACCAAACATCTCAAAATATTTATGGAAGCCATATTGTTAAGCAGAATATAAAAAAATTAGATTGAAATGATCATAAATGAGAAGTGACTTGTTATCAAAGTGCACTATGTACATAACATACTATAAAATACATATGTAGCATACATGTAAAATAATTAATATGTGTTGACCTGTTTCTCATTGGATTTGACTCTCTGCAATGAAAACAGACTCAGGAAGCATAGCACAGAAGGAACAGACTGTTACTGGCACCTTATTAGCCATTCCATCTTCCTGCCCTTGCTCCATCATGCCTTTTGTGGAGACTGTCCCTCTCTCCTCAGGTGCCCACCATCCTGGTGTCATCTACTTGTTGAGTTAAGCCAACAAAATTTGTTTTAAAAATCCTGCCGCCTGTGATGGTGAAAGAAGGACACTTTCCCAGCAAGTTCCTTTTTCTTCTAATATCGAATACAATTCCTAGGCCAGAAATTTGAGTAAATGAAAAATCATATCATTCTTTTCCCAAAGCTTTAGAAAAGTCTCAATGTTTTAGTTTGCATCTCAATTTCTGCATGATAGCAAATAATTGAATCTAGTGGAAGAACTTTTAAAAGTTGTTCTATTTTAATTTCACATTTAGGAATGCCTCATTACTGTTTTTTTTTCCCCCAAATGACATCTCGATGCTGGGAGTCTTATCATGGCCTCACAGAATGCATCTGGTCCACGGTCATCTTGTGGTTACACCATCCGCAAAGTTTAATGATTCCTTCTGATCCATGCTTGGTGGCACCTCACCCATCTGCAGTCCCTGAAGTGGCTGACCCTTCTCCACCTGTCTGCTGAGATGGGCATGTCTTCAAATGAATTTCAACTCACATACTCCTTGCTGTTATCTTCATCCTCTCATCAGTGCCACATTTTGGCATCAACGTTTTCCCTCAAGTAATTGCCATGTCCTTCTCAGTGGCGGTTGCCCTCCCATATTATCCTAAGGGTCAAGGAAATTTAGGTGATCCCTAACACACTACCTTCTTTAATGAGCTTTTCTGCTTTAAGATATAATTATCTGGAAAGAGATATAATTATCTCTGATTTCACAAATGATATGTGTTGGTTCTATTATCCAGCCCTAAATGTGACAGGTAGGTGGCAGAAACAGGTCTCTCCAAGCAAGTAGCTATCACGCTTACTCATCTCTACCAAATAGCACTTCCACTCTCCTAAGTAACCAGGGAGGAGACAGGGGGCCTGGTTTTTCATCTACTCCCTTTCTGCTGTTTATCGAATAAAAAACCTTATACCTTGATTCCTTCAAGGACATGGCATTTTGAAATATTGAAATTATTTTTCACTTTCAAATTTATGACAAATATAAACATATTTCATTCCTTAATTTAAAAAATTCCCACAGACTGGCAAAAACAAAAATCCTAACTTGATGACATTTTGAACAAAAAAGACATATATTATTATATATGGAAAAGAAATATGAGTAGAGCAGGCATGGTGGCTCAGGCCTGTAATCCCAGGAGTTAGGGAGGATGAGGTGGGTGGATCACTTGAGGTCAGGAGTTGGAGACCAGCCTGGCCAACATGGTAAAACCCCATCTCTACTAAAAATACAAAAATTAGCCAGGCAGCACTTTTAATCCCAGCTACTGGGGAGGCTGAGGCAGGAGAATCACTTCAACCTGGGAGGCCGAGTTTGCATTGAGCCAAGATTGCGCCACTGCACTCTAGCCTGCGAAAAAGAGCAAGACTCTGTCTGAAAAAAAAAAAGTAGCAAAATTAATTACTTCAAAAATAATTTCAAACAGAAGTAATTAAAATAAACCTAGTGAGATATTTTACATAATCATAGACATAAAGCTTAACAAAAACTGATTGCGATTCAAAATAGAGGAAAGAAAAATGAATACAATTACAGTAAGAAACTGAAACTGTACTGTTAAAAATGAGAACCTAATGAATATGCATCTCTCTCAGAAATTAACATACAGACCAAAATATGCAACAGCAGAAGATTAGAGAAACATATTTAAGAAAATTTATGAAAATAAAACTTGGACCAATGAGAACTTAGCCATATATGTTGCTAGAAAGTCAAATCGGATATCAACTTTATCAGACCCAACACATCCTTCCATTTTAGCCAATATTTCATAATATGTGTTTGGACATTGAAACTGAAACAGAACTCATTAATAATAAACTACACATTCTAAAATAATTTATAGTACCCTCATCATAATATAAGGGTTTTACAGAAAATATTTTAT
Source organism: Hylobates moloch (assembly GCF_009828535.3). NCBI lineage: Eukaryota > Metazoa > Chordata > Mammalia > Primates > Hylobatidae > Hylobates > Hylobates moloch. Next base: position 82,760,745 of record NW_026652281.1, read on the forward strand.
GAAAAAAATATTTAAAAACTAAAGTGTATTTTTAAAATGTTATTTAAAAATTTTCAAAACTATAAAAAGTATATTTTAAAACTATATTTAAAGTGTAATTTAAAACTAAAAGATATATTGGATAATCAGATGCTTAATATTCATTTGTAAATTAAAATTGGATTTAAGGGAAGTAAAAATACCATATGCCATTTTGTTTAAGAATTAGAAAGAAATGAAGAAGCAGATGTAGATTTTAAATAAGATGTTAGAATAAAAATTAAGATTAAGGAAGAATAAGCATTCATTTTTGCACATGACAAGAGAAACGGTAAAGAAGCATAAATTAAAGAGATAATAATCAGAACAAACTACACTGTACAAATTATAAATTTCATCTTAAGAAGAGAAAAGTACATATTCTAGCAAATGACCTGGTGCTTATTTAAAGCTTAATTCAAAATAAATTTCTATATAATAAAATGGGATTGGATAGGAACTAAATATTATAGAAAATATATTATGTGACTTAGGACCTACCACCTATAGACAGATGATTTAATCTTGCAGATGATATTTTTAAATAGATGATGAGGAAGAGGAGTGATGGTATATAATTTAACAGCTAACCTTGGTGGACAATATCAGAGTATCCTGAAGAACAATAAGTAACTCCAAAATAAATGAACATATATATAATATTCAATTTTCAGAACAGATTTTTAAGTTCAGCTTCAACAATTATAAGAACATATAGGTTGAAAATAACAATTTTGATTAAAGTTATTAATAAAAATATGATCCCTTTATTAATGTGATGTTAATTTAATATTAAGGGTAAATATCTTACAAGGACTTTCAAAACTCATTTTGTTGTCTGTGCATTGACTGCATAAGTGCACTGAAACCTTTTTTAAGCAAATATGTAATTTGCTTCAATAAAGAGGTATAACTTCTAGAAAGAACTGAAAAACAAGTTGTTCCTCAAGTTACATGCCCTTAATGTTACATTAAAATACAGTATGAAGCCCTAAAATATCTGAAAAGAAAAAATGGAATCTGCAATGATCCAGCTGTGACCTCTCTACTTACAAACTGTGCTTTTAGCCAATTCATTGACTTGTCTCTGAACTGTGCACATTTCTGGCAGGTAGCACTAATCACTAATCAAAACTACCTTTCAAAATTGAGGAGGGAAAGGCTTTACCACAGTGTTCAGTTCAGAAAACTGCAACTCTAGTCACTGGCTAGAACTCATATTGTAGATTGCAAAAGTATAGAACTAACATCATACTATTGAATTAAAAAAAATTCCAAAAATTTCAGGGAATCCAGAGAAGACAGAACAGTTTCTCTGAAGTCACCACTCATATTTTGCTTTATTTTGGTAACTATTTACTATTACTTAATTACATGTGGAGAATATAATAAAATTGCCTTTTCTTGATTTTTAATGCTAATCTTGAAGTTATAAGGCTCTTGCAGGTTGAAATGAACAGGTTCTCACTGGTCCTTCAACAGAAGGTGAAAGGGTGTTGGAGTGGCCTGCAATGGTAAACACTCCAACATTTCCAGGGTGAACAATTCGGGACTCAGTTGCTGCAGTTTCCAAATTCTTGGCTCTCATGGGATATGTGTATTCACAGACTTAAAAAGATGAGAAATTTCACCCCAGAGAATTATATTTATAAAGACTTATTCACATCTAGCAATCTCAGGAGATATAAACACACCAAAGTCAACAAATACATGTTAATTGTTAATTCTTGGGAAAAAAATTGATGATTATTTCTGAAAATGTGAAAAACTTCATATAATAAAAATTAGATCCTTACATGTTAATTAGTTTCTATTATGAAGAAATTAATAAGTAATAAATTGCAAGCAACAAAAAATCATTCATTACTGTGGTACCAGTGGCCGGTTTGCACAGATTTGCAATGATTTTGGTTTCTGTCTCTCAAAAGAAAGAATCTAGCCAAGAGATGAAGAGAAAGTTTGAAGCAAAATGGGAGATTACTGAAAGAAAGCAAAGTACACTTGAAAAGGGATCAAGGGGGTAACTTTCCAGATCATGTGCCCTGCCTGGCCCTTGGCTCTAGGTTTGTATACACTCAATTACTTTCTAGTTAGTTGGTCTCCTCCCCCGGTCCCCGGTCCCTCCTTTGGGTGGGTTATTGCCTCACTGTTGCTTGTGCAGTGCTCGCCAGTACTAGGAAAGTCGTATGCACGCTCCGGGAATGTTCTGACGTTCTACGCTTGCTCTCTTGGAATTTTTTTTTTTTTTTTTACCAATTGAGCACCCCCAGAGATAGGTCATTTACTGGTTAAACTCCACTCCACTTTTTTTTTTGAGACAGAGTCTTGCTCTGTTGCCCAGGCTGGAGTGCAGTGGTGCGATCTGAGCTCACTGTAAGATCTGCCTCCTGGGTTCACGCCATTCTCCTGAATCAGCCTCCCGAGTAGCTGGGACTACAGGCACCCACCACCACGCCTGGCTAATTTTTTGTATTTTTAGTAGAGATGGGGTTTCACAGTTAGCCAGGATGGTCTCGATCTCCTGACCTTGTGATCTGCCCACCTCGGCCTCCCAAAGTGCTGGGATTACAGGCGTGAGCCACCGTGCCCAGACTAAACTCCTCTTTTTTGCCTCTCACTGTGCATGCTTGTATAATCTTACCCAAATTTTTAGATTTTATTAAGAAATTGCTACCCATGAACTCAAGATACTTTCTGTTTCATAGGAGGTTTCTCCCTACCTGGTGCCAGCTGAGACCACTTACCAGCTCTGAGATGACCACCTGATAATCACCTGACATTCCTGGGGCACATTCCCAGGACCTCCACCCTACCCCACTCATCACTATATGACTACCTAGTCTAACTGGCTAATCAAGGGTATTGTACTGGCTTTGAAGCTTTTGGTATTTAAAACTTTTACGAGTCAATATATGCAGCCCATCAACTTTTTCAACTTTTATTGTAATATGAGCTTCATGTTATTTTGTTGATATGGAAGTTAAGATTTTATCTTTTAAAAACTCATTGATTCCCAGCTACTTGGGAGGCTGAGACATGAGAATTACTTTAACCCAGGAGGTGAAGGTTGCAGTGAGCTGAGATTGTGCCATTGCACTCCAGCCCGGGCAACAGAGCGAGACTCCATCTCAAAAACAAACAAACAAACAAAAAACAAAAAATAAACAAAAAATACCTCATTGATTAATGGTTTAGAAAACTTATTTTTCTGACAACTCTATCTTTATTTTGGAGATAAGCCTTTTTTTAGCATATAAGTTTGGCTTCAAATATTCAACACTGAGTAATTTTGAAAGCCTCTTTATTTAAAAAAGTCAGGCTGGGCATGGTGGATTATGCCTGTAATTCCAGCATTTTGGGAGGCCGAGGTAGGGAGATCGCTTGAAGCCAGAAGTTCAAGACCAGCCTGGGCAACATGGCAAAACTCTGTCTCTACTAAAAATACAAAAATTAGTTAGGCTTCATGGCTAACTCCTGTAATCCCAGCTACTTGGGAGGCTGAGGGAAGAGAATCCCTTGAACCTGGCAGGTGGAGCCTGCAGTGAGCTGAGATGGTGCCACTGCATTCCAGCCTGGGTGACAGAGCAAGACCCTGTCTCAAAAAGAAAAAATAATAATAATCATATTGCTGTGACCTAATACATTTGTAGATGTTAGCCAGAAGTTTGGAAACTGAAAAGAAGGAGAAAAAAAAAGCAGCAGGAGGCAGGTCTTATCTTTATAAATGACTACATATGCCCTCAGAAAGGTGTTTATTTAAAAATTATAGGCAATTGCCGAAGTAGTGGGTAAAGGTGTGGCGTGCAGCCTCTGGTCATTCAAACACTGTCTCTGCTGAGCCTGTGGCAGCCCAGGCCTGTGTGCAGCCCTCACCTTGCACAATGATACCGCATGCCACCTGCTGACATGGGCACTGCACGTTGCACAGTCCCCAGGTGCCGGCCCTGAGCTGCTCTCCTTCTGCTCCTGCTGCTTCTTGAGCTGCTGGCCTCAGGAGTGCAGGGAGCATGGGGCCCCTGGGACATTGAGAACAGCCACTTTGGTATAGTCAGCACTTTCTGCCAGAGCATCCATAGCCTGTTGTGAGGAGACAATGTCTGCTGCTCAGAAGCTTTTGACCCAGCTGATTGAGAAGTTCATGGTGAAAGTGGGTATGTTTGTGCACACATTGTGTAGAGTTCGGTCAGAGCTATTGGATGTTCTTGGACTTGACATTTTCAGCCTGCCCCAGCATTTTAACCCAGCCTCAGTGGGAAGCAGCTAAACCCATGCCCTTCTGTTGGTCAGTGCCATCTTCTTGGCCTTCTGGTTCTTAGGCTTAACCTTCAGAGGGCTGCACCTGGTGTTCAGAACTTCCTCTGGATCTTGTGGACCATCCTGTTGTTCATGTCCTGCATGCACATCCTGCACAGGCACAAGGGTGGGGAATGGCACTCCACTGTGCTTCACAGTGGTGCCTGCATATCACCTGGCCCATGGGCTTGTACAGGCATGGCAGCTCCAGTGTGAATGAGGAGCTGGAGCACCTAAGAAGCAAGGCAGACTGCTTAAACTACCTTCACAGGGGCTAAAATCCTCCACTGCTCCAAAACAAATGAAGGTCAGCCAGCCAGCACTGCCAAATTTTACCAGTGCACTGTCTTAAAAAAAACAAAATGGAGAGAAAATAACAAACACCAGACCCCAAACAATAAACATGGCTAAGCAAGGAGAGGCAAATTGCAAGGGTATTTTTACCTTTCCATTAGCTCTTAGGACAAAACTTTATGTAGAACTACACATGAAGTGTCATTAGTAGAAAAGAATGTGTTTTTAAACAAAGTATATAACCATATTTAGCAGTACAGTAAGAGAAATTTTTGCATAGAGCATAAAGTTAACTTTTCCCAGCAATTAAATATATTTTTGAAAGCATATTAGGCTGGCTGCAGTGGCTCATGCCTGTAATCCCAGCACTTTGGGAGGCTGAGGCAGGCAGATCACCTGAGGTCGGGAGTTCAAGACCAACCTGACCAACATGGTGAAACCCCGTCTCTACTAAAAATACAAAAACTAGCCAGGCATGGTGGCGGGCGCCTGTAATTTCAGCTACCTGGGAGGCTGAGGCAGGAGAATTGCTTGAGCTCAGGAGGCAGAGGTTGCAGTGAGTCGAGATCGCATGCCATTGCACTCCAGCCTGGGCAACAAGAGTGAAACTCCATCTCAAGAAAAGGCTGGGAGCAGTGGCTTATGCCTGTAATCTCAGAACTTTTGGAGGCCGAGGCAGGTAGATCATGAGGTCAGGAGATGGAGACCATCCTGGCCAACATGGTGAAACCCCATCTCTACTAAAACACTAAAAAAAAAAAATTAGCCAGGTGTGGTGGTGCACACCTGTTGTCCCAGCTACTCTGGAGGCTGAGGCAGGAGAATCTCTTGAACCCGGGAGGTGGAGGTTGCAGTGAGCCGAGATTGTGCCATTGCACTCCAGCCTGGTGACAGAGCGAGACTCCATCTCAAAAAAAAAAAAAAAAAGGAAATGATATGTAATACAGGTAGATTAGATAAAGCCTGTTAGAACTTTACATTGAGGGGAAGAACATGCTAATCTGATATTGTAGAAAAGTTTAGATGCCAGTGTTTTTTTTGCAGCTTAGTGATTGGTGGGTAAGGTCTATATGCATTATTGTCATATTCCAAAACTGTGAGCTTTTATGTTATTTTTGGGGGATGTTAACTTAGTTCATGAATATTGTCACCTCTAAATGTGGATAGTTGGGCTGGAGGATAAAACTTAACCTTTTCTGGATTCTGGTGACCCCCTGCCAACCGCCCCCCCATCATTCAGATTTCTAAATGAAGAAATCGTTATTTCTAAAAGATCTAAGATTGTTTTCCTCCTGTACTTTGATTTATTTTAACCTCAACACTGTGAATGGGAAAAGGCAAGGAAGAAAGAAGAAATGTCTTTGCGGTTTGATGCCAAGAGCTACGTGGGTAGGCATTGAAGATTACTCAAGAATTGCTTTGCTATCCCAAGTTTACTGTTACCCAGCTGGGCCTATACACAAGAGCTATAATCTTGAGTTTTTTTGTTGGTTTCATTTTGGTTTTGGTTGACTCAGGACCTTAGAAGGAAAACAAATAGTAGTAGCTAATATGACTCTCGAGTCAGTTGCTGCTTAAAAAGCATCCTCACAAACAATAAACAGCAACAAATATGCCTCGAATAAAATCTGAATAGCTTTTCCTGAAATGTTTATAATAGATGTGTTAGGTGCTTTTCCTGAAGTCTATTGGGTCCTCATTTTAGGTAGCCTCTAGGGGCAGAGAGTGAGACATGCAGGGTGGACAGCTGTGAGAACCCTGGGCTGCAAAGCTTCAGAAGGCATGGGTCAGGAACTGGTGAAAACACTCCCCTTCTAGAACCCATTAGGAAATAAAGTTCAGCATTTGCAAATGCTTTGAAGGCATTTGGTCATCATGAATGTCTCCATGGCCCTTTCCTGCCCACCAATGTGCCCCAGCAGCCACTCACACAGCCCAGCATGCAGGTTTGTAGGTAGCCCTGCCAGATCTGCTGGAACCCAGACCTTATGGTCACAGTCTCAGTTTGAAGAAAACTTACCTGTCTACAAACTCTTGTGCAGAGATTTTGTGAAATTTTATTCTGGATTGTAAGTATCTGGAAAACAGATGCAGATGTTTTGAAAATGTTTACGAAACTTCTATCTTTAAGGTAAACATAATGGGACCCAAATTTTCCTGTATTCAGCTGACTTCCTGAAACAAATACCTCTTCCCTAGAATTTCCCTTGAAAAAATCTTCATCCATGGGCCTTTGAGCACATAATTTCTGGGTGAAATCATTTCAGTTATGTAATTTGGATACTTACAGATGAGTCTGTTTTAGCACAGGTTATAAATAATTTGGGGAGTTTATCATTGTCTTCTTTCTTTTTGTTTATTTGGCTACACCACGTGTAGGTACTAAAACATAGCTTTGCTTATTTTAGCCAGGAAAAAATTGGCATTCGGTGCACAAAGCCAGTGATTGCTTGTCTTGCCTCAGCTCCTCCCTTATTTGTGGTCGTTGTAAGATGCCTGAGTGCTAAGTCTCAAACTGCAACTATGCTTGGTATGGTACCCCCATTATTCATCCTGTCACCCTCATACCTGAAACATGAAGGGCACTGTGCTCTATTGAGAACTAGATAGAACAACCATTGTCACTTCTGGTATGTTGAGGGAGGTACCTGTGTCTGGCTGCTGGTGGATTGAGACCTCAAGCATCAATTAAAAATTGCTGTAAAAATATGCAGTACTTTTTCCAACTTGGCTAAGTTTAGGCTCTAACGGCAATTTTATAGTTTGATACACTCAAGTAAAAGATGTCTTTGTATATAATTAAAAAAAAAAA